>NW_024104887.1:4161756-4909805 GCF_003945595.2 Pipra filicauda | reverse complement strand
ACCCAACGTCCTCAAAAGGCTCAAAGAGGAGGAGGCAAAGCAAGGGAATAGGTTGCTGCTTGGGGACAGGACCAGTCATTAACACCAGATGACATGCCATTAATCATAGGAAATGACACTAACAGGATCATTACAACGCTGTGATCTTCCACCGACTTTGTTAAAGGGGGGGAAAAAATACCTATCAGAAAATAAGTTTTAAAGTTTCAAAAAGAAATTCACCTTCACCACTTTGTCACTTTGTATTTGTTTCCAAACGGAGTAACAAAAATTCAAAATCAAAATACAGTTACTCTTTTTTTAAAAAAGGGAAAAAGTCGCCTTTTTCTTAAATCTCACTTGGCAAGGAGCATGCTCTCCCCAAAATCTGATACAAGGCCACAGTATAATGAGAGCAAGTCAAGCAAAGCTTTCCACAAGGTGAAGGCGGCTCCTGGAGCTTTAGCATCAGCAGGAGCCACCGTGATACAGGCTCCTACTGCAAAGGCTGGCTTAAGGGCTGATGTTAAAGACCATGTCCACTGATAGGTGGGATATTAATGCCACTTCTTTCTTCAGCTCCCCTAAGTCGGCACTGCTGCATGGACGAGGTTTGAAAACTAAGATATATTTTTTGAATTATTAATCTCTTTGCAGAAGCTGTACACTTGGAGACAGCATGGAAAATAGGTTAAGGCTCACAATAAGCTGAATGAGTTAAATCAGAATCAGGCAAGTATGCTGACAGCCAGCTACTGTGACTCTTAAGCTTACAGGCCAAGGTATGAAGGGAACTACAGGATCAAGTCAAACAAAATGAACATGCTGGGTTTGACTAGTCTATAAGGAAGGGTCAAATATGGGCTTGCTGGTGGGACCTATTGCCAACATGGAATGACTGACTGAAGCAAAGAAGGACTGACATTACTTCTCCAAATTATAAATTCTGCTTCCCAATCTATCTGAATGGATTAACCTCAAAACACGAGATCCGGAATTTAAAGATTCAGAATTCAGAAGCTATTATGAGTCAAGAGCAGGAATTAGCATTTGAGTTATAAATATGCTCTAACAAACTGACAGGAGTCGGCTTGCTGTTCCTTCCCTTTTTGAAGATGGTGGCATCATACTCGCAATATTTAGAGATACAAACCTAGAAGTGATTTTCACATCCCAGCTGGATGTTAACAGCATGGCTTGTTGGGAGAACGCTGCTCTTCATCTAACCAGTGCTACTGTGCAGGAAGCTGTTACGGCAAGGGAGGGTCTTGGTTCTCAGCACAGGGGATGGGGAGTTGTCCAAAGAAAAAGCACTGTGGCAGGACATGAGGCTGTGCCACGTCACCCTGAGCTCCGACAGGTCCTTCCTTCCCTTATCCAAAAGACAGGCAGGAGAGAGGCAGACACATGCACACTCTGAATAAACAGGAGCCACTAATATCAGAGAAAGTCTCCAGGCAGTAAGTAATGAAGGCACTAAATAACTGTACCCGCTATTCGGATTTTCTGCCAAACATTAGCCAATTTAAAAGGCAGCAAGAGGCCTTTTACACCGAGAGAATTTCTTTGAGCGCTGACTTAAAAGCTGAAGTTTGGCAGGAAAGTGTCTGAGAAGGATGGGGGAGAGGTAAAAGCCAATTTCACCTGGTAATCTGCTACACTATTTGTGTCCTACCCAGACCACACTTCATGCATTAAGAACACACTGCAGCTCTCCTCCGCGCTGGGGGAGCGGGGAGCTAATGGTTTCTATTACAGGCGTGTGTGGAGGGTGGCTGTGGCATGAACATCTGTCTGCAAAATAGATGTTAGCTTTGGAAACTGCCTAAACACCTTCTTTTCCCCAGCAAACGGGGCCGGCAACGGAGCTTTTTGGGCTCCCTCCCGGCGTGACAGGCGGGGTGATTGACAGGGCTCGGAGCTGAAAGCCCGCACGTGCTCCCACTGTAAATAGTAATGCTTAAAAGCCTCAGCCCTAACTGAGTATTTCAGACTTCAACTCAGTTACTCTAATGAGGATTTCCACACACACACACACATACACAAAAAAAAAAGTGTCTACACATTCTCGGTGCAAGGGGAAAAAAACCAACCAAACAGCAAAATAAACAGCTGGTGAAGTGAAATACGAGGTTAGAGCCCTCTCTGATTCAGGAGAAGATTATTAAAACAGCTATAAAGATGGTGTTGGCATCTCTTGAAATGAGTTTGTTACATTCAGAAGAGGCAGTTACACATGACAAACCATTTTGTGTTTAATTAGAGGGCTCTGTGTGGAACACTTCCAGGCGGAGGAGGGGAGCAGATTGTTACCCAGCATCTCAATTATGGGACAGCGCCTTAACGATTCAACATGCAAATGTTTTTAACTGACCGCAGAGGAAAAAAAGAAAGAGGCAAAAAAAAAAAAGAGAAGAAGAAGGAGGAAAAAAAAAAAAAAAAAAAAGAGCTGTTCAGCAGGGTTAAGGAACAGGAGCTTTCTCCCAGCCTTCAGCAAAGTTGGGATTTCTTGCCACACCTATTAGTGCTCAAGGTTTATTTCTGCCCAAAGAATGGCTTCTACTTGCTGGCTGAAAAAAAACTGTGGGGAAAAATCACAGAGATACCCGTCTGCCCAACCCCAGTTAAAAGCTTTTTATTCTTCCAGCCAGGTAAAATAATTCCTGGTTCAGGACCAGAGCAGGACCTCAGTATTCGCACCAAAGCTCTGAAAGTAAGCAAGCACAGAAAGGCAATTCTAGCTAATACAAGTTAAATATAGGTTATGTTAGCTGCATTTTACAAGCACTAAGAATGTGATTGGAGAAAGCTGTCATTTTTAATGACAGCACAAGCTCCAATTACCACACAGCTGATACACTTGGGATTTGGAAGTTTTTTTTAAATCACTTGAAATCTAAAAAAACCTTCATTATCAGCCTCTGAGTTGGATGTAAATAACTTCACCTGGTGCTAAGAAGTTTAACATTTCACAGGGCACACGAACAACTTAAAGCCATTTATAAATGCAGCTTCAGCTTCCTGGCAATCTAAATGCCGTTTCTGCCAACTGAAGCAGCGGGAAAGAACAACAAGGCTGGGCAGCAAGGAGAGGCAGCCAGGGAAGAGGAGCAAGGCTAAGGGAGATGTGTGAGTTACCACCCTGGGGCCCGCCAAAATGGTGTGGATGCAGCACCACTGAACCCTGGAATAAGGCCAGAACACACACCAGGCTGCAGATATCTGTCAGTTCAGGGAGAAGACTAAATCTTGCTGCTAGGCTTAAGAAAGGCCATTTTAGCTTAGAAACAAACCATGTATCACCTTGAGCCTAAACCAGCGCATTTGCTCTCTAAGACGCTTTGAAAAATAAAATGCAGCTATGCTGGTAGGAAACCCTCAGTCTGATGGAAACTCCCCAGGTCTAGCCAGATGCCCCTTGGATTCCCCATGCTTTCATCGCTCACCAAGATTAACAAAACCAAATGCAAGTCGAGAAACTCTGCAAACTTGCTTACAGAAAAGCAGAAAGCTCCTTGGAAAACTCTGGCTTCCCAGCTGAAAACAAACAGCCCCGCACGCGCTTCAGCCCCAAAATCTAATGCAAGAGGCAGCACAGCTAAATGCTGGAAATTTTCATCCCCAACAGCTAATATGAAAGCCTTACAGTCAGCAAGAAGAAGGGCAGCCTTCTAACTTGTGGCAAGCACAAAGTGGGATTGAATCATTACTTGAAGAACGTGTTTCAGTGTCTATAAATAAAAACCTGCAAGGCTCCTTGCCAGAGAAGCTCAAGTCAAGATCGCTTTTCTATATGCGCTGTCAAACTTTACTTTTAGACAGTATATTACTTACATAGTCAATAATTGCGGGTTTCATTAGTGTATTAAATACCTCAATCAATAATATTTATCCTTCTCAGAGTCCGTCTTCACCAAAAACAAAGGGAGGAGTATTTTTTGATCCTGCAGTTCAAAAAGTCAGTGCAGCATAGCAGCAAGGCTTTAATGGAAAACATAAAACACTAGAAACAGACAAAAATCGGATTATTACTCTTATTTTTCAGCCTCTTGTACAATAAGCCATGAGGGAATTCCGAGAGCTAAACTGATGGCAAAAAAAATTAGATTTCTTTCTCTTAATTGCTCAGCGGTGATGTCAGAGTGGACATGACAAATGTTCTCTTCTTTCATTTCTCCATCAGATAAACCAGCAACCTGGCTCTGCTCTGCCAACTTTCTGAGGATAAACTCTCAGAGCAAAGAACCCATTTCTGGTGCATCCTCTGCAGTGCAGCTTCCGAGGTGCCTTCCTCCTAACCTGGACCATCCCTGGGAAATATATCCCTATGAAAGGTAACAGATTCAAGCAGGACCTTAACTGAGCTCATCCCAAAGAATATCACATCAGGCAACAGAAAAGGAGATCAAGAGGGTTTCCTTTTTTTTTTTTTTTGTTTTCAAATCTCCCTTTAAGGGGCAAGAGGGTTGGGATAAATTAAAAAAATGCCTTTGCAAGTGTCCTGTTTATTTTAACTAACTTGCAAGAAGAGTTATATACAAGGATGGAAAAAGAAAAGCACAACAAGCAGCCCAGGAAGATTCCCCAAGGCATGCTTTTGGCATGGCACGGAAGCTGAATTTAACAACAAATCAATGCAATATAAACAGGAAAAAACTAAAAACAAACAACACCCTACCCCCCCAAACACAGACACCTAAGTATTCAAATAAAATACACAGAAAAATGCGTAACAGGCCTCATGAAAAATCCATCTGGCAATCCAAACTACTTTTTTTTTTAATATGCATATGATTGAAATGCAAAAATGTAAACATGAAAAACAGACTTAAACTGAGAGAAGGTCTGTGGGCCTCTTGCATCCTCACAGATAATGTATTAAAGAGAATTTCCACTCCCTGTAATAAGATTACTGATATTTACTGCACTACTCCAATATTTATAATGTGTAATGTGCTGCAGACCACTCCTTTCTGTGAACACAGGCTTTGGAAGTAGGCAGCCCGATCCATTTTATGTTTTCCTAAGCCTTTTATATCAAAGTGATACATGGGAAAGAAAGAGCAATTTCGTAAGTCAAGTTAAGCAGCCCTGAGGGGCAACTCCTCCAGCCAGTGAGGAGGACCATGGTGGTGGAGAAGCCCTATGGGGTGGCCACTCTTCTCCAGAGTGGCCACTTCAAGGTCACTGGGCTAGAAAACAAGAAGGCCAAAGGAAAGGTAAGATGACAAAACAAGACATGGAAGGAAAGCACGTCCTCCCTCCCCCATCAAGATGTTACGCTGCATCTTGGGCAGCAAAAGCAAATATCACCGAGAATTAGGAATCAAAACATCAGACTCATCAACTTCCACTCTCACACCCGTTGCACTAAAAGGACAATCCCATCGTGCTGGAACACGGGAGCCCACACACACACACTCATCCAAGCTGCCAGGCATAGCATACACAGCACAAAACAACCAGCTACCAGTCACTCCTGATCCATCCAAGACCACCATTTATGCCTTACCACAGCTCTAAGAATGTATTACTCCTCAAAGTTTTACTTTGGGGAATAAAAAAAAAAAAACAAAAACAAAACAACAACAAAAAAAGCCCCAAACAAACAACAAACCACCTGATGCATCTTAAAAACCAGATCTGACTCAAACAGAATCTCCCCTCCAGGGACTCGTAAGGGTCACTAACAATTAATTTAAAATTCACGCACTGTGGAAACACAGTTCAATCCCACCTGTGGGAATTAAGACAAACAGCAAACTACCTGAACACAGCATGGCAGAGCACGCTCCAGATCTTCCCTCGGCCATGCAGAACTTGATGTTCTCGTGTAATTGCCTTTGCACCTGCCTGTTTCGAAACCAGCAGCCTCCCAATTTCATCCTCGCTGTGTACATTTAATTTAAAGCAAAACCTGAGCAGCCACGGGAATCCTCACCTCACAGAGATCTAGTTACGAAGAATTCCAGAATCCTTGGAATTAAGCAAATATACATTCAGCCCAGGTAATGGTTGAAGCCACCCAGCATAACCTGGACAGGAGCAGGAGGAGATTTATGAAGGGAAGGAAGACACAAGCTAGTTTGCCAATAATCCCAATTAGCATTGTGAGTCCACTTAATTAGCACAGTCAAAAGAGCCCAGAGCCTTCTGAAGAGTCCTGTTTTCCGTGGCCTGTGCCAGTGGCTGCAGGGATCTACCAGGGTTTGGATGGTGTGGCCACTTGGCAACAAGGTGGGAGGAGAATGGAGACACCTCCACAGCTCCCCTGCCCTCACTCCTCAGCTAAACTCCTTCAGAACCTCACCTTCCCTTGACCGACAAACTTATTTATTAACCAATTATCTCCAGCAGCTCTAGCCTATGATCAGGGGAAGGAAGCAAGATAGATAGATATATGCATATATCTTTTATATAAGTGGGAAATCATATGCCCCTCTCAGGATTCATTTTGCTATATTAGCTCTTCTAGGCCCCTCCTAAAAAAGATCCTCGTTCTCCTACTCAGTAGTGTAGTCCTCCTCTGTACTCGCCCCAGCTGAGTTTCTTTTTTGCCTCTCTACGTAGCAGGCCAGAGCTGTACATAGCATTCGAGATGAGATCTCACAGCAGAGGCTTATATAATGCTATGGCACTTGTATAGCTACACTAGAAATACCTTGCCTCACATAGCTTGATGTTTTTATCTTATACTAGCTGATTAAAGCATGATTAAAACCCTCCAACTCTTCAGTCACTAATGAGCATCCACTTTACAGCAGAGGGTTGTTTTCTATTAGTCCTCAAATAAATGGCTTTTCACACAAACTGTTTTAAGTTGATTTTCTGTTCCAGTTTTCAAGGTCATTCAGCTGATCCTGTAAGATACCTTAATGCTCTTGAGTATTGATACCTTCCATCTCTAGTGCTCTGGCTGATGGCACAGTAAACCCAGCAATATGGATGTACAGCAATTCCCTCTGGGAGAAGGAGCTGCCCCAGCAGAGGCAGGTGTGCAACACTCAAAGCTGCAAAGCCAGCAAACACCTGCCAACACAAACACTTCCTAGGGTCTACGGGCCCAGGAACTGGAAATAGCCTCAAGGAACATTGTGCACTACCACTTCTTCCCAGTTCCCTAAAACTGGGGAAGGAGGGATAGGAAAGGAGGAGCAGAAATAAAAGACTGGTTACCAGAGTGGAAAGATGGATTATCACCACTAACCCACCATTTGTCAATCCAGAACTGTGCTGAAGACTGTAATTTTCTACTCAATGCTTTATAAGCAAGGTCAGAGGGAACAAATACTTCAATAAAAAAATGCAAGACATCAGCAGAAGAACCCAGTCATGATCCTCAGAATCCAAAAGAGAAGGGGTTGTGTTTGCAATTAATGGGCCCAGAATAATGTGCTTCATGTCCATCAATGGAAATGGCATTTACAGTACTTAAATATCAAGACTTTAGATGACAAACAAGAAATCACAGGGAATAAAGGGCACCAACTGAATACATGAAGAAACAATGCTGTGTGAAGCAAAATAAATAAATAATTTTCAGTTTTGCTACCAGAGACCCACTGCAGCATTGCCTGGATGCTTGGAGCTGTGCAGCAAATGCCAAGCTGTGAGCTGCAGCCAGGGAACACATAATTAATGTGATTAGGAGCACACAGAGCTAGCATGCTCTGCTGACTGAAAAGCCCAGTAGCATAATTACTGTTTTCTGTACTAGCTCTATGTCTGAACAAATCTCAAAGCCTGGTTAGTTTTAGACTGCTGTGTAAACGTCAATAAAAATCCCAGAAGTGCCAGCTCATCAGCATTCTCAGGCACAGAAATGGTGGAAATATCACTGCATTTCCATGCTGTTAACATCAGGCAAAGAAGTCTTCATTCTTCTGTCTAACCTTAGAGTTTGTAATAAGGTAACATCTCCCCCAAGTGAATGCTTATTATGAAAGCTAATTAATTGCTTTCCAGTAATGAGAAGTCTTTGGTGTTCAAAGAAAGCAAAATTCACTACACAGGAATTAAACAGTGTTTATTGAAACAAAGCTCCCCCCATTTAAAGACCTGTTTCTGATTAACATCATTACAAATAAAACCAAAGAAACTGAATATACAAATACACAAAATACGTATAGGCAGGAAATGTGAGCTGAAAAATCAGTCAAAAATCCATAGTATTAATTGAAGAGAAAACTAAAGCAATGCTTTGTAGTTGCCTGGATTTCCCTGGGGGATGGAGAGTCAATGCTTATCTGCCTTCCTCAGAAGAGACAATTTTGATTAATATCAGACCCATCTGACTCAGTCTATTAAACCCTGAAGGAAGGATATTCTTCAGATATAAGAGATATGTCTTTGATTAATAATTCTACCATATTGCCATTCCAAGCATTAACAACTGCATGGCACCTGTGGAAAGTGAAAGCCTTTGAATTCTATGGAAAGGAACTAACGTGTACTAATAGACCTGTTCTCCTTTGTCCATATCTGAAAGCTGGGTGACACTCTTCCTCCTACCCTCTGCTGAACAAGTCAAAGTGTCAAGGTTGTCACTACTCCCTTGCAAAGAAGACAAAATGGTTATATAATTCAACTTTACATACACTAAGAAAGCAGAGTTACTTCAGACATTCTGAATGGTTTGTCTCAAGACCCTGGCAACTGTCTAGAGATTCCCCTTTAGTGCTGTCAGGAGTTTAACAGACCACAACAGTCTACAAAACAGCGGCCATCAGAGTGCACTCATACCTACCAGGGGCGTATCTCCAGAGAAATGCATCAAATCACTTAGCCCACTAAACTGGGCTACCATGGACCAGGTAACTAATGCAAAATTGTCACACACAGGGCGGGGAAAAAGTCGACGAAACGTTATCTATTGAGTTTTTCCTGGAAGTTTTAGGTTCAATCAGCCAGCACTGGCCTCCTCACCCCAGCTGAGCATTTCTCCTGATGTTGGCAATCAACCTCTTGCTGTACTCTCTGTAGTTCACGGGTTTGACATCCATTGCTGTGGCCTTAATACGAGATTCATCCTGAGAAAAGAAATTTAGCATGTAAAAGAAGAACACTAAGCACTCCAGGCATTTGGTTCTAAACTCCTTCTGCCCCAGTAACTTACTGCTCTTGGTATCTGGGTTAGCTGGGAGTGCCAACACGACTCCCAGAGCTGGTATGTTGTTTTCATTTGAAACCAGCCACTCTTGATAAACCTGAGAGGGAGCAGCGTGGATCCCTCCTTCACTGCTCAACACTGACAGTATTTGTGTGATCCTCGGAAACTTCTATCACTGTGAGCAAGGGAAACCTCTCCCCACAAACATAAGAGGAGGAAGTCACCTCCTATGGAGACAAGTCGAACTACAAAAGCCACATGCTACACTATTTGCCTTTTGGGCAATACTTACATTGTAAGTCTCCAGTTTCACTCGGATCCTGAACTCATACGTGTTGAAGTTTGCATTTTGGAACACTTCTTCAAACGCCTGCTCGTTCTGGGGGAAGGACAAAGACAGGTATCAGCTGCAGGCACTCCAGGCTCCTGTGAGTACCGTGAACTTTGAGAGCAGCTCAGCTTTTGTGGGGGTTGGCAAAACAGTGGAACTACCTGGACCACACAGGCAGAGCTGAGTCTTCCATCACATTTTAGATGCCAAAACCATAACTTAAAACCTTTTAAGAAAAACAATGAAAGCTTTCTAGCTGCCTAAACAAAATAACAAACAATTGCACCCAATCTGCAACCGGGTGTACAGAAACAAAAATATTATAAATCTACACAAGATTCTCTCGTGGTGCTAAACTGGCTAATTCTGATTTTCTGCTGTGATCGCAAACACCAATAGAGCTAACTATTTCCCCCTTAATTGCCTTATTAGGCATTCTGGTTTTCTGCTTATCCATCAAGGCTGTGTGTATCCTTCACACCCTGACACAGACCTGCTTAAGAGGACGCTCTATAAAAAACGTGGATGCATGTTTTGAACATGCTTTTATAACCATTAGAAGACTGTCATATTTATAACATAAGCTGCTTCTAATTACCATATGAACACTAAACATCATCATCATCATCATCATTTATAACAGACACTTTGTCAAAACAGTAGAAAAGGAGCAGGCAAGTTGTGGAGACTGTGAAAAAAAAAAAAGTTTATTTTTGTAAAAATGAGTTGTAAAAACCTTTGCTGACATTCCAAAAAAAACCCTGCAGCCCCACGATGATGCCGACAAGTAATTATTAATGCATTTATCTACCAGATGCACTTGACTTGATCAGTCACTCCAGCAGCAGACAGAGCATCTGATCTGGAACTGAACCCACCCCAGTTCCACTCACATTCCAAGTGTTACATCTGCTGTTTTTCACTGCGTGCAGCACTATTTTACACTACACAGTAAGTCTCCTAAGGTTTAGAAAAGCACAACAAATGAAGGTGAACAGGAGTAGCTGTAGATTGCAGAATTCAGGCATATCCTTCCTGAATATTAAAAACCCTTTTTCTGACCATCCTATGGATTAGAAGATAAGAGAACTCACTTAATAAAGCATTTGGCTTCGCTTTCCAGCTCAGTCACAAACTATGTGAACCATTAGTGAGCTGAAAATGCCCTCAGCAAAGCAGTCACTGCTACCCCACATTACCTCCTTTGGTAACTAACAAGCACAGTGGAGAAGCAGATGAAAAACCTTGCACATATATCTGTGCTTAGTGTGGTCACTGGCTGTACATGAACTCAAACCATACTGTGAGCAGTGAAAAGACTCCCACCAATTTCACAAGACACTGCATCAGCTCTATCAGAGAAAAACCACTAAGAAAAGCTTACTGCAAATGCATTGAGTACCATTTTTAAAGGCTCATAAAAGTGTCAAATCAAAACCAATTTCTCCTGGAACACAAAGCATTCCCGCTCAAGGGCTCACTCCATATTATGTTCCATTTTCTATCCTCAGCCATTTCCATTAGGCAGCTCTTCAAAAGACATTACATGTTTGTACTGGTACATAGGATCTGCTGTCTCTCCTTCCCCACCCAGTTCTCTTCAGCACGAAAAGTGACTAAGAAATTGTGTTTAAACTCTAGCAGAGATTAAGCATGGCTGAAGAAAGAAAATATTGACAAGTTAAGAATGTCTGAAAATGGAAACGCAAAAGTGCAAGCACATCTAATTAGAATTCCCCAGGAAGATATCTTCCTACAGAACAGAGGTCTCTAGCCTTCCTAATAGCACAGAAACTCAGCATTCCAGAACCATAAGCTTTGTACCCCTCACCTTTGATAGCCAGAGTGCAGGAAATTTCCAAAAACCATTCCTGCATGTAAATTACAGGAAAACTAGCACCACTTTGCAGAGGCAGAGGAGGTCTACAACAGTGTCTAAGGCTAACATCCTCAACAATCCCTCCTGATTCATTCCCCTCCCACAGCCAAGCAATGGGTTAACCAACAACTGGGATATCTGTGGAGTCCTGGAATCAACCAGCCTTAGCCTGGGAGCACAGCAATGCTCATATGCAATTCAAGAACTTATCATGCATTCCACATCGTCATTTAAAAACCCAACAAAGCCATGCACTTTTTATACAGTAGACAAGAAAAAAAATCAGAAAAAGATTATTTTGGTTGGAAGAAAGAAAAATGCAGCAGAGAAGCACAGAGTCACAAAGGGAAGATAATACTGCCTGTTAGTGTTTAATGACTTACGACCTTAAAAAACTGCTCTCATCTGTCAAAGAAAGATCAGCATCTCTGCCAACCACCCATTTTACAAGTCATGGTTTTCGTATGACCCACAAAGTTTCTGATGATGTTTGGTGGGGAAAGAAGAGCCTTAGCAGAAGTGGGCTCGCTCACACACATTAGTTCAAAAAGCTTCCTGCCTACTTACAAAGATACATACAAAGTGTTCTGGAACTTTTTGGTTTTGTAAACAAATTTTTGGAACACATTAGGGACAATGTTGTCAGCATTCATTGCTAAACTGGGGTTTTTTTGCAGATTCTTCCAATCCAGGTACAATGATAAAACAGCCTGTCTTTTCTGCTGGAGTCAACACGTGTTAAAGTTGCCAGTCCTCTAAAGGCTGTGGCACTATCAAGTGATCAGCTGCCTCTCAAGGTCCAGGTGATGAGGACAGGCTGAGCTCCAGCTTTCAGCAGCCAAAAGAGCTCAGAGGTAGACAGACTGACTGTGGGAGCAAGCTATGGGGGAAACCAGGCAAATCTCTGTTCTCCAGGCAGATGGCCCGTGGAAAATAATCCTGAGGAGAGTAAACAAGTCCCTGCCAAGAACTTCAGACACAGAAGCAATGATTTGTGAACTTGTAAAAGATACTGAAGTGCAACATCTGGAGAACAACCTCAGGCTGAGCTGGCCTGTCACCCAGAGAATAGGCAAATCAAATTCTTGACAAATGAAACAGAATACCCCTTTCTTTCATATGGCACTTTTTGTTTTAATTAATGCTCTTAATTTCCACAGCAACTGCATGAACATAACCCACTGCCTTTGCCACGTTTGTTGTTCATGCACACACAGGTATCAGACCACGCTCTAATGGATCAGCACTGGTGTCCCACACCAACCTTACATCTTTCTCAGGGTTGCCTTCTAAGTCAACATTACAAGAATATTTCCCTACCAGAAGGATGAAAGAAAAGCAACAAATTTGAGGACAGCCCAACACAAGATATGTGAAACATAATTCAACGTCTATACATACAGGAAAAACGTAATAAGATAATTGACCGACCTTTTCCTTCAGTTCTCCCAGGAAAGCTGCACTTTGCCCAAGAATGAATTCTGCCGACTCTTGGAAACAAGTCACCCACTGATACTCGAGACAGTCTGCAATGGTCACCTAAAATACAACAAAACCCAAAAGGTTATTTTGTCCAGTTGCCTATTTCTCAAGGAAGACAGAAGACAGCACAAAAAAAAATTATTTCACAGTTATAGTGTTTTAAATTTCCAGTAACTACTAGAACCCTACCTGTTGTACTTTCAGTCACTGAGGGTGAAAGGCAGTGACTTACTACTTTTTTTTAAGCTCCACAGAATGCCACATAACCTAACACAAGTTAATATTGACAGTAGATTGTGTCACAGGAAAAGGGTCAGTAAGATCACAGTGGTGCACACCAATGGATATTTAGCTGTGTCCTGCTGTCACTGATGAGCTGTGAGCAAGAACAGGTAGCCCAAAACAACAACTACCAAGGGGGACCAACAGTAAGTCTGCAAACTGCATTTACTTTGCACATACCTGAGTACTTGAGCATAAACTCGTGTCATACTATGTTATGTTATGAGGAAACCAGCAAAACATTCAAGGACAAGACAGAGCACTAAAGATCAAGTGCCAGCCTCACACGCATGTCCTGGCTGCTTTGACAATTAGGAATGGGGAAATAAGAGACACACTGTTCTGAAGGCCTTGAATGCACCCTCAGTATCCCCTTTATATTCTTTGACAATGGCTCGGCTATGTAAAGTAGTTCCTAGAAGTTATCTAATAGAAATTATTCAGAAGCAGTTTGTGTTTAGTGAGACTGCAGGGATAGTTCCCTTTTCTCTGCATGCCCACCTGGCACAGCATTTCTAAGAAGCAGATACAACTCTAATTTATAATATGAAGCAGAAAAGGGTTCAATTCTTACGGTGTAAGTGGGCATCACAATAACAATCCTCAAACAACTTTCTGAAGTAGACTCCATTAAAGCATGAGACAGAACAATACCTACCAAAAAAACTGTACTAAATATAGGTAGCAGCTGTAAAAGTGCAATTACTGCTCTCCAGAAATGCCATTTTACTTCAGTTTATCTTCACTACTGAAGAGGCGGAGGCCATCTGTACTCTGCACTGCATAGTACACTTGGAAACCAGAATCAACTGAGCTAGCATCAACTTTTTGGCAAGGAGAAAAGCTTTTAATTGGAGCACTAGGAAAACAAACTGCTAATCAGCTCAATGAAACATCCCCTCACACTCAGGTACAGCTTACAAGCCATCTAAACACCCTCTAACCCACAGGCACCGCAGGCGGGCAGACAGCGCCAACACCCCATTCCCAAAAGGATTTCCGCTTGGGCTGCTCGGGGAACACGGCGAGACACGCCCTCTGCTCCCATCCACGGACTCACCAGGAGCATCATGCGGTACTTGAAGTTGGGGAACTCGCGGTCACACTTCTCGCAACGGTAGAGTCCATTTTGCTGGTCTATCACTTTCTTGTTGCAATCCTGCGAGGGACATGCCTGGTACATGCAGTTCTCCTTGCGCAGATGTACGATTGTGCCCACACAGCTAAAATAATCTGCCTAGGAGGGGTGAGTGTGCAACATTAGCCTCAAAATACTCAATGTTTTCCAATTCTGAATTAACTACAAAAGCAAGGCGCCCATACTTGGATATTTAGGATTAAAAAGCTTAACAGCTATGGATTACTGGGAAACTGTAAATCAACCCCTCTGTTGAAACAATTTTCAGGCTTCCATTATGTTAATAAAGCCCCTACAGCAAGATTATTTTGTGTTTCCATTGCAGGAAACTCCAATTGCTAGGTTTTTCTTTAGATGAAGCATATTTGATTCTCCATTGTGTCTGTTCAAATCTCCACTTTTTCTCAGGATTAAGATTCTGCACTTTCCTACGCTTCTTTTGGGAACCAATACAAAAAACAGAAAGCCTATTGTGTAGTGTTACAGATAAGCATTTGATTAAACTATAGCCTACAGAACAAAATACCCACTCACCACACTAAAATAATCATCATAATGGTTTAAGACCACGGTCAAGTCTTTCAGCAGAAAAACAGAGGTTGCTCAAGAAGCATGTGCAAAAATTTTTCACAGAAAATAGCTGAACGACAAGTAAAGTGGAAGTGTTCAAGGCCAGGTTAGATGGGACCCTCAGCAATCTGATCTAGGGGGTGGCATTCCTGCCCGTGGTGGGGGAAGCTGGAGCTAGATGATATTTAAGGTCCCTTCCGACGCAAACCATTCTATTATTTCCAAAAGTTTTTTTCCATGGATAGAAGCTCTTGTGTATCCCAAATGAATTAGCACTTAAGTTTGAAAAAATAAAACAAAAAAAAGTTAAAAATAAGTCAAGAAGCAGTATAAGCCTGGAGAGGTTTCTGGACTGGAAAGCCTGAGACCTGGGGTTTATTACCAGCTTTTCTATTGACCAAGTGTGCACCCTTGAAAACCACTTCCTCCTAATGCACCTGTTTCTCCTAGAACACTCTGTTTATATGAGCATCTTTGGAGTGAAAACATCCCCCCTCCATTTATACAAGGCTTAGAATTCTCTTGCCAACACAGTATCACGTTGCATCAGCAACAAGCTTGAATTTATTCGAAAAGCAGTAAAATTATTTAATAGCGTAAATTCCAAGAAAGTAAGCACATATTGCTCAACACCTAGACCACTTCGATAAGCAGACTACCTGCATCAAGTCTAGTTTTTTATTTTATCCCCAGCACACAAGGCTTGTACTAAGTGGCCATGCTTTACCTTATCTCCTTGTCCCAAGTTCTCAGATTTGGCTTCGAACAAAGTTTTCCAGTTGGTATTTGCTCCAGCTGCTGGCCCACCCCTCACATCAGAGATCGAGGCACATTCCAGCAGCTGCCCCTCAGAGTCAAACCTGGAACCACAGAGATGAACTTCTATTTTTGGACCATACAGACTTATCAAAAGCCTACGTTTATTTTCATGTACTCGATACATGAGGGATTTTTTATCAATGATTGCAAAGGAAACAATTACAGTAATATGTGTATATTGCAAACAAAAATAGCATTTCAGAATAAGTTAATAGTCTGACTTAATTAGCACTGTATTTTATAAACCCACAAAAGGAGGACAGCTTTGTTCTATATAACTGCAATTTGTTTGCCAGCTAGTGGTCAAACCACGCACTGCACACTTCTTAGAGGCAGGCAGATAACAAGATTTAAGGGCATCAAGATATTTCCATAATTAAAATTAAATTACATGGTACCATTATCTTCGCAGCAGCTTCGAAAGAAAAAGCAAATAGCATTGAAAAGATTATGCTTCCTCTGTTAAAATAAGAAAGCACAGCTCTTCACCAAAAGGTTGTACTGCCATCCCATTGTGATGGGCTTTGTGATTTCAGAAACACACCAATAAGGCTCAAAAATGGAACTTAATTAAAGTGTGACAGTAATAGCAAAGACCCACAATCAATTTTATCTTCAACAAGCCTCTGAAGCATAGGAGAACCACAGCTCAATGACAAATGGAGGATGCCATTTATTTTATCCATGTTTGGGTGATGTAACCAGAACCTAAAAAACCCAGGATTCACGAATCTGATGCTGTTGGCACTTAATCTTATTCACACACACCACATATCACCATATTTGTAGATACAGCAGACAATTAAACAACTACCTACAGGAGATGCAACAAACCAAGAAATCACTTTGTTTTCCTGACAATATAATGTTATTTTGCTATCTGAAAAATATCTGGTAAGGACTAGACACTGGAAGACCTCAAATAGTCCCTCCATACTAACGGAGTGCGTATCAGATTCCACACAATGGAAAAGCCTGTGGAAAGAAAATATTTTTCTCTCAGATCATGCCTCAGAAAGTGGAGCTGGTCAGGCCTGATTTCATGCTGCCTTCCAAGGCTTTGGGTCAGCATGCACTACTCCAAGTTTGATTTTTCAAGGTCTGTCATGGAATTAAAAGTTTTTTGAATTGAACAACTTAAGAAGGACAGCCTTCCAGGCTCTAAAGGCTTCCAAGCAAGAGAAGTTTCTATAGCCTTGGAAGCCACATCTTCTGCCACCTTTCCTCAGTGCTATACAGACTGCTCAAGTCCAGAGAAAGAGAATAAAACAAATACTCTCCAGTAGGTTGAAATAAATCAACATAAACACACTCATACCATCCTCGGAGTTTAAAAGCCTCTGGGCTATCGGGGTTGATGACAACTGTACTCGAGGACAGGACAGACAGGCTTCTACCACCAAAATCAGAGACTCTGGCTCCTTTGATGGCAATCACAGGTTGTCTGGAGCCATCAAACTGTTCAGCCTGCATGTGTGAAAAAACAGAGAGCATTAGCAGCACGTTACAGTAAAGGTACTGAACTTGTGGTCGTAATTCACAGATCAAAACTATCTCATAGTATCCAAAAGGTAAGATTTTGAATGATGTCATTAGGAGTTTAAGCAAGGGTAGCTAACAATTAAAGGTGCAATCCTAACACCCTGTTTCCTGGCAAAGCAGAGAATCCTTAAGTCACATCATTGGTTTGTTTAAAATGACTGACCCCTCCATTAGCAGTTTTACACCAGAACTTCAGAAAGGGAGAAAGGTTATGGGAATGGAAACAGGAGAAATTATTTGGTCATATTAGACTCCTCAGGAGATCAAACAACTTGCTCAGCTTGACTGAGCCAATCATGTCCATTCTACTACCACTTAAAGAGAAGAGCAGCTATGCTGACCAAACACTTTTTTTCGATTTTCCATTTTCTATTTCTTCTCATAAAGCTGCTTTAATGCTGTTCAGTTGCCATCAGTTTGTTATCTGAGTAGCCTGACACTACCAAAGAATCTCATGGCATGACTGAGGTTTTGAAAGGTACAGGTCTTCTGGACCCCCACACCATTCAGCAAGCAAAGGGAAGATCATGTGCTTAAAGATTACAAACAAGCTGGAGTTGCAGTAGCATTCACTGTATCCAGGAGATGCAAAAAGAACAGAAAACATATCCCAGCAGTCATGGCAATGACTGTTATAAAGGACATAGTGATTCTAACCCTAACTGTGCCAGCTAAGCCACACATCACTCCCCCTCAATGTTCGTTGAGATCTCTATTCTACAAGCAAGCAAACAGATCTAATTTTGTAAAATGCAGACCATGATCTCTGTTGGAAGTTATGCCAGGAACTGAACACCAGTAGTCTCTCCTATAACAACCTGGTTCAACCTCAAGACTTTGTGATACTGAACTTCAAGTTTACTTCATTTATATCAGCAGATGGTTAATGGTGTTTAGGTACCTACAATATCAGTGCACTTGATCATTTAGCCATAAAGCATCACTGTCAAGCTGGCAGGATCACTCCCCTTTTATAGACTGGAACATAAATCCCTAAGTGCCTATAACAGCGGAGGAAAACAAACTAGCCTGTTAAAAAGATAAGGAAGCAGTTTACTGCAACTATTCAAACTTTCTCTTCCAAGGCTCTGATGCTTTAAACCCCTAGTCTGAGATACAGCCTCTCGACCCCCTCGTTATGTAGCAATTTATGCAGGGTAGCATGGATCCCACCCCACAAATAAAACTCATCTCAAATGAGACAACCACAGCCACTGGGCTTTTCCATAATCAAACTGCAACTCATACCTTTCCTAAACCAGGAGCCCGTTACCTTCGGTAGTTTGGCTCGAGACATAATGTCTGCAGTTGTTCAGAACACATTAGTCAGATCATGTCAGCAGTTTGTCAGAGAAAGGTTAAGAACATCACACCTGAATGCAACCAGACAGTCTTTCACCTTCTCTCGGCCCCTGATCCTTAAAAACCCAGGCTGTGCCCATCTCAGATGACAACAGCACTTCCTCACCCTACACAAAGGAACCTTTGCTTAAGAACAGGTAAGAGAGCACATACCTCATTTCCCCACAGCGTAGCTGTCACCAGTTTCCCTGATGTATCCATCAGATGCACGTTCCTCTTTGAAACCTCCCTATTGTTAGCTTTCACTGTAATTTTAGTGACATCTTCATAGCTCTTACAAATTCCAATTACATCTGAAAAAACAGTTACAATTTACTTGGAGTTACTCAAGGGTCACAATTGGGGAATACAAGATCACAAGAGAAGAATTCGAACCTACTGTCAGATTTTTACCTTGTATCCTAGCTCCCTATTCAAATGAAATCTGATATGGAAATTAAGTATTATGGTAGGAATGCTCCACTACAGAACTCTTCAGTGCTTTAATTTTGTTGACGCATTCATTAAGATATTCATGAATGCAAAGCCTCACCACATTAGAGAGATCAAGGCATTGTACTATCTTTTCCCATCACATTCTGTCAAAGGACTTCAGTCCTGATCATGTAACACACACTTGCTGTTAAATCACAAGCAAGGGCTTTCAAAGTGACTGTAACACAATGAAGCAACTGGCTCATGCCTTCACGTAGCCCCACAACCTTAAGCAATGTAAACAAGTCTGCATGTTTGGGTAGTAAGAGCTAATACAAACCCCTCTGCACTCCCTAAAAACACACCATTTTTAGTATTACAAATCTACCTTTAAAATTCTCAGCTGAATGTCTCTGAATCACAGGCATCTTGTGCCTCTGAAACCTGAGAACCCTCACCCCCACCCAAGCCTCTGATTTTTCCGGAGTACTCTGCCCAACAAATTACAGAAAAACAAGCCTCCAATACTTCACAAAGCAAGCCAAAACAGTCATGCAACTTGGACTTGGATGCAATGAATTATGCCAAAATCACTACAGAGATAATTAGATAGTGAAAGAAAGCAAGACCACAGAAGGTATGAAATGCACACGTGCTGAGCAAGGACATTTTTCTTTCAGCCCTTTCCTGTGGAAAACAATGATCATAGTACAATAAACAAGTATCATTTGCTGTCTTTAGTTTGAAGCAGAAGTTTGAAGAAAAATCATTATATATTGTTAGAGAACAGGGCAAAGACATCTAAAGAGGAAAACTGTCTGAGACATTTTTAATGGCAACCATCACTGGACAACTTCAACTAAGAGATGACAACACTCAAAACACCATGTGCTCACTACCTGCCCAGTATTCAGGACACAAATATAAAACTTCAAAGCTTTAGAGTTTGCTGTTTTGCTACTTAGACTGACCAACAATCGAGTCTTTGGGCGTGTTCTCCAAGTCAGAGATGGATACAAAATCAAACTGAACAGATGGAAGATGCTGGGCATCATCACAGGGCACAACTGAAGTCTCATTAGTGAATGTGATCTCATAGTCATTCTTAACAGCTGTATATTGCTTATTAGCAGTCTTCAAATTGCCTTTGGTAAAATAATATACCTACAGGAGAAAGCAATGAAACAGAGGATATTATCGGTAGTCAGAGAAATAGACTGTGTTCACCTTTAAAAATCCTTGCTATGCTGAAGTTCCTCTTTTCTAGCTCCTGTCAGTCTAAGAAAGCACAAAGATACCATACCTTGTTCAATTCAATGAGTGGAAAGAACTTGTCTGCTTGATCATTGAATGCAGTAGCTCTAATCTCGCCCTGCAGGAAAACAGGAGAGCTGGTCAGGACTGAAATTTGGCATGAAAAAAGATAAAAAAAAAAATAAATCTTTGCAATGTTAAGTGGCATCAGCTCTGCAAGACAGAGTGGGGTCTGCCAGGCTTGCTCCAGGCATGTGAGAAACAAACAACATTCTCTTCACATTTGTAGTTATAGCTAAAATGACATATTCTACACCTGACAATCAAATCTCATATTCAAGTCTCATTAGTATATCTACTGCTTCAGAATAAAAGGCATAAGAACTACATCTATCATATATACACCTCTGAAAATGCCAGTAAAGCTGGCATTGATAAAATAAATTCAAATAGACCCCACTGCTCCACAAGTTAGCAGGCAGTGTATTGTGATGGCTCCCACTCAGACATACTGTCTTTACGTAAGAATTAATAACAATTAAACACTCACTGGATATAAATACTTAGGGTTTTTTTAAAAAAATTGAATACAGACAGTATGCAGAGAAAACAAATGCCTGGTGACAACACGTTACTTTATTAACCTCACATTTTATACTCAATATAATCTAGCAGAATCTTGTTTGTTTTCACAACAGAAGGCTGTAATTTGATAAGAGGTTTGACAAACTGCAAGTTTAGTTAGATTAACCAGATACCATTCCCCAAACAAACCACAGAGGAAATTTCTTAGTGTTGCAATAATTTGTACTCTTGATTTCCTCATGAAAATTGAAAGCTTGTAACTTGGAGGCAATGCTCCTCTCACTCCCTGTTTTGTAAGGTGTAGCTCAGCAAGGATGAAACGTCACTCCCAATCTACAGGACACTACCACGACACTCAGTATTAGATTGTCAGTTTGCATAAACAACTATATTTTGAAGCTGCAAAAATCCAGTCACACGCTATAGACTTTGATGAAAAATAATCAGTAATGCTGCACATTTAAGACTCCATTCTGGATAAAAACTGGCACGTTGATGCGCAACTTAATGAACGCAGGGATACAAGTTTCAGTCGTAATAAAAAAAAAAATCATTTCCTGTAATACACTTTATTTCCCCTATTCTGTCTTTATGAAGGGTTCATCAGCATCTGGCACACGTTATCTTTGTCTTAACATATGACACTTACGCTTTCATCAACCAGCTCTATGGAAAAGAGCTTTCCTTCACCACGGGAGTTGCTCCACGTGCGGATCTGGCCTTTCTGGGTAACACGAGCACAAATGGTCCACCTGAAATTGTGCAAGAAATCACTATTCTGTGTCTCTTTTTTTTTTTTTTTTTTTTTTTTTTTTTTTTTTTTTTTTTTTTTTTTGAGATTGCATTGACAAACCCTTGGAACCAGAATGTCACCATCTAAAAGTCAGAATTCTTCCCACTGCACCTCAGCAACTCTACCTGTTTTTCCGCTGCTTTCTATTTTAATGGCCTAGACCATTAAAGGCAGAATGTTGTAGAGAAGGCAACAAAGCAGCCATAAAGTATGATAATAATAGTGAACAATCCTTCTGCATAGAAGCAGGCCTCAAATCTTTTACTCTTCTAGGGTACATTTCTCACACAGCAGTTTGCCTGTTCTGAAAAGCCACACTAGAACTCAAGAGCTCAATTATAGGATTCGCATTTAACTTGGGTAATCAAATCAGTTTGCATAACTTAAAAATGTCATTCACTAAATAATTACATCCTCATGCTTTTCAACAGCACAGTAGCCAAAGTGAATAGCTTACTGAGCTGTTTTGTCGTTAATTTACCCAAAAGAAGGCTGCTTTAGGGAAAAAAACAGAGAAGTCAATCGATTTTCAACTAAAATATTAAAAACCTATCAAGCTCAGCAGGGTTGCTGCACCAAGACAATGCCAAGGCAAATCTCAGATTGTTGGGAGTGTTGATGCAATTTAAAAAGAAAAAAAAAAATCAAAAAAACCACCCTCCCCCCCAACAAAACAAAAGCCCAAACAAGACACAAAAAACCAACCTAAAACAAAACCCATCAGCTGTTTCTATGAAGGTTTTTTTTAATTTCTCTGGGTGGTTTTGTGGCTATTGTTGGGTTTGTTTGTTTGAACTTCAACCAATAAAGTCAAAAGAACTCAGTGAATAATTTGACAGAGATTCACACACAGAAAAGCAAAAAGAAGCTATTGTTCCCTCATGCCTGTGACATGAGTAATGCCTGGCAAACCAGGAGAACTCACTTGGATTGGTATGGATTCAAGCTGGCAATCGGCACCACTTTGGCCTGGGACCCTCCTGGTGTCTTCACTGCACTGGGAGCACTTGCTTTTCCAAACTGGTTGGAGGGAGCGTGGTACTTGGGAGCAGCAGGACCTTCCAAAAACCACAAAAAAGCCAAAGGAATTTCAGTCTTGCACACAAAAGCTGGGCTAAAACCAACTCACGGTGCAAGGTCAGGCAGAACTTCTCCCAGCATGCCATGGGGAGCCACACAGATGGTGAAGTTCCACTGAACACTCTGCTCCTGGTCACAAGTATTTTCTAGGCTGCAAAATGCTGCAGAGGAGACACTCTCAGGCCTTTAGAGCACTTGCACTGGAAGTGGAGACGTGTCCAGAGTCAACCACTTAAATACAGTTTAAGTGGGAAGCAACTATTTAGCAATAAATTCTCAAGTATTTAGCAATAAACAGAATCACAGAATAGTTTGGCTTGGAAGGGACCTTAAAAATCATCTCGTTCCAACCCCCTGCCATGGGCAGGGACACCTTCCCATTTTCAACCTGGCTTTGAAAACTTCCAGGGATGGGGATGGCACACTGAATTTTAGACCTACACCACTTGGAGGAATAACTAAACAATGGTACCCCACAATCACAGAGTTTTCTGACATAAAGTGATACTGCTAGTTCCAAACTCAGTCTTGTCAATGTATAAGCACAAAACTCTTATAATCAGCTTTAAGTAAGGAAGGGGAAGCTTGTTTTCTGCTGCAAGTTTCTAAGCAAATGTCAAAATTTTACTATTTAAAAATACTTCTTAAACAGAGGGGTAAAGAGTACAGACAAGTTAAAGCAGCACCAAGAGTTAGCATTGACAACTTTTTAGCTCAAAAAAAAGAGAAAACTGTCTACAGACTGACATTTAAATTGACTGCCTCTTTCAGCATCTCACTGAAATCTTGATCAAAAAAAGCCACGCTTCTAGATGTACTATCAAGTAATTTCAGTCCTGCACCACCTAAACTGTTTGGCCTCAATATCTCAGCATCAATAACACACTTGTTGGCCAGCTACAAACTGCAGCCCAATTTAGGTGACCACAGGATGAAGCAGTGTAAACTGAATTAAGTTGTTTCCTTTTTTTCTTTTCCCTTAGGGATGAAGAGGGAAGGGAGACAAATTTTTTCCCTTGTAAATCCAGGTGTACAGTAACCCCTTGAGATAATTTACCTTGTCAAGCACGGGTTACTCTTAATGGAGCGTTTCTTGTGCAACACCATTATCGGAAGGATTCTATTTAAATTCAAGCTGTAGTTTCTCACTGCACAAATGGAAACCAGAATTCCTGCCCAGGATTACTCTTACCTGCTGTTGAAAAATTGCCATTTTGTTGTTGGGGTTTGCTGGGTGCTGGGTTTGCTGCTGGAGCTGCAGGACGTTGCTGCCCTTGCCCTGGTAATCAAATGAAAAAAGACCACAGAGTAGGGAGCACAGTAATTAAAAATACCCTTCAGCCTTTTAGGAAATAAGACTTGTGTGAAAAAAAATAAAATTTAAAACACAGAGAATATGTTAAAATTCAGGTGTTATAAGACACAGCAGTAGCAAGCTATCTGTTGAACATTACCATGGAGGAATTTCGGTCAGATCTTTTTCCTCAAGCAACTGCTTCCTACTTGGAAAGAATTCAGGGCTGATGGTGATTTAAAAGGACATCCTTAAAGTAATCTTGACAACTTCTCAGTGTTTATCGGCTGCTATTGCTCTGACAGGTAGTTTCTGCTACTACCTAGCAGTTAAGATAAAAACTATAGAGAATTCTGCCTTAAAACTCAGGAAAGGCCAAAAATCCACGGGGTAAAGTCAAGCCTGAAGTTAACACAAGACAAAGAAAACACCTGCTCTATTTTATTTCTGAAATATGGAGATATTTAACATGGGGGTGATGGAGTTATCACTTCAGCATTCACCAGGGCCCCTCTTGGTACACAGCAGTACATTGCTTAGGGATCAAAGTGATGCCATAGTAAGTCTGCATCATCCATTTTTTTTTTTAGATTCCAGGGCTTTTACTTGCCTTAAATTGATGATAAATTACAAGAGAAAGAGCAGACGGCCATATCTAGAGAAAATTACATTAAAAAACTAATGTACCATTCAAAAAATTGAATTCCTTTACAGAATAATTTGCTTCTAGATGAGAAAATATCCAACATTTTTGTCCCTTTGGACACAACTAATTCTTAAGCCATTGGTTTGCAAGAAGATTTAGGCCTGAGCAGGCAAAGCTTCCCTGATTTGGGATGTGAGGAGGAAGATGGTCAGGCAAAGTGGAAAAGAAGGTCAGACCAAGCCTATAAACATGACGAGGAACAAAAAGCGGAGAATCCCACAACAGAAGGATGGCACAAAACTACAACAAAGGAGCAGAAGCAACACAAGGAGACCCTGATGTGGCGTTGCCTGATGTGGCACAGCCTACAGAGGTAACCCTCTGGTTATTTTTAACTCAAAAACAAGGTCCTTGCACAAAAACCAATCTGCTCCTCTAACTTGCCGCAGTAGAGTCACATCGGTGAACTGGTGACAGAAGTCTCCCTGGCAACAGCATGACGTCAAACAGCAAAATGTGTATTTACTGCAGGTTCCACTAGATGGAGGAGCCAGGTCTCACCCTCACTCAGTGGCCTCAGGTGCTCAGGGGGTCAGCACTCAACAGCCAAATTCGTTTTGTGCAAGAGAAGGCAGAAAAAAACCCAACAAAACACATTAAGAGAAAATTACGTTTGGTCAGGGAAAGAATATTCAGGAAGAACAGGAACGTGCATATGAAACAGCGAGAGGCTTCCTTGCTACTTTTGTTCCAAATATGTTTTTTTCTGTAGGAATTTGTAATTTAAAAAAAAAAAAAAACACCAGAAACCAAACCAAAGGCCACCACATACATTAGAACACTTGGGTGTTATGAAACACAAATTCGCATTTTAATGGCTGCCTACCCACAGCAGAGTGTTTCTCAACAGAGCAAGAATAAATTCACACATCTGTGCATGTGTTCAAATACAGAAGCAGCAGAAATATCTCTCCAATTTTCTCGCTTGTAGAGCCTAGGGACTCCTAAACTGTGATTTTTGGTGGCTGGTGGCCTACAGATCACTTAAAGTGTTCACAAAACCGACGAGACTGCCTGGTTTTCGCTGTTAGTTTTTATTAGCAGGAGGTGAAAAAACCACTTGAAATAGCTGATCACATTTCTGCTGTATACAGTGGGTTAGGCAAACCCAAGACCTTTTTAGCTGAAGCTGCCCCACTGCCCAATCAAATGTAATAACCACGTAACAGGAGTCCTCTGCTTCCAATAACTTGTTACCAGGAGGTTCTGCCACAGTGCCATGACCTGCCCCAGCACTGAGCAGCAGCACAGCAGGGAGGGGAGAGAAAGGATGAAAATGGACTTTGAAAGAACTCATACCTAATCACAGTGGTGGGTAGGACAAGAATAAAGAGTTTAAGTGAATGTAGAAGTATATAAACATTTCAACACTGAAAGATTAATGACAGAAGTTAAACATAAGTAGCAAGTAATTGTCATAGGGAAAAGAAAGTCCAGCATTGGAGTAACTTGAATGAGATTAATGACAGTAATAACACAACCATCTAGTTTTCAACAAGAACTAAACTGCTCAGTCTTAATTTTCAATACTATTATGAAATGCTGCCTGAAAAGTTTTTATGATTTGTAATAAGAAGATTGTGTCTCCAGCTTCCTTGTTAGGCAGATTAACCACCTACTGCTCCTGCGTAAAGTGGCCAAAAGCCAGCTTCTCACCCCCCCTGGGTCCCAGTGTGCTATTACAGTCTGGGAAAGAATATTCCTTAATCCTTGGTCTGGCAATTTGAGATCTGTATTTCAAGCAAAACCAAAAGAAGGACTAAAGATCCGTTTTTTAAATACCTGAACTTTTTTTTTTTTAATGGAAACCACAAAGTACATTTAAGATGCTCGTTCTGAGTTAGCTGAGTGTTCCTCAGAAACACAACTTCTTAATATATACAGGAACTTAAAGGATCTCCAACTTGAAATACACCTCTGCCATCGTATCAAGGCCTTCATGACAAATCTGGCAGCCTGCAGAGCAGCAAGGTTGGGTTAAGTAGACTTTATATATAAACTATTACCATCTTCTGTAATAGAATCCTTATTTAGTACCAAATAAAAGGTTATGACGTCTGCAGAATAACATCAGTACTAAAATGAAATACGCATCAAATCAATTTTGGCATCTCTTAACTATCTAGTGCAAACCCACACTTACTATGACCACAGACCTGTGTCATCTCCAAAAGCTTTTAGATTTGAAATCTTCCCTGCCGAGTACTTTTGTGAGCCCAAATGAAGAACACAACTTTGATCAGAGTAATGGTAATTTTACCAGAATTTATAGTCTTAAAGGTATATTTTCAGCTCAGTTCTGTCAGATACCACGTTCTCAGTCGTTTCTAAGCAACAATATAACGGAAAAACACTATAGTTCACAAGCTCTTGTATCACACAGGCAGGGAAACGGGAGAAAGGCACAAAACAGTCTGCTCAGTAGCTATTCTGAAAATCTTGGTCTCTACAGCAACTGTGGGATTAAACCATAAAATCTGAGATGTCAACACATTTTTTAAACAGCAATTAGCTAAGTAACTATCAAAGGAACAAAGGATTCTTTAGGCTCATTTAACAAACGCCCCTCTAATTCCCTTGGAAAAAGAAAAGTTAATGAAGAAAGATGTCTTTGCCTTTGCAACAATGCCTAATTCCTACTTCGATTAGTAAAGTAGATTTTTAACCAGATCAGCAGTGTACCTACCACCACTGTTTGACCAAAATATCCTACAGAAAACTCTTGCCACCAATATGTGGTACCTTAGTGATAAAAACATATTAATTCGTTTCTACTAGGAAAAAAAAAATTCTTCAAGAGCTATTTGCGATTAAATTTCAGCCATTATCTGTATATACATCACTGACAGAGTTGTTCAAATATTTTCTTCATGTGCTTATTATTCTCCCCCTTTTTTAAAGTTCAAAACTGGAAGAACAGAACAGACCTTTGAACGCATCTCAGGAGGAAAAAGAGTGTTTTAATTTGAAAAATGTTTGCATGAGAAGCGTAAGCTCAGCACGTGAAAAATGAAGAACACAGCTGCTTATGCAAAATAACAAAACTAAATAGATTAATGGCAGGTCAGATTAAGGTCCACCCAGTGCATCATCCTTTTTGGGATGGCAGGCTAGGAATGGGTGCTTAGGGAAGTCCATGCTGGCCGTGTTTTCATACCAGTCTCTCCTCTATGTACTTGGAGCAATTTAAGTTTTAGTGCTTCCTGTACCTAACATGCATGCAGAGGATGTATTGTTATGTTTAACAGCCTTTAATGGATTTCTCTCTCAAGTCTAATTGCTTTTTGAACCTGTGCCAATTTCTGGCACCCACCTCAACGAGTTCCATGATTTAACTGTGCAGTTCGGGGGTGCGGTGCAGCCTTTGTTTTAAAACCACTGCCTGACAATATGAGAACTAAAGAGCATCAAAGGAATGTAGAAAAGAGAGAGAGAGATTCATCACTCTTTATTCATCCCCTCCACGCCATCTTATACTTTTATAGATCATTATTCCATCTTCCTCCTGCTGCTTTCTTTCCAGACAGAAGAAATTATCATCTATTTGATCACTCATTATGAGGAGACATAAAATAGCTTCCGCTTACTTACTGGAACTCGAGGTAGAGACCACTAACATAGAATAAAAGCTTGTCAGTGTTGTAAGGTATAGATACTCCCAACACCATGGGGAGACTGAAGCTTCAGCCACAGTGCAGAGTTGATTAAAATACGAACGAACCCCGTTTTGTGTTACACAAATAGAAAGGATTTTCAGGGTCTGGACATCACTGTTCCAGGCATAAGAAAACTGACCAACTGTCAACTTAAAACTGCTTTTTTAAAGTGAAAGAAACAAGACAGCTCGGAAGGTATTTGCTTACTGACACTCACCTTCATTGTACGGCTGTGGATTCCCAATATGCCCACCAACCTCATCAGCAGTATGCAGAACATTTAAATCCATCAGTATAACCACCCTCCTACAAGACAGAACAAACAGCAATTAAGGCTTTCACCCCCTCTGCAAGTCCATCAGACTCCTTTGCAGCAGGTAAGAGAACCAAACATTAGAGGCTGATTCCTTGCATGAAGGATCTGGAAGAGAAAAGCTCCCCACTGTCAACTTAGCCCTCTCTTTCGAGGGACAAGTAGGCTTGAAGCAGTATCACAATGCATCAAGGACAGATGATGACAGGTATAAAAATAGCTTGAAACAACATTGTGTTTTGAAAGTATCAAAACCATAGCAGGTTTTACAAGAGAAAATACATTCCCTGCCTCTATAGTTGTTGTGTTCTTCCCACAAAAAATGCTGAATAAAAAGAATTACAAACCTTGGTTCATATCCTGCTAGACACATAGTTTTTCTGTAATAACTTCACCTGGATCCCTTCTCATTTTGCAGTATCCTATTCCCTCAAAAAATTTGAGGAAATCGGAGAGGAGAAAAATTAATAAAAGACTAGATTCCACAACACCTAAGTAACGAGATACCTTCACTGTTTCTTTTCCACAGCAGATAATTTTAAGTGAATATTAATGAACTGTACTTAAAGATTTAACACAGATACCTTCCATCTTTCAGGCTGTTGACAATGAATCTGTTAACCTGGCAAACACACCGGGCTGACAAGCGCTCCTCTTCCACCAGGGGGTTCAGCTGTGTTGCCAACATGAAGGCTGCAGGAACAGAGGGAAAACATTCAAACAACTTCCACATGCCAGCCCTAAAAGAGGCTGCCATGGCTGGATACAACTTTTCCAGCCAGTCAAGTATTCTCCCTGGATCTACAACGTGCTCAGTTTGTTAAGACATAGGAAACAGTGCAACTGCTAACTAACTAACTGCTAAAGTCACCAAAACTGAGCATAAATTACACTGTATTTATTCCCCACACTTCACAGTTCAGTGGTAGCTAGAATGATTATACATCAAAGAAGGGAGGAAAAGATTAAGCTAAATTACTTTAAATCTACTGTTACATGTGTAGGTTTCTATATTTTCATTATACCCTCTGGCAAGTTAATTGCTTAAAGCTCACAAAGAAAGTTCCAGAAGACAAAGATTTCACCTAAATGATAACATGCAGTTGCACACCTAAGAATCTGTGGCCCAGTATAAGCCACATTCTCCTTCAATATTCATTCCATCACGTTGCACCCAATCACTAGACTGGAAACTTTATCACCATCAACATCTCCACACTTAAAAAAACTCACTGCAGCTTGTCATACTCACAGGACAGTGTGTTAACTCCATCACTCATCAGCACCCTGTAACGTGGGGGCCCAGTTCCTGTAGCAATAGCCCGTGTATTCTGGGGGGGGGAAAGAAAACAAATTACTTTTTGTCATTTTCTCAGAAACTTTTCAAAACCAGAAAGTGACACAGTCAGCAAATGGACTTATCTATTCAGCTCCTTTTTCTGAGCACTAATATCAACATAGCCCAAGTAATATAAAACAAAATTAGAAGAATTAAAGGGACGACAGCCTGGCTCGGCTCCTCTGCAGAGGGAGTTTGGCTGCACTCAGGAGCCCGCGGGAAGCACATGCAGACACGGAGGGACTGGCACAGAAGGGGAGGGACAGCACTCACGATGACTTGCAGCACGGGCTTGGAGACGTTCTCCCCCTGCATTATGGCCTGAAGAATGAAAGGAAACGAAATGTAAGAGACCCTCAGAGAGGTGCCACCACCCCCCTCGGAAACACCTCGAGACCCGCAGCTACAGAACTTCAGAATCCATGCGGCTGGAAAAGACCTCAGACCATCGAGTCCAACCTATGACGGGTTGTACCCACGGGAACTGCGGTGGAATGGCCTGAGGGATGCGGACATGGCTGTCACCGCTGGATTTGACCGGCCCCCCCGCCACCCGCCTCCCGGGACCGGGCCTGGTTCTCCCCCCAGGACCGGGCCGGGCACGGTGCCCAGGCCCAGCATCACCTCCCACCCCCTGCCAGGACCAAGCCCACCGCAGCACAGCCCGAGCCCCCTCACCGCGATGGCCCCCTCGCTCAGCCGCACGCTCATGATGCCGCGTCCACCGCCAGAGCCCAATCCTCCCGCCGCTGCCGCCAAATCCTCCCGCCGCCGCGCCCCCTTCTTCCGGCGCGTCCTTGCGTCGCGCGGCGCGTCACCAGCAGCTCAGAGCTTCTATTGGCTGTCGGGACTGTACGGCGGAAGTATTTCCTGTATTCGCCTCACTGGCGCCTCTGGGCGCCGCCATGGCAGTGGCAGTTGGTGGCGGAGCGGCGGGGCCGGAGATGGCGCTGCCGGGGCCGGAGTGGCGGGGATTGCTCGCCCGGCGCTGGGCCGAGCTGGACCCGCCGCTGCGGGAGCGGCTGGCGGCGGCTTCGCTTCACGACGCGGTGCGCCTGGGCTGCGACCTGCTCCGGTGAGCCGCGGGCTGGGCGGGACGCGGTGCGAGAGGGACATGGAGCTCCTGGAGCGGGAACAGCGCAGGGCAACGAGGGTGACTGCGGGGCTGCAGCATCTCTGGTGTGAGGAAAGGCTGAGGGAGCTGGGGCTGTCTAGCCTCGAGAAGAGACGGCTGAGAGAGGACCTCATTAATGTGTATATATATCTAGAGGGGGGTGTCAGAGGATGGACCGGGCTCTGCTCGGGGATGCTGGGCAATAGGACAGAGGACAACGGGCAGAAACTGATGTCCAGGACGTTCTAACTAGGGAAAATTCCACGTTTCTACCTGAAAGGAGGGATCAGTCTCTTCTCTCAGGCAACTAGAGGTAGGACAAGCAGGCATAGTCTTAAGCTGTGCCAGGGGAAGTTTAGGTTGGACATTAGGAAGAATTTCTTCTGATGAAGGGTGATTAGACACTGGAATGAGCTGCCCTGGAGGTGGTGGAATCATCCCTGGAGGTGCTTAAGGAACGACTGGACGTGGCACTTGGTGCCGTGGTCTGGTTGACAAGGTGGTTGTAGGTTGGACACGATCTCGGAGGTCTTTCCCAACCTAATTGATTCTGTGATTCTGTGAATATGAGGAAGAACTTCTTTACTGTGCAGTGACCATGCACTGGAACAGGTTACCCACAGAGGGTGTTGAGTCCTCCTCACTGGAGATACTCCAAAACTGCCTGGCTGCAATCCTGTGCCAGGTGCTCTGGGATGACCCTGGTTGGACCAGATGAGCCACTGTGGTCCCTCCCAGTGTGGTCCCTGACCCATCCTGTGATTCTGTGGCGCTGACCCCTGTGTCCTGCAGGACTGAGGAAGAAGAGGTGGCCCTGGTGCGGTTGTGCCAGAGAGTGCGCACGGGCAAGGAGCCAGAGGCTGCAAGCTTCTACAGGGAGCAGGGAAACCGGGAATTCGGCCACCGGCGGTACCAGATGGCCCTGAGGCTCTATTCAAAGGTGGGTGTGGTGGGGCAGCCCCCGGAGCAGCTCCTCCCTCATGGCTGAAGGGCTCCCGTGAGGGGATCCTTGGGGAGGGGGTCCCACAGCCCCTCATGGCCGAAGGGCTTCCATGAGGAGATCCCCGGGGAGGGGCTCCTGCAGCCCCTCATGGTTGAAGGGGTCCTGTGAGGGGATCCCCAGGGAAGGGGTCCCGCAGCCCCTCGCAGACAAAAGCGTCCCATGAGGGGATCCTTCGTGAGGGAGTCCTACACCCCCATCATGGTCAAAGGGGTCCCATGAGGGGATCCCCAGGAAGGGGGTCCCACAACCCCTGCTGAGAGGGTCCTGTGAGGGATCCCTGAGGCAGCAGCAGTTCTCTGGTCCCCACAGGCAGCATCCCACGAGCTCCCCAGCAGCCCTGAGGTGTCCGTCTGCTTCGCCAACCGCTCCGCCGCCCTCTTCCACCTGGAGCACTTTGAGGTAAGCGGTAGGAAGCACCCATCACCCATGCTCCTGGGTGCCCCCAAGCAAGGCCAAACTCCCACAGGGTGGGCTGAGCCCTCCTGTGTAGCAAGAGGTGTGTAGAAATGTGTCCAGAGAAGGGCAGCGGAGCTGGGGAAGGGTCTGGAGCACAAGTCTGATGAGGAGCACCTGGAGGGGGCTCTGGCTGGAGAAAAAGAGGCCCAGGGGGGACCTTCTTGCTTTCTACAACTCCCTGAAAGGAAGTTGTAACCAGGTGGGGGTCAATCTCTTTTTCCAAGTAGCAAGTGACAGGACAAGAGGAAATGGCCTCAAGTTGCTCCAGGAGAGGTTTAGGTTAGATATTTGGAACGATTTGCTCCCAAAAAGGGTTGTCAAACCCTGGAATAGGCTGCCAAGGGCAGTGGTGGTGTCACCATCCCTGGAAGTGTTAAAAAACTGTGTAGATGTTGCTCCTGGGGACATGGGTTAGTGGTGGGCTTGGCAGTGCTGGGTTAACGGTTGGATTCAATGATCTTAGAGGTTTTTTCCAACCTTAATGATTCTGTGATTCTGTAAGAGAGGGGATTGGGACAAGGAAGAGCCCACAGACCCTCTGAGGTGTTATAGCACAGTGTTTGCACACAGGGTTCAGGTGGGTGCTCTGCAAACCTCCCAAGAACAGGTATTTTGTTGTTAGAACTAGAGTCTGTAGATCAGATGTGTTTCCCAAGCTGTGCTTGAAACATCCATTATTTCAACTTTCTGAAGGGTTCCTCCCGTCCTTCTTCTTATGTCGGGAGCCCTTATTTGGGCCACAGATTGGCTATGCACATGGAATTTGCTGATTAACATACAGAATATTTTAATGAGAATATAAGAGCACGAGTCTCAGCTGGTTTTCAAGTACACTTAGAAGGTCTTCTCTTTGTTCCTAGGTTTGTTTGGAAGACATTGCCAGAGCTGAAAGCCATGGCTATCCAGACAGGCTGCTGCCCAAGGTCTTGCTACGGAAAGCTGAGTGTCTGCTGTGCCTGGGGAGGTTACAGGATGCAGCAGACGCCCTCAGTGTGGTGGAGAGTAAAATCCATATGGATGGGCTCATGACTAGTCCTACACACCAGACACTGTTAAAAAAATTAAGTCAGCTGAAGGTTAAATTACATGAGAAAGAGAGGTGTCCAGAGCCTGCACAAGAAGCACGTGGTGACATGCAAGGGAAGTCAGAGATCTGGGAAGAGAATGACGGTATTTCAGGCGCATCTTCATCTTTGAGCTTGAATTTTGATACAGAGAGAGGACGACACTTGGTGGCCTCCCAGGACATCATGCCAGGACAGAGCCTGTTGAAAGAGGAGGCCTTTGTAAGTGTGCTCTGCCCTGGGGAGAGCCTTCCTCTGCAGGACAGTGAAACAGCGTGGGACACTCGGGTCACTAATGCAGATCTTTATTGCCACCGTTGTCTGAGGCAGCTCTTGGCCTCAGTGCCTTGTCGGGGGTGCAGTTATGCAAAGTACTGCAGCCAGGACTGTGCAGACATGGCATGGGAGCAGTACCACAGGACAGAGTGTTCCCTGGGAGCGCTGCTTCTCACGTTGGGCGTCTTCTGCCACGTGGCCTTGAGGACTGTTCTACTGGCAGGATTTGCAGAGGTTAACAGGCTGGTGGAATGGTCCCACAGCGGGGACAAGGACCCTCATAACTCCAAAGCAGGGTGCAAATGTCTCAGTGAGACACCAGAGCCAGGAGCTGGTACCAGAGGTATCCCTGGTTGTGACGACAGTGGTCAGTATCACAGTTCTTACCAAGCTGTGTTCCACCTTTTGCCCCACACTGAGCAGCACAGCCCTGAACACAAGTTCCTCTGCATGCTGAGTGTAGTAGCCATATGCAAACAGCTGCAAGAGGCTGGCCTACATGCTGCTGTTTTGAATCAGGAATCATCTGAGCAGTGGCCCAAAACAAAGACATCTGAACAAACCTCGGATGAATTGTCTCCAGAGCTGAAGACTGTGGCAGAAGCGATGCTGAGACACATGTTGCAGCTGCAGTGTAATGCACAAGCCATCACTGTAATGCAGGAGTTGGGTAAGATAAAAGCTTTTAAGTCCTTCTCTCTTGTCACAGAATCTCAGAATTGTTAAGGTTGGAAGGCACCTCTGGAGATCACTCAGTCCAACCCCCCCTGCCAAAGCAGGGTCACCTGGAGCAGGTGACACAGGAACATGTCCAGGTGGGTTTGGAATGTCTCCAGACAGGGAGACTGCACACCTTCCCTGGGCAGTTCCAGTGCTCTGCCACCCTCAGTGGAAGGAAGGTCTTCCTCATATGGAACTTCTTGTGTTTTATTTCATGGCCGTTGCTCCTTGTCCTGGCACTGGGCACCACTGAAAAGAGTCTGGCACCATCCTCCTGTCACCCACCTTTGAGATATTTATATTTATTGTCCCCTCTCAGTCTTCTCTGGACTAACCAGGCCCACCTCCCTCAGTCTCTCCTCATAAGAGAGATGCTCCAGACCCCTCTGCATCTTTATGGCTTCTGCTGGACCCTCTCCGGTAGCTTCTTGTCTTTCTCATACTGAGGAGCCCAGAACCGTCCTGTCCTTGCTCATCTAGCTTGTGTGATGTGAAGAGATTGAATTATCAGCTGTAAAAAGCTCCCACTGCAGATGAAAATGACTTGCTTAAAATTTAATGGCCTGTCCCACGCTGGCCTGTTCTTTGGTGCACATGCAGAGCGTGTTTCACTATTATTTATTGCAGCAATATACCGGGAACCTTCCTGCTGCTGTCTGCGATCGGTCACGGCGCTCATTGCAGAAGTTGCGTGGGTTTGTGAGCATCCATTCCCAACCTGCCTGTTCTTCCTCTGTCTCCAGGGCCCGGAGATGGTGCTGTTGTAAATAAGAAGCCCGTGCGCCTGGCGACAGCCTTCTTTCCTGTCCTCAGCCTCCTGAACCACTCGTGCTGTCCCAACACCAGCGTGTCATTCAGTGGGACAGCTGCCACTGTCAGGGCATCGCAGCCAATCCCAAGGGGCCAAGAGATCTTCCATTGCTATGGTAAGCATTAACTCTGGGTTTGTCTCAAGGCACAGACATCATTCCTTGGCATTCTGGTGGATATTAATACCATAATACCATAATGTTGCTGGAGCCTTTTTTTGTGTATCAGCCTTGACCAAAGATATCAACACGAAATTTTATCACTTGAGCCCACTGTTGGATTTTCAGTCTCCAGCTATGTCCTCTCCAAAACATATGTGGTCTCAATTATAACCAAGATCCATTTACTCTGATATTAAGAACTGTACCTGTTTAGAGATTTCTACCCTTGCCATTCCTTTTCAGGGCCTCACCAATGTAGGATGGGAGCTGCTGAGAGACAACAGCTTCTCAGACAGTATTTCTTTGAGTGTCACTGTCGGGCATGCCTTGATGAGTTAGAGTCTGATGTCAAGAGCGTGGTGTCCATGAGAAACTCATTCTGCTGTCCCAGCTGCCAGGCTCCAATGCAGGTAGTTCTCCCATAGTTATAACTGTGGAACTTAACTGGAGTGTGTAAGGTTTGGGTCTCTGGGAAAGCCAAGAGTTAAAGGCCTCAGTTCAATCCCTGCTCAGCAGGCAAAAGCTACTGTAGAGTCATGCCAGTATCTCACTGTTTCTTATAAAATCAAATAAGCTAATAGCACTTTACGAAAAAGTCACTTTGTTTAATGAATACAACTGAAAAACAATTTAGCATCTCTATAAAACAATACAGAGCTAATGGAGATGGAAAGTAAGTGCTGAGTTGAACGTGAGCAGGAATGATCACAGGGATGATTTCCATAGGGGGAAGAAGACCTGCTTTGTTGTTCAAATGAAGCTTGTGCAACCTCAGTCAGCAGAGAGAACCTGTCACGCCGTTTACAGGACCTTCAGCAACAGATCAAGAAAGCTTTAGACCTACTGAGGGACAGGAAGGCTGGTAAGGCTCAGCTTTCTGCTCTAAGGTCAGGAGCTGAGGAGTACAGGTTGGGACACAAAGCTGTAGCCATGAGATGGCACTGTTGCTCATGCCTTTGGGGTCTTATGGCATGTGGCCTGGTGTCCCTGGGGACTTCACCTTTAGGTTTTTTATACCCCTGATCCGGGTATTAATCTAAGTCACACATTGTCCCATAATAAAGTAATTAAATAAAAAAGAAGTCAGGGTAACATTGGAGTTAGGCATTCCCGGGCCTTGCTTTCCTGGGGTGAGTTGGGCCTACACTGGGGTAGAATAAGCAGAGTTGAATCCCAACCAAATCCCAATTACCTGTGTAAGATGCAAAGATGAGATCAGATTGATTTTACTTCATGGATCATGGACAGCTGGAGACTGGCCATAGGATGAATTTTGTAACCTGTTTCATTATAGATCAGGCTATCAAAATGCTCCTGAAGTGTCAAATGGATGCTGGAAACTTCTTATCTCCAGAGCATTTGCTGATGGGAGAAATGGAGGATCATCTGGCACAGGTCTATGCTACTCTTGGTATGGTGTTGTCTTCCCATTATCCCATGTTTTCTGAACTTTGAATTTAACATGACTAGCCTTTTCTCAGACTGGCCCTTGCATTTTTTTCCCTAGTTTTGACAGCAGGGCTCTCAGAAAGACCAAGACTATGTTCCTAGGAGCCAGTGAACAATAATGTCATCTCATGTTCTTCTAGATTGCCTGCCCTGGTTCTGAGTTCAGCAGCCTCCCAAGAATGCTGTGGACATAGTTCATCACATTGTGCATAATGCTGTCAGATTCTTTGGGTGGTGATAGCTCTAGAAAATATTTATTCATTTCTCATTTTTTGTTTTGGTTTGGTTTTCCATCAGGGAAGTGGCAGGAAGCAGCCAGACACCTGAAGAAGAGTATTGGGATTGTGGAAATGCATCATGGGCCATCAAGTGTAGAAACAGGTCATGAACTCTTCAAGCTGGCACAAATTCTCTTCAATGGGTAAGTTTGGTTTCATCCTCTGTCCCTTCCCTGCACCACTCCTGTGTGTCTGACACAGTATCATGGCAGGTGGTCCTCGACACCCTGAGGGTGTCTCACAGGACACTGGGCAATCTGGCACAGGTAACAAAGTGGGCCATTACACAAGTGCAAGTTCCTTAACCCCACTGGGGTTCCCTTATTCCTCGCAGCTCTCTTTGGACCTGTTTTCTCTGCTTTTGCCTGTCTATTTTTCGCTTCTCCTTGGCTCAGTTTATTCCCTGTCCAATCATTTTATTCTGACAACTCATCACCCTTGGTGTTTATACCTCAGTTGTGTAATGTTGCTGACATCTTCTCAAAGGAGAGAATGAAATCCTCTTGCTTTACTGTCAAGGAAATCCCTGGACTGCTTCTGAAAAGCTTCTCACAACACCTCCCTTTAACTGAATTAATTTTGGTGGGAGCCACAGTGAGGAAATAGGGGGTACTATACTCAGAGATAATGTTTTCAGTTTTTGTCCATCTCCTTACCTTTTCCTCCCCCTCATCCTCCCTTTGCAGCTGAAGTTGCACATGATTTGCCTGGTGCTGAAAGGCAGGGGAGGGTGGGATCTGTACCCATGAACAGGTTTAGGTTTTTGTTAGAAAGAGCTTAAAGGTTGTGGAAGTCAAGAAGCTGAATTAAGTATTTTGCATACTCTGCTATTATCTTCCTATTTCAGATTTGCAGTTTCTGAAGCTCTGAGCACAATTCAAAGAGCAGAGGAGATTTTGTCAGTGCACTGTGGTCCTCAGAGTGCTCAGATCCAGGAACTACAAGAGATGAAGACCTGTCTGTCAGAGCTTCCCAGAAGCATCCTTCAGAGGACTTAATTTCCCTGTCAAAGGAAGCTGCAATGTGATCTTTCATCAAAGCTAAGTGTCATGTGGTAAGGTAGTCATGTAGTACAAGCTAGAAAATCGTGTAACAGCAACTTGAATGAAATCAGAAATGCTCTTTAGTGAGGCTGTTGTAAATAAAATGACCAATTCTAACGTGAGAGGTCTGTGTGTGGTACGGTGGGAATAGAGGCTGTTGTATAATTTCTGTGTGTGGGTTGGAAGCAAATGTTTGAGTTGCTTGTGTATGAAGTGTGACTCTCCCCTGTGTGGTACCCTGAGCATTATGAACGTACAGTCATCCAGAGCACACTGCCTTCTATTTTTAATACTGTGAAGCACTTTTCTTGCCAGTGTCAAATGTAAATAGTTGTGAGGGGTGAGGCAGCAGGCTGGGAAGTGCAAACTTACAGCCTATAAGAGGGGGCACTGCAGAACCTGGAGGGCTCCAGCACAGGTCTGTCAGTAATGAGGGATTCGGTATCAACAACTGGTGTGAGGTTGGAAAGCGGGATAGGGAAGAATGCAGTATACACCAGGTATTTCTTGCTTTTGGGACACAGAACTGCATTGTGGCTCACTGGGGAAATTGGGAGTGAAGGCACAGGATGTAGGCAGACAATCTTTCAAGGGAGAATACTGGGCCTTGCTGAGATTAATAGCAAAAGCTCTTTTATTGCAGCATGAAGGCATAAGATTTGCAAGTTGTGTCTTTGTGCAGCAGAGCAGGGAGTCAGTATCCCTCCCAATACCACCCTTTCCATTTGGGCCCTACCATTGCAGATTATTGTGATGGGATCTAAACACCCCTGGGATCCAGGATCTTGCCAATAAAGAGGAGGGTTCCAGTGGTGTCATCTCGCAGCACAAGGAGGAAAGGTCTGTCCACGTGATATTCTATGGGGAAGGTCAGACGAGCAGCGTTCGCCACAGGATTTGGTGTGGATCTTTCCCCATCTTCACTAAGCTCCAGCATTGCCTTGTGTTGCACATGAGATAACTTAAGAGGCTTGGCAGAAATCTTGGTGAAGTCAGGTGAGGTGAAAAGAGATTGGAGCCCTGGAGGAAAGAAAGAGAATTCCATTAGCTGAAAGAAAGCATGGATTGCGGGTGGGGGAGCAGTACAGCTAATGCTGTGATCCAGGAGGGCACGGAGCTGCTCTGGCAGAGTTTACTGGGGATACAGAGAGGAGCAGCTTACACCTGTTTGTACTGAGCTTCACCCCCTCAATCTCAGAAGCATTGTATGAGCATGATGGAGAGATGCGATAAAAAGCTGAGGAGTCCTGGGCAAGATGATTTAGTTGCTGGTGAAATCTCTACACACTGACCTAACTAATAACCCACCAGCTTCATATTCTTCTGAGAGCAGGAAGCAACTTGCCCACTGCTTCAAGCCCTGGCAGTCTGTAAAGGGGGTGTGATGTACATACTTGTCTCCTTTAATGTGCTGCCAAGTGCCTCTTCATAGTTCAGCTTCAGTTTGGGCAAGCTTAGCACAGCATGGACTGTCTTCAGCTCCTTGTCTACATCGTGGACAAACTCTGAAGTGAGGCTTTCCTCAATCAGAGTCATATTTTGGGTCACCCTGGTAGGCAGGAAGAACATGGCACTGATTCCCTCTGTCAGTGGCAGCTGGGCAATCTGCAAAGCCAGAGATAAGAGAGAAAGAAGAAAGGGTCACATCAACTGTAAACAGTTTTACCCATTCTGTACCAGGCACAGTCCTGAATCTTGAGTGCCTGGTCAGCCTTTCCAGTTAACATTTGTTCTTCCTTCCTGTTTGTTTTTATCCAACATGATGCTTCCTGACCCCTCTGGCTTTTCCCCAGGCTTTCCATCCACCCATGCTGCACTTTTCCTGCTGTTATATGGCAAGTGCTCTCTCACCTGTTGAATCCTGCAGCATTGCTCTGGGGGATTCTCAGCTAGAACATCTTTGAGCTCATGCTACAGTGAAAGATTAGTTGAAAGAGGTAGAGATGGAAAAATTTTAAGGAGTCTGCCCTGCCCTTCTTGCCCAACTTTAAGTCAAGCAATACAGGCTGGTAGGACCTGGGCATTATTTAAATTATGCACTGCTTGTCACATAGCTGATGTAGAAGCAGGATATCCTAAGAATCAACATACTGCCTTTCAAAATAGGGATTGCAAAACTAGCTGATGGGAAGAGCAAGGCTATCTTCTGGAATGGGTTAACAGGTAGGTGTAGCTGAACCTGCTCCTCAGTAGGTTTAGGAGATCTTATGTAATATTTGCTCTCTGACCTTGCAGTTGAGTTCTGAGTCAAAGCCATATCGCAGTATGGCTTTGGGGTCTGACATCATGGACACCTTCACAGTTCTGTCCTCATCCAGATGGAAGTCCTTCAGGGCAGTCTTCTTGGTGTCAAACTTGGTTTTCCATGTCCCTGTTTTTTAAAATATAAAAGGGAGGATTTTCTGGAATAATAGTATATGAAACCAGGCTTATGTCTGTGGCTGAATAATCTTGTGCTTTAATATACAGTATTTGAGCTTTAAGAGTTGAGGCATAACAGGGATAGAAATAGACTGATTGGAGCTACTGATTTACTGCCATCTTTGGCCCCTCCTTTTCATCTGAGAATTGGCTAAATGGCAAATAAATAATCAAGACAGTGTATGTATGGGTGGAGTAGCTATTGGGAAGTTGATGTCTACTTATGTAATTACAAAACTATTTTAAAGGGTAACAGTTGTGTCAATGCATATAAAGTGCTTCTCTCCCCACCCTTTATTTTGCTCCTTGTCTCTAAGCAATAATTCTCCAGGACACTGGCTTACAGCATGTTTTAGAACAGCTCTCTAGTATCTCCTTCCATTCCCTCTACAGTGGTAAAAAGGCTCAGAGCACTCTGAGCTGTGCCTTCCCTGAGTGGTGATATTCTGGAGTTTTGTGAGCTTAAACTTTCTTCTCTGGTCTCTTACTGCAAACAGATCAAGACTCAGCTTCCTAAGAGTAATAATTCTTCCCTCAGGACTATTTCTGTTCAGGTAGTGTGTGTTTTTTCTTCTTTACTAAACGTTCTCAAACACTTTCTTCTCACACTCTGGCAGTCTGTTTGCTTTATTGGAACTGAGAGCATTCCTCTTCTCACACGTGCTTAGTGGACTCTCTCTGTATCCAAGTACACAACATTCTTACCCTTGAAGTGAGCAGCCCCAGCAAGGAGAATGCTGACATCTGAGGGCATGTCCTTCATGAACCTCATAATCCTTCCCTTTGTCTGCTGCCGGACCCAGTTGTTGATTTCTTGCAGGTCTAACTGGGTATTGCCACTTAGTGCCCTCAGACGCATCTTGTAGGACTTCTCTAGTTGGCTGTAAAATCCAGGCTTTGCCCTGAGTCCTGGGGAACAAAAACATGGATATTGCGGCAAGCTCCCTTACCAAAACAATCTCAAGGCAGCACATTGCAATCCAAAACCCAGCAGCAGGCCTCTCAAAAAATATCTGTGGCTGTGTATATACAGAAACCTGCTTTGAAGAAGAATAACTGCAGGCCCATCGAGGAAACTGATCCAAATCCTACAGCCACCCGTGCTGGAGTGTGGGATAACTCTCTTCTGAAAAGTGAAAAAAGGAGATAAGAACCGAAGGCTTGGACACAGCTATTCCAACATCAGCCTTTCTTCTTTCTCCAGCCTGCTTTATGGGTACAGCTTACTCAACCTATTGGATTCTTGGAACCAGCAGGTTCCAAAAGATAGCTCTTAGCTTTCTCAGCAGATGTTTATTGCATGCCAAGAGCAGACATTTAAAATAGCTCTGCAAGGAATTAAACAAAGGAATATGGCTGAATGTTATCACAAATAGAAAATGTGATCTGTGGTTCCTGGAAGCCAGCAACACCTGCCAGACAGCCTGGAGTGAAGGCAAAATTCTCAGCAAGTTTCTTTTTAGGACTTTTTGCACGTTAACTGCTCCATCCCCGTTGTCTTTGTGTGCATGTCTGGTGTTTTATTTAAGTGCACACAAACTCTCCAGGCTCTCTGAAGCAGCAAGAGCATTCCATGCACTGTCTGCATCCTGGCTCAGGAGGATGTCAGAGCCACAGTTGTTAGTGCTGTGTTATTCAGTGTGCGTGTGTGTGTGTGTGTGTATACACACACCTAAATAACTACCTGCTGCTAGTTATTTAGGTAAAATGTAAGAGAGGGGAAGAAGGACTTTTACTTTTCTCCAAGATGATCCGGGAGGCACTTTTCATGCTCTTCTCTGGTCCAGTCACGCTGCTCAGGAGGTCCTTGTAAGTGTCATGGACCTCAGCTTTGTTGAGCAGATCGTAGAAGAGAGCACGAGAAATCACATTTTCGGTTCGTTCTCCAGCACCTGCCAAGAGCAACAACAACAACAGTGAGGGACAGCCTGTCAAACCAAATGGTATGTGAGGAAACTGGGCAAGAACTCACCAAGTGAGAGACCAGAAAGTGCAGTAGCCAGGCTGAAGGGAGACAGCAGCACGTTGGCGGTGGCTGTGCGGCTGGACTGCTGGCGGTACAGGTCGTAGCCAAAGTTGGAGACTGCAGCTGCCAGCTTGTTTACAGGGGTCTTGTAGAATGGATCTTCCTCTTCCTCGCCAGCATTGGCTCCATCAGCGGTGGCAGAGTTCTGGCAGGTACAGGGAGCACTTTGGTTAGACTTGCAGTTTGCAAGGGCGGGCGCAGTTGTGATAAACGTGTCAAAGGCAAACAATGTACAGGTACTCTCCTGTGATGTACAGAAATACTGGCTTAATCTTGGAGGTGAGTGAGGGAACAGTTACTTTAAGTGTCCCAGGAAAGCCAAAGGCACCACTGAATTTGAAATCCACTATTTCTGCCTCGTGGTCATCCCCTGATGTAACTACTGTGGTTTTATCTAGGTAAAGCAGGAGTTAGTCTCATTATGCTGCTAAATAAAATCCTAGTAACTTAGGAGGGTAGTGCTTAATCCTTGCATAAGATTCTCTAAAATTAAATTACCTGCTCCAAGTATCTCTCCCTCACTCTTTGCCTGTTGTCTCCTACTCACCTGCTCAGTAGCTGAGTTCTGGGTTCTGCTTGGGACAGTTAAGAGACCCAGGAAAAGGAGAACCACTGGAATCTGCATGCCTGAACCTACAGAGTAAGAACATGGCAGAGAGAGTTTGAGCAACCAAGCAAATACACCTCTACCACTAGTATTCACTGTACCTGATTGTGACAGGAACTGCAGTGACACATGCTGCTGCTTGTCCTTCCAATTGTGAAACACACACCTGATCTTAGCCAAGTTTTGTTCTCTAGTTGGAAGTACCCAGCCAGCCTGGCCCCAGTGACTTTAAAATTGGGCAAGCACACACTGTGGGTGTGCCTGAGCACAAAAGCAGATGTGTGTGGCCCAAACCACACTGATGTTGGCAGTTTCTGAGTGCCAAGGTCCAGAAAAGCACCAAATCATTTCTTCTGAGTTTGAGACTTAAAAGAATTCAAGTCTTCATTTATAAAAGGTACCAAATCCATATTGTTTAACAGGGCAGAAGACAGCATTGACTGGTTACTGTTCTGCTACACAAGTTACCTGCCTCAGTCAGTAGTTTGCCATGTTTCTTGTGTCTGCACGTACCTGAAAGGCTGCACAGCCTGTGTGCATCCTTTGCTTCTTATTTGCAATTTGATCAAGTAAAATAGAAGAGTTTTCTTAAAGACAATAAGGAGAGGAGGAGTAAATACCTAATGCTGGGCCAGATCTAGAGAAAAAGTGAAAGACAGACCTTGACTTATTCAATCTTTTTAACAGAGGTGGGAGAAAAGTACCAAACTCCCCAGAGCAGTTCCTTCTGTGGAATCCACTTTTCATCATTCCAGTACTGGTATATGTGGCCCTTCCAGACAGATCTGTCTGGTCCAAAGGGCAGTGAGTAACCAGGGTTTTGCTGTGGGTAAACCAGAGCTGCTGCAGTGTCATGCCCCCGAGAATAGACGCCACCGAGGCTGGTCTGAAGCAATGTTTAGATAGATTCCCAGAAATTAAAGGAAGAGGGTTGTATTTAACTAACCCTTGTCATCCAGGCATCTAGAGAAATCAGAGAAAGAACATGTGTTTCAGATTAACTTCAGCTGTAAAGAAAACATGCCTGCTGCTAGAAATACACGTGGCTACAACAGCCCCAGTTCAGGACTCAGTTCAGGCAGAGTGAAAGGCAGTTCGCTGTTTCCCTTTCCTGTCTTTTCTTCTGGAGGCAGCTCTCCCATGGAGAAAAAGGCACCACAGTGAAGGTTTTAAGTTTTCATCTGCGTTCAGTCAGTGCAACACAGAAGTGGTACCCTCTTTTCCCTGTGCACTTGCATCCTGCGACCTGCTGCTATCCCAGCTGCTGAGTAGATGAGGTTTCTGGTGCAGAAGATGTGGATCAAGAGGAATTTAATATCTGGAACAAACCAGTGCGTTTGGTGGTATGACAGTGGATATAATGTTGGGATTGCTCCTATCACTGCAGAGTTTTACAGTGAACAGGCACCATGCTGGAAGAGAGATGACAGAAGCCCTGCGTGAGTCTCAGTTAAACAGGCCTTAGCGAGGGCTCTGTGAGGATGCCTGCACCAAGCTGTATTCTTGCATGCTGAGAGGAAGAGATTTGGCCCAGTCTAGAGATGAAGGTTTTCCATGGAGCATAACCTTTTTTCTGAAGAAAAAAAAAATAACCTCAACACAACCCCTGCTTCCAACTACACTGAGCTCCTGGGACCTCGAGAACGGAGATTGGTTTTGCAGATTGTATTGTTTTTGCCAGTACTGTCACCAGCTTCATATTTCTCAAACTTTGCCAAAAAGCAATTTCCATTTTAAAAAGACAAAGCCTTTTGCGTTTGAATTGGCCTGAACATCTGGATTCTATTTGTATTTCTCTTAGCACACAGCCAGCAATGCAGAGAAAAGAATTTGGTTGGAGAGAGGTGGGATGTTTCAGGCATGATATTAAAATCTGTGGCTGTCTTTAAAGAGACGAGAAGGAGCAACAGCGTGTGATGTTACAGTCAGGAAGGTACAGGAAGAAAACTTTGAGAAACGAGCTGAGAAGGTACTTTGTGTCTGGGAGTTGTCGATTTGTGAAGGCCTGCAGGTGCAAAGGAAATACTTTACTTTCCCTCTACAATGGTACAAGTCTCACATCGTTTATAAACGCTTCTGCCTTTAGAGGTGCTGTGAAACATGAGCCATGAGTTCAGACTGCTCACTCTGCTCGTTCCACCCCACAGCACTCCTGAAGCATCCTGCAGCTACCAGCTCTAGAGGATTGGACTGTCACCAAACTTGTTACCATCGCAGAGAAAAAGCTGCAAGGCAGATGCATGGCAGGCAGAAAACCACCCCAGTTCCCAAGTGCAGTTCAGCCCCGGAGGCAAAGCTGGTGCTGGTGGCTCCCAGTCATTGGTGAGGTCTCTTGGTGGGAATCACACCTTTTAGCACCTGCACGAGAACCATTCTTCCCATTTCCCAGGTGCTCTGAGAGCTCCCCAGCCTCAGCCCCTGCCCTGTGCTCCCCTCACCGCTGGCAGTGGGCACAGGTGAGCTGCCCTGAGCTGCCCCTTACCTCGGGCTCCTCTGTGCCGCTGCTGTCAGGGGCTCCCAGCGGGTGCGAGTCGAGGACAGTGTGGGTTTGGTGCAGCCACATCTGCTTTTTGCTGCTTCCCCCAGCCCAGCCTTCGGCAGGCTTCAGGTTACAGCTTCCCAGGGCTCTCTTAAAGTGCTCTGCTCCCATTTTCCGCTGCTGCCACTCTCCCACTGAATTGCACTAATTTTTTAACCCTTTTTTCCAAGACAAATGTGCTCCCTGTGCTCAGGGCAGTGTAGTGGGTAAAGCAAAGGCTGGAGAGGCAAACGCTCCCTGCCCTGTTTGAGCAAGTCGTTTATCCCAGCAGTTTTGCCATATGTCACATCAGGGAATTTCTTTTGTCTCAGAGGTATGGTTAATGCAGCAGTGTTTAATGGATTTATGGATTTATGTCCAAGATCTAATGGAGAGACTTACAAAGTGGAAGCAGGATTCTGTTGTTTAAGGCAGTTAAGGGGAAGATGCTCTGAACTGCTTGTATCCAGTGATAGTTACTAGTTAACAAGAAGTCATTAACATAATTGGCTTAAAGTTTTTGTCGAAAAAGAAAGAAGCTAAAAAGCCAACGACTTGTTAAAAAAAGATTAATTAAGAGAATCTTGTAGGAGCTTACAGAATGACAAATGATCTGGAGAAAGGGAAGGGGCAGAGGGGTTTCATTATTATTTGCAATGGAAGACTCAAGGGGAGCACCCATCAGTGCACATTTAAATCAAGGGAGTGTATTTTTTATAAGTATTAAATTGTAAAACTCATTATTACTAGATTCTGCAGAATATGAAAGATAAACAGATTTGAGGGTAAAAAAAACAACCCAAACCAAATTAGTGGAAGACAGGTCCCCTGAAGGCTGACAGTGGTCAGATGTAACATCAGACTCAGCAGCTGGGCAGTACAACCAGAGAACAGTTGGTTTGCCTTGTCCTTAGTCATTCTTGGCTTTCTTCTCCACAGTCATTTGTTACTGGATACTGGGAGAGTCAGGATACTGGGCTAACTGGACACGTAGCTAACCTGATCCAGCTGTTTGTCTGCTTGGAAATGCTGGAAGTAAATTGTAGGCAGTACTGTCAGTGCCCCCAGTCTTGAACTGGGATAACTCTTTGGGCTGCCAGGCTCGCTGCTGGCAGGTAATGAGGAGTTCCTCAAGTGTGCTGCACTCAGCAAAGGGGAAAGGATGAGTTTAGAGATGCATTAGCTGCTGGTTTTGCAAGCTGGAAAAGCAAACCAGGTCGTCTGCCCTTTGATTAGTCAGTGCTTCAAAGGTGACCCTTTCTAGCAAGAAGGCTAATAGCTCTGCTTTCAGCTGCTTCTCAGCTTGCTCTGTGAGAAATCATCTGCAGAGAGATGTTTGTGCTTGTTAATGTACCATCCTCGGCCCAGGAGTGGGGGTGTTGGCTGTGGAGATATTTTCTGGTGGTTTTCATCTCTTTTTGAAACCTTATTTGTGGTATTAAAATGCCCTTTATGGAAGGACCACTACAGAAGTTTTTATGTCTCGTCTCTATCTTCAAATGAACTCCCATCTGTTTAAATATAGGTTTCATTTTAAACTGTTTAAATCAGAGTGGTAGTTGCATAGAATGTTATGAAAGACCAGTTTTATTCCTGTAGGTGAAGGGTATCCCTGAAATGGTGCATTAAACTCATCTAACAAAATCAGTTTTGTTAAATCAATACAAACATTTTACTGTTGTTCTGGTTTGGGTTCAATATGCTGTCTGAACATTGCTCACTTCAGCTGTGGAAGTACTGATGATATGAATTTGCTCTGGTAAGGAAAAAATACATCTAATATTAAAGATATTGAGACTTATTTGATATTCTGAGCCAGTGGTGCAGATGGATAGAGCAGACGCCCTGTGCTAGTCATGTCTTTTCAGAGTACAGCTCAGTCAAAATGAAAGCTTTAGCAATGCAAAGTGGAAATTCCTGAGCAGAGACATTAATATTACTTTGCATTTTACAAACTGCCTCTTCTGGAAAGCCGGTGGAGTGAAAAAGAGTCTTATGGTTGGTGTAACTGATAATTTGTTGAGCGAAGCACAGTCATGGAGGGCTGCTGTACTGTCAAATAAGATGAAATTAATAGTTTGACAAGAATAGCTTGGAGGAGGAGTGATGGCAACAGGAGAGAAAATAGGAAATAAGAACCAAGCTGTTCAGGAAACTGAGAACAAGGGAAAAAACTTTGTAGAAGGGGGAGCTGGAAGGCAGAGGCGTCAAAAGACTTGAGTTCCAAATTATGCAGAGGTTGCAGTGCAAGAGGGTGGCATTCGGGGAGGTTACAGTAGCCAAGGCAAGACTTACCTAAGGCATGGAATGGTATTTCTGAATGTTAGGAATGAATCTGTATAAATAAATAAGCTAAAATGTTCCCTGTGGGCTAGAGCTGTGCCCTCATAGTAGGGCTGAATTCTTGTGGGTTTACTTGTTAAAATTGCCTGGCCCTGTAATTACAGCCTCTTTTTGAAGGGTCTGTGTCATTACACTGGTTAGAGGGGTAGGCATTATCTTCAGCCATTCTTCCCCTTTTAGACTGGGAGAAATGCATAATTGCAGGTTGGAGCCAGGACTTTTTATTCCCCAAAGTCGCCTGCGTCCCCAGAATTCATGGTTAGTGAGTCAGTCCTTCTCTTATGCCAGCAGATGGTGCAGACTATTCAGGGACGGAGGCTCCCAGAAGCATTCTGCTCCTTCCTTTGAGGGAAGGCAGACTTCCCCAGTGAGGAAAACGCTGCCAGAAGGGTGGCCCCTGGGCTCTGTAACTGCTGTTTCGCAAAAACAAAGCACCATCCTTTTTACTCAGAATCTGGGGGGTTTGGAACCAGAATCTACTATGGACAGGAGTTGTTTTATACAGAAAGAGCTGCAGCATGGCAGGGGTGTGGTGAGCTAGGCCAATATTTTTAAGTGGTAGGATGGCTTGGTTGGGTGGAGGGTTCGCAAGATTCTTTCATAGAATCACAGAATGGTTTGGGTTGGAAGGGACCTTAAAAATCATCTTGCTCCAACCCTCCTGCCATGGACAGGGACATCTACCACTAGACCAGATTGCTCTAAGCCTCGTCCAAGCTGTCCTTGGACACTTCCAGGGATGGGGCAGCCACAGCTTTTCTGGGCAACCTGTGCCAGGGCCTCATGAGCTTTCATGATAGTGCACCACTGCCTTGGAACAAAGACTCATTTCAGGGTTTGTGATGGGCTGTTCCCATCTCAGACAAAAGTGAAGCTGTAACAGGATGTTGTCTTTTGCCAAAATAGGGCAAAAGCAGTGACATTCAGCTACAGGTGTCAAAATCTGCTCTGCTTTCCTTGGAAGCTGTCCCAGCCATCTACAGCACTGTAGAGTCAGGAGTATCCCAATAAAGGACAACTTGCAATTAACAGATGCTGGTCAGCACCTTTGACCCCTCTGAGCAGATCCCAGCAATTGTCAGGTTTTACCCAAGAGAAAGGTTAAGGGCTGTCACATTCCTACTTATCCCTGCATTGCTGCTCACAGGCAAAATACCCTCCTGACTCTGTGCCACTGAGCTCGTGCCCTAGTTCAGGGAATTCTGCCATCTTACACAGCCAGCTCTGACCCAGAGAGCACCCCATGCACACTTGGCAGGTGAGATGCCCAAAACTTGTTGGACTCAGTCCTTGGAGAGCCTTTACAGATTTGCCATTTCACCTCACAGCCCCTGTTGTCCTCTGTGATGAGGTGTAACAAAAAGCTGATCCTTTGCCAGAGCCTCTCCTATCTTTCCTTCTCTAGTGCCCAGATGTTTTTTCCCCCGCAGACTTTGCAATTATTCAACTTTTGTTGTGTCCTTCAATGCAACACCTTCAGCAAATATATTCTGCTTTATTCTTTATTATTCTGCCAACATAAAAATTACTAAAAAACACTTTATAAAATATGTCTTGAAAAATCTATCATTACCCAACCTCTAGAGTTTCCCGGAAAAGGGCTGCAGATAAGGATCCAAAGTGGTTTCCCACTGCAGAGCCTCCTACATCAATTCCAAATTGCCAAGGAGTGGGAAAAGGGAATCTTTTAAAAGAGCCTGTGCCTGGAAGTGGCTGTGACTCATCCTAGAGAAGACAACTGGTTACTAGTCCAGTTGCTCTAGAGGTCGTTTTCTAGGTGGGCACAGATGGTTTTCAGAGGAACATTGAGGGAGACATGTTCCCAGGAACTGCGGAAGGAAGAGCCATATTAATATATCTCTGGCTGTTGTCCAAGCTGCCAGATGCTAATGATGATTCCAGGCTATGGGGGACTCTAATAAGATCTTAATAAAGACTCTAATAACAGTCTGGGGACAAGAAAGTCTCCCTTCCATGACTGAGAGCCCTGGAAGGGAAATCCAGGCAAAGCAAGCTTTTCAGGTTCAACAGAGGGGAACCTCAGCCTGGAGAAGCTTGTCAGGGCTGGAATGGGCTATCCCAGGACTGGTCTCTAGGGATCTGTAAAGGAAAATAGTAAGGAATTGCCCCCCATGGCCTCAGAGGGAGGTCTCTGAGGGCAGGAGGCCTCTCTCAGCTGGTCCAGAGGGTCAGGTCGCAGTCCCAGAACACTTAGGTTCTACTCCTCTCTTATTTGGGCACGTGGTACTTATTGGCATCTGTGGCTTCACGTGAGTCCCGTGGCTCTTGGATCTGGGGAGCAGCACTGGGGTTGGGGTTCTGGACACTGCCTATGAAAAGCGGGATGCCCGTTTCATCCTCAAAGATAATGAAGACAAAGGGCCGGTCGAGGCTGAAGACAGAGACCGAGCGGGACAGCACGACGCTGGTTGCAGCAGATGCTTCCACCCCATCCTCTTTAAGCTCCATGGTGGACTGGTGCTGCACACTGGACACAAAGAGAGGCTCATCTGTGATCTTCTGCAGATTTGGGCTTGTGAACAGCTCCTGGAGGCCTACAGAGAAAGAAGATGAAGTTAACCTTCCCCAGCTGGTGCCACCAGCTCTGATTTTTCTCAAAGCTGTCTGAAGAAAGCAATTCCCTGCTCTGTTGCTACGTGTGTTGCCCACCATGAAGGCCTGGAGAACTGACAGGTAAGAGAAACAAAAACTGCAGTCTAGGCAGGTTCCCCAGTCTCTTTCTGTATGAAGAGCTGAGGGTGCCAAAACCAGAACAGGTTTCACAAGCTTTGTCCACCTCGTTTAGAATAGTAGTGTAAAACTTAAAGTCATCCTTAAAAAGCAGCAGCAAGTCTGAAGGCTCTTTCTTGCTAGGCTGGAAACACTTTTACAGAGATTATTTTTTTAAGCAATTCTGCAAAACAAAATGAGCTCTTAAATTATTCTCATCTGGAAAGGCAGTGCCTGGTGTTTTATTTCAGTGCCAGATTTTGTGATCTGAATTTTCTCTGTTGGCAATTTCCATGTCCTGGACAGTGCATTAAATGACAAAGTAAGAGATAAAGATTGATGCACAGGAGGAAGTTGGTCTTGGCTACAAGGAGGGGAATGGAGAAACTGTGAACGCTGCCTTCTCTGTAGTATCATCTTGTTGGAGCAAAACATTTGGTGCTAGGCAAGCAAAGAGTAAGGAGGAGGAGAGGAAGAAGGGATGGGAGAGTTTGGAGTTCTGGAGCAAGCTGTGAGGCACAGCTTTAGAAACAAGGGTGGCAGTTTTAAGTGTCAGTGAACAGATGCCATAGATTGAACAGCTTGGCTTGTTCTGTGCAAAGAGGCCTTACCCATTTGACTGAGAACCTGGTTGAGTTCCAGCTGGTAGTCCAGTTTTATTTTTGGGATCTTCACTGTGGTGGGCACCTCTCTGGGGAAAAGCCTGCATAGTTGTTTGTAAGGGAAGTTCTCCAGCACATGAGAGGGATTCCGAGTATACTGGTTTGGTACAATGACCACAAAACTCACATTACTCTTAAAGGGAAACTTGGCCACCTGGAAATAAAACCAACCAGAAGAATTTATGGAAAAGGAAGGAAAATCCAGAAAGTGATGCTTTTAATTTAGTCTTTTTCCAGTTGGCCTACAGAGCCAGTCTTGCTGTCGGATGAAGACTGTGGTGAGAAGGAGGGATCTGATTTCTCCAGAAGAGAAAATTCGTTGGAATAACAGCATTAGATTTTAGTATCAGCCACTGAGTGGTAAAGATTGAGCACATGGCAGAGTGGAAGCCCATGGGCACAAACATTGTACCCACTCTGGCTGTATTCCGAAGCGCTTCAACAGTACATTGTCCCAGAGAATTCCTTTGCATGTTTCCTCATTTATCTTTAACTCAGGGCTTTAAAACTATTAATTCCCACTTAGTGGGAATATCTCTTTGTGTTTTTTTCCCAGAGACTGAGAGTGAAGATCCAACATTCTTACTAGAAGCAAGGATGAGGGATGATTATTAAATTTTTGAGTCCTGTGCCTGTTAAAAAAACTTTTTTTTTTTTTTTTGAAAGAATACTTGCAGTCAGTAAAATACCATAAGAGGAAATTCCAATCAAAACTTGCAATGCTCCTGTGAGAGCCCTACCTGAATGTCCTGGGACTCCAGTGTAAACCAGCTCAGGGGGTACTGGTGGGCTTTCATCATCTCAACTGGGACCACAAACTTATTGTCAAGGTGGAATACCTCTGTCTCAGTCAAGCTAGCATTAAACTTATTCCTCCAAAACCCTGTCAAAAGAAAAGTTTTGAAATCAACACAGTTAAATTTGGGTAGAAAAACAGAAACTGCTGAGCTGAGTTCTCTAACAAGGCAGACAGTTCCAGGCAAGTAGAAATACAGCAAAGAGAAGTCAGTACCAAGGCTGGAAGAGCCCTGACAGCAGGAAACTCTTATCATCCAGAGAGGGACTGTGAAATAACAAAAAGAACAAGGATAAATCCTCATGCCTCAGTGTGGGAGACCAGCGAAGGCTATGGAGATAAAAGAAACAATGTTTGTGCTTTGAAAAATGAGGAGTATTGCCTTTGTGCTGCATAGGGTGAAACACTGCTCCAAGACCAAGGTAAAGCATTTGTAGACTTACACTGGAGGTGTTTGGTCTGTGCACAGCCCTCAGGGAATTAAAAGAGGAAGATGTGCCTGACCACTGTGCTGTAGTCAGAAGGAGATCCACAGAAGCTGCCTCTGAGCTCTGTGGTGGGTGTGTAGTGAGTTGCATGTGACCTGGTTAATCACTGAATTATTTAGGTTAGAAAAGACCTTTAAGATCAAGTTAGGACTAGATGAGCAGGGATGTGCCACTGCCTGGGATCCTGAACCAGGAGGCAAAGGCACTGCAGGTCCCACCTGCTGCATTCGGGCTCTGCTGTCAAGTAACATTTTTAGCACATGTGAAGCAGTTGGGAATCGTCTCTGTAGAGAAATCTAAGCAAGAGGAACAGCAGATGTACAAGAACAAGCAGATTGACTAGCAGGAAGCAAGGAAAGGAGGTGCTGTTCAGCTACAGGGCTTGCAGAAAACTAGATTTCTAACTATTTCTCTTGGAAAATAAGGAAAGCCTGTGGAGCTCACCATGGAAGTGGATTGCACTGAGCAAGAGCATCACCGTGTTTTCAGGGAGCTGCTGTAGGAAGGTGGGTATTTGCCCACGAGTCGCTTCCTTTACCCAGTTGTTTATGGCTACAAGGTCATTCTCACTGATCCCAGAAAGGGTCATGGGCTTTGCTCCATAGAATTTCTCTGAATCCTCCAGGAACTTCTCTTTCACCTCAAATCCTGGCAGAGGGGTAGAATTCTACATTAAGTCATTGGACATGGAAAGGGTTTGCTCAGTGGCTCAGTCAGTGGCATGACACTCCTGGGAGGAGTGCTTAGGGAAACAGAGATGTCTCCCAGTATGGCAGTGTGCTTCCATCACTCTGTCACTGGGAGTTTTATCCTACACCAGTACAGACCCCCCTGTGCCAGCTCTGACCTTTCTGCAGGTACAGACGCGATGCCAGGCTGAGGGTGGACTCGCTGAGCCTTCTGTGAAGGGTGCCCAGCATGTGGTGGAGACAGGGCACAGACTCCAGGTGCATCACCTCCAGCAAATGCTTCTCTGTCTGATCTGCTGCTCCTAAAAATCAAATTCCTGTTAGGTCGTGCCCATGCAGTGGAAAACAGGGATGTTACTCTGGCTGCCTCCTGTTAGAAACATGCTGTGCCTTACAAAAGAGGCTGGAGAAGTCTGAGAGTGGGAACCTCAGAGGGCAGCTTCAATTGTAATCATACCTAATTAAAGCTGCAGGAGTAAAGATAAGTGGAAGGGACTGTATTTAATTTGCATTTTGCACACTGTTTGCTAGTGCCTTTGGGAGAGGGTATGGGGAAGGGCAGGAAATGGTGGGTTTGTAGCTAAGAAGTTACCAAGTGCCAGGTGAGACAAGGCGAGAGCGATGCTGAGGGGCGACAGGATCACATTGGTTCTGTTGGATTCCAGCTGGATCTCTCTCAGGAGATCGATGCTGAATCTCACCAAGCCATCTGCCAGCCTCTGGCTTTTCTTCCAAGTCATCTCACAGCTTTTATCTTCAGCCTCTCCTTCTTCAGGAGAGGCAACTTCCCCAGGTAGTTTGTTTTCATGACAGCCCCCAGCCCCAGCTGTGGGTTCATCTTCTAGGTTCCTGTCATCCCTTGTGTCTGGAAGGTTGGTGGCAAATGGTGACATGGGTCCACCAATCTCCTGGGAGCTGTCATAAGTAAATTCTACCAGCTTTGCATCTGGCAGGGTTGGGTTGGGTCTCAGCAGATCAGACTGTACAATTCCAGCACTTTTCACATCCTGAGGAGAAACATGAAGGATAGCACAGGAAAAGCAGGAGCACAGTGACACCCTCCCTCATGGGCCTTACTGCACACCTAAATGGACTGAGCAAACTCTCCACCTCCTCTACTCTTGTGTTTTTGCTTAACATTGAGTTTAAAAGCACCTCAATGAGTTTGGAAGAGAGAAGGGCTTATATCCTGTGAAAATGGACTGAGTGGTTCCTCCTCCACTTGCTCTCAGGGCCTGCTGCAGGCAAGCTTGAGGGCAAGACCTACCACCTGCTCAGCACACGTCCTGTGCCTTCAGTGTTTATAGATCCATCGTCCTCAGCCTTGATCTCACCTCCTCCCCTCACACATTTTGGCAGTGCCCATCTGCCTCACACCGGTCAGCACCCTCTACTACTGTCACAGCCCTAATCCAGTTTGGCTCAATTCCTCCTCCAGGCATCTGTGTTTTCTTGACCTGTCTGTTCTATTACATCCCTCTTCTTTCCAGATTTCTTCATTTTCCACTTTTCTAGGCTTTAGCCTGTAGCACTGCCACTGCTCTCCTCATATTTTCACAGTCTTAAACACCCCAGGCTCAATGGGTTGCATGAGCTACGAGTCTTTCTCCCTGTCATCCTCACAGCTGGTGAGGATCCTCACTTTTCCTTATCAATCAGAAATTAAATCATCCACCTGCCAGCCCCTGTACATACCAGTACTAATGTTAACTCCATACTTTGCCCAGTTATTTAGGCTGGAGCTTCTAGTGTGAGGGAGCATGGTGTTGGCCACAGGAGGGAATGAAAGATGGACTTTCTCAAGGCACTGGCACTACTGGATTTCACTATCTGGGTTCATCTATCTCAGGACAAGCTGGAAAACCATTGCAAACACCACAGCATAACTTCAGTCCACTTGGGTGGAATCAGTCACTGCTTACCTTCAGCTTCCCATCTTTGTCTAGGAAGAGACGCTGTTGGTCAATGGCATGTGCCAAAGAAAACTGTAGGGAAAAAAATCAGTAAAGGAAAAAAGTCAGGTCTCTGATAATTTCCTCTGAATTTTCAGAGTTGGTCCCACTCCTACTCCTGGCTGTAGCAGTTCCCCACAGGGCAATAGCCCAGGCAGGGCTTTAAGATGCAGACCTAGAGGCAGTGGGGTCTGACGTGGGGAGGTGGAAGCGAGCAGGAGCTGGGAGAGACTGCAAACACTGGATTTGTTTAGAAAGGGGTCAGGCCAGACGAATACAAAATAAAGTATCCTCTAGAGAGTGAGCAGTGCAGTTTTGCAATCTCAGATCTGACAAGGATCCAAATTTAAAATGGGGAGGGGAAATTAATGGCTGTTATTAAACAACCTCCTGTTAATGCCTGAGAGTCACGGTCACTAAATACAGTTGAAGCCAAGTTTCCAAAGATTTTCTACAGAAATATGAATAATGATAATATCCACAGCTATCTTATCTGGGTAAAAGATAAGAAACCTTGCTGGTTAAGCCACAGCAGAGAAGCACCTCCACCAATCTGCCTTCCAGGGCTTCTCATGCAGCAGCACTGGGTGATATTTGCCCCATGGTCTGGTGCAGGGAGCCACCACACTGCCCTTGCCCTTTGCTGGTGGGGAGAGGCTGTGCTCACACCCCCACCTCGCTGGAGTGAGAACTTACCCTTAGGAGGCTGTGCAGAGCAGATAGGCAGAGCAGACCCCAGAGGAACACCATATTTCTGGAACAGAAGAACCAGCCGAGAGAAAAGTTATTTCCAGCTGCCTGGCAGCAGTGAGCTGAGCCTTTTCAGGTCTACAGGGAGAAAATTATCAACCTGGCCAAACAGGTTGGCACAGGAGCTCACAGAAAGCAATAGGGAGATGCACAATGCTGCTAAGAAACAACACAGGACTCCTGGGTCTGACGCCAAGGCAGCGAAATCAGAGAGGACCAGGGACCCCACTGGAGCAGAGCTGCAACCACAGCCAGGCTCCTACATGACGCTCTCCCGCTTGGATCCTGCATGTCTGACCCCATTGCCCTCGTTTCTCTGGCTTGCAAATGGTATTTCCCTAATCAGTGCTGCACACACTGTGCCTCTGGAAGGAGACAAGACCCTCTGCTTCTTTCCCATGGAAACCACTGAGATATAGGCACAGCATCCTCAGCTGAGCCCAGGGCTCTTGGGAGAAGGGATACTGACCTGCCTCGGTGGGGCTGCAGGCACTTAAGCAGGTGCTGTCTGAGAGGGACTTTGCAGGTGGAAAAGGCAATTCCAGAGCAGTTTCTCGGCAATATGTCCTGGAATGGAGAGTCCTCCCCTTCCCAGCACTTGCCTTCCCCCCTTGCTGGCAAACCCAGCCTCTCCCACCCCTGCAGTCCAATTCCTGTATTGGGACAGTGGGATCAGGGCTTCCAGGGTCACGGCAAAACCCCACCCATTCCCTGGCCAATGCTTCACCCAGCCACTTTTCCCTTTCAAACAAAAATAACATATCTTTTTCTTAACACAAAGTCAGTGTGCCAAAGCCCAGCCCTCAACACAACTGCCATACTTAATTCCTGGGGCTGCTTTCCACTCTCCAAGCAGTCCTCACTTGACCCAAAACTGCTGGGCTAAGACCCCAGTTGCCAAGTGGAAGAAGCAAAACTTGAGGCCATTTCATTTCCCCTCCTCCCTCACCCCAAATCCTGCAGCCACATATAACCCTGAGCACCCTGTTCCTCCCTGGTGGTGCCTCATCCGTTAACCCTCTGCCAAATTCACTCCACTCTCCCGGAGGGGCACTACTGCTCATTGGAGGAGCACTCATTTATATCAAACCCTCTTTTATTTGCCCCTTACCTGAGCTTGTTCATGTCCATGTTGGAGCTGGCACCTGCTTTAGCCCAGTCGACAGCTCTGCCTGGGGCACACGCAGCTCTCGTCCAGCCCACCACGGCAGCGACCTTCGGCCCCACCCCCTGTTTGAGAACCTGGCAGGCAAATATTGACCTACAGCATCCGGTTAAACATTTGTTTGGAGGAGAAGAGCGAATTTGTGGTGCATCTGGAGATGGGGAGACACTTTGGGCTGCTGTATCCTCAAGACAACATTAACACTGAGTTCACCAGCTCCGAACCTCTCATCAGCAAAAGTAACGTGCAAAGTCAGTTGTCCTGAGTAGCGGCTCCACTTTCCCCACACTCCCTGTGCTGGGAATGTGCTCTTTTATTCATAACCCTCAGTGAAAATGCAGGGCTTGGTATTTATTGCCACAGGGCTCTCTGGTTTTGGAATTTTCCTTGCAGAAAACCCCAGTTCTTCACTCCCTGCATCACAGCTGCTTCTGCTGCAGCCAGTGCAAGGCACCGGTTTAACAGATGGCAGGTGCCCAGGGCCCCCGTGGCCACACATGGAGTGGGAGGGTGTGATGCCCAGGCTGGGCTGAGCCAAGAGCAGCTGGTCCCTCCCCTGGGGCACAGCACGCTCCAGAGCTCTGCCAGGGCAGCTGGCCCGGGTGCCAGGCTCCACAGCACGCACACACTGCTGGGGCATGGAGGAATAGTCTCAGGGACGGGCAGAATTCCAGCAGTCCTGTCCTGTGTGGTTTTGTGCTGTATCCAGAAGTGATGGTGATCCTTCCCACCTTCTGTCTGTGTCCTCAGTGGGAGAGGAGTGTTAAAGAGCAGTGGGGAATGCTAATGGGATCACAGTTCTTCCAGTCATCCATTCCTTGCAGTAAGTCTTGGTTCCCAAACTCACCCCAGACACTGGGAAGGAGGAGACAGGTTTGAGCTCTGCGACCACACACTACTTTGGGACATTCTGCTGCAACATGAGGAACTAATTCCCGTTGGAAAGCAAATCCAAGTCCTTGTGCAGCAGTCCTACCTTACATCCAGGGCATCTTCACAGCATCCCTCCTCCAGCTCCCCCAGAACAAAAGAGGTGCCCAAATGAGGGGCTTTAGCTCTGGCTGCAGAGCAAGAGAGCTGCAGCCAGCACACCCAGCCCCTCCAGCACAGAGCTTCCACACACCTGGCTCTGCAGCTCTTTCAAAGAGTTTATTAGAAGTAAATATTTACATCTATTGCAAATGGTTAATAGGCAACACGGGACTGAGAGCTCCCCTTAGGTAGGGAAGGACAGCACTGGCCAGCCACTCACCTCCCCAGCTGCAGGTGGCTCAGATGAACCAGCAGCTGGATCAAAGCCCTTTCCCCTCCCAGGATAACCCACAGCAGGCTCCTCCTCTGCCTATGATAAGTGCTTCCTGCTCCCCTGATACTGGCTCTGGCTAGGCTGAAGGATGGATGGGAAAAGGGCTGCAATAGAAGTGAAGCAACTGCTCCTACTGCTGGGTCAAAGAGCACACTCTTTGCTTTTGAGGTGGGAAACAGTGTTGTCCCAAGGGGAAGCTCAGAGGAAGACCATGCTGGATAATGCCTCCTAGCTCTCACCCTACAAGGGCAGGAGGGGACAAAACTGAGCACCTTTGTGCTGTCCTGTCTTCCCCAGGAATCTGACCAGCACAAAGGAGAGGATTAGAAGGATTTCTTGAGGATCCCTGCCAGTGCGTGGCACACTGGGCATTCCTCACCCCTTACATCATCACTGGATGCTGGGGCAGGAACCAACAACAGCCCTACCCTACTGCTCCAGAAACCAAAATCCTCAGGGAAGTATCTAGTTCTAGCCTCCCTAGAGGGTCACATTCCCATTCCAAACTGCCCCTCTGCAGCAACCCATTCCTAAATGAACTGGCAGAGCAGAAGGGGTTTGTGCCTTGGCTGACTTCCATTCCAGCCTTTGCTGTGCAGCCAGTATGGCAGCAGAAGGGCTCTAGTTAACATCTCCTCCTCCCGTGCAGGCTCTAACTCAGCTGGCAGGACCTAAAGTTCATAAAGTACCTCCTCTGGGCTTGGAGCACCGACCATGGGAGAAGGAGGTGCCTGGCACCACACAGCTCCGAAGGCAGCAGTTCCCAGGCCCAGCTTATGCTATCCTAGTAAGACTGTTCAGTGGTTCAGGAGTGGAAGTGAAGGGTAAGTGCAGATGGCAGTAGCTAAACTGTTGTGTTTTGTCAAGGGGCACCTCTTACTCCTTAACTGAAGGAGGGAGGGTTCCTGTGGTCCCTGTTACTCTGGAGGGCACCTCACAGTCCCCTGGGGTCAGGCACACATGGTATGGAAAGCTCCAGGCCTCTCTGCAGGGGTGACAGTGACCTACAACACCCAGTATCTCTCCCAGCAGCAGTGGAGGTTTCTCAGTTATGGCTTTTTTTCTTTTTAAAGACACAGAAAGAGGTTAGAGACACTTTATCAAGTGCTCACTAACAAGTACACCTCCCCCTGCATCCTCCGTTCAGAAACATCTAACTCTGCCTCCTCCAAAAGCCACGCTGCCGGCTTCCAGCTCCACCACCAGCACTGTGGGACAGCCACAGGCTCCTGGACTGGGGGGTCACTACGCCAGGAGGCGAATGATGCCGTTGTCAGAGCCCAGCAGGAGATGGCACTTTGTGGGCAGCACCGCCAGGCTGGTCAGTGTACCCCGAAAATTCTCGGAGCTCAGCTTGGTCGTGCTGATGGGCAGAGCTGAGGACTCCAGCATGGAGTAGACCCCGATCTTGTTGGCCACAGTGCCAGTCACCACTTCGTTACCGTAGAGGTCGAACGCGTGGATGGGTTCGGACGCAGATTTGTAGTGGTGCAAAGGTTTCTGCTCCAGTTCCTTCCAGACAGTCAAGGAATGATCTGAAGAGGAGCTGATTAGCACATTGCCCTCTGCAGCCTGCAGGAAAGGAAAGGCCAGTGAGCCAATACTCCTGCTGTAAAAACTCCCAGTCACAGTGCAATCCCTTGGGAGAGGCACAGCCATTTCCAAGCAACTGATGGTACTGAGAAGTATTAGCAAGGCATCAGGATGCTCTGGTAGCTGGCAACCTCCTCCAGAGCTATCCTCCAAGACATGGGCTATGCCTCTTCTCAACAATATCCTGATACCCAACACAACTCATTCATCATCTGTTATTACTGCAGTGGATAAAGGGATTACCACGCAGTCTCCCTCTCCACTAAATCACCTGCTAAACTATTTTCCTTTTCAGGAAAAGGAATCAGGAGGCTCTCTCACAGTGAAAAACACTGCTGAGGGTAGGAGAAGCCTGGAGCTGCTTATTAGCAGAGCTAGTGAGAGGGTAAACAACCCACACTGCTGAACTTTGTTTAACCCGTGTTTGGGTCAAGGACCCTGGAGCCCCAGCGCTGCTCCCTGAGGGTGGGTAAATATGGACAAGAGTTATTCATTAGAGTGACACTCTCCCTGGGAAGCTGAGTGCCATGTGGAGAAAGCAACACATTTGCTTCTTCACGGGAGCTATGGCTCCTCCCTGCCCCTGCTGCAGACCTGCTCAGCAGAGACTGACATCCAGGAGGGTTGGACCAAGAACAGCCACTGGCAGCACTAACCAATGGACACAGCAAAGGTGGAGGAATGCTCCAGGATGGAGCAGGCAAGCCCTGCTGGAAGGATGCTCCATGCAGCCTCAGAGGATCGACAAGGCCCCGCCTTGATCCCAGCTGAACCTCTCACCTTGATCTGCAGGATGTCTCCCTCATGGGCAGGCCACCCCCGCATGATGAGCCCTGTCCTGGTGTCCAGCAGCACGATGAAGCCGGAGGAGAAGCCGGCCATGACGCTGCGCCCGTTGGGACTGACGGCCAGGCAGCGGATGAGCCCCGCGCTCACCCCGCTGGCCAGGCGGAACTCATGCTGCAAGAGAGACAGGCCGGCTATGGGGGATGGAGATCAGGGGATCTGGCATTTAGGGGACAAGGGCTGGCTTCCATGGAGACATGGCAACTGGCTTTGAGCCAGCTGTGATCCCATTGTTACGCACACGGATGGAGGAGGGTGGCTCGCAGAGCTCCAGGGTCCCTACCTGCAGTCCTGGCTTCCTGTGGTCGATGAACCGCAGCACAGAGTCTGCGCTGGCCACAGAGATGCTGTGATGGGGAGGTGGCATGGTGGTCACAGCTGTGATGGGCACTTTGCTGTCTAATTCATCAAAAGTCCGGAGAAGTTTGCCTGTGAAAACATGACGGAGACACTCTGGCAGCAGATGTACAGAGAAGGTACACAGCAAATCTCCAGTTCTGTGCTGGGTTTTAACGGGAGCCATCCAAACTCAGTATGGCCCCTCTGTCTGTAAGGACTGGACAAGTTCCCTCTAGCCAGCCCTCACCCTTTCCCTTCTTACCCGTGAACTGGTCCCAGATGTGCACAGTCCCATCACAGCTCACCACGTGCTGTGGTGCCTCCAGCTGGCTCACGTAGAAAACAGACTTCTTGTGCTCAGCGTAGGTGAACCGCGGTGGCACCTCACTGGTGCCATCCCCGTAGTTGTACAGGGGCCAAAGGCGGACAGTCTTGTCCTTGCTGCCACTCAGGAAGAAATCCTCGCTGCCAAGTGGTGCCACACACTTGATGGCCCCCGAATGCCCTGAGAAACTCTGCAGCTTGATCTGGTGGAAGTGGAAGCGGGGGTCGTGCTGGCTCACCCCAATCTCATACTGCCAGTAGGCCAGCCAGTTCCCACACAGCATGTGGGTGCTGCGAGGGAGGTCGTGCTTCAGGGCATTCTCCTCGCTGGATGAGCTGGGAATAAAGCCATCAGTGCCAGCACTGAGGCGAAGCAGGCCGAGACCCTCAGACTGTGTGTCCACAGGGACCTGGATGCGGTTCCCTACCAGCACGCTCCCAAAAGTACCAGAGTGACTGTCCTCGTGAGGGCTGGAGAAGGGCTCAGCCCCTCTCGTGTCTTGGTCTGAGCCCACCACACTCGGTGCTTGTTCCAGGCCAACGACCTGCAGGTTCTTGGGGTTCACATTCTCCAGATAGAGGCTGGCCAGCTTCTCCACCAGCGAGTGGTTGGGCACAACTGTCTGGATAACATCACCTGAAGAGAGAGAACAGGGCTTCAGGGGAAGGAATTTCCCCAACATCACCCCCAGAACAGGGTCAGCACAGGGCTGTGAAAGCAGCATTCCCCACAAGCCAGCCACACGCTGCTCCCAGCTAAAGCTGCCTGAAGCCCAGGGGGCTCCCAACCCAACAAGCAGACCAAGACACAGTGCAGGAGCTGTGTGTTTCCTCCAGCAGCTCTATGACCCCTGATTTCTCTTGAGTTCAGGCCCAGCACACATGCACAGACCATGGAACTCTCTCACAAATCCCTGGAGCTGGTGGCCAAGCCGTACCTAGCAAGCAGGAGAAGGGGATGTAGGTGATGTAGGCCATCTCAGGGTTAAACACCTTCTGTAACTCCACCAGAACAGATGGATCCAGGGCCAGCAGCTTCCCATCTGAAAGGGGCACCTCCATCACTGGCACCTCACAGCTGCTCAGCGACTCTGCCGTCAACCCCTGACAAGAGAAAACAGGAAGATGCCCAAAATCAGATGCTCCCACTACACAAGTAATTATACAACCACAGCCTGGGTGGACAATGCTGACATCAATCCTGGTGTGTGCAGGAATGCCCACCACATTCCTGCATCTGGGCACTGGGGAGGGGGTGGCAGGAGGACCTTTCCCACATCACTGACCTGGTCCTGCAGCTCCTGCAGCAGTGAGAACGCCCCGAAGAAGTTTCTCACCGTGTCACTCAAATGCTGCTGCACCATCTCCTGCCCAATCCGCAGGCAGATCAAGGCAATTAGGCTGATTGTCTTAATGCACAGGACAACACGGGCCTGGGCACCACTGGGGAAGCTGAAGAGGACACCCATTACCAGCCTGCCCTCCGCATATCCCTTTTTCCCATCCTCTGCGTCACACTTCCTGCCTTTTTCAGAATTCTTTGGGCATCACAAGCTGTGTACCAGTGCAAGAAGGTGCACACCAGGGCAGGTGCAGCCCCCCCAACCCCAGGAGCATTAAGAACCATTTCCAAATCCCTGATTTTGTGCCGATCCTGGTGGAAGGCACAGCAGACTGCAGCGCTTACCCGACAGCTGGTGAAGTGAGGAAGCCCAGCACTGGGAGCAGCACCTCCTGACTGATCTTGGGGAGAATATCCATCAGTGTGGTGTCAGAGAGACACACCACGATCTTCTGAGTCAGTGTCACAGCAGCCAAGAGCCCGGCCTCCTTCCGGCTGTTCAGCCGGACGCCGCCGGACCCGCCACTGGGTGCAACCTGCAAGAGGAATCATTCAGTGCCAGGGCCACCATCTCCCCAGCAGGACACAGCCAGGGTTGATCCCAGGATCACCTGAGCTCAGCCTCAAAACCCAGAATGGTAGTGCTGGTCATAGCTGGGAAACTCAAAAGGGAGAGCGATAACCTCACACTGGCCCACACCATCTTGCAGACCCCAGAGCATCGTTTGCCAGCACAGAAAGAGGGGAAACCTCTTATGTACACACAGGTTAAAAGCAAGAATCAGTGTCTTCATCCCACGCCATGTTGAGCCTGGATGTGCAGTCTGCAGAGGGACAGTCCTTGCATGACATACCAAAGCACAAATTATGGGCAAACCTGCTGCTGACTTCCAGAAATCCAGCTCCTCATAATTTCATGAGGCAGAACAACACATCCTTTTTTGCTGACAGTGTACTAGTGCTGTTTATGGCAGTGCCAAAGAGTTAATAACATCAGCAGCAATACTAAAAGATTTCTTCTAGATTGTGCTATTTCCTAACTCCCAGACAAATCAAACACCCAAGAAAAGAGAGCCAATAACAAAACCCACAGACAATTCCCAGTTTCCGCTATATTTCTTGTACACCTGCCATCTTCCAGCTCATCACAGAGGCTCTTCCTCTCACAAAATAGCCACCCTGCCAAATCCTGCAAGAAGGATTGACTTTATCCTATTTGTGACCCGCAAGTTCCATCGCTTTAATATCAGGTTGCCAAATGCTGTTTCACAGGGGTATTAATCCCCTCCGTGCCCCCAGGCAATGAGCTTAGTAAAGCAAAGCAGAACAGCTGGAGCTGTGATTGCAACTGGGTGGAGAATGATTTTGCTGAAAAATGGGATTTTTTCCCCTGAAAAATCTCCCCTTCAACACTGGAAAAACTGACAATGCCTTTTTGTTTTCTTTAAATGAACAGCTGTGGCCTCTTTTCCTCTATGTTTAAATTATCAAAAAGCTACTGAAGTTTTCCATTTAAACGAGAATCCATAACCAAAGTGTTTATAACCACTAAAAAGGGAGCAATATGAAAAATAAGCCTGTTTAAAACATTCGAAATTTTTTTTTATGAAAAATTATTTTTTCAACCAGCTGCATTATACATTTTCCTCTTGCTTTTCAGCTATGAATTTCAAGCTGAAAAGTTAGTGAGTCTTGCCAGTACTTTTTACACAGTTGAAAACCCTTTAGCCTCTCCCCAGTTCATCCCTATCTGTGCACACAGACATCTAAGAACACACGCTCCAGCAATCCCACAGCAGCCCAAGCTGCTCCTCCTGCCTGTTATCACAATCCCACCCTTCTGCCAGCTCTGTTTGGGCACCCTCGCCCAGCAAAGCAGAAGAAAAGCTTTTCCTCTGGCTTCACATGCGTCAGATACGGGTCTGACAGGGAAAGGCCCTGGCTGAAATGGGGGAAAAGGGGTCTGTACACAGCCATGTGCTTTGCTGGGAGCAGTCTGGACCTTGTGGCAGGGGGTGAAAGTGCCTGTCCTGCCTTTCTCAGCCAACACAGCCAGAGCTGCTCAGCCCACACTGACCCAGACAGAGCTCAGCTGAGTTCAATTTTTCATGGAGGAGGCTCCTGGTGAGGTTGAACTATTTACTGTGCATCCTCCTCTTGTGCCTGGACAAACCTCTCACCCCAACACACGTGAGAAGAGGAGAAAAGGCAATACTGACCAGGTAGCTGATGTAGGGCAGGTACTGGTAGGTGAGGACGGGCTCTCCATACAGGTAGGCCATGTGCACTAGGCAGGCCAGCACCGGCCTGGACACCTGATCTCCCAGCACTGGCCGTTTCTGGTAGATGTTTCCTGTACTCAGGGGACTGTTCTCATCGTTGCTCGGTACAAACTGCTGCCTGGTGGGGCCTGCCCAGAGAACACATCATGAGCTGGAGCAGCAGCTACACCCAAGCCAGCAGCAGAGAGATCTGGGGCACGGCCCACCCCGGGACCCCGGGCTCCAAGGAGCAGACATTACCGACGTAGCAGGACGTGAGCAGACGGAGCAGGTTCCTGGCGATGAAGCGGGATGTGACGGTTGGGCCCAGCTTGGCCGAGAGCCACCTCACCATCTTACAGGCTGTGTCTGCAAAACAAAAACAGTTGCAAGGACAGAGCCCAGCACAGCACAGATTAGTTATCGCCCGCCTGCTGCCCCGACCCTGCCGGCCCCCTGGGCAGCCCCTGGAGTCTCAGATCCACAGATCTTTTATGCTGTTTTCATTGCTGTCCCCAAGCTGGGACCACAGACACCCCCAAATCCATACTGACTGCTTCCCAGGCTCTGCCCTTTAGTGGGTGTTTGCCCAGGCTCAACACTGGAAGGGTCTTACCCAGCAGTATTGTCTGCTCTTTGTCATCAGAGTGATCCGGCAGCTCCTCTCCCTCCCCATCCTCTGGCTCGCTGCTGTCATCAGCCAGGGTGACATCTATGGAGGCACCAGCATCCACAACCACTGTCAGCTCTGCATCAACCACAGGGTCATCATGCTCCTCTTCCTCATGCTCCTCTTCCTCCTCCTCCGAGTCCTCGCTCTGTTTCAGGTCCTGGCTGCTGTCCATCGACTTCAAGCTGCTCTTGTCCTTCTGGGAATCCCCGTCAGCAGGTCTGTCCTCTCCCAGGGACACCTCGCTGGCACTGCTCTTGTCACTCAGTCGGCCAAGGCTGAGCGATTCCTGCTCCTGAGGCTGCAGAGATTCCCCGACATAAAGGCCACTCTGGAATTCCTCAGCCTCAGGCAGGTAGGCCTGGTCGTGGAAGCTGACACCAGAGGTGTAGTCAAGGAGGTCCAGTGCAGCAGAGCTGTGCTCCACGTCCATTTTGATCTCCTCCCCAAACACACACGACACCGGGCTTTCCCCTCCACTCTCATCATCCTCAGCCGTGCCGAGGAGGGATTTGCTCTCCTCCCGCGAGCTCTCGATGCCAACGAGGATCTGCAGGATGTGGGGCAGCAGGTTCAGGAGGAAGGACTGCAGCCCCAGGCGCACGATCAGCTGGGCCACAAAGCAGTCTGTGTACAGGTAGAACCTGCCATGGCGGTGGCAGGGGGTCTCGTACGCTCCGATCAGTGGCTTGAGCAAGTATTTATTGGCGTTCTTCGGACCGAGGGATTTAGCTATGGGTTCAAAGAGGTACCACGCTGCATAGACAGCGGTGTTCTCCTCAGACATCAGAGATAAGATGAAGGGCAGAAGAATCTCCAAGCCTTCAGGAGTGATTTCAGAAAGGATCCCCTCCAGCTGCTGCCACAGCTGGAAAACAAGCTCCCGGCCTTGACCTTCATCCTCTATCTTCTTTGCCTGATAGGTGAAAATGAATTTGTGCAGAGCTGGGAAATATGTGGGGAAGGGCACAATGGAGCTGAAGGGACTGAGGAGCTGCGTGGGACAGGGTGGGGGGAGGCCCTGGGAGATGGGTTTGTATTCAAACAACTGCACTGTGCCCTTGCCCGGCCTGGTCTTCAAAAGCTTCTCCACCGGCACGTTCAGCTGCAGCAGGACATGCAGCACGTGCTGGAGCGGGGCTGGGATCTCCTTGGGATGGTAACGGCACAGATTCCGCACCATCAGGAACCGCTCCAACAGGGACGCGTCGGGCTTTGACGGACGAATCCTCGGAGCAAATATAATCTCAGCTACCAGAATGCCCAAAGCTTGCATGTCCCTCTGGAAGAGATCCGAGAGACCCAGCGGTGGCTCTTCCCACGGCTGCTCCATTAGCTGCATCTCGCTGCTCAAACCTTTAACCAAGAAATTGTCCAGTTTCTCCAGTTCTTCCAGGGCCTGGAGTGGATTGAAGCCTTCAGGAAGTGTGATTTTCATGTCAGCCTGATCCCCAGCACCTGCCTTGCTCCGACGGAGAGGTCGGACACCTGAGGATTTGCCATCGGTGGCATAAGGAGGGAAGGTGGAGGGTTGTGCTGAAGGCACAGCAACAGAGGGCTGGTCACCAGCTCTACCAGTAGCAGGAATCGAATCCAGGGCTTCCATGCCTTGCTCTAAATCATCCTCACCAGCGATGGACTTCTCCCCAGACCAGGTGGTTTCACTGGGAGTAGCCTCCAGGACGAGCCCATTCACCGCATCTGTCACCTGGCCTTGGATATCCTCCAAAAACACAGTCTCCCGGATGTTCTGGAGAAGAGGTCGGGCAATGGCTGGAGCTTCAGCAGGAGTGTAGGCAGGTCCCACCATGCGCCTGGGATGTGGCTGGTCAAACAGCTGCACCACCCCGTAGGTCGTCAGATGCGTGTGGTTGTCGACCAGATGGAGGCAGACGTTCTTCTCCTTGACCGCATCCTTCCCCAGCAGCTTGTACCCAAACGTGAGGTCGATCCAGTGGTGGAGGTCCTGGGAGACCTCCCTGCTCTCAAGCAGCATCCGGTGAACTTCGATGAACTCCTCGTAGGAGCTACACCACGACGGCACGTCCAGGTCGGGCATGTCCGGGTGGATGGATCGGAAGATGGAAGGGTCCGTGTAAAACTCCGGGATGCACTCATCCGGGGTCCAGTTCTGCATGCGCTCCATGCTGGCTGGATACTCATTGGGCTCCCACTGAGACCTCACATGGCAGCACAGCACTGCCTTGGGTGTCCTCCGAGCCGTGTACACGTAGTAGGTGATATCCGAAAGGACATCGGAGATGTGATGGGGGACGTGGAGCTGCTCCCCACTCGACCCCCCAGCAACAAATGCCTGCTTGGTCATCTCGTAGGTGAAGTCCAGCTGTTTGTCTCCCTTGTTGAGACGGAACTTGGATTTCCTTAGGTCCCTGAACTTGCCATTTTTGGCGGTGAAGTCCACCACCCACGGAAGAACCGGGTGGTAGTTGGGGTCTCCCATTCTCCTCCCAGCCAAACTGTTTAGACACATAAGGTAGTCAAAGTTGCTGACCTGCCCGTGCACCCACTGCAACACCAGGTCTCGGAGGTCCTTCTGGCAGGTGGTGCACCTCGCCTCCTGCCCAACATGGCCTTGCTCACTCACTCGTTCCACACCAGCCTCCAGGTTCACTTCCTCCTTTCTCGGTCCCTCGTACTCTCTGAAGTTCACACGCAGGCGGCTGCACAGCTTCTCATCCACAGCCACGTCCCGAAGTGAAAAGGCACCACAAGCCAGACCCGCCTGGTGACAAGCCCTCATGGCCTGCAGCACGTGGAAGAGGAGGAAGAGAATTTTGGCGTGGCTGTTTGTGAGCTTGGCCGGGCTGAATGTCACGATGTCGTGCAGGCAGTACTGCACATACGGGTAGACAATGTAGAGCACGTCGGCTGACTCCAGCAGCGCTTCCGCCTGCAGCACATTGGGGCAGGAGGGCACCCCTTTGGTGGCTGCCAGGCTCTCCTTGGCAGGGGAAGCACCGTGCACATTCCTGCCCACCTGAAGGACCGGGCAGCCATACACCTTCTGCAGGGCAGCCCGGAGGGCATCCAGGGCCGGCACGGTGGGCGGCGCATCCGCGTGCTGGTAGGGCCGCGCGTACCGGGCGTGAGCCCGGCACCACAGGTTGCGGTAGTTCTGAGTGGCCACGCTCTGCATGAAGCCATGTAGGGTCTCTGGGTGGTCAGAGCTGGGGGGCTGCACCTGCAGCGGGTACCTCAGCCGGTCCTTCCACAGCCCGTGGATCTCCACCCGGGTCCAGCCCACGGGCAGCTTCTCCACCGAGTGCTGCAGGAACGTCCTCACCTCCACCTCGCTCAGCCCCTCTGGGCGTGGGCACAGGGCGGGCAGCGCCCGGCGCTCCCGGAGGCTCAAGAGCCATTTCACTGGGACGAAGGCGGTGACGTGGGTCCTGTCGGTGGCGGCGGCCAGCTGCCGGCGGTCGATGCTCAGGTCCCTCTCCACACTCTGCAGGAAGCTCTCCATGTTGGCTCCTGCTGGGAGGAAGGTGGCCCAGAGGGGCTGTGAGCGAGCAGAGCAGCGCAGCACCGTCCTGCCCTCCCTGTCACGCGACAAGTCTCACTTCCCCATTGGCACCCGGAGCAAAGAAAAAAAGCTGTTTTAAGGGCTTGGTCGCTGTATCATGAGGTGGGGGTTGAGAAGAGACCAGCCCGGGAAGGGAGGGACACAGTGGGACCTCTGCAGTCAAGCAGGGGGACATGGTGGGGTTTACACAGGGAGGGAAACATGATGAGACCTGCACAGTCCGAGTGCTGGGGAAGGGGACGCCATGGGATCAGTGTGGGGGCATGATAAGACCTGAACAGACTCCTGGGGAAGGGGATATGATGGGACCTCTGCAGGTGGTGGGAGGGCCACAACGGCACCTCCACAGCCCCAGCCTTGAGCGAGGGACATGACGGGACATCCAGAGCCACAAGGGCTGATGGCGGGAACTTGATGGGACTTGGGGCTGGGGGGTGCACGATGGTCATCTGCACCCCCAGGGTTGGTGGGGGGTACACGCTGGCCCCAGGTGACTCAGAGGATGCCCAGAGCAATGAGCGCATCCCCAGCACCGACCCACGGCCACGGCCAGAGTCGCGGCCCCGCGCCCCGCAGGGCCCTCGCCCCCGGAGAGGAGGGAGTGCGGAGCCGGGCTGAGCCCCGCGGGCTCGAGGGCCGGTCCCGCGAGCCCTCACCCCGCGGGAGGAGGAGGGGACCCTCACCGCCCCGGCGGCCCCGCGTTACCTGACGGCGGCGGCTGCGGCGGCGGCGGAGCCGCGGCGGGGGCGGCCCCGGCCATGTTGGTCAGGTGACGGCGGTCACATGCGGCCGCCGCGCCGCCATGTGCGCGGGGGGGGCCGGCACCTGCAGCCCGCGGGGCCCGCGCGGGGCCGGGCCGGGGCTCTCCGGGGCGGGCGCGGGGCGGTGCGGCGGGGCCGGGGCGCGGGGCCGGGGCCGAGCATGGGCAGCGGCGGGGCGGGACACGGCGGGGACACGGCTGGCCCCTGACGTCACGGTGACGTCAGAGGCGCCCCGGGCTGTCAGCTGGAGCTGGGCGAGCCGCGCTGACGAGGCAGCCGGTCTTAAAGGGGTCTCCTGCCCGCGGCGGGCGGACCCCACCCACCGGCGGCAGGTGAGTGCCGGTAAAGGGGAGCGGGGCCAGCCCGGCCCCGCCACCCCAGGACTCTCCCGTTTGGCCCTGCCCAACCCCTGTGCCTTTGAGCCGAGCCGGGTCCGCCCGCTGCCGCCCTCGGGTCGTGCCGGGGCTGCGGGCACGGAAGTGCCCGCGGGGGACACGAGCGGGGCAGCCACGGGCGGCCACACCGCGCGCGGCCCCTTTAAGGGGCGCCGGGGGCTCCCACCGGGCAGCGCCGCATGGCGCGGCGGCGCGTGGGGGCGTCACGTGGGTGGGACGTGGCGGCGGGTCATTGGCCCGCCCAGCCTGGCCCGCCGCAATCAGCTGTTACTGGGGCGAAGGGCAGGAGGCGGCCTTAAAGGGGCACCGCGGCCCCAGCACTCGCTGACCCCACTGGCTGAGCAGCCTGGTAGGGAACATCAGTGTAGTGGCTGTGCGCGAGACAGTAGGTGAGCCCCGCTGATCGGGCCGGGCCGGGCCGGGCCGGGCCGGGCTGTTGTTGCCCTGCGCTCTCCCTTCCCCCGCCGCCCGCGGCGGGCGCGGCCCCTTTAAAGAAGTTGTCCAGTCATCGCGCGGCGCTGCCAAGTCATCGGGGTCACCCGAGTCCTCGCGGCCACGCCCCCCGCGCCCGCCTATTGGCACGCGCGCCGAGCACTCACTTCTGATTGGTCCGAGGACTTGGAGCAACTTCTCGGAATCGGGGCTGTGTCACCGGCCCCGGGCGCTGGAAGGCGCCGCCCGAGGGCGGCCCCCACGGCAGCGCCGCACCCCGCCCGGGGCCCGCGGGAGGGTCAGGCCCCCTCTGGGGCCATCCCGTCCCCGCCGCCCCTTCCCCCCTCTTGAAAATGCCAACTCACAGCACGCGGGGCATGCCGGGAGCGCCGCGCCGCACTACAACTCCCGGCATGCCCCGCGGCGGCCCGCCCGTTTCCAAGGCAACCGCCGGCCCGCGAGGCGGGAGCCAGACTCTTCCCCAGCGCGGTGGGCAGGGCGGAGGGATGGCTTCCGCTCCCCATTGGCCGGGCGCCGGGTAGCGCCGAGCCTCCATTGGCGGGAGCGAGCGTCAATCGCGGCGCGGGGGCGGGCGCGGCTCGCGGCGGCGGTGCCGGCCGGCGATTGGCCTGGGGGCGGGGCCGGGGGCTGAGGGGCGGGGCCGGGGGCGGCTGCGTCATGACTCTGCCAGCTGATCCGGGACGGAGCCGGCGCGGCGGGGGAGGCGGCGGCACCGGCACCGGGAACAGGGACCCGCCACGGCCCGGCGGCACCGGTGGGACCGGACCCGCGGGTAGGTCCGCCAGCACCGCGCTGGGGCGCGCGGTAAGAGCGGCCGAGCCCCCCGCCGGTGCGCCGGGGGTCGAGGGGCTGCGCCCCACCGGGGACGGGAGGGGTCGGGAAGGGAAGGTGACCTTCCCCCCGGAGCAGGGCGGCGGTGGGGGCCCGGCGCGGCGCGTCCCGTCCCTCCCCTGGCCTCGCGGCGCCGCCCGGGCCGGGCGGCCTCGCCCCCGTTGGTGTCGGGGCGCGGTACGGGGGGGTTTGGGGCCGGGGCCGGTGCGCGGCCCCCGCGCCGGGGGGTGTCCCGGTGGGGCGGGCGGAGCCGCGGCCGGAGCTTCCCGCGACGGGCGGTGGCCGCCCCGGGGGTGACCTTCACTCCGGGACCGGGCTGGGCAGACTTTGACCTGAGGCCGCTCCCGCCGCGGGCACGGGCCGGAGCATCCCGGGCGGCGGAGGGGCGGGAGGGGCGGCGGAGAGTCCCGGGAGGAGCGGAGGGAGCGGCTTGGCCGTGGAGTGGCGGCGGCGGGGAGCGGTCTCGGTTAGAGGGGGATCGGGGGTGTTGGTTTTACCGGGAGGAGAGGCTCTGGTGGAGGGGGGTGACCCGGTTATACCGGCAGGGGGGCACCGGCTGTGGGCACAGCGGGTTTTATTAGCGGGGCGAGCTCCCAGCGGGGCCCCTCCCAGAGCCGATGGGGTCTGTCGGTGCCGAGGAGGGGTGGGTGGGAGCCGTGTTACCGTCAGCACCCCCCCTCATCAGCCCCCGGTGCCGGCGGGGCCGGTGGCTCAGCGGCGGGTGCTGATTCACGGGCCGGCGGGGGTGGAGCAGGGCCGGGACCAGCTCACTGGAATCCGGACCAGATGTACCCGGCACGCCAGGAATGCTCGGCATCCCCGCCGGGCCCCGCCGCCGCCGCTGCGCCCCGGCCACCGGCCCCGCACCGGGAGCCTCCTCGCAGCCCCGAACCGGGGTCCGGCCGCACCCGCCGCCCGCTGAGGCCCGGGGCCAGACAGGGTCCCCCGTACCTTTGGGGTGACGCCGGCGGGAGGATGTTGTGCTGGCCCCCAGGGAGTTTCCCGGTGTTGTCTGTCCCCCCACCGGGTCCGTCTGTCCACCCTGCCAGGCCCGATTGCCTGGGGGTTTTCCCAAAACTCAACCCCCAGTAGCTAAAACGCTGGGTTGGTGTGGAAAGGGGACTTTTCCCGGGCTGAAGGGGAAGCAGCGGGGTCTCACACCAGCCCTGGGGGTTGGCGTCCTTGCCCTCCAACAAAATGACTCGGGGTGGGAGGGCGGGGGGAAAAAAAAGCTGCACTCCCGAGAATTCCCCCACCAGTGGCTTGGCAGCAGCCGCCTGACAAAGTGTCTTCCCCGTCAGGAGGCTCCTGGCCTCTGGCCAGGTGGGACCCTGCCAGCGCCGATGGATGCCCGAGGTGAGCCGACAGGGAATGCCATAACCCCTACCTGCAGTGGCCTCCCTGCCCTGCCTGGAGCAGGCTTTCTTATCTCTTATTTTTCCAGCAAAAACGGCCTTGGGTTTCCCGTCGCTCGTGGTTTAGGGCCGGCTGCAGGTGCTGGAGCTCACGCACCACCTGCTTTGGGAGAGGGAAGGGTTGAGGTCGGAGCTGCCTCTGGATTCCACGCGATGGGGGGGATTTCAGCCCCGAGGAGCTTCCCTGGGGGGAAGACAAGGTGGTAGATCAGGACCTGGTGTTGGAGTGGGGGAGAGGAGCAGTCCTAGTGCTGTGGGTGATGGCTTGGTGTGGTTTGATCCTGGCTCTGATCCATGTATTTCCTTTCCAGGTGCTTCCATGCCCCCTTGCTCCTGGCTAACCAGCACCAGTTCTTCAGTGGCAAGCTTTATGTCCTTCTCCAGTAGCTAAAGCTGCCAGTTGAAGAACTGTTGAATGTAGCCACTCTCTTCTTGTCACTGGGACCTTGGATGCCAGCCAGACCCGTGCCCTGAGTGACCAGGATCAGCCAGTCTGAAGCGTCCTGTGGATTTGAGGGCTGAGGATGAGTCCAGCCAGGATGAAGAAGTCTCTCCACAGCCTCCAGACAGAGCCTTGGCTGGGGGATTGCCAGGCAGCCCTGTCAGCGGGGTCCTGCTGCAGTGGGGTATCACTGAGCTGAGAGGAGACCAAAAGAGGCATTAAACTTTCTGTTTTGCTCAACAGTTCAGTTTTAGGAAGTTTGTTGCCCATGGGGTGCCCGGACTTGCCTGGTGGGTAGATGATGGGGGTTGTAAACCCTTTGGGATTCTGGGGGGGCCACAGCACCAGAGCTCAATCCCTGATGCCCTGTTGGGGTCTGCAGGTGGAGGGTTGGTTGTTCAGGTCCCCTGGGTTTGCCCCGAGCCAGAGGTGAGCCAAGGCTGGGCGTAGCCCACAGGTTTGACCTGCTGTTGAGCTCAGGAGCTGGATTAATCCTGTGACATGCCAGGCAGTGGGATGGAGCCTGGGGAGAGGGCTGGCTCCACACCCACGCTGCCCTGGTGCGGGTCAGGGCCGGCTGCGGTGGGGCTGGGCCACTGGGAGAGGGTGACTCAGGTCCGAGTCACGCGCGGCTCTGGAGCCTCTGGACGTCTGTTCCCGGAACCACTATCTGTCCTGTGAGGCTGAGCAGCCCTGACTGTGGCTGGCCCTGGGGCAGCACCAGGATTCCAGGTATTTTGGAGCCAGCAGCACTGAGAGGGGCCCAGGTGAATCTTATGAGGCTCCTCCATGGTCCAAGCTCTGCCTCGTTGGTGGATAGAAGCAGAAGACTTCTCTGAAAGGAACCTGGAAGCTGCTCTCCAGGGATGGTGACCCCTCCCTGCCTTGCACTGAGTGAGAGAGAAGCTCTGTGTGGCCACAGCAAGGGCTCCAGGGAGCCTCTGCACTCCAGGAGGTGCCTTTCCCACGGGTCTGCCAGGACCACCACCCCCCAGGCTGCCTTGGTGGCTGGGAATCAGAGGAGTGTCCAGGCACTGCTGCTCGGGGCCTGCCAGGAAGAGCACAGCTCATCCCAGCTCTGAGGGCGGGCAGGGAGGAACGGCCTGTGCTGAAATGTCTGCACAATCTCAACTAACTCTGCCTGCCTGGGCTCCAGCCGCCCAAGGCAGGGCTGTTCCCAATTTTGGCACCCAGCAAAGCACAGAAAGCAGCCTGGTGTCCATTAAGTGGTAGAAGTGGAGCAAATCTGTTGTCCTGGGGTCTTTCCTTCTTACACAAAGCTGCTCTTCTTGGCTTGTGCTTCCTGATGGCTACGAGAAGCTGAATTTCTTTGGGGTGGTTGTCACCCAGAGGGAGTGGGGCTGCTGAACCCCCCTGGGATTAGTTCCTCCAGCTTGAGGCAGAGCCTGTCTCTTCCACCACGGCTGCCCTGCTGCAAGTCCATACAAAACAACTGGCACCTGCTCAGTGGCCAACACCTCCTGGAGTGCACTGAGGGGGCAGAAAAGCGTGGGGGTGTGGGGGTGTGTGCAGGGTGCCCAAGGGCAGGGAGGAGCAGCTTCCTGGGCTTACTCCCCTTCTTATGCAGCACAGCTTGATAGGGATGGGAGCTGGTGCTCTAGCCACCAGCACCTCTGCCCTTGTGTGCCTCGGGATACAGGGAATGCATAAATTTGTCATGAAGGAATAACCTGCACTGCTGAAACCCCATGGTAAGATGTGGCTATTTCAGGGCAGAGAGTTGCCCTGAGCAGAAGCACGGAGTCCACGGGGTCAGGAAATGCAAAACGTCATATTTCAGGTCAAATTCATATGCGAGAAGGTGCCAGAGGGCAAGTTTGTGTATTTAACACAAAACCAGTTCTGCAGTATCTCACCTGCTGAGCAGAGGGCTCAGGCTCTGGCTATCCTGCAGCTCATGTAAAACCAGAGGGGTTTTAGGCTGACAATAAGTGTCCCTGTGGGAACTTGCCCAGCTCCTGGGACTTACCCTTCCTCTTGCAAAGCCCCATGTGACTGCTGAGTAAGTGCAGGGTTTCCTGTAGAAAGCACAGCCTCGCTCGCTGTTGCCTTGCAAAAAACTGGATGACTCTTTCCTCCAGCATCTGTCCACCTCCCCGAAGCATCCAGCACGAAGGGACGTGGCAGGAGAGGGGATGCTGACTGGAGCTGGGATTTCTCTGCCGGAGGCTGGCTGCTGTCAGGGGTGGGAAGCGCTCGCTGCGGCAGCTAATGCAATATTCAAGACGGCAGTGACAGTGCCAGCAGGTGCTGCTGGCTCAGAGGTCGGGTGGCATTTTTGTTCTTAGGGGCAGGGTATTCCCTGCGAGTTCCTGCGCACAGACCACCCTGTTCCCAGCCGGGAGAGCAGCTTGTCTCGCTCACAGCTCCCCTTGCTGGGGAAATGTGCTTTTGCAAAGGAGAAGGTCAGCGTGACCGGTGTGCTGGATGAAAGCTCCCTGCCAACAGGGAAGGAACAGGAGGAGCTGGTTTTATCTGTGGCGGGTGGATGTGTGGTGGCTGCTGCCTGCACAGACTCCCAGCTAAGCCTCAGGCCACAGGCAACCTCCTCTTTTCCAGCCCAGCAGATCACTAGAAGAAGAGGGAAAGCTCTGCTGTGCTTTGCCCCAGCACACGAGTGAGGAGCGAATCTGCAAACGCAAAATGCAGGTGCTGATTTCGGCTTTGCTGATGGTTTTATTTCTCCAGGACAGGAGGATGTGGAGCTGTTAACCCTTGGGTATGTGCCCCTCACAGGGGCAGGTACCAAGCTCAGGTTTGTGCCAGCGAGGAAATGTTGCCGATGTCACAGGCCCTGCAAACAAGAGGAAGGTCGAGGATTTGCGAGGATTTGCCGAAACTCATCTGGGCTTTGTGTCTTTCAGTGGGCTCTGCCAGCATGGGGAGCAGCACAGAGCCACCCACCAGCTCAGCCAGGCTGTCACTTACTCTGCTTCTTCTTTGGAGATTAGTTTCCCCAAGTATAAAACTTCTGCAACGAGAGACACCATGGGGTCGCAGTTCAGGCTGGCAGCTGCTGTCACATGGCCATCCCTGAGAGGGAAAGAGGAAGAATGTGGATCTCCTCAGTGTACATAGCTCAGCACAGCAGCGTCCTCGTGGCACCCTGACTGGAGACCAGCTGTATTTCAGAGGGCTCAGGGCAGAGTGGTTGGTGCTGCAGGATGCACAGGGACTTGTGGCAGATCGCCTGGCACTGCTGGGAGCTGGGCACCGAGCCTTGGAGCAGCGGGGCAGAGGGAGAGGAGACGTGTCCCAGGCTCCCTGCCCAGCTGGTGTCTTCATTGAAGCTCATCCTCTTCTCCCTCCCTGCCCTGCTTTGGTTTTCTCTGGAACCATCTCACTGCTGGTTCAGCGCCCAGCAGCCACAGGAGGTGATGTGGAGCCTCTGCGGAATCTCTGCAGGCTGTAAGGGAGAGAACCTTGCCCTGTTCCCGCAGCAGTGCTGTGTCAGGGCATGGACTGGCTATGGATTCACTCACTTGAGGTAAAAGATCAGGAACTTCCGTTGCTCCAGGCTGCCCTTCACAACAGTGTCCGTGTATCCCTTTCCACAGCCTGTGAGAGAGAATGTCACAGCCTGCTCGGGGAGACCTGGCACAGCAGCTGCCACCCATCCCACCTCAGAGCCATCACAGGTAGGGACAGAGGGCACAGTGACTGGCTGGGGCAGAGCTGGGGAGCAGGCATGAAGGCCCTGGGCAAGCAGAACTGATGCAGAGCTGCACAACTGCATCATGACCCTGAGCCTTTCCTTGGCTCAGAGGGGGAGGTCCTTCCTCCTTTGTGACCTCTAAACCACTTGAGATCAGCGAAGAACAAGAGCTCTGGGTAACATTCAGGCCCAGAGCTCGAACTCGCCGAGGCAGCCAGTCCAAAACTTGAGCTGCTTCAGGTGAACTCTGCAACCACCGTGTTTACAAGCCCAGACCCAGCTGGTGGGTGAGCAATGGGCAGGGAAGAAGTTCTGCTGTTCCCATCTCTCTGCCCCCTCCTACCTGCATAGCGGATGCTTTTCCCAAGCAACGTGGTCCAGAAGAAGGGAACGGTGTGCAACTCCTTCTCTTTCTTCAGCATGTTTAAGGCAGCAATGTGACCTGTGACGAGCCAACAGAGGAAATATTTTTCTCGAAGGTGCTCAAAGAAGTGTTCTCTGCCTCTTGTTATCCTGCCCTGTCCCTTCTGCCCCATTCCCTCCTCCAGGGGAGCTGGAAAGTGAGGTGGCTGAGCTCTCACCGTGGGCCTCAGCCACTTGTTGGTGATGGATGCTGGACCGGTCCCCGTTGAGAAGCGCTACTGGAAAGGACACCACGTCCCCCGCAGCGAAGACATTTGGGATGTTGGTTTGCATGTGCTAAGGGGACAAAGAGCAGTTAGTGCAAGGATGAGAGTGGAGGGATGGGGTTGGCCTCGGAATACTCAGCTGGCACTCACCAGATCCACCAGGATGGCACCTTTGTCATCTCTGGCAATGGAGGTGCCCTTCAGAAATGCTGAGCTGGGGGTCGACCCTGCAGGGAGAGGAGCAGGGACAAAAGGCAGGGAGGAAATTTGGTCCCACAGCAAACATGTGCCCGTGCTGCCTGCTCAGCCTGCTCAGGGCTGAGCACTTGCTCTGTTCAGCACTCAGAGCACGAGCTGTGCTTGGGCTGGTGCTGAGCTAATCCAGGGGCAATAAAACCAGGGCCCAGGACACGGCACGCTCCAGTAACACAGCAGTGACCTATGGAGCTCAGCAAGTGAGCCAAAGGCACTCTGAGTGTAATTGGCTCCCTTCCTCCAAGGCCAAGTGCTTGTTCATGAACTGCTGACTTTCTGCAGGTGTTCGGGGCCAGGAGGAAGGGCTGGATGATAACAGAATGGGAAAGAGACTGCAGGGAATGGTGTCCTGGGAATGAACTGTGGTGTTCTGGGCTTGCAGACTGTTCTCCCCATTCCCAAAGAGCCTCACTCTCCCAACTGTGGTCTCTTACCTATTCCCACCACTACCACATCTGCAGGTAATTTCTCTCCGTTGGCAAGAACAGCCTCTGTGACCTAGGAGAGAAGGAAGAATCATTAATAAAGGGTTAAAAACACTGTCCTAATTCCGGCAGCCTCCCTGCTGCTTCATTCTTTGCTGTCTTTTTTCTTCCCCAGGTTCGGATCACCTTGTCCAACTAACGTGCGTTGCTGGGAATGTAAAAGAAAATCACAGTGCTGTCCCTGAGAGAGGAACACTTACTGGTGCCCTTTGAGCCCAGAGCTGTACTCATTGAAAAGAAAGGGAGGGTCTAGACATGGGAGAGGACAGTCGAGATGTAGACACTGGGTTATACCTCAGTTTGGGATTTTTTTTCCCCTAAAATTAGCAGTTCAGGGATCACAGAGGCATGACTGACCTTTCCATACTTTCCTTTCAGCTCACAGAGTTCTGATTTCATGTGGAACTTCACCCCTTTATTTTGCAGCATCTGAAAAGGACTGGTTTCAGTATTCATTAGGAAATTCCAGGCTGTACTGCTATAAAAACAGCTCTGCCCAGCCAAAACCCAGGCAGACAGCACAGCTGCTGCTCCAGGCTGCAGAGAGGTTTCATTTGTGTCCCTGGCTGTTGCAGGGACCCTGGAAGCCTGGCTTTTCTCTGCAGTCTCAGTCAGGACTGGTGTGTGCGGTGGGTTTGGGATGAAGCAGGGCTGGGGAGTGTGATGTGTGCGTGGGGAGGTTGGGACCAGCCATGTGTGAGGCTGGTGCTGGGCACACAGAGTTATGACTCAGCACAGGGGCGAGGTTTCCTGGGCTGTCGTGGATCACTGGGCTGCCTGGATAATGTGTGTTCTCCCTCCTAGAATTTAGTGCCAGGTTTTCCTAACCTTCATGGCGACTCCTCCAACCTGAGGACCCAGAGCGTGCTGGAAGGGGAACTCCTCTCTTTCCACCACTGAGATGGTACCAGCCTTGTCTGAGAGGAAGGCAGCCACCTCCATTCCTGCAAGGGAAAGGCATGCCCAAGGTAAGCCTGCTGCAAGCATCAACCTGTATCCTCCTGCTTGGAAATCTTTTCCCCTTCCAGGAGAGCAAATCTGATGTGTTGCCAGTGCTTAACTGCTTTGCTATGCATTTCTGGGCTGAGGTATTTAGCTCCCCACTGTCTTTGTTCTTGTGCACTACAGACCTGGATATTAGGAAATGCAAAGAGCAGCTCCTGGTTTTGAACAAAATAGCCCCCTTCCTGTGCCTTGCCTCCTCGCTTTCCCAATGCTTCTGAGGAATCCAGCTCCTCTGAAGGACAGTGACCTTTTATAAAGCACATTTCCCTCTGTCCTTGTGCAGGAATTGTTTATAGCTCTCAAAGTTTCTGGCTATCAGAGGAAAGAATGAGTGGGTGCTGTGTAATGCACACCCCCAGCAGCTACAGGGCTCCAGGGAGAATCCCAGCTGTGTAGAAAATGAACATCCCTTCCCTGAGGGCCTCTGGTTCATCTGCACAGGCAATAGAAGTGCTCACTGATAGCTTGATACCCACTCCAGCCTGCTACCTACGAATGAAGCTCCTACGATCACCAGATTCTTCCCGGTTGCCAGCTCCAAGATTTTGCTGGAGTCTTCTGGGGTTTGGAGAATGCACACGTTCTGCAGGTCTGCACCTGGGACTTTGAGGAAGCTGGAGCTGAAAGAGAGAAAATCCAGATGCATCTCATGATCAGAAATTAAACAGAAAGAACGAGGAGGGAGCACAAGCCTATGGCTGTGTCATCCCATCCTGTCCTTTCATCTCATTTCCTACCACCTCCCTCAAACAACTCCAATTCCGCGTCCCAGTGTTGACCCATCCTGTCCTGCCTCTAATTCTGTGTGTGGCAAATGCTTTGTGCACTCACTGGCTGCCTGTTGCAATGAGCAGCTGATGGTATTTCTGAGAGGAACCATCCATGAAGTGGACCTGCTGCTTCTGGAAATCCACCGACACTGCCTGCAGGAGAGAGGGGTCAGAGATCAGGCAGGCACCTCTGACCCACTGGTGTCCTGCCTGTCTTGCCTGTGGCTGTGTGCCTGGTTTCTGGACACTCAGGTGAGATGAGGGATGCTGGGGTCCTCTCTCCCACTTCCTAAAGGTCCATCCATGGGCTGCACAGACCAGTGTTACACCCAAGGTATGGACACCATCTGTAGCACTGGCCTGGGAATGCTGTCCCAGAAGATAATACATGTATTTAGGAGAGCTCTAATTTATAGTATCATAGAATGGTTTGGGTTGGAAAGGACCTCAAAGACCATCTCATTCCACCTCCCCACTGGGGGCAGGGACACCTTCCACTATCCCAGGTTGCTCCAAGCCCTGTCCAACCTGGCTTTGAACACTTCCAGGGATACAGGGGCAGCCACAGTTTCTCTGGGAAATCTGTGCCAGGGCCTCACCACCCTTATAGTAAGGAATTTTTTCCCCTCACCATGGCAGGAACAGGATCAACGATTGAAGACTAAGCTCAGCTGCTCTGGTACCTCTTTCTCTGTCCAGAACTCTATGCCCTGAGCATCAAGGAATTCAGGTTTCCTCAGGTAGATGTCCTCAGCTTTCAAGTCCATTTCCTGAAAACACAACAGAAATGTGAAATAAAGCACTTCTTACAAACAGCAATTTTCCTTCAGTGTTTACTGGTAAACCAGTTTACATAAGAGGTAAATTTCCCATTAATCAATCACAGCTCCCCACACTGCCCCATCCCCAACCTCTTGTTCTCCCTCAGAAAAACCATCAACTCAAACTCTAGCGGGAAGAACTCAGTAAAAGGAGAGAAAACCATCAACTTGTGGGGGACTCTGATCAAAGACTTCCTGGGAGGGAGAAGTGAGATGTTTTCTGGAATTTTTACCCCTGTTCCCTGTGAGTACCTCAGCACTCCTGCTTTGCCAGGACGGCTCACTCAATTGCTCAGCCTGGCCCTCAGCGTGGGCCACGTCCCACGTGGTGCCCAGGCACAGTCCTTGCCCTTGTCACACACAAACCTTGCTCAGTTTGGACTTGTCGTATGGAACATGTTTCTCTTTAGTGGCCATGATGATCCTGCCAGTAAAACCCTCCTGGCGAAGCGTCTCCGCGCACACCAGGGCAGCCACACCTAGAGGAGATGCTCATCTCAGCCCTCTTACACACCACCGTGGAGTAGGAGGAGCAGGTAAGCCCTCCCTGGAGAAGAGAGTGGCAGCTCACAGCGTGTGTGGAGAGGGCACAGCACAGACCCCTTCACTGACCTCCCCCCAGCAGCAGCTTCGTGTTCTGGTTGACAAGGCACCGCCTGCTTCTGTCCTTCACCCTCAGGCTGTTTTCAAGGTCCTAGAAAAAAATGAGAAAAGCTGAAGTCATGCCCAGCCCAAGGTGCTGCTCGTGCTCAGTGGCAGCAGGTAAGGTCAGTACCTTCTTTTTTGCTGTAACAAACACCTTTCCATCTTCCACTGTTACCTGAAGGGGGCAAGGAGAGGGCATTTAAGTGCTGCATCCATGGGGTTGTGGTAGGAGCTCACCTAACTCTGATCTTAGATGTCAAATGATGCTGAGCTTTCCTCCTCATTCCAAGAGCACTCAGGAAGAGGTGTAAATCATTTTTATTTCCCACAAGAGCTGTGCTGGCTGTGAGGGACACCAGGATATATGGCATCACCTTTGATTCAAAGGAGCTTTAGGGCAGGGAGTTACAAGATCCCGAGAAATCATCCCATGTGTTGTAGCTCTGTATGACCTGGACCACGGAGGGGTGGCCAGGGACCACTTTCAGTTGGTGTCAGGAATACAGAGCTTATGAGAGAGAATGAATGTGAGAGGTGCAGAGGACACAGCCCGAGACGGGAGGAGAAAAAGCTGAGAGGTCACCTTAAAGCAGGAGATACAGTCCAGAGAAGGGTATTCTTCGATGTCTCCAGTTCTGATGTTAAAGCAGGCGCCGTGCCAGGGGCAGCGCAGCCTCTCCCCTCTCAAGACCCCTGCAACAGAAACCCCCCACAGCTGGGCAGTGAGAACCAACCTCCTCAACGTGGCTTCTCCCCCTGCCCCGAGCTGGGGTTACCTTTGCTGAGCGGGGCACCATAGTGGGGACATTTGCTGCCCAGGGCGCTGAACTCCTTCCTGTTCCTCACCAGCAGCACTGGGTAACCAGCCACCATCACCTCCAGGAGCCTGTGGGAGAGGTGGGGAGGTGGGCACACAATCACCTGGCTCCCCACCACCACCACCAGGTACTCACTCTCCATCCCCAACGTCGTCCTCCCTGCAGACCTCGGCGGTGACGGTGTTGGTGTCATCGCTGTCCATGCCGGTGGCTGCTGGGAGCTGGTCAACACCAGGCACTTAAGGGGTCCCAAACTCCTGATACAGCATGAAAAAGCCCTCAGCTGGTGGAAAACACCCATTTCACCCCCTTTTTTAACTTTGTGTCCAAACCTGAAGTCCATTCCTCTGTCCTTTTCTCCTCTGACTTAACCCACTTTTTGTTTTCAGCCCTGTGTCCCATTAAACTGCAGTACAGGGTTAGTCAGGAGATATGATTAATGACTGTTGTAAATAAATGCAATTATTTATGGGGAGGTGCTGCTGCCTTATCCCCTGTCTCCCCCAAATTGGGTCTAAAGAGCCACTTCAGCATCTTGAAAACCTCTCTAAAATTTTTGCAGAGATGTTATTCATGCTAATTGCCATGAAAGCATTAATCCCCGCCCAAAATACCTCTTGGGCTAGAAAAGTGAGAAAACCCTCAGTCCTTAATGCTCTCCCTGCCTTAGCAATCAGTTGAGAGGCTGATTAGGAATCTCCCTCTCTGTTTCGGAGAAAAAAAAGCAAGAAATGGAGCAGAGTGGGGGCCATTTGAGGCAGGTTTCGGTACAGGGTGGTGACTTGCTCCTGCAAATCCCTGCTGCAACACTGCCCCGCTCCCAGGGCCCTTGGGAGAAGCATTGGTGGGTACTCACCTGGTCCTGCTGGGGGGGTTCTGTCACCTGTCCCCCGGCTCAGAAAGCCACCACCGCTGCCGTCTGCGACTTTCTCCTCTGAGGTGACACCCTGGTGTCTCACCACAAGTGCTCTGCCCGCTGCCAGCCCACGGCTGGTGATGCTCTCCCCGCGTTGCACAACGTCCCCATCTGTCAGGAGATGCATCTCCTGGAAGCGGCCTCCTGCCAGGGACTTTTATCTGATTTCTGCAACTGGTCTGTGCCTAATTAAGTGCATTTTGCTTGGGTTTAGAGTTGCAAAAGAACTGAGGACACATAGGAATTATGGTGCAGGTGTGGTGTAAAGACAGGGTGCGTCATGGGCAGCATGAACAGAAACTCGAGTGGATGCAGTGACATCCCACTGCAACTTTCCACTGCCCCTTCTCCCCATGGAAAGCACTCTAGCTCAACAAAACGTATTTTTGCAGCACTTCAGAATGATATTACTACTTTTTACATACTTCAGTAACATTTAAAATTCCTTAATTCGATATTTCAGTGAGATTTTTCTCCGCTGATTTTAAGGCACGTGAAGTGTTCAGCACCTTTGCACGTGCCTTATGGCCCAGCTCTGCTCCTGGTTCAGTCACCAGTGTCCAGGCACACGATCCCATCGTTGCATGGAGCATGAAGGATGGCATGGAGCAGGGTGCTGCTTTCTGTACTATTTTTTATAACAGAGTGGGAGTTGCAAAAAACCAGGAGTAACGCCTACGCTGTTTGTGTCTACTCTCGTTCTTATCTCTATTTCACAGTCAGTATGTTTCACAACTTTAAAATATGCCTTAAATATTAAGGGGGGGGGAAAGTTACCAACAGCGTGCTTCCAGCATCTCCCTTGCAGAACCAGACGTTCGCAGGGATCAGCTTTCTGCACGTGGCACATTCCCAAATCCAGCAGTGGGGGGGATAAAAATCCTTTGGTGGGCATGGCCTGGAGAAGATGGCAGGCACAGGTATGCTGGGTAAGTGCAAGCTGGCTTGTTTGGGAAGCAGGTCACTTTTTTGGACCCACCAAGCTGTGACCACCCTTCCTTCAGATCCAGGTGCTGGGACGCTGCCGGGTATGGATGATCCTGGCCCACGGGGGATGCACGCCCACGATGGGCACAGGTACAAGGTATTTTCTCACAGCACCAATGAGCAGCTTCTGGGCTCTGCCCTTCTGGCCAGGAGCCTGAATGTGAAGCAATTTTGGCTGCCAAACGTCCGTATTTAAACTCTCTGTAATTATTCCCCCAGAAGCGCGTTCCCACGTGGAGAAGCAGCAGCCCTGGTGGAGGCATTCTCTGACTCAGCAGAAATCGCTGGAGAAACATCTGCTCGGGGATGAAAGCTGCAGTGCACAGGCAAAGGGGCAGGTACAGAGGTGTGCAGCTTTGGGAGCCTTTGGGATGAGCCAGGTGGAGCTTGATCCTATATGATGGCACTGATATTACGGGGCTGGTTTGGCCGCTGGGTGCCCATGGATGCTGCTGGATGCTGCTGGATGTGGCTGGATGCAGCTGAGCACCCAGGGAAGGGCTTTTGTAAAATGCAAAGGGATAAAAGGCAAAACAAAAAGCCCTTCTCTGATGAAGGCAAAGATGATGGGAAAGGACAGAAAGTGGAAAAGGGCATTGCATGTCAGAGGGCAGGTTTGGGTTGGCTGCAGGGATGCTGGGTTAGTGTGTGTGAGAGCCAGCACTCAGGAACACACACAGTCCCCTCGAGGGATTCAGGCAGCGGGATGGGATTGGAGGCAGATTTTCAGGAAGATGCTCTGTAAGCATGTTTTGGCCCTCTGTTAGGTAACCCAGAGGTAATTGCTCAGAGTGATTTAGACCTCTGCTTGTAACACAGATCAGGATTAAACATAGGAAGGAAGAGAGCAAAAGGAAGTGGTGCCCTCAACCGCAAAGAGAGCCCAGGTGGGCATCGAATGTCTCCAACCAGACCTGCCACCCACATAGGTACTGACTCACATGGGCTGCTGAGCTGACTTTGTGTTTTATTAGATATCTTCATTTTTGCTCTCCAGTGTTGCCAGCGCTCCAGAAATTCAAGTTTAGAGGCGAAGATTTAAGGGGTGTAACTCTCCTCCCTTCAAGCCCCCTGCTACCTCCTCCCTGCTACACCAGCTGGTGTAGCACATTTTTTCCACGCTGTAAAGCAGTCGTGGTTCTGTGGATGTGTCCCTGTCCCAGCTTTGCCTGTCCCCAGCTCGCCCAGCTCAGGGCCCTTCCCTGCCCTGGCAGACCTGCCAGTTTTAATGAGCAGTACCCACAGAGTCAAATCATATGAGAACTGTGCAGTCACAGGAAGAGGAAGCGAAATGAAACCTGCAGCAGAGCTAAAATGATTAATGGGGCACTGCTCTCAGAACAGCTTGGTTTGTGATATTAATAACGAGAGAATTCAGGAGGGAACCTAACCTGTTCCAAGCTGCAGAGCTGGCAGCAGCAGGGATGCAGTTAGGAAGCTCCTGTGCTTATATTTGTAACACAGGGGGAACTGAGTGGGCTCAGCAAGGTATAATGCTGCATGAAGTGGGTGTAGGGGCTGGGACATGCTTCCACCTTGGAGGACTCATTCTGAACCTGTCTGAAATGCAAAAAAACCCATGTAATCATGTATACATCATGATGTAACCTTAAAGCACACACATATTCATCAAACATTACTTAAGCTTGAGACTAGTGAACAGGTAAAAAATGTTTATCCCGCAAGGGAAGAAGACAAGGGAAAAGAAATATTTAGTGGGAATTCATTTGCTTATAGGGTAAACATGTGGTGTTTCACATTCTCTTCCTAAGCATTCATGTCTGGCAATGGTGAGAGATGGGATACAGGCCTGGCAGACACCTGGCCCCACCACAAGGAAAGAAGGAACCCAAAATCTTACTAATAGCAGAAGATAAATAGTTCAGAAAGTAGACGAATCTGGGGCATGCCATCTACTGGAAGCAGAGGAGGACTGTAAGGATCTGCCTATTCTGCTGTGCTTGAAGGAGTTTTGGCAGTCAACGCATCTGCCAATGGAATTTTTTTCATCCCATGGCATACCTGTGCAACTGGAGTGAGGAGAGAGCACATCCTTTGTGCCACTGGATCATGACAGCTGGTGCAGCCCAAGCCCTTGAGAAACAGTTGAGCCTGCAGCATCCTCAGGGATGTGCTGCTGACACAGGTTTCTTCTTCAGGTCCCTCGTGTCCTGAGAAAAAAGGAGTTCCAGTCCTGGGAAAAAGGAAGAAGGCCAAACACAGGAGCATCCAGAGCAACCTGCCATGGGGTTGTTTATCACGTGGGTGGTTTGGGGGCCATTCCCACATGCCAGGCTGTAGAAGGCAGCTGCTGTGCCCGGTCTGCAGGTGGTATCTGGCACCAGAGCACCCCAGCCCTGCAAAGCTCCCAGGAGACACTGTATTATTCACGGAATGCTCTTGGGAAGGATGGCCAGCCTGGGCAGCAGAACACCTGCAGAGCTGGCCAAAACACTGTGAAAAGGAAGGGAAGAGACTTCCCTCGAGAGTTTGAGCTCACAGACTTGAGCAGGGTGAACAGATGGGCTGTGGTGCAAGGCCAGGTGATTTCTTCTGCCAGACAGGTTTAAGTCCTGAGGTCAGTGGTAAAGCGATGCACACCCTGGCATTTCTTGCATTAAATGCTGGAGCTGCTCACCACACTCACAGAGGCTGAAACCCCTTTTTCCTGTGTCTACAGCAAGTATATCCCCGGTTCCACCTGGAGAATATCCAGCTTCCACATCAGGAGAGTGCTGCTGGCTGGAAAGAGCGGATGCTCAAGTTTGCATTGATTTCAGCTCTCTTCACAGCTGCCTCTGCAATGCCTGGGCATGCTTTGCCATGCAGAACATGCATTTTGCACAGCAGATCCTTTCATAAGTGTGGAGTTACAGACTTCCTGAAAGAAGATGTGGATATCTCAAGAAAAGCATTCCTATATCATCTGACTTCCTATGGCCTAGCAGACAGAGTGGTTACACAATTTAGAGAGGGATGGAGACAACAGCTAATTAAAGTTTGGAAGCCAAGCTGTTTGATTTGTTTTGAGCTCTTGGACTCCTCAAATTATTTCAGGTGTGAGCCAGGTCTGGCATTAGATGAGCAGATGGGCTTTATGACTCCCTGGATGCAGAGAGGTAGATTAAGAGAATGAGGCTTTCCAAAAACAGGAGCATAACTTTTGCCTCGTCAGAAGCTCCCACATTTGCTGGCTGTGGAGAACCCTGGATGATGTTTGGGAGCAGAGTGGGCTCCTCCTTGTGTAAAGGGTGGTGGAGCTGCAAAAGCACACTTCAACTCTCATCCAAGAGTACTGGGGAGCATCTGGGGGGACACAGTTTGTGTGGAAGAATACATATGGTGGGTTATCACTAAACTGATGGCTCTTTATTGTGGAAAATGGGTTCTCCCTCTCAAATGTGCTGCAGAGAAACACCAGTCTGGGAGAGGGAGACAAAAGCCACTGTTTGGTTATTGAAAAAATTGCTGTACCCCTCGATTTACACCCTGGATGCTGCTGGAAAACCCCGCTATGGGATCAGCTGTGGTCCCCACGGCATTATGGGATGGACCTGGGCACGTCCTTGCTGGCGTCTGTAAGGAGTCCCCTGTCCTGCTGGGAACAGGCAGCAGCAGCGACCCGTCACCAGGCTGAGCTGCCTCCCTGCAGAAAATGAGGTCGTTTGGGGACGCTTGGAAAACTTCTCGAAATCTGGGTGAAAAAGGCAATATCTCCAAATAAGGTGTGAATGAAGAATCCCATCGGATCGGGCTCCCAGTTCTCCAGCGGGCGTGCAGGGACCTCTTGTGGCAGCTCGAGTCCCCGCTCTTCTGTGCGGGTTCCTTTGGGACAGGCCTGGACGACAAGCCTGTGGCATGTGGCTGAATATTTGGCCTGATTTGGTGTCAAGGGACTTGTTTGTAACTGGGCTTGGAAGTCTCCAGTTCCAAAACCGCCCCCGGTTAATGCCATTGCTGCAGAGGAAGGAAGACAAGGAGAAAAGGCTGGAAACAGGGCTTGTAAGAAACCACAGCTCAACGGGAAGTCCTGGTAAAATTAAGTAAAATCTGGGCTAAAATGATCCAAAAAGTACTTTGCATGTACTTTGCACTGTTGCCAGTGCTCCAGCAGTGGGATCAAAGTCCCTGAACCAGAGGCTCAATCAATCACGGTTTAAATTCCTTCCATGCAGAAGTGGTAGGTAAAAGCTCTCCAGTCTCCAGAAACATTTTAACTATTCCTGTTCGTGATCCGAGCCAAATGTTCATCTTTAGAACCACAACACTGCGAGTGGAGGAGCCTCTGGGGCAAACGGGGCCGGGCTTTCAGGTGCTCCACGGTCTGGGATTTTCCCTGAAGGCAGGTGAAGGGCAGAGCTGTCTCCACAGAAAAGGGCAGCCGAGAATTTTGAGGCTAAAGTACCGCAGATGACTTCTCATTCGGAAATCAGCTCTCTGCAATTTTATACTCAATTAATTGTGAAATGATTTTTCTCCTCGGTGCCCTGAGCAGCCCAGCACGTCTCCAAGGCATGTCTCTCTTTCCTCAGCATATCTTATGCTAAACAGAAATGTCTTTGCATTTGGTCTTCTCAGTAACAGATTAGCCTACGTGATCCTTCAGGTCCTAATACACGAGATTATTTATAATCCCCCGAGCACTCAGGGCTGCAGATTACTCCAGGCAGTGTCTCCCTGCCATGTAACTGTTATGAAATTACATTGTCTTGCTCGGCTTTTAAGCAAATTTCTGCAGCATGAACAGATGCTTTTCTATCAGTTGAGATTGTCATAGAATCGTTTAGGCTGGAAAAGAACCTCACCCCTCTCCTGATCTGATTTAATTATTCCCCTCCTCAGTGCAATTACTCGCAGATGTTTTAGTGTCCGTCACCCCAGAGCCAGGACAGCGACTGAAAGCTCAGGCACCACACGTTTCTGTTTCAGCAAAGAGGAAGTAGAAGATTTCATCCAAAATTAATACCTCAGAGGAGAGGCAGAGTTTGACATTAATCGGTGTGTACACGGTGACTCATCCTGCCGGCAGAATGGAAGCGAGGGCTGTGCAGCAGCTTCTGGTGGAGACATCAAAAAGCAACAGGGGAGCGATCAAATTACGGGAAGCTGGAAAAGCAGCGTAGTCGTAGGGTAGAACTAAAACTGTGGCTACGGGATCGTGAATTCCCACAATCCCCAGACGGCAGAGGTGGGGTATCCCAGGCGTTGGGGAGCTCCTCTCGCGACACGGGACATGGGGGATGGAGGATAACAGGGCTGTGGGCAGAGCATTATTTTGGCAGGGCAATCAGATATTTTTCCTTGCTTGGTGTGCGATCAGCCCCGGTAGTGTGGTCTGTGGGGATCCTGACTCAGGGTGAGAGGTTTGGAAACCTCCAGCCCAAGGAAACGGTGACGGGCATCACCTGTCGGGGATGCTTTGGGGTGAAGGACGCGGCCGCAGCACCTCATGGGTGAGACGTCTGGCCGGCCGGTGTCACCGAGGTGGAGGAGGAACCTCAGGGCAACGAGGAAAGTGTGCCCAGCTCCCGCACAGCGACAGGACACGTGTGCCCCGCTCCGTGCCACGCTCCCAGCCGGCTTTTGGGCTGGCGCCGCTTCTGCCGTGCGATGCCGGGGAAGGCTGACGCACCCCCGGGGGCTTAATTCCCGTCTCCCCCCTCCCCTCGTCCCACGCCCCGAGGGGAAGCGCTGCCGCCGCGTGTCCGCATCTCTGCCCGGGGGGATGCGGGAACTGCCAGCGCCGGCAGCGGGGCGGCCCCCGCAGCCCCCAGGCCCTTCCCCTCGGGGGTGATGCGCATCCCGGCCGGGGCAGGGCGGTACCGGCGGGGCGGTGCCCGTGCCCGGGGCGGGTCCCGGGGCTGGGCGAAGCAGAGCCCATCGGGCAGCGCGGCCGGTCCCATGGGAGCCCGGGGGTGGCAGCGGGCCGGTGGATGCCCATGGCTTTCAGCCCGGGGCTGCTGGTGGTGGCCGGCTCCTTCGCCGCTTTCCGCCTGCTGAACCGGGGGCTGGAGCGGCTGGTGCCGCCGCCACCCTCGGCCCGGCGCAACCGCTGGAAGTGGCGCAACATCTGGACATCGCTGGCGCACAGCGTGCTCAGCGGCGGCGGGGCGCTGGCCGGGTGAGCGGCACCGGGGGCCGGGGTGGGCACCGCGGGGCACCGGGGCACTACAGGGCGATGGGGACGTCGAGGGACCCCGACGGGAACCTGCGGCCGTGGGGGCACCGAGGGAGGTTGAGCCCACCGGGGAGAAATGAGGAGACCATGAGGAGTGTGGGGACGTGGAGACTGGGGGGCACCGAGAGATGGAGGAAGGTCCGAGGGACAGGGAGGCACCAAGCAGCGGGGGATAAGGAGATTCCAGGGAAAGCAAGAGGAGAGAGGTGGCTATGGGTGGACCAGCAGAACAAGGTGGGCACCGAGGGCACTGGGAGGGCACTGGGGAACCAGAGCCACTGCCCATCACTCCCAACTTCTCCGCAGGTTCTACCTCCACCCCGAGCTGTCCAAGGACCTGGTGGGCACACACCCGCCCGGGGCGCACAGCCTGGTCGCCGTGTCTGTAGGTGAGGTGGGGGGAGTGGGCTTCCCCCTCTTCTGGCCCCCGGGGGAGGTCTCCCTGGGCTCGTCGGTGCCTGACACCAGCCCCTCAAGCCACGTCGCAGGCAGCGATGCCTCAGGCACCTCAGACAATCGCCCTATTCTTGCAAAGGACAGTGGCTCCTTTCTGTCCCAGGGCACCCTCGGCCAGGAGGTACAGGGCACCAGGCTGCCCACCACTGCCCTTGGGGGGCAGCCAGGGCTTGGGGCATCCCAAAAGTGCCCATATGGTGTTGGTGGAGTTAGTTAGTGCCTCTTCCTAGAGGCATGTCCTACAGAGTGGTTGCAAGAGGGACCCAAACCACACTGATTTCCTTCTCCTGCTGTGTGTAATTGTGCTCTGTGTGTGACTCACCACTCACACAGCTCTGGCCATCACTTCCCCAGAGGGGCTGCCCAGCCCAGTCAGGTGCAGAGCCCACTGTGGCATGGGGGTCCCTTGGCACAGCCCTTCCTGGCCCCCTTCTTTGCTCATGGCTTCTCTGATCCCAGGTTATTTCCTTGAAGACTTTGTGGACATGTTGTGCAATCAGAAACTTCACCAATCCTGGGAGCTGCTCTTCCATCACTCTGTGGTGAGTTCACCAGCACATGCAGCACCAGGGAGGCTGGGGCTGGGGGACATGAGTGGGGCTCCTGCTGTTGTTAATGTGGGTATTTGCTGCCTGTTACAAAAATCTGACAGATTTTTCTGCCTGGGGAGGGGAGACCAGACTGCAGGACACACATACTCTCTGAGGATCTGCAGAAAGACACCCAGGGATTGGGTAGGAAAAGAACACGTGTACACAGCATAGGGTGAAGAGGGCTGGGTTGGGGGGGCTGATCCATAACAGTGATGTGGTCAGGCTGTGACCCAGGTGTCCACACTGGCAGCACAGCTCCTGTTGGCTCTCAGCCACTTGAGCATCTGCCAGGAAGGGCTGCACAGCCCCTGCTTCCACCTCACACTCCCCAAGGTGCTTTCCCATCATCTGGGGCTGGGGTGGCTGGAGCAGCTGTGGTGCAGGACCCCCCACACCAGCGCCTTCTGGCTGCACCCAGCATGGCTTTCTCTTTGATCACCTCTGATGTCCAGACACTGGAGTGTTTTTCCAACCTAAACAATTCTATGATTCTAAGACTGGGGGTGCTGCAGGGCAGGGGGGTGGCACAGCCTGAAGCTGAGCAGCAGAGACACTGCGGGGTATGGGGAGGCAGAGGGGTGTGCAAGGCCTGGGGTGGGGGACAGGGACAGCGCTGAGACCTACCTGGGATGAGACAGGGGAGGCAGTGGTCAGACCTGCTCTCTCACAGAGCCCAGTGAACCAAAAGTTCATCTCCACAATAGAGTTAATTCGAGCCAAGACAGTGACTTAACAGGGAGTAGATAATCTCATTACAGAGCCCGTACAGAGAACAGCATTAATGGCATAAACCAAAGAAAGGACTGAGTGTGCTGGAGTGTGGGCAGGCAGAGCCTGTATCCCTGCCTGCAGGGAGGGTGCGGGGCAGGAATTGTCCACTCTGCCCCCAAGAGCCCTGTCCTCTGCTGCAGCACCCAGCAACCCCAGGGTGCTTCAGGCCACCCTCAGGGCATCCCACGGGGCTCTCTGATACACCAAAGCCTCTTAATCCCTGCAGCATACCCGGGAGAATCCCAGAGCCAGCTCCAACTGTAGCCCTGGGCTACACGTCTCCCTTCCTGCCCATTCACTGTGTGTGGAAAAACCTGCTGGGCCACACCCGACTGCATTCCCTAGGCCACAAAACCAGGGTTAGGTCAGGCTGCTTTGTCTCCTCTGCCAACCTGGAGCTTATAGAATTGTTTTCCTTCTCCTCCCACTGGAACAAAAAAAATCCACTCAGGTTTCATGCAAAGGTCGAAAGGTTTTACTTTATTCCTGAGGCTGCAGCACTTTATTCCGGAGGCTTTGATGCTGCAGAGATGTGTGGGGTGATGACCAGCGGCCTGGCACTGCTGTGATAATCCTTTCCACCTCTGCTCCATGCTGTGCCCCAGCCTAGAAGGTTCCAGCTGTCAGCAGCCGAGAACAACCAGCCTCTCTTCCTCCTCCTTTCCAGGTGATTGTTTGCTTTGGAATTGCTGTGCTGCTCCATCAGTACGTCGGCTTTGCCCTCGTGGCTTTGCTGGTGGAGATCAACTCCATCTTCCTGCACCTGCGGCAGATCCTTCTCATGGCCAACCTGGTGCACACCACCTGCTACCGCCTCAACAGCATCGTCAACCTGGGCACCTACGTGGTGTTTCGCATCGCCACGCTGGCCTGGATGACCCGCTGGCTCTTCCTCAATCGACAGAACGTGCCCCCGGTGACGTACGCGGTGGGCACGGTGGGCATGGCAATCATGACACCCATGAACATCATCCTCTTCTACCGCCTGCTGCGGAGTGACTTCCTCAAATCCAGCCGGGACGTGCAGCGGGAGAAGGAACAATAGCCCCCCCTTCCCTGCGGGGTCAGGGGGATGAGCTGCTCTGAACCCACAGCAAAGCACAGTGGAGGGTGAATGTGGCTGTTTCAGTACCTTGTGTGGAGGGTCTGCACTAACAGAGCATCCAGGCTTTTCTTGTGGCTGAAGGTTCTGGGCCCTGCACGACAAAGAAGGTGCTCATGGAACAGGCACTGTGGCTCTGCTCCCCAAAGACCTTTGGATGACGTGGTTGAACAAGTGGGAGCTGCTCAGAGAAGCCTCGACAGCTCTCACAGCTCCCCGGGGCACCACTGAGATGAGAAGGGAGCAGTGGAGCACTGTTTCCTCACTGCTCCTCTGGACATCCAGACACCACAGTGTGTTCCTAACCCCGTCAGTGCTGCAGCCCCCAGCGTCCCATCAGTCACAGGACACTGCGTCCTTTGTGGCACTTCCCATGGGAGCACCACCAGGAAAGAAGGCCTTTGAGGCCAGTAAAAGCCAAATCCTGCACTGATGGACCCTCCCCGAGGAGATTGTCCCAGGTGGGTGATGGAGGGAGAGGCTGAGACCTGGCTGGGTGGGCTGCTGCCCACGATGGTGTCCAGGTCAGGGGGAAAACACTGGGCAGTGGGTGCTACAGCACCACCCTCTCGTGAAAACTGGAACATTTTTCATGTTGTTTTGTCTCACATAGTTGAAGTGCCCTTAAACAAGCTTGGGAGAGTGCAAGTTGCTGGAAGGATGATGTTATGTGATGGTCACTTCCCACAGATGTGGAGTTTTCAGGCATAGGCACCTTTAGGATTTAGACATCTGTTAGGAATGACAAGTTGTGCTGCAGAGCCCGACACTTACCCACCAGCAAAGGCTCTTACTAACACCAGCTTTTAATAAATGGCTGTAAATGAAATGGCTTGAGGGGAAGGGACTTAGAGGAAGAAAGGACTCAGCATCGCAGCCCACTCCAGGGGTGTCACTGCTCAGCACAGTCCTTATCCCATGTCTCCTTGCCATGGAGGGAAAATACACTGCACACTGGCACACTCTACCTCTCTTGGGTTTTTTTTCCCCCCCTCTCCTTTCTATGGAGGAAGATGAAGGCTTCTTCTGTTCCCGCTGATGTTCTCCTGCCCTCCTAGGCAAGGGAAGGCTGCGCTTTCCTTGGAGCTGGCAATAGGGAGGCTGGATGGTGGCAGGATGGGAGCCAGCCCTGCTGTGGCCCTGCCTTTAGCCCTCCTGCACCGAGTCACCTGTGGGGGTCAGGGTGGTGCTGGCTCTGAGCCAGGGCGGGCTCTGGGCTGAGCACCCAGCCCGTGGCTTCACTGCTTCCATTCCCACTGAGGGATGCTGGCTTGCAGCAAAGCTTCCTGCCTTCTCACAGAATCATTTAGGTTGGAAAAGACCTCTGAAACCATCGAGTCCAACCTATGACCAAACACCAGCACATCAACTAGACCACGACACCAAGTGCCACATCCAGTCTCTCCTTAAACACCCGCAGGGATGGTGACTCCACCACCTCCCTGGGCAGCCCGTTCCAATGTATAATCACCCTTTATGTGAAGAATTTCTTCCTTATGTCCAACCTAAACCTCCTGTGACACAGCTTGAGGCTATGTCTTCTTGTCCTATTGCTGGTTCCCTGGGAGCAGAGTCTGACTCCCACCTGGCTCCACCCTCCTGTCAGGGAGCTCTAGAGAGCAAGAAGGTCCCACCAGTCCCCCTTTTCTCCAGGCTGAGCCCCCCCAGCTCCCTCAGCCTCTTCTTACAGGAGTTGTGCTCCAGACCCTTCCTCAGCTACATTGCCCTTCTCTGCATATGCTCCAGCACCTTCCTGAATCGAGGGACCAGAGCAGGACACAGCACAGCATAACTATTTCCATTTCATTTGCTCTGCCTGTCCCTGGAGGCTCCCTAGGACAAGGAATCAGAATTTTTAAATGTATTTTACTCCACGTTTCCCTTTCACCACAAATTCTCACACACTGAACTGTTCCCTAGCAGCCCAGCACTGTGTATGTAACGAGATCATCCCACTTGGAGTTACGTGTACCAGTTTGGAGAAATCCACTGCATGAGTCGCGTTTCCTGTGTGGCAAATAAGCTTTAACACAAATTCCCTCATTTGGCTTGAAAAGCCTGGGGACAAGCTGGCACAAGGAACTGCTCAAGGGAGGGTTTTGAGGAGGGAGACACATTCCTGCTGGGCAGGGAAAGACGAGTGATCCATGGGCAGTGGGAGACAATGCACAGCCAAAGCTGCTTACGTTTCTATTTGAGGAGAGCACAGGGAAAGCTTCCAGGTGCTGCACACACCTACTCCACGTTTGGGTTTGTCACCTCAAGTGGTGTTTCGGTGCAGTGTGCTGCTCACAGCTCCCAGCTAGAGTGGAATTGTCATCCAGGCATTTGTTTTGACCTGTTTATGCCCAGTTTTCCCAGAGCTGCTCTGCTGATCTGTGCCCTGCCCTCCAGACTCTGCCCACACCAGGAAAGTTTCTCAAGGCCTGGATTGTGTTGCCACATTCCTGCTGTCACATGGATGTTGTGAACCCCAGGCACGTGGGGTTGGGGGTCAGGGGAGCCTGTTTTGGAACCTGTAATCCACCGTGATTTTCCCGCAGGGCTGAGGTGGAACAAGCAGCAGCTTTGCATGTCACAGAGGCCAGACATGAGGATACCCTGTGCTTGTCCATCCTGATGAAAAGCGCCACAGCCTTAGCTTGAAGGGTTTTGGGAAGGACCTACCCCTCCCTTGCCCTCATTCAGGGGATCATGGGGCTGGAGGGAGCAACTCCATCAGGGAATTAGTTGTCAGGGAGACACGCCCCAGCCTGCCACCCACTCACAGCCCCTTCAGCCACATCCCACGGGCCGATATCCCCCCAAAACAGCTCCCTGTCCCCATGGGGACCCCCAGGGGACCCTCCATCCTGGTGGGGTGTGAGTGCCCGGCTGCTGGGTGACCCGTGACAACACATTAAACCCAGTTCTGTGCCTACAGCGAGCTGAACCTCGTGTTCTCACAGACGAGGGGCAAGCTCTGGGGGCTGGGGGGCACGCATGCCCCTGGTGGGGGCAAGAAGGGGGCACCAAGGGGGGGTGGCTACTTGCTAGGGCATTAGGGGCCATAGTATGGCCATGGGGGCAGTGCTGGGAAGAGGGAGGCATCACTCCCTGGGGTGCAGCATCCTCCTGCCCGCCGGGGGTCGCGGGGTGGGGTTCAGCCCCTTGGGGGGGCGCGGGGGCTGGGTGAGGCGGGCTCTGCTCCCATTGCGGGGATGTTACAGGCCCCGTGGGGGATGTCCCACGATGAATGTCCCCGGGATGTCCTCGGAGGGTCCCCCCTGCCATAAGCCCCTCACGGGTGGGGTCCGGTCCCTCCCGTCCCGGGGCGCCGCACAGCGCCCCCTACCGCCGGGGCGGGGTGTGACGAGTCAGGCCCTGTCCAATCAGAGGCGGCGCCGCGCTGTCACGGCCGTTTCCCTCCGCCAATCGGAAGCAGCGAAGGGCGGGACCCACAACTTCCTCCCCTCTTCCGCCCTCCGTCCTGCCCAGGCCCCTCCTCCGCGCTCTGATAGGCCTGACCTGCTGTCTCTCAAGTTACCCGAAAGCTGATTGGGCAGCGCGCGGCCGCGCGTCCTGCCCACATCCGGGTCTCCGAGGCGCGGCGGCGGGGCCGCCATTGTGGTGAGGGGAGCGCGGGGGCCGCGGCCGCCGGTGAGGGCGGGCGGGGGGCGGCGGGGCCGGGGCGGGCCCGGGGCGGGCGGGGGAACGGCCGGGGGGCGGCCCCGCGGCGTTCCCACACCTCGCCCTGAGCCCCTCTCCACCCTCCCCGCAGGTGCGTCGCCATGGCCGCCGTGTTCCCGTACCGCGGCGGCTGCGCCCCGGTGCCCAACCCGATGGCTCCGCTGCCCGACTACATGTCCGAGGAGAAGCTGCAGGAGAAAGGTGGGTACGGCCCCGGCGCCCTAGAGCCTCCCCGGGGCGGGGGGGCCAGGCCCTGAGCCGCCGCCGCTCTGTGTCCCCGCAGCCCGCAAGTGGCAGCAGCTGCAGGCCAAGCGCTATGCGGAGAAGAGAAAATTCGGGTTCGTGGATGCGCAGAAGGAGGACATGCCCCCCGAGCACGTCCGAAAGATCATCCGCGACCACGGCGACATGACCAACAGGAAGTTCCGGCACGACAAGCGCGTCTACCTGGGGTAAGGGACCCCCCCATACCCTGGGATGTGGCACCTGGGGAACCGAGGGCATCCTCCTCTGATCCTTCTCTGACGCCTTGTAAGAGCTCCTTGTTAATGGTTTAAAGGGAGAGACCCTTCTCCAGAGGGCTCTTCCGTGTTAGTTGTAGCTCATCCGTTGCCCCGAGGATTTGGTGCAGAAGAGGATCAGCAAAGAGAGTTGTTGTTTTGAATTTATGAGAAAAAAATCTCTTAATTACCCATTACTCTGGATAATAACACATCGTTGAATGACCTGTTACCCTTTGGAGAAGGGGCTCTCCCTGTCAGTTGTAGCTCAGTGAGGATGTCCTGAGGTATCAGTGGAGGAAGCTGTGGCTTTGAATTTGTGAGGAAAAAGTTACCCAGGATAATACATCCTGGAAAGGAAAACCCCTTCTCCAAAGGCCTCTCTTTGTCACTTGTAGCTCATCTGTTGCCCTGAGGTATCAGTGCAGAAGAGGATCAGCAAAAAGAGTTGTTGGTTTGAATTTATGAGAAAAAACTTTGCCCTGGGCAATACAGTGTCTTAGAAGACATTGAGGGAGAGTTTGAAGTAGCTAACATACTTTTTTTCAGGATTAAAAAGCATCCTGAGTGTATCTTTGCTGTTTGGGTTCAGGGAGCTGTCTCGTGCACATCATAATCTGTTGCACTAACTTACCATTACCCATAAAAACTCCAGAAACTCCCTTAAAAAACTTAATCTTTGTTCATAACATTCTTGGAAGCCAAATCAGTAGAAAGCCTTTTGGTAGTGCAGTGCATGAAGCACAAGGATAGAGTGGGAAGTTCGTGGATTTGTCACTGGGAGCCTTTGTGAACAGGTTGGATGAGCAGCGCGCAGGAGGGAAGGGTGTGAAGGTTTGTGGCAGGATGGCTGTTCTCAAGAGCAATTCCAACCCTGGTTTTCCTTGATTTCTGACTGTAGAGCCCTGAAGTACATGCCTCATGCTGTGCTGAAGCTCCTGGAGAACATGCCGATGCCCTGGGAGCAAATCCGAGACGTTCCGGTCCTCTACCACATCACCGGTGCCATCTCCTTTGTGAACGAGATCCCCTGGGTCATCGAGCCTGTGTACATTGCTCAGTGGGGGTAGGTGCCTTCTTCCCTCATTCAGGGGGGTCAAACTCTTGTGCTTCCACCCTAAAAGCCTCGTTTAACCATCTCTGGGTTCCTGCAGGTCGATGTGGATCATGATGAGGCGGGAGAAGAGGGACAGGCGTCACTTCAAGAGGATGAGATTCCCCCCGTTTGATGATGAAGAGCCCCCTCTGGATTATGCTGATAACATCCTGGATGTGGAGCCCCTGGAAGCGATCCAGCTCGAGCTGGATCCCGAGGAGGATGCCCCTGTGCTGGACTGGTTCTACGACCACCAGCCGCTGAAGGACAACAGGAAGTACGTGGCTCTGGTAGCACAGTTCAGTGGGAGAGGGGAAAACCAAACACACCACGTGAATTACCTGTGCACAGCAGTGTGTAACCTTTGGTTGTGTTGTGCTGAGCTACCTGTGATGTTGGTGGGGAGAAAAAAAAACTTCCCTCAAGGATGAGAGAGAGAACCTGATTGATGTAAAGCTGTTATCTCTTGTCTTCAGGTTGCTCAGAGAAGCAGGGGCTGCCCCATCCCTGGAAATGTTCAAGGCCAGGTTGGGTGGGGCTTGGAGCAACTTAGTCTAGTGGAAGGTGTCCCTGCCCATGGCAGAGGATTGGAACAAGATGAGCTTTAAGGTCCCTTCCAATCCAAACCATTCTATGATTCATCATCCAGCAAGGGCAGATGAGGCCCCTCTGCTCCGGAGGGCTGCTGCCCACTTAAGTGCTAAAACTGGTGTTTTTTACCATGCCATAAAGATGACAACCTGGATTATCTAGTTGGAATTGGAAATTGATATTTGTTGAAGGTGCATGGATGTTCTGTGTCAGCTTGGACATGGAGGAGGAGAGGAACTGGAGCAGTTGGCATTTTCTGGGCAGGAGTCTGTAGTGGTCTCTTAACAGTCCTGCAGTCTTTCATTCAGGCTAGAGGGGCCCATGTGCTACCTGTCCTTGATATTTTGCACGAGTGAGAGTTATTTCTGGTCCCAGTTTTCCTCCACACACGGGATGTCCACGCTTTGTCCTTCACAGGTATGTCAACGGTTCGACGTACCAGCGCTGGCAGTTCACCCTGCCCATGATGTCCACCCTGTACCGCTTGGCCAACCAGCTGCTTACTGACCTTGTGGATGACAACTACTTCTACTTGTTTGACCTGAAAGCGTTCTTCACCTCCAAGGCACTGAACATGGCTATTCCCGGAGGTCCCAAGTTTGAGCCCCTTGTTAGAGACATCAATCTTCAGTAAGTGTTGGGTTTAGGAGAGAGAGAGAAGTGGTTATCTAGGAAAGGGTATTTTCAGGCACAAACTGCCTCTCTGTCCCCCTCAGTGCTTGTATAACAGTATATTTTTGTCTCGTTTAAGGGATGAAGACTGGAATGAATTTAATGACATCAACAAAATTATCATCAGGCAGCCGATCAGGACAGAGTACAAAATTGCTTTCCCGTACCTGTACAATAACCTGCCGCACCACGTCCACCTCACCTGGTAAGTGCAGCAGCCCCCAGAGCCAGGAGAGAAGGGGAAGGCTGTCAGGATGCTCTAATGTGTGTTTTGTGTTGTAGGTATCATACTCCAAACGTCGTTTTCATTAAAACAGAAGATCCGGATCTCCCAGCTTTTTACTTCGATCCGCTGATCAACCCCATTTCACACAGACATTCTGTCAAGGTGAGTCACTGGCCAGGAGAGTCTGTAGTGAACCCTACAGTGGGGAGGTGATGGGGCTTTAGTATCTCGTTTGTAACCTTGCTTCTGATAGGAGCACACACGCATAGATATTTCAGAAGGTCAAGCCCTTTGACAAACAACCCCACAATTGTCATTTGAGGCTTTTTCTATTTCTGGAGTTGCACAAAGATGTTTCCTATGGCCCCTGTAGGATAAAGCCCAATGCCTAATTAACAGTATTATTTTAGAGTCTTCTGACAGCTCATTTATCTGTTTGGTTGCCCTGGTGTAACCTTCATGGAGCTGACATCTCCCCGGAGTTACCTCTGTAGCACCTATCTCAGGGTCTAGTAGCCAGAGTTTGCCTTGTTGAGTGCTTTTTGCTTCTCTGATACTCAACACTGCCACTTCCATGAGAGCAAAGAATTGTTTTCTGCTTGGTTAACTCAGAAAACTGAGCTGAAGCAACCAGGAAACACGTTTGGTGCTTCTGAATTTCAGAGCCAGGAACCGCTGCCTGACGACGATGAAGAGTTTGAACTGCCAGAGTTTGTGGAACCTTTCCTGAAGGATACCCCACTCTACACAGATAACACAGCCAATGGCATTGCCCTGCTGTGGGCCCCACGGCCCTTCAACTTGAGGTCTGGGAGGACCCGGAGAGCTCTTGATATCCCACTGGTCAAGAATTGGTGAGTTCTTTCCTGGGCAAGGGACTGTTCTAGTGATTGTGACTTTTTGTCAAAGTGGTTCTTTGTTACTGGAAATGAAATAAATACATCCTGCTGTGACTGGTTTCTAGAGATTTTAGGAGAGTTTCTGGAGACTCATTCTGTAAGGAATGTGAGTTACCTGAAACATTGGAGTGTGGTTTATCCATAGGTACCGTGAGCACTGCCCGGCAGGCCAGCCAGTAAAAGTGCGAGTCTCCTACCAGAAGCTCCTGAAATACTATGTTCTGAATGCTCTCAAGCACAGACCTCCCAAGGCCCAGAAGAAGAGGTGAGTGGGGTCTGTTCAATGGGGGATTGCTGGTCTGTGTAGGGGTTTCAGCTGAGTGTAGTCTCTGCTCTCTCCAGGTACCTGTTCCGCTCCTTCAAGGCTACCAAGTTTTTCCAGTCAACGAAGCTGGACTGGGTGGAAGTGGGCCTGCAGGTGTGTCGCCAGGGCTACAACATGCTGAACTTGCTGATCCACAGAAAGAACCTGAACTACCTTCACTTGGATTACAACTTCAACCTGAAGCCCGTGAAGACCCTCACCACTAAGGTATCAGTCCATGTGCTGTTGTACTCAAGAGCAGAGTTTACTGAGTAGCTGGTGTGGTAAGACAGGCCACAGTGCTTCAGCTTGTTCAGTTGTTGTACGGGCTGATCAAGTTGGAGTCGTTTCTTCTATGACATTGTTACATAAATTCTGGATATTTTGTCTTATCCAGGAAAGAAAAAAATCCCGTTTTGGTAACGCTTTCCATCTGTGCCGAGAGGTCCTGCGGCTGACTAAGCTGGTGGTGGACAGCCACGTCCAGTACAGACTGGGAAACGTGGATGCATTTCAGGTAGGCTCTTTTTTTTTTATATCTAAGGTGATGAGGGGAAGTTGAGAGGAGGATTGGAATATCTTATATGGCAAGTGGCATATATGGGATGCACAAGGTGACTGAACGTTGCAGTGTTATGGAGAAGAGGGGAAAAAAACATGCAGCGTGGTGTGAAATTCTGCTTTTATACTAGTTTATAAGAATTGATCATTGTATGAGTCAGCATTAGGAACTTTGTATGGCCTAATACACTGCTCCTGGCTGCTGGAGCAGTGGATGAGGTGTTTATTGCTATCCCTGACTGTGCTCTGTGTTTCAGTTGGCAGATGGTCTGCAGTACATCTTTGCCCACGTGGGTCAGCTCACGGGCATGTACCGGTACAAGTACAAACTGATGAGGCAGATTCGTATGTGCAAGGACCTCAAACATCTCATCTACTACAGGTTTAACACAGTAAGTTCCACCTTCCCACGTAATGGTGGCCCCACGTAAAGTGATCAGCAAGGGGGGGATTCTGGAGTGTCAGTAATGACCTACCCTTACGGTGTCTCTCTTCTTCCAGGGGCCTGTGGGCAAAGGTCCTGGCTGTGGCTTCTGGGCTCCAGGCTGGAGAGTGTGGCTGTTTTTCATGAGGGGCATCACCCCACTGCTGGAACGCTGGCTGGGGAATCTGCTGGCCAGGCAGTTTGAAGGTCAGCATCCTTTAAATCCTGGATGTGGGAGGAGTGTGTGGTAAAGATTAATAGTGTTTACTTGCCAGCTTGTTTTCTATTCCCACTGTCTTTATCCATGCTCCATGTCAATCCCAAGAGCTATTGGCTGGTTTAGAGCTCTTAAAAGATCAGTTTCCCCAGAATAGATTCCAAATGGGAGTGGGATTCCCTGCTCCATAGCACTGTGGGGTCCATAGCCTCCTAATCATCTACTCCAAACTCATCAGTGATGTTGTGGCAGTGTAATTTCTTGAGCCATCCTGCACTTCCATGCACTCCTGTGTTAGGAAGAAGGAGGATCACTGCCCAGTGGTGTCAGAATTCCTGAAGGACTTTGGTTTTTCCAGGCCGTCACTCGAAGGGCGTTGCAAAGACTGTCACGAAGCAGCGTGTGGAGTCTCACTTTGACCTGGAGCTGAGGGCAGCCGTGATGCACGACATTCTGGACATGATGCCAGAAGGAATCAAACAGAACAAAGCCAGAACCATCCTGCAGCACCTGAGCGAGGCTTGGCGGTGCTGGAAGGCCAATATTCCCTGGAAGGTAAGTCTCTCGTTTGGCCTTTTGATTCAATTTAACGTGTCCCAGGTGGAACTGCTCTTGGGGAGGTTCCCACTCCTGCTCCCCTCAACTTACTGTCCCTGCCCAGGTGCCAGGTCTGCCAACTCCGATTGAGAACATGATCCTGAGGTATGTGAAGGCAAAGGCTGACTGGTGGACAAACACAGCTCACTACAACAGGGAGCGGATCCGCCGCGGTGCCACCGTGGACAAAACCGTCTGCAAGAAGAACCTGGGCCGGCTGACCAGGCTCTACCTAAAAGCTGAGCAGGAACGGCAGCATAATTACCTGAAGGTACTTCTGTCCTCCCTGAGGTTGCCCAGATTGGTGCTGTTTCCATGGGGAAGCTTTCACTGACTGACACTGGTGGTGTGGTTCTGCAGGACGGGCCGTACATCACTGCGGAAGAGGCTGTTGCTGTGTACACAACCACAGTGCACTGGCTGGAGAGCAGGAGGTTCTCCCCCATTCCCTTCCCCCCGCTGTCCTACAAGCATGACACCAAGTTGCTGATATTAGCCCTGGAGAGGCTGAAGGAGGCTTACAGGTAAGCAGTGGGAAGTGATTGTGATCTGCAGGGGCACTGGGAAAGGGTCCTGAAGCTGTTCTGTTATCTGTTCTCCTGAGATTGAATATGGTAAAATTTATCCTGATGGACTAGTAAAAGCTGTAGGTTATGGTACTACCAACTTGACTGGGAGTTCCTTGTGGACTCTCACTTGGGCAAAACCAATGCCATGCTTCTCAGCTTGGGGATGTAGATTGTGAAGAGTTACAGATCTTGTCTGGATCTGCTTGGTTGAACATCAGTTCAATGCAGTGGCCATTAGTCTGTTCATGCGTAGGTGCTGAGCTGCTCTTTCTTGCTTTCAGTGTGAAATCACGCCTGAATCAATCACAGAGAGAGGAACTGGGATTGATTGAACAGGCTTATGATAATCCCCACGAAGCTCTGTCCAGAATCAAGCGACACCTTTTGACTCAGAGAGCCTTCAAGGAGGTGAGTGTCTGGTGAAAGCCTGACCATGCTAAAGGTTATGCTGCATGTAGGAGCTGAATGTTCTCTTGTCAACTGTAAGCCTCAGTTTTTTCTCTTCTTTTTTATTTTTAGGTGGGAATTGAGTTCATGGATCTCTACAGCCATTTAGTCCCTGTGTATGATGTTGAGCCCTTGGAGAAGATCACAGATGCTTATCTGGATCAGTACTTGTGGTATGAGGCTGATAAGCGAAGACTCTTCCCTCCGTGGATCAAACCTGCTGACACTGAACCTCCCCCACTGTTGGTGTACAAGTGGTGCCAAGGTTAGTGGGGTCTTGGATTCCATGGAAAAATTATTTTTCCTATTGCAGGCTTTGTGTCTTATGAGTCCCCTTGGGAGCTGAGGCTTTATATTTGCAACCTGCAGTCAACAGTCATTACAATCACAGACTGTATTTTGTAGGTTATATATACATATATACTGGGGAAGGAGCATTCATGGTTGATTACATATTTTTGTTCCCATTTCTGGATAGACTGCAAAGTCCAGAGTCTGAAAAATCAGGCACTTGCAGGACCTGACCGTGCCCAGGGGATGCTTCTGCACTCTGATGTGACAGATAACACAACAAGCTTGTTTGTCTCCTCAGGCATTAATAATCTGCAAGATGTTTGGGAAACAAGTGAAGGTGAATGCAACGTGATGCTGGAATCTCGATTTGAGAAGATGTATGAGAAGATTGACCTGACACTGCTCAACAGGCTGCTGCGTCTTATTGTTGATCACAACATTGCTGACTACATGACAGCCAAGAACAACGTGGTCATCAACTACAAGGTGATGGTTGCTGTCAGGAAAGGGGTCTGTGGTAAAAGGGACCCATGGGTGGAGGATGTTTTGAACCCATGGGGGAGGAGGGAACAAAAGACCTGCCAGAGAAAGAAGTGATGAGGGAGTAAGAAGAGCCTTCTGCATCCTGCTAAAGAGCAGCTGCTCGGGTGAAAGGTCTCTGATGTGTTGTGACAGGTTCTCACAATTCCCCTTCATTTCCTCAGGACATGAATCACACAAACTCCTACGGGATTATTCGTGGGCTGCAGTTTGCTTCCTTCATTGTCCAGTATTATGGGCTTGTGATGGACCTGCTGGTGCTGGGTCTGCACCGGGCCAGTGAAATGGCTGGGCCTCCCCAGATGCCAAATGACTTCCTCAGCTTCCAGGACATTGCCACGGAGGTGGCCCATCCCATCCGCCTCTTCTGCAGATACATTGACCGGATTCACATCTTCTTCAGGTGAGATCTCTGGGGCTCTGCTTTCCTCAGGTGAACTTCTGTTCTGGTATCTGCCAGCAGATGCTGTGAAAGGGGGAACTGGTGTTCTCCTACTCCAGGCTTTTGTGCCCTTTGCTAAGGAAGATCAGGAATATTTGAATTGACACTTCCCAGAACAACTGTATGTCCACATGGCTTCTCTTGCTTTCTCAGTTCGCTTTTCTACAGCTTCAGCGGACCAGTAGAAACAACAATATCGACAGTTCAACTGTTAGAGATTTGATAAATTAGAGACTGGTGAAATAAGTTTTTTCTGGATTCCCAACAAGGGGACATAAAATTTAATGTCTGTTCATGGAAAGTTAACCCTGACAGTCTTGGGTTGCTCTATGCTAACAAAACTGAAGCTTCCTTTAGTGGGAGGATACAGAAATGTGATAGTTACCTCAAAAACGTTGTGATAAACAGCTGCCCATTAGCAAGTCCTTATCTGTCTGGCCAGACTGGTGTTCTGAGAAGTTAATGTAATTCCAGATCCTTTTCTCTGTGTTTCCAGATTTACAGCTGATGAGGCAAGAGACCTGATTCAGCGGTACCTGACAGAGCATCCAGATCCCAACAACGAGAACATTGTAGGCTACAACAACAAGAAGTGCTGGCCCCGGGACGCTCGGATGCGCCTCATGAAACATGATGTGAACCTGTAAGTGTTGCTGCCAGGAAAAAAAAGTGGTGGGAGGGTGGGAAAATTAGTTGTGATAAATAACTGCTGGAGGCTGATGGGTGCTCAGGATGAAGGAAGTGAGGGCTCTGTGCTGGAATTGTGACAGTGAGTGGTGGGCGTGAGAGACTGTAGTGTTAGGAAAGCTGTGAGATGTGCACATCTTGTTTTCCAGGGGCCGTGCTGTATTCTGGGACATCAAGAACCGTTTGCCTCGGTCGGTGACCACGGTGCAGTGGGAGAACAGCTTCGTGTCCGTGTACAGCAAGGACAACCCCAACCTGCTGTTCAACATGTGTGGCTTTGAGTGCCGCATCCTGCCCAAGTGCCGCACCAGCTACGAGGAGTTCACCCACAAGGACGGGGTCTGGAACCTGCAGAACGAGGTGGGATGAGGGTTTGATGGGGTGGGAGAGCTTGGGATTCCCTTACAGTCTCAGGAGGGAACTGATGGGCTCGTGCTCTTCAGGTCACCAAGGAGCGCACAGCTCAGTGCTTCCTGCGTGTGGACGACGAGTCTATGCAGAGGTTTCACAACAGAGTGAGGCAGATCCTCATGGCATCTGGCTCCACAACCTTCACTAAGGTAAGGTGGGAGAGAGGTGTGTGACAAGAGCTTCCTGCAGATGCTTGGGGGACAAGCTGAAAACTTAACCTTTCCTTTCCCTTCTAGATTGTCAATAAATGGAACACGGCTCTGATTGGCTTGATGACATATTTCCGGGAAGCCGTTGTAAATACTCAGGAGTTGCTTGATTTGCTGGTGAAGTGTGAGAATAAAATCCAGACTCGAATCAAAATCGGCCTGAATTCCAAAATGCCCAGCCGTTTTCCTCCAGTGGTGTTTTACACCCCTAAAGAGCTGGGAGGGCTGGGCATGCTCTCCATGGGCCACGTTCTCATCCCGCAGTCTGACCTGAGGTGAGCTGTGCTGCTCTAATGCCTGCATGGGTTGGGTGTTCTCCTAGATGCTCTTTCCCATAAAAATATCAGAGTGCTAAACCACAGCATGTTACAGAGATATGTTGCCTTTACAGTAACTCATGGCAGTGACCTGTGAAGCCCTATACCCCTTACCTCGCTCTTGTGCCTCTTTGCTCCAGGTGGTCCAAGCAGACAGATGTTGGCATCACTCACTTCCGCTCGGGAATGAGTCACGAGGAGGACCAGCTCATCCCAAATTTGTATCGTTACATCCAGCCATGGGAAAGTGAATTCATTGACTCTCAGAGGGTGTGGGCAGAGTATGCCCTTAAGCGCCAGGAGGCCATAGCCCAGAACAGGTGTGTTGCCATGTGTGTCTGTGTGTGAGGACAGGCAGCTGTGCTGTGTGAAGTCTTGTGCTGTCTGGGGATTTTGGAGCCCTTCAGGCCTTGTGGTACCAGCCACAGTCTGCCTGCAAAGCTGCTGCCTTGCCTCTAGAGGAGGTGTGGACTCTGCAAGCAGCAAGTGCACCCGTGGCACAGCTTAAGAGAAATGGTATGGCCATTGGTGCCAGGGAAAGCTGATATCAGACCCATTTACAGTTAGTTTTGTGCACTTACAAAGGCTTTCTCTTTTGCCTGTTTGATATCATTGTGCTCATAGTGATGGTTGCAGGCACTTTGCTGAGTGTTTGGCATTTTAGAATGTCCCCTGCCAGAGCCCCAAGCTCTGTGCTATTTCTGTAATATCATCAAGTGATGTTGTTATTAATAATTAATGCATTGCTGTAAAATTGAGAGTAACAAAGTGTGGGGACTTTTTTCTTCAGGCGTCTGACGCTGGAGGATCTGGAGGACTCATGGGACAGGGGAATTCCTCGTATCAACACCCTGTTCCAGAAGGACCGGCACACCCTGGCTTATGATAAAGGATGGAGAGTCAGGACTGACTTCAAACAGTATCAGGTACTGACTGGGGATTTCTCTTCACCTGAGTGTGAAGTTCAAAGATACCTCTTCCAGACGAAGTCCTTTCACTTTGCACTATTGCACGTGCACTTGTCTGTCTGCTGCAGGAAGAACTTAAAGCCATGTTGGGACTGGTAGAGGCTGTTGAGAACCAAATGCTCCAGAATTCGTAGCTACCCACTTTCGAAGCATTTGGATTGATTGCAGTGTTTGGGGAACATCACACTTAGCACAACTGCGTAGTAAGAAATCGGTTCTGGAGAGAGGAAAAAAATGGTCCCAAACCAAACATTCAAAAATATTAAATTTTAATAACATTGGAAAAATGCGTTATTTAAAGCCTCTAATGACAGAAGGCCAGTTCCTGAAAGATGAAATCATCACCTTAGATTCTACCCAGTCTGAATTGCATAGTTGTACTGACAGAACTCATGTTGTAGATGAGCTATGTCCTCCAGAACTGAGGGCATGAGGGTTTTTTACGTGTTCGCGGACATCATCGTCACCATCATCTTGGTTGCCACACTAAGTGCAGCCAGTGAAATGATGTGAACACCAGGCTGCTCACTGGTGCACTGTCATCTCCAGGTGCTGAAGCAGAACCCGTTCTGGTGGACACACCAGCGCCACGATGGCAAACTGTGGAATCTGAACAACTACCGCACAGACATGATCCAGGCTCTTGGTGGGGTGGAAGGAATCCTGGAGCACACCCTCTTCAAGGGCACTTACTTCCCCACATGGGAGGGTCTCTTCTGGTAAGAGAAAACTTCGATGTGGCCTTGTCTTGCAGTCTGGAGCTGCAAGACTGTGCTGATTCTGTTGAGTTATTGCTATTTTTCAGTCATCATGTGAGCACATTGTGTAGTTCAGTTGTGAGTGCACCTGGGATGAGGCTAGGGTTGAATTTCATTGAAATCCATGGAAATTTCTTTGCATGAAACAATCTTCTGTGCTCCCTGTGTGTTCCCTGTCTTTATTATATGTGGCACATGTCAGTCATCAGAGGTGAAGGACTGCTAGTGCAACTAATGGCCATCCTCTCTAGGGAGAAAGCCAGTGGCTTTGAGGAGTCCATGAAGTGGAAGAAGCTGACAAATGCCCAGAGATCGGGTTTGAACCAAATTCCAAACAGAAGATTCACCCTGTGGTGGTCTCCTACCATTAACAGAGCCAACGTAAGTACCTCCAGTTTGTACCTGTAGGAGCTTCCCCTGAAATGAGAGCGTTTAATTGTTCTAATTAATCTTCAGAACATCTCTTACAGATGAACTAAACCTCCTTAAGAGGAGCTGCTCCATTTTTTAAACTTCACCAGTTGTGCTGTTGCGTGTTCTCACACCTGCTTTTCCTTTGCAGGTGTATGTTGGGTTTCAGGTGCAGCTGGATTTGACAGGCATCTTTATGCACGGCAAGATCCCCACCCTGAAGATTTCCCTCATTCAGATTTTCCGAGCTCACTTGTGGCAGAAGATCCACGAGAGCATTGTAATGGATTTGTGTCAGGTGAGCAGTGTGGGCTTGGTTTGTTTCTGTGCTGTGCACAGGCTCTTCTTTTCTAGCAGGGCGAGTGCTTCTTCAACAATTTGACAGAGGAGGGAAGGAAATGGGATTTTCCTGGCTGCCTGTTTTATTTCCATGTTGAGGACAGATTCTTTAGCTGGGTTGCTTGAACACAACTCACCTTTGCCTTTTCCCCAGGTGTTTGACCAAGAGCTCGATGCTCTGGAGATTGAGACAGTGCAGAAGGAGACAATCCATCCCAGGAAGTCATACAAGATGAATTCCTCGTGTGCAGACATCCTTCTCTTTGCTTCCTATAAGTGGAATGTGTCGCGTCCATCATTGCTTGCAGATTCCAAGTGAGTGTTTCCCTTTTCCCTCTCCTTGATCTTGCTGGAAAGCAGAGCTGCTGAGCCTGTCATCCAGAGCCCCAAAGCCTATATCCCTTGGGCATTTAGGGTTGATTTTCTTTAGGGGACACTGGAGGAAACAGTCCTGCCTGGCAAAGTGCAGGGCTCATTTGGGTGGGTGGTTGCAGCACCTCCTGTCACTGCCCTCTGCAAGACACCAAGACTGTCTTTGCTCCTGTTCTCTCCTCTGGGTGACCTTTTCCCTGAGCCCATTGCTCAGGAGCTCTGAAGGTTCTTTTGGACACCCCACAAAGCTGAGCTGTCCCAGGGCCAGAATCTGGAGCGAATTCTCACTAAATCCTCACCACACCAGGAGAGATGACCCTCATGACTACACAACATCAGACTAACTACTGCTTTGTTTAAACCTGCAGCTGAGCCCCCTTGGTTCTGTTACCAGTCTCTGCATTTGCCGCATGAGGAGAGCAGCAGAGTCCCTTTCCAGGATGGAATGGGAATAGTAGCTGGCTGCAGCGTCCCTACTTGGTGGCAGTTACTCTGTGTCAAAGACACGCAGCAACCGCAGAAAAGTTTTGTGCAAGATTAACTTGTTCTGGCTTGCTTTCTCCCTAGGGATGTGATGGACAGCACCACCACTCAGAAGTACTGGATAGACATCCAGCTGCGTTGGGGAGACTACGATTCCCATGACATCGAGCGCTACGCGAGAGCCAAGTTCCTGGACTACACCACAGACAACATGAGTATCTACCCATCTCCCACTGGGGTGCTCATCGCCATCGACCTGGCCTACAACTTGCACAGGTGAGATCTGCACCTTCTCTGTTCTAGTTTGTAGTTTTGTCATTGCTGGTTCATGATTGTTGTTAGTGCATCTCCTAACCGGGTTGTATTCCAGGCAGGAGCTGGAGCTGTGCAGTGAGTTGGATAGGGCATTTCAGGTTGCCCAGTGTCTGCTCATTCAATACTAATGGTTCTGTTCCCTCAGTTCATTAATAATTTATTTTCTTAGATTTCTGGCAGACTGTTCTTGGAGCTGAAGGACAGGCCTTTTTTCAAGGCCCCTACAAGTGGCAACAGCTTTTTCACTGGAAAATGAGGGAGGAAGTCCCAGCAAGCAGCCCCTGCTGCAGTGTGCTTGTTAGAGAAGGTGCAGCTTCTCTGGGACTGCAGCATGTCTATGCTGTGGCTTCCCACTAAGGAGATGTAGGGAAAAGCCATAGGTGAACAGCTCCCAGGGACATGACAGAAGTCACACAGCAGTACAAGTTGTTGTACGTTCAGCAGGTGCAAAGGTACCTGGTTGCTGTGTGGAAGAACTTGTGTGTGGCTGTTGTCTCTTCATCTCACATCTAATGGCAACAACTTGGCCTTCTGTTTGTTTTCTTCTTCAGTGCTTATGGGAACTGGTTCCCTGGGAGCAAACCTCTGATCCAGCAGGCCATGGCCAAAATTATGAAAGCAAACCCTGCTCTGTATGTGTTGAGGGAACGGATCCGCAAGGGGCTGCAGCTCTACTCCTCAGAGCCCACGGAGCCCTACCTTTCCTCCCAGAACTACGGAGAGCTCTTCTCCAACCAGATCATCTGGTTTGTGGATGACACCAATGTGTACAGAGTCACCATTCACAAGGTGAGGCCAGAAGTGTGTCTCAGGGAAAGGACAGGGACTGTGATGTTTTTGGGGTGAGGGGGCGGGCGGAGGTTTCCATGCATGATGGAAAACTGGGAGTCAACACACGTTCCCAGATTTTTGCAGTGTGCACAGAGCAGCTCTTAAAAGTCCTGTACAGTTCCTGCTCAAAGCACACAGCGAGTCAGCTGTTATGTAAAGGTGTGGGCTACATTTATCTCCCTGTATTTCTCACTTCTGCTTATTTTCTCAGACTTTTGAAGGGAATCTGACCACAAAACCCATCAATGGAGCCATTTTCATCTTCAATCCCAGAACTGGACAGCTCTTCCTGAAGATCATTCACACATCTGTGTGGGCAGGACAGAAGCGTCTGGGACAGGTAGGGCCTGGCTGTGCTTTGGTGTGAGCTGGAGGTGGGCTCTGACTGCTTGGGACTAACTCAAGCAGAAAACACCATGAAGATCTTCATCTTCCTGCCTCTTAATGAGTTTGGGTCTCCAATTTCCAGTGTGTGACAAGTGCTCAGGCAGGCATGAGCATGGGATATAAAAGTGAAAGAACAAAGGCATTGCAAGGATTTGGAGGCTCTGAGGTGTAGAGACCCCACATCATCAAACAGGGCTTGAGGAACAGTGCAGTGCTCCTCGTTACACAAATCATGTTGCACTTGGCCGTACATCCAGTGCAGTGAGGAGACTCTCAGGTGGCAAATCCAGGGAGGTGGAGTAGCCAGCTGTTTTTGATGATCCAGTCAGGAGTAACTGAGCTCCAGGAATGGAAACTGCCCTCTGTGATCAGTAAGGAGGAAATGCTGGGCCTTGTCACTGGTCTGGAACAAGCCATAAATTCCAGTTGTATTTTTAGAATTTGGTTTGCATCTCTCTGATTCCCAGAGATGTGGGAGCACATGGAGACTGTGCTGTCAGCAGGGAGATATTTCTCTAACCCTGCTGTCTTTCTGTAGTTGGCCAAGTGGAAGACTGCTGAAGAAGTGGCTGCCTTGATCCGATCCCTTCCTGTGGAGGAGCAGCCGAAGCAGATCATAGTGACTCGGAAGGGCATGTTGGACCCACTCGAGGTAACAATACAGATCCTGCTCTGTGAGGATGTATAATATCTTTGGGAGGTGACAGGACACTTCTGCGTTCCTGTGATGTTCTGCAGTAGTTGTGAGCTAATTCCTCTTGATAAATTCCAGGTGCACTTGCTGGATTTCCCCAATATTGTGATCAAAGGTTCGGAGTTGCAGCTGCCCTTCCAGGCCTGTCTGAAAGTGGAAAAGTTTGGTGATCTCATCCTGAAGGCGACTGAACCCCAGATGGTTCTCTTCAATCTCTATGATGACTGGCTGAAAACCATTTCTTCCTACACGGTGAGCACAGATGTCTCTTCTGTAATTTTGCTTTGCTGCTGGTAAATGAGGCAGGAACCAAGGCTTCAATTATCCCTCATGATTTGTTGTTTGGGAGCACTTAGCTCTGAATCTGCCTGGATTTTCCTTCAGATCAATTTTGCTGGCACTTCCCATGCAATGTCTGCTTGTCCAAACAGAGGAGAGCTGTACTAGGGCCTTGTATATTTGGTTTCCTTCTGTTTAAGTGCATCTTTTTTTCATCTCCAAGGCATTCTCCCGTCTGATCCTGATTCTCCGAGCACTACACGTGAATAATGATCGAGCCAAAGTTATTCTGAAACCAGATAAGACGACCATCACTGAGCCTCACCACATCTGGCCAACCCTCACAGATGAGGAGTGGATCAAGGTGGAGGTGCAGCTGAAGGATCTCATCCTTGCTGACTATGGCAAGAAGAACAAGTAAGCCACTGTACAGCTGCAATAATCCTATCAGCCTTTCCTTCCTGCTCTTAAAACTGGGGCACCAGTACTCCTTGTGAGAAGGACCTGTGGTAATGAATCATCAGCTTTGTAGGGAAATTGGTTTTTATTAATTGCTTTCTAGTAAGGTATGCAAAAACATTTGCACCAAATGTTTTCTGATCGAAGCATCATGTGTTTTGGCCCCTTCTCTTGTTTAGAAAGTTGTGGTTTCATTTTTCGAAGCACCCTGAGTGGATGTTCTGAGCTTGTGCCTTGATGAGAAGGGTCCAGAATGTATTTTCAAGTGCCTGACTTGAGTGGATTTTCTCTTCCAGTGTGAACGTCGCATCCCTGACACAGTCAGAGATCCGAGACATTATCCTGGGCATGGAGATCTCGGCCCCATCTCAGCAGAGACAGCAGATCGCAGAAATTGAGAAGCAAACCAAGGAGCAGTCCCAGCTGACAGCCACACAGACCCGCACCGTGAACAAACACGGGGATGAAATCATCACCTCCACCACCAGCAACTACGAAACACAGACCTTCTCCTCCAAGACTGAGTGGCGGGTCAGGTAGGAAGGCAGGCAGGGCTTGGGGTGGTGGGAAGGGTCGGAGTGCTCAGGGAGGGTCAGTGCTCGGGAAGGATCTGTGCACCCTCTAATCATCACCTCCTCTTTGCAGAGCCATTTCTGCCGCCAACCTCCACCTGCGGACAAACCACATCTATGTCTCGTCAGACGACATAAAGGAGACGGGTTATACCTACATCCTTCCCAAGAACGTGTTGAAGAAGTTCATCTGCATCTCAGACCTGCGGGCCCAGGTGAGTGCTCAGCAAATCTCTTACAGTTGTGCTTCACACTGCTGGGCACACACCGGTCCTGGGCACTCAGGAACTGGTGGTGAAGGGCTGGGAACCTGCTGCTGTCCATGTGAAGCCTTCTGTGCTGGAGACAGGCACTGGCAGTACATCTGAGCAGCCAAGTTCTAGCCAGGTCCTGATGGCTCCTTGTGGCCCAAGACTGTGATGTTCTCTAATGAGAACCTGCCAGCCAGGAGATGTTCTCCTAGAGAAATAAGGAGTTCCCACTCTCACATGATTACGTGGAGATCTCTACTGGGCCTCTAAGGCATGTGTCTGTTCCTAGATTGCAGGTTACCTGTATGGAGTGAGCCCTCCAGATAACCCCCAGGTGAAGGAGATCCGGTGCATTGTGATGGTGCCCCAGTGGGGAACACACCAGACTGTGCATCTCCCAGGGCAGCTGCCACAGCACGAATATCTGAAGGTGAGTTGAGCTCCCAGGGTGGGTGGAAGGTCAATAACAGGGACCTGGCGTGGTGGGGCAGCTTCCCTTGGTCCCTTGCAGATGTGGGACTGAAAGGGCTTGGCCTGAAGCCAGCCTGAGTGGGGTCAGGTGAGGGGAAGCCTGCGGTCTCTGTGCTTTTTGCCAGGTTTGAAGTGGTCCTGTTTTGGACATCTTTGATTTCTCTCTAAACCGCTGCCTTTTTGTCAGGAAATGGAACCTCTGGGGTGGATTCACACCCAACCAAACGAGTCCCCTCAGCTCTCACCGCAGGACGTCACCACCCACGCCAAGGTCATGGCTGACAACCCCTCCTGGGATGGGGAGAAGACCATCATCATCACCTGCAGGTGAGGGACAGGGAGCTTTTCTGGTGCCCCTCTGAGGGGGGCTGTGGGTGCAGTGCTTGGGAACACGCTGAGGTCTCAAAATAAAATTTGGCAGAAAGGGAGTGTTGGCTCATCCCTGGTTTCCCTCCTCTGCCCCCAGATGAGTCTGACTTGCCCCATCCCTCCTCCCTTTCAGTTTCACACCTGGCTCCTGCACACTGACAGCCTACAAACTGACCCCGAGTGGATACGAGTGGGGTCGCCAGAACACGGACAAAGGGAACAACCCCAAGGGGTACCTGCCCTCCCACTACGAGAGGGTGCAGATGCTGCTGTCCGACCGCTTCCTCGGCTTCTTCATGGTCCCAGCACAGGGCTCCTGGAACTACAACTTCATGGGTGAGCTGCCCCGGGAAGGGGATGGGAAAAGAGGCAGCGTGAGTAGCCTGTGGAGGAGGAAATAGCTGCTCCTCAGGGAAACATTCCTTACCCACTCCAAAGCTTGACCTTCCTTGCAGCAGCTGGCAGGGATACCAGCACTGTGGTCTGACTTTTCCTTGGTGCCAGCACTGGGATGTCAGTTCTCAATGATTTTTTTGGTGGCAAGAGAACAAACTGATAGAGAGGAGAAATAGATACTGTGTCTGTCTGGATTGTAGTGTCTGGTTTGTCACCAATGAATAATTAATCCCTGTCAGGCAGAAGAGATAATGGAAAATGTAAGAGAGAAGCAGTTCCCAGTAGGGAAGTGAGGGGAAGTCCTGGCACGATGAACACCACAACCAGCTGGAGAAGGGGTCAGGAAATGAAAGTGACAGACAGAACATTCAAGTAGAGAAAGGGACTGTAGATCTCTTGGGGGGGGGTCCAAGAGGTGATAATTTTGTGGATTTAGAACTCTCCCTTCTAGCACGGCTGTGCTTAAAAAGAGATTCTGTGAGGGTAGGGAGCTTCAGGAGGATGGTGGAGGCAGGAGGGGCTCTCAGGTGGGTGACAGTCTCTCTCTTCCAGGTGTTCGCCACGACCCCAACATGAAGTACGAGCTGCAGCTCGCCAACCCCAAGGAGTTTTACCACGAGGTCCATCGCCCCTCTCACTTCCTCAACTTCGCGCTGCTGCAGGAGGGGGAGGTTTACTCGGCCGACCGCGAGGATCTCTACGCCTAATCCTGCCCGCGCCCCCACTCTTAGTACTGTTGATATTCAACAGCGTGTTTGTGTGTCCCCCGCGCACCCCACTCGCCCCCCGTAGCCCCCCCATCCTCCCCGCACCGTCCCGGGTTGTTGTACCCCACCTCCCCCGTGGCTCAATAAATTTTGTACGATCGGGAGGCGCTGCCGGTGAGATCCCGCCCCGGGGGCGGCCCCGGACGGGGCGGGCCGGGCCGGGCCGGGGCGGGCGGAGCGTGCGCGGGGCCCGGGCCATGGCGGAGCCGCTGTGGCGGACCCCGCCGGGCCGCCTGGCCCCGCCGCACGTCTATCGCATGGCGGGGGCTCTGGGCGCCGAGCTGCGCCGCCTCTCCGGCCGCTTCGGGCCCGAGGCCGTGGCCGGGCTGGTGCCGCCCGTGGTGCGGCTGCTGGAGCTGCTGGAGGCGCTGGTGGCCCCGGCGGGAGCCGAGGCGGGGGAGGCGCCGGCCGGGCCGCAGGAGGCGGAGGTGAGCGGGGCGCAGGGACCTTCCCCGGTGCCACCGACCCGCGCGTGTCCCCGCTGGAGCGTCCGTGGGGACGGCTCCGACCTGGCTGTTCCCGGGGGATGGCTCTGAGCCGGCTGTTCCACATCCCGTGGGACGGCTCCGACCCGGTTGACCCCATTCCCCGTAGGGACGGCCCTGTCCCGGCTGTCCCCTTTGCCCAGCGGTTGGCTCTGACTCGGCCGTCCCGCATCCCCTGGGACGGCTCTGACCTGGCTGTCTCTGTCTCGTGGGATGGCTCTGGCCCGGCTCTCCCACATCCCCTGGGATGGCTCCGACCTGTCTGACCCAATTGACCCCCCTGGGATGGCTCTGACCCGCTGTCCTGCTTTCTCGGAGTGGTGGCTCTGACCTGGCTGTCCCGCATCCCCTGGGACGGCTCTGACCCGGCTATGCTCCCCCCCTCCCCGTCCCCCAGGACCCGGAGCAGAGGCTGTGGGAGGCCGAGCGCCAGGAGCGAACCCTGCACGGCCGCCTGGCCTGCCTGGAGGAGCAGAACCGGCAGCTCCTGGGGCAGCTTGCGGAGAGCCAATCCCAGGAAGGTGGGTGTCTCAGCGGGTTTGGGTCCCCTGATGCCACAGGGTGTCCTTGTGGGGGATGGCAGGCTGGGTGCAGGGCTGAAGCTGCTCTCTGGAGCCTGGAGACCTGGTCTTCAGCCCTGCAGACCTGTCCTACCAGGGAGCATGAGTGTTACCTTGTTCTGCAAGGTAACACAGGGACCCCAAACCCCCAGAGCAGCCCCAAGCCCCCAGGACCAAGCTGGGACCACCCCCAGGAGGGTGGTGGAGGCAGGCATAGGGTGTGGGCTGCTTTGCCAGCACAAGGATGTGTTTGGAGTGGTCTAAAGCTCTCAGCTTCCCTCTTTCCACTGTTCCTACTCTGAGATCTACCTGGAATGTTAGTGTCTGCCAGAAACACTGAGAAACCTCGCAGTGTCGAGGGACTGAGGGAATCCATGGATCCTGGAGGCAACTCATGCCTGTGTCTGGTCTCAGATAGCACAGCACGGAAGGAGCGGGAGGTGATGCTGCGGCTGAAGGAGGTGGTGGACAAGCAGAGAGATGAACTTCGTGCCCAGGCCCACGAGATTGTTTGCAAGAGCCGAGACACGGAGGCGGTGAGGGGTGTGGGAGCTCACGGGTGTGGTGTGAAGGGCCTGGGCACCTGCTTTCATGTCACATCCCCCCAGGGCTGTCACGGCTGCTGAGCCTGCTGGGGTAGTGCCTTGCCCGGTGGCTCTGATGTCCCTGGGTGGGGACACTGCCTCACTTTTGGCTGCCCTGGGCCCTCCAGCTGCAGGAACAGCTGCATCGCTTCATGTCCATGAACGAGGACCTGCGGCACAAGGTGGCCGTGGTGCAGGCTCAGCTCAAGAGTGCTCTGGAGCAGAAGTCGGACCTGGAGGCTGCGATGCTGCAAATCCAGAAGGAAATGAGCAGGAGGAGCAGGACGGCCCAGGAGACCCAGCAGCCAGAGCCTGGCCTGGTGAGTCTGAGCCTGTGGCCTTGCTGCTGCCAGGCATCACTAACACTGACCTGACATTCCCAGCCCTGTGTGGAGCTTCTGGCACACCCAGAGCACCCAAATGCCAGCAGGACGTGGTTGTTCAAGTAACCCCACAGCTGAAAATTGAACAGTGATGCCAGTAACATCTTTTTCTGTAAAAATTGATAGAGGTGGAGCAAAGCGAGATGACAGGAGGAAAAACCAGGCGGGACTTGAAGGATGAGGAGGGTTTGCCACATGTGGTGATGGGCAGCAGGTGCTGGCCCATGGAGGGCTGCAGCAGCAAACTCATTCCTGAGACTTCCATCTCTGCCTGCACGTGGCACCCAGCCTTTGGGTGGGGGTTTCAGGGTCTCTCTTGCCTGCTGACTCTCTTTCCATCCTCCCAGGAAGGAGCCCCATCGCCCACGGAGGAGCCACAGCACCAGGAAGGGGACAGGAGCCCTGCTCAGTGCTGCTTCTCCAAGGAAGAGGTGCAGCAGATCCTGCAAGAGCGGAACGAGCTCAAGACCAACCTGTTCCTGGTGCAGGAGGAACTGGCCTATTACCAGCGGTGAGTCCTGCTGTGGTGGTGGGGGCAGTGAGCCGGGTCCCTCCCGTCCCTGCAGCCACCCATGGCCACGAGGCTGCTCGTGACTCAGCTGGGGTGGAATCTTTCCCAGGCTGTTGGTTAACCAATTGGCTGCTTTTTGCCAGGGAGCTGCTGAACGAGGAGAGAATTCCCGGCTTCTTCTTGAATGCGATGAAGTCAAATATCAAAAAACAGAGAAAAAAAATCAGAGCCAAAATGCTGGGAACGACAGAGGAGTCAGCAAGCAGGTGAGTCCAGCTGGCCGTGGCTGGCAGGAGCCTCCCGTGCAGGGTTGGTGCTGGCTGGCAGGCTCTGGTGTTTCCATGTGGTATGACACCCTGGAAGGGAACTCCCCCAGGCCCAGAGCTGCCTCCTCCCTCCAGAGATCAAAGGTTTAATGTCTTAGGTTGGTGTCTTGCTCAGGTGTAGCCCTGGGAGCACCGCAGGGCCTGAGCTCTTTGCTGCAACCCATGTGTCCCTGTCACCAGTCACACATGGCCTGGCCAAATGCCACTGTCCCTGTGTGTGTGACAAAAGGGAGGCGAGGTGGTGGCACTGGGAGCACTGGACAAGGCAGACTGGCCCCTGCACTGTATGGGTGCAGGTTTGTCCAGCTCCAGAGGGAGCCCTGGAGTGGCTCCAGCACTCACTGCTGTGGTGTGTCTGTGGCTCAGTGCAGGTTTTTTCCCCCTATTTTTCTGTCCTGCAGTGATGAAGATGAGGGCTCCTGGCTCCCAGCTCATGGCACAGACTGTGTGGATGCTCAGCCTCCTGAATCCAAAATTAGGAGCTTGTAAGTTTGCTCTTGTGCTGGGGTGCTGGTGGGGACAGACAGCTCTGCAAGTGAGGGCATTGGGGCTTAGCTGGGACCTGGCACTTGCTGAGCTTGGGTATGACGGGAAAGGAGTTGGGCTGCCCCGTGCAGGGCTGGCAGGGATGCTGCCAAAATGGGGGTCGTTGGTTTAGGGAGGATCTGCCTTGTCCTGGGCAGGGACAGGGCAAGCCTTGCTGCTGCCCCTGCTGTGCCACACACTCCCAGGGCCTGCAGCCAGGCTGTGTCCTCCTGCTGCCACCAAAGCAGAGAGAGGTTGGGATCCAGCAGCTTCCCTGGGAAGGTTCTTCTCCCCCATGGCCATTATCTGCTCTCTCTGCAGTTTTGGGCTGTGGTATCAGGGCAGCAACAAAGAGCCCCCCACATCCAGCTGCTCCGGCACCTGGGAAATCATCGACTCGCTGGACACGGAGGTGGAGCCAGAGGGAGAGAAGGAGCCGGCAGCCAGTTCCCCCAACAGAGCCACGGCACCCCTCTGACCCCACCGGAACGAGAGCTGATCTGACCTCACAGCAGCACTTCCTGACTTCTCTTCTTCTGGTGTCTTGGAGAGCAGCACGGCAGCCCTGGCCCCTTCCCTGTGCCGTGGTGATGGCGAAGCCAGAGCGTGGGCAGATTGCTGCAAACCCCCTGGGGCACTCGGGTGTGGGGTGCCAGCCTGGCATGGGACACCTCAGCACCTCTGGGCATCTCTGCCCATCAACCACCCTTTCACTGTGCCCATGACTTAACTATGGGGGGTCCTGCACAGCTGTGCCCCCCACACACACTTCTCCCTGCTTGTAGCTCGGTGTGGTGAGGGTCTCCACCACAAAAGGGCTCTTCCCCTCCACTGGTGGCATTTTCTGCCAAACCCCCCTGCTCAGAGCCCAGGATCCCATCGCCCGATCCTGCTCTGGGGGGGGGTTTCACTTCACCCCTTTCCATTCATACCTCCCCCATCCCTGCAATGTGAAGGTTGAGGTGGAGTGTCCTGGGGTCACCACACAGCTGGAAGGGGCTGAGCACACTGCACCAGGTGTCCAGGTGCTCCTGTAGCTGGGACAGCCAGGATCAGCACTGCCAGTGCCACTCCTGCACTTTTTAGGTATGGGGTGAATCAGTTTTGTACTGGGACTTCTTCCTGCTACTGCTGGGACAATCCTTGTGTTTGTGGGGGCCAATTGGTCCCCTCAGGTCAGGTACTTTATAGCTTTAAAACTGGAGTTGGAAATAAATTGATCACTTGTTTCTTCTCTGAGGTCCCCCCTGCAGCCTCTGCTCTCTCCTGGCTTGGGAAGGGGCTGGGTGGTGCTCCTGGGGTTCACTCACCATTCTCCAGTGTAACCACCATGACTGTGCTCTACCAGCCCCCCGAGCCCCCTTTGGTGGGTCAGCAGCGATGGGGAGGGGGCTCCAGGGGTGTGATGCTGCAGCTCTGGGCGTGGAGGAGTTAAATCCTGCATGGCCAGGGGAGCAGTTGTGCTTCCAGCCAGGAGTCCCCCCAGGCTGAGCCGGCCTTGAGTAGGAAAAAGGTGTTTCCTGTGCATCTGCTGACACAAAGCTCCTGGGGACATGGCGAGGTGGGACAGTGGCCAGCAGCCCTTTGAAGGCCAGCATAGGTCAAGCTGTGTTGCAGTGGGGGACATGGGGACCCCACCTTTGAGGCCCTGCCAGGGGTTGGCAGTGCCATGGGGTGGCTCATGGGGGTCGGGGCAGGGGGAGGCAGTGGATGTCCTGCTTAGGTTGGGGGGGCATTGGCTAAAACAGCTTTGGGGGTGACAGAAGGAGGCACAGGGGGAGCCAGGTGAGATGCTCAGGCAGGTACCAATGATTCAAAGAAACCTTTGAACAATCTGAAAAGCACTTTTATTACGGCCAGGGAATGCAAAGGGGCAGGTGTTTTTCCCCAGTGCACTCCGCTGAGCAAAGAAATACCATAGCTTTTCATACAGTTTGAAAGAAGCAAGTTTAAAATTATCTATACACACACTCTTTTTGCAGTCTGCCTTATCTAAATAGGCACTTAGTTTTACCTCTTATTCTTCCCATTATAGAGTAGTTACATAAAGTTTTATCATTTCAAAGAGTTTCAGGTTCCCCACCCCTCTCTACGTGCTAAAAAGCCTTCCCTATTCTCTAAGCCATTTTATATTAATTGCCCACAGTTTGGGCAGAAACTTTTAAGCAGTTTTACATTTTGCAAAGTCACACTTACATAGCTAAATAGCTAAATTTTATTTCATTTTCTATTTCACCACCCCCCCATGTGGTTGTGCCAAGCCCTTGGATGCCCATTTCTGCTGGCAGGGTGGCAGCAAGGGCCGAAAACAGCCCTTTAGTGGCATTCCCTGCTCCCCTCCCTGCCGTACTCCTGACGTCTGGATTGGGGTGACTCCTCCCGCGTTTCCTCAGGAAGAAACCCAAGGCTGGAGGGAGGAAGAGGCCGCACCACGGGAGGGACGGGACAGACGGACGCCAGCGTGGGGCTGGGGAGCCACCAGGACTTGGGCCCTGGTGGTGATGGGGAGCATCCAGCCCATCCTCTGCCTCCAGCTGTGGCTGTGGGTGCACAGCTCTGCCCAGGAGCTCGACCCCGATGGCAGGAACGTCTGCAGGTAGGTGCCATGGGGGTCCCCGCTTGTGCCCCTCCATCTCCTGGGCTTCTCAGCAGCCCCAGAGGTGTATTGTCCATCCGTCCTTCCACAGACGGAGATCTGCAGCCCGGCATCATGTGGGTGCAGAGACTGGAGTGATGCTGGGGACCGTGGTTGGGGCACTCGGGGGCACTTGGGGCACCCAGACCCCTTCTCCAGGGGTTATTTCTCATTCACCCCCAGTGCACAGGGCAATGGGGTGATACAGGACCCTTGGCAAAACTCATCGTGGGGAAACATTGGCATAGCAGACCCCAAAGGGCTTTGGGAGCTGATGTCCCCTAATTTGCTGCTGTGTTGCCTCTCCCATTGGTCTCCCATCAGCAGTGGTGCCTTTTGCTGCCTTTGTTTCAGTGCCTTATTTCTGCGTTTCTGGTGAAGCTTTGAGCCGTTCCCAGGGCACTGGGGACCCGTCACGGGCTCCATAGCGGCATTCCTGGCAGTTTGGGCAGGCCAGCCCCACCACCCACTCAGGCTGCAGGCTCCTAAATTTCCTTCTATTTTGCTGGTTTCCTTCCGGAGCGTTGTCCTTGTGGCCGCACTGCCATCCCACCGCTGGGGCGAGGGATCGCTTCGCCTTGGCTGAAGCCACAAGCAAAGCTGTCCTGGCCCCAGCACCCCCTGCCCTGGCTGACAGACCCTCTGGGTCTCTCCCACAGGTTCCCCACCGGCCTGGAGTGCTGCCCTGGCTGGAAGCAGGACGGGCGGGAGTGCACAGTGGGTGAGTGTTGGATGATGACGAAACCGGACACTCAGTCCCTGTTCTTTTCCAGGCAGCTCCTCCACAGTGCTGGGTGTTGGGGGGAAAGCCCTGCAGCTCTGCTCAAGGGACAGTGGTGGGGTGCTGTGCCATGGGGACCCCCAAATGCCCGCTGAGCAAGCTGCTGGTGGTACTGTGGGCTCAGGTGGAGGGATGGAGCGGGAAGTGGATTCCCCGGGAAGTCTGTCTCTGCAGCAGTGGGTGGCAGGTGGTCTGGCAGAGGGGTGTGAGCCTGGGGGTCCATTGTGTGCTGATGTTTCTGCCCTGCCATGACAGCACTGTGCGAGGGGAAGGACGCCTGTGGGGAGGACGAGGTTTGTGTGAAACCTGGAGTCTGCCGCTGCAAACCCGGCTTCTTCGGAGCAGACTGCAGTTCCCGTGAGTGTTCCCGCAGGGCTCAGCCAATCCCACCATCACCTTTGCCAGCCTGGATGCTCCCGGGGGCTGCAGGACTTCCCCCCATTCCTCACAGTCTCCTTCCCCCCGCAGGCTGCCCCGAGCAGTACTGGGGCCCCGACTGCAAACAGAGCTGCCCGTGCCACCCCAACGGGCGCTGCGACCCGGAGAGCGGGCACTGCACCTGCGACCCCAACCACTGGGGACAGGTCTGCCAGTTCCCCTGCCAGTGTGGCCCCCACGGCCGCTGCGACCCCCTGACGGGCGCCTGCCACTGTGAGCCGGGCTGGTGGGCACCCAACTGCAAGAAGCAATGTCAGTGCAACCTCGCCAGCTCCCACTGTGACCCTCTGACCGGCCTCTGCCGCTGCCTGCCGGGCTGGTGGGGCAGGAGGTGCAGCTTCAAGTGCTCCTGCTACCACTCTCCCTGCACCCAGGAGACGGGCAAGTGCGAGTGCAAGGCCGGGTTTTGGGGGCCGGCGTGCCAGCGGCGCTGTGACTGCGTGCACGGCTCCTGCAGCCCCGTCACCGGCCACTGCACCTGCGACCCCGGCTACCAGGGCAGGAGCTGCCGGGAGCCCTGTCCGGCGGGGAAATACGGGTCTCAGTGCGTGCACAGGTGAGCTGGGGGCAGCAGGGGGATCCAGTGAGTACCCCCGGGTGGCAGTCACACCTTGAGGGAAGTCATCACGGTAGTGTCTGTCTGGTCAGGGAGACCCATCCTGCGGGATTTAAGCATCCCTGGTTGGATGCAGCATCAGCATTGTCCCAAAAGAAACATCTCACTAATGCCAGCAGAAACCGCTGGTGCCACCCGAAAATTGCATTGTCCTTAGTCCTGCTCCCCAGGGTGATAAAACAGCATCTCCCTTGTCTCTTCCAACCAGAATATTCTGTGATTTTGCTCTCCTCCTATCCTCTTGCTACTACAGAGTGCTTGGCACTACACAGTATTTCCCTGTGGCCCAAACTGATGCTCAGTGCTGGTGTGGGGTGAAACCTGCTTTTTGAGGGGCCAGGGGTGGGTGTTGTGACTTCACTGCCCCTCTGCCCATGCAGCTGTGGGAGCTGCAAGCGCAGCCAGCCCTGCTCACCCGTGGATGGCTTCTGCCTGGCCTGCCAGCCTGGTTGGAACGGGACTCTCTGCAAGGATCCCTGTGCTCCCGGCTTCCATGGCGAGAGCTGCCTCCAGCCGTGTCCCCGCTGCCTGCGTGGGGAGCCCTGTGACCCTGAGACGGGGTCCTGCCTGCACTGTGATCCCGGCTGGACAGGACCCAGGTATGCCCAGGATGGAGTTACTGGTCCTCAGAGGGGTCTCTGCTCTGAGGTGCAGCTGGCTGATGCTTCGCTCTCTGTCTTGGCAGCTGCAACAACTCCTGCCCCACAGGCACCTTTGGCGATGGGTGCCAGCTCCTCTGCCCCGAGTGTGTTGCAGGGAGCTGTGATCCCGTGACAGGAGTTTGCATCTGCCAGGCAGGCTACTGGGGAGACAGGTAACGCCAGGATAATTCTGGGAGCAGGGCAGGGCTGGGGCCTCGCTCTCTCCAGGGGCATTTCCCTCCTTTCCTCTCTCTTCCAGCTGCAACGACACCTGTCCAGAGGGATATTTTGGAGTGAATTGTTCCGAGCCCTGCCAGTGCTCCCGCGGGACCTGTGACCCTGTAAAGGGTGACTGTGTGCTGAGTAAGAGCAACCTCAAATTTACTACTCGGCACTGGGCAAGGGAGGGTCACATCCTCACTGGAGAAGGTGCCAGGAGGCTGGGATGCAGCTTGGTCCTACCTGGTGCTTCCTGGCCCAACCATGAGTTGCCAGCTCCTGCATTCTCCATGCAGGGCAGTTCTCTGGGCTTCACAGCCACAGGGCATTCTGCACTTAACCCATGTTCTCCACACAGGTTTGAAGGACCACGGAGCCCTTGCAGCCGCCATCCTTGTCCCTCTCCTGCTGCTGCTGCTCTGCGTTGCCTGCTGTTGCTGTGGAGCCAGTCCAGCAGATGCTAGAGACAGGTATTTTTTCATATTTTGCAACCTTTGACACAAAGCCCATCTCCTGTGTCCCTTGATGTCCATCTCTGCTATGCAGGGCGGCTGTGCCGGACGACGATGTCGTGGCCAGGATGAAGCACCACGTGCAGGGGGTGCTGGCGAACCTCAGTGCTATGATGCCCTGCTTCAACCTGGGAGGCTCTAAACTCCCCAAAGTCACAGGTAAAAAAAGCAGAGCTGTCAACAGCACTTCCAGAGGGTCACCCCCACCCCGTGATCTCTGCAGTGTCAGGGAAGCTTCCAGCTCCTCTCCCAGCCCCGCCCTCAGCACCCTGGGGTGCCCAAGCTCAGCTGGGTGTCTTCTCCTTCCCAGTGTCCCACCATGACACGGAAATCCCCTTCAACCCCAGCTTTATCGAGTCGCCGTCGGCCGCGTGGGTGTCAGACAGCTCCTTCTCCTCCTTCGACACCGACAACGAGGGACCTGAGTACTCTGTCCCTCCCAGAGAAGGTGACATCCATGGTTGCTCCTCCTCTCCCTGGCCACCCGCAACCTATCCGGGCTGCCAGGGTCAATCCTGCCCCACTACCAACCTTGGCTGTCCCAGGGATGGGTGCTGGGCCCAGACAGTGTTTATTTCCATGCCCTTGTTTTCTTGTCTGCAGGGACACACCGGGGCTGTGCTTGACCTTGTGTGGCAGAACGTGCCCAGCGTGGGCAGTCCCATTTCACAGCCTCCTCCCTGGGAAACGATCCCAGGGACAATCCTGTTGCCCCAGCCCCTGTCCCAGTGTCCCCAAGTGTGTCCCTGGGCAGGGCAGTAGCTCTGGCAGCCGTAACTCTTGTCGCCTTCTCCCACAGGCATCCCGCTGCTGGGGGGGGCTGAGCTGCAGGATGGGGCATCCCCCCCTGGTGAGGTGCTCCCGGACCCGTCTGCCTTCGACTCCGAGGATGTGTCCCAGCCCTTCGCCATCCCTCGCACCTCCAGCATCGCCAAGGCCAAGAGACCCTCCGTGTCCTTTGCCGAGGGGACAAAATTTGGGGCAGTGGAGACCCCCAGCCCCAGTTGGAAGCCCAAGACCCCATGGGGCCCATCCAAGCTGACCCAAACAGCAGGGGATGTGGCAGCGGAGCCCCAGAGCGAGCGACCAGCCAGTGATTGCTACGAGAACCCCGAGCCCCTCAGCAAGGGGGAGGAAAGCCACCGGCCATCGCCACGGGCCACCCCGGGGGGACGCAGGAGGGTGGTCTCCAGCACCAGGCACGTGGCCCAGAGAGTGGAGGCACTGGAAGCAGCTGCAAAATCTGGCAGCTGGGAGGCAAAGGGGAAAGAGCCCAATGTCACCACCATCTACATGATGGTGGGAACGGCCGGGCAGGACCCCAAGGCAGAAGGAGGTGGTGAGGGACCGGTCCAGGCTGTGCTGAAGCGTCTGGGCAGCTTGCAGAGGGGCAAGTGGGCTGCCAAGGAGGAGCCCAAGGTGAGGAGGAGCATGGAGGCCATCCAGAAACCACCCCGCCGGGCCCTGGCGCAGCGCAGAGACTCGGTGAACAGCTGCAAGCAGAGGGAGAGTGTCCCAGGGGCTCCTGCCGAGCCATCCCCCAGCAAGCACCAGCATCTCCCTGCGAAGAGACTGTCCCTCCTTCTTGCAGCTCTCTCATCAAAAAGCACCGGAGCCCAGGATGGGGCCAGCGAAGCTGTGGGTGCCACTGAGAGGGGCAAAAGCCCTGAGTTAGTTGTCAGCCTCGAAACAAAGGGACAGGCTGCCATGGAGGAAGAACCCAAATATGAGAATGTGACCAGCAGTGGTGCCAATTCACCCTCCGGCCCTGGCAAGGAGCTGCTGACCACCCCTGCAGCCACCTGAGCCACGACTGCCCGGGCTGGGACAGTGGGAGCCCAGGGGATGCCTCCAACCCCATCTTGGGGGGAGCCGAGATCCCGCTCCGAGCTGTGAACTGGAGAAGCATCGAGCCTTTCCCTGACCCCCTCTCTTCCCTCTGTGCTGTGTTGCTGGACCCTCGCTGGCTGGCACAGCCGGTGAGATGGGTGATGCCAAGAGCCACAGTGGTGGCAGCCTGTGGGATTGTGGTGCTTCAGAGCTGCTTTCCTGCTCTCCCCTGCCTTACCTGCCACATCTGTGTCTGCAAAGCCTGGGGGCACAGCGATGCTCTGGGTGTGATGGTGACACCTTCAAGTCCCTGTCGGCAGTGGGCCTGGGGACATACATCCTCTTAAACAGGAGCAGGGCGGCTGGAGGCTCAGCTGGGAAATGCACAGGCAGGAAAGAGTTTCACCCCATCGGCTTTTGCTTTTCCCTGTCCCAATTCCAGCGATGCTGCTCGGAGCCTCCTGCTATAAAGGTGCCTCTCGCTGAAGGGGATTATTTTGTGGAGCTGGGCTGAGGAGAGATGATGGGCTGTCACGAGCAGCTTCAGAGAAAATTAATTTTAGCTGCTTATCTCAAAGGGTATCTGGGTCTGCAGGGGTTTATCTGTGTGGCTTCTGTGGCAGGCCCTGGCTGCCTTTGCTTCTACGTACTTGTGTAGCCCATGGAAAGGCTTGTGGCACAGCATGGGGTGTAGCCACGGCCTTTTAAACTGCACGCAATACCAGGCTGCAGTTGTGCAAGAGCAAACGTGGCAGCTGGGCAGTGCCCATCAACTTGTGCACCTGGCGCCGTGCTGGTCCTGATAAGGATGAAAGTTGCATGGAAAACAGGATTTCTACGGGTCCCCTGAGCTCCTGCCACCTCTCACGCCTCGTTCCTGCTGTAAAGGCGGTTGAGATGTCAAAGAGGATTTGCAGCCTGATCTGGTTTTAGATGTATCTAAGTGGTAGAAGGTTTATTGTATATTTTTCTGTTATTTCGCGTGGCGTGAAAGCCTTGGAGTGAAAATTAAATGTTACCAAACCCCTTCAGGAGATGGGTTTCCCAACCACCCTCTGAATCAAAGACATGGCCAGGAATATTCTCCAAAGTGTGGAAACAGTTGGCAGCCTTAGGCTTTTGGTTTTTTGGTGGTTTTTTTAACATGTTCTGGTTCTGCTGAGTTCTGAACTCTCACTCAGTGAGCCGAGTTCTCCACAGAGCTGGAGACAGGAGTGCAGGGGGAATGTGAGTGAGCTGTGAGCATCCAGAGCACCTACACTGCAGCCTGAACCTCACATGTGGTCTCCTTCTGATCTGGCACTGCTCAGCTGGGGTTCAGGGTTTGGGGTGTTTCAGAAAACACAGTAGGTTTTGCTTTTACCCTTTTGCTTTTCGTGGGTGCTTCTCCACAGTGCAAAGCACCGAATCCCCACAGTCCTGATTTTGGCTGGGAGGCTTCCAATTTTGCAGCCAGCATGAAGCACCCTTTCCTGCAGTGGAAGCACCCACTGCCACGATTGTAACACCAAATATTCCTGTATATAAGTAAAAATATTTGCTCATCCTGGCAGGACCGGAGCAGCAGCCTGGCCAGACCTCTGCTCTGCACAGGCTGGTTTTTGTTTTGACAGTTTTATTGCAGAGGCAGGGACAGTCCCACGTTGGATTTACAAGCAGCCATTTTTTTCCCTAATCGGGTGGATATTTTCAGCCTGTGAGCTGAGCAGTGTTGTGCCAGAAGTGAACGTCACGTGAGCTGGTTCGCCCTGGGTACAGCATGTAAATAGCTGACAGCAACCTGACAGCCTTCCTGCCGCTGAAAGGAGAGAACGCTGCCGCTGCGAGAACCTCTCGTGTTCAGGGGCTGAGCCCGAGGCTGGATGTTTCCCTGGCTTGAAGATGAAGCATCTTCGCCCTCCCTGGGCGGTGCAAGGGAAACGAGCTGTGGATTTCCAGCGTGTGGCTGCCCATGCACACACCGGCAGCGTGGCTGCGCTGGTGTCTTCTTGCCGGGGATGCTTCCAATCAGGCTTTGCCATGGTTTTAATCCTGGATGCGGGAGACCTGCAGAGCGGGCGGGCGAGGGAGGGTTTGATGTCTTCCCATGCTGGATCTCTGACTTTCCAAATCCAGCTGCAGTGGTTTTAAGCCAGACAGTGGGAAGTGATCCGTGTGCAGGGCCTGTCTGTAAGCAGAGAGGTGTCTGTGCTCTGCTGGGGCAGCTCTTGGCTCACAGGTAGGAACAGAGGCTTGAGCTGTACCTCATTGCCACAGGGGTCTGTCCCTTAGCCTGCAGCCTTGTTGTCTCCATTGCCAAACTTCCCAAGCATTTGAAGAGGACCATGTCATTTATTCCAGTGGCTCCATCAGAGCAGGAGCTGTCACCTCCCTTCCAGCCTGAGCTCATTCTTGGCCAGTTTCTACAAATGTGTCTCTGTGTCAGTACTGTTCTTCAGCTCCACTTTATTTTTTTTCTCCCCATGCTGTTTACTTAGTCCCTGGGGTATTTATGGCTGATCACGAATCACCTGATAGCTTCTTTTCTCCTTCTAGGATAGGACACCCAAGCCCCCTCCATGCTCTCACTGTGGCAAAGGGTTCCTGTGTCCTCAAACAGCCTCTGAGCCCTCCTTGTGCTCCCTCCTATCGCGGTTTGTGTTTCTTGGACACAGCAACCAGGTCTGGGTGCTCAAGTCTCCCAGGGTCTCGTGCTGCCTCAGCCTTCCTCTACCTCTGCTAAACACGTGGCACTGATCCAGGCTGCCTTGTTTTCTTTGGGCTTTTGTTTGTTTGTTTGCATTGGCTTAAATCCACTTTCCAGCTGCTGAAGCGTTTGACCCTTCTCCCACAGCCAAGGCTGAGGAGTTTCCTCTTCCCACCCACCCCAGCCTGCCCTTTCGCAGGGGTGCCGTGGTGGGTACACGTCCCTCTGCTTCCTCTGGGGTGTTTACCTGCCCCAAGTGCTATTTTCATCTCCTTTGGCTGAGAAAATATTCCCTGTAATGATTCTAGGGATACATGGACACCTCCTCTGGACCAGGACCTCACTAATGAGGGCTGGGCTTATGGCAGGACTAGAAATCCCACAGAAGGATGCTGTGAAAATAAATTTAATAGAAAAAGAGAGCAGAGCTCTGGTGAGCTCGGGTGTGAAGCTGCTCTTGTGGCTGGTGATGATTTTACTTTTATTTAATGAAATTGGGCTGCATCCCCAGCAGTGTGACCAGCAGGTCCAGGGAGGGGATTCTCCTCCTCTCCTCTGCTCTACTGAGGCCCCACCTGGAGTGCTCTGTCCAGCTGTGAGGAGCCCAAAATGAGAAGGACACGCATCTATTGGAGGAAATCCAAAGGAGGCCATGAAGAGGATCAGAGGCTGGAGCACCTCTGCTGTGGAGGCAGGCTGAGAGGGCTGGGGGTGTTCAGCCTGGAGAAGAGACTCCAGGGAGACTTTATAGCACCTTCTAGTGTGTGAAGGGACACCAAGGGAGCTCAAGAGGGACTTTGACAGGATAAAGGGGAATGGCTTCCCACTGCTAGAGGGCAGGGTTAGATTAGATATTGTGAAGAAATTCTTCCCAGTGAGGGTGGTGAGGCCCTGGCACAGGTTGCCCAGAGAAGCTGTGGCTGCCCCATCCCTGGAAGTGTCCAAGGCCAGGTTGGATGGGGCTTGGAGCAACCTGGTCTGGTGGAAGGTGTCCCTGCCCATGACAGGGGGCTGGAACTAGATGATTTTTTAGGTTCCTTCCAACCCAAACTGTTCTGTGGTTCTATGAACGAGCTGACTGGGTGCCTGCTCCCAAACTGGCCTTTTAACGAGGGAAGAGCAGCTTCTCTGCTCCCTCTTTGATCAAGGGAGCAGGACAGGTGGGATTTGCAGGACAGGTGGGTTCACAGGATGGATCCAGTGCCTGTAACCACGGCAGAGGAGCAGTAGCACAGGAGCTGTTACCGACACGGCTCCGTGTGCCCGGCTGGGCTGTGCGGGCAGGAGCCGCTCTGCTGTCGCGCAGTGAGAGCGCTGCGGCTCCTTCGGCTCCTCCGGCTGCCCCGAGGGCACCGAACCCCGCGGGGCCGGGCGGGGCAGCGGCCGGCGGGGCTCATCCCGCATCACCTCCCGCCGTCGCCGCCGTCCCGTTTCTCTCCCTTTTCCCTGGAAGGCGGCGGTGCCGGTGCGTGTCACGGTCCCCGCGGAGGGTCCGTGCGTGTCCCCCCGGTGTGTCCCGTGCCCGCCCCGCACAGCGGGTGTTGTGTCCCGGGGGCGTGTGGCCGTCCCGGGAGAGACCAGCTGCGGCCCGGGGCGGGGGTACGGGGCAAAGGGACCTGGAGGATACGGGAGGAGTGGGATATCGGGGAAGGTACCTGGATACCGGGTGGGGGGCACCGGGCGGGGGTACCAGGGGGATCCCGAGGGGTATCGGGGGAGATATCGGTGGGTATCGGGGGAGGGGGGGCACCAGGGGGGTACCGGGTGGGGGGTATCAGAGGGTACCGAGGGGGCAGTATCGGGGGGAGATATCGGGGGGTACCAAGGGAATCCCTGAGGGTCCCGGGGGCAGATATCAGGGGGTCCCGGATGAATCCCGGGGGTCCCGGGGGGGTTCCCGGGGGCAGGTATCAGGGGGTCTCGGGTGGATCCTGGGGGTCCCAGGTATCCCAGGGGTCCCGGGGGGGTTCCCGGAGGGTACCGGGGGCAGATATCGGTGGATCCCGGCTGGATCCCGGGTGGATCCCGGGGGGGTCCCGGGTATCCCGGGGGTCCCGGGAGGGGGGGCGCGCGAGCCGGCACGTGCCCCAGCGGCACCGGCGCGCGCCCCCATTGGCCGGGGCGGCGGCCAATCAGCGGCGGCGCCTGTTTTTGCCTCGGAGGAGGGATAAAAAGCCCGGGCGGGACCGGCGCGGAGCGGAGCGGGCGCGGCACCGGCGGTGAGCGGGCTCGGGGGTACGGGGAGACGAGGGGGGCTATCAGGGGGCGGGGGGCTCCGGGGGGAAGCACCGGGGCGCGCCGAGGCCTCGCAGGGGGGCGCGCGGGGTGGGGTTTGCACGGGGGAGGTTTTTGCGTGGGGTGTGATCGGGGAGGGGTTTGCACGGGAGGGGGTCGGTGGGTGCTTTGGGGGGGGAGGCTGCGGAGAAGGAGAGGGGGATTGGGGGGTAATAGGGTGTATAGGGGTACACGGGTGCATGGGGGGATTCATGGCAGGCAGCGGAGGGAGAGGGGATGGATGGGGAGAGCCGGGTGGTGGTGGGTGGGGGGGCTGCATGGGGAGCGGGATGCAGCGGGGCTGTTCGGGGGAGCTGGGGCACGGGGATGGTGCAGAGCATCAGTGGGGTGTGCTGGGGAAAATGGGGTGTGCTTTGGGGGCGGCTGGTAGGGGGAGAGCGGGGATGCACCTCTTGTCGCAGAGAGGGGCTCTGGGCCGGGGAAGGGTACTGGGACTGGGGAGGAGGCTGCGGGTGCAGCGTTGAGGAAGAGGAGGAGAGGTGATGGAGGAAACGCGTCGTGGGCTGCACTGGGGCCTGTGCCGTGGGTGGGTGGGTATGGGGGGGGCACGGCTGCAGACTGGCTTTTAGGGCAGGGGTCTTTGAGCCAGTTTCCGTAGCTGGAAGGGGCACCACTGCAGGGAGCTGGGTCAGACCCCCATCCCACCAAAGCACCTCGGGCTGGGGCCTGTGCCCCATGGAAAACCCTGGGAAGCTGTCCTGGCCGGGCGTGTGGCCAGCTGGTTTCCCCATTGTGCCGGATTGAGATGTGCTCAGGCTGGGAAAAGCCTCAACTTCTCTAAAATGGTCACGTGCCTTGTGACCCAATGGTTGCCCCCCACCTCAGGGCTCCCCAGAGCTGCCCCTTGGCCATGCAGGTCTGCTCCCAAATCTGCTGCTTGCTCCCATGGGACCCAGGGGCTGGGACAAGTGGAGACAGTTAATCAGGCCACAGCATCTGTGGGGCAACCTGGAGATGCCAGTGATCTGTCTCCCAGCTGGATGGTCTGGCAGGTAGCAAAAGGCACTCCTTGATGAGCCATGGGTGGTATAAATTGCATGTTTAGGACCCTCACTCACATTCCAGAGCAGATCTGTGCCCTATGGGGGGCAGAGCAGAGCTGTTGGATAGTTTAAAGCCACTATTAGGGATGTGGGGCTGTGTCCCAGCCTCTGCATGCTGGCAGCAGGGAGATTGGGGTGCTGGCTGAAACCCCCCCACTCTGGCATGTGTTTCCTCACTGCCTTATCAATGAGCTGCCTGCCCAGTACAGGTGATGGGGGGTGGGCTCGGGGCAGTTGCTCTTTGCTGCATTTTCATACCTGTTGCTCAGGAAGTGGAACAGAGTCCTTGAGCGCTCCTGTGTCATGTGGAGTGCCCACTGGAGGGGCTGTTCCAAGGGCACCTGTGCTCCCCCATCCCTCCAGGTCACTTGGCAAGCTGGTACCTGCAAAAACCAGTTTTACACCCGAGTGCCTGACACTCAGCAGGCAGGTTTGCTCGCGTGCTTCTAGAGAGGTTTCCTGTCAAACCGTACTCAATTTTAACACTTTTTGTGCAGCACGTGCTGTGTCTGTGGACTCACTGAAGGTTGTTCTGGTCCCTGCAGGTTGAGACTGAAGGAGGCCACCTCCCCAAGCAGCCATGGCCCCCACACTTGCCACGGCCCACCGCCGGCGCTGGTGGATGGCGTTCACAGCCATCATCGAGAACCTGCTCTTCTCTGCTGTCCTGCTGGGCTGGGGGTCCCTCCTCATCATGCTGAAGGCAGAAGGGTTTTATTCCTACCTGTGCTATGGGCAAGGTAAGGATGCTCTGGGGTCTCGTGTGAATAAGTTGCTGCTGAGCTTTGCTGGTGTGATTTCCCTGGTTTAGGGTGCTGCAGCAGGGCTGAGCTCAGTGTCAGTGCTGGGATAGAAGGAAGGGATGTGTGCTCTTTTCCAAAACCAGTGGCATTCTTGTGATGGTGCAATGTGCCTGTAGTTGCTCTTGCTCTGCAGAGTGATTGGAAAAAGAAGCTTTAATGATTAAGTAAAGCTTTTCTGGATGGCCTTTTCCACTTGACCGTGAGTTCTTCCTCTGCAGGGAAAGGCTGGATGGATTCTGGAGGATGATGATTGGTGGGCAGGGTGTCCTGAGTTTATAGGAGGAACTATACAGGCACTTTGTTCTTAGTGGTAGGGAGGAAAGTAGTGTGAGTGGCGATAAGATTAGAGGAGTCCAGTGCTGCTGTTAAGAATAATTTGCAGAAGTAAATGCTGCTGATGTTCTGTTCCTCTTCAAGCACCCAGGATGTGCTCAAACCAGGCTGTTGTCTCTGTGAGGGCTTGAGATTCACTCTCTGCCCAAGGCAGAGGAAGTATCTGTCCACGTTGCAGACACAGCCTGGAAGGGAAGAGGCAATAGTGGTGTGGGAAGGATAACCCTGGGAAAAACAACCTGGAGGTAGATAGATATCCCCAGCCTGGGCACAGGGAGAATTGTGGTCTGGGGAATCCCACAGTGTGGTAGGGTGGACAGTGAGGTTAAAAGGAGCTTGAAGGTAAAGGTGTGGTGTGGATTTGGAAGCTGCTGTACTGACTGAAGTTTTGCATGTGTTCAGAGAAGGGAAGAGCAGAGTGAAGAGAGGCAGGAGGAGTTTGGGTTCCGTCCAGAGATGTGTGGTGGTGGATTAGACTGGATCAGCCCCTTTGGGGCTGGAGGAGGAAGCAGTAGGGGAAGAAAAAGAGTTGGAAACAAGTACATGGACCCACAGTGGGTGATGGCTGAGAATAGTGGGGGAAACCTCAAGTGTGGGAAACAAAGTCCAAGCAAAAGGTGACTGTGAATGGCTGTGATGGTTCTTTGGGTTTTGCTCATTCATCAGCTGCTTGTTATCTCTCCTGCTTTGTGTGCCTGAGGGTGGCTGCCTAAGTCCTGTAGAGCCTGGTCTGGTGCACCTGGTAAACACATGTTTGAGTCTTCTACCAGCCATAGCTTGGCTGCTTGATCTCCATCCTGTGCTCAGCTCACAGTGCGGTGCTTCCAAGTGTGTCACTCAGGTCTCCAGTAGCATTGCAGACTGTGAGGAGAGTCCTCAGCAGCTGGAGGCTGTGTAGGGCTTCTGTTCAGAGCTGTGCTCTCCAAATCATGGAGACTTTGTCATAGGCCTGTGTAAGAGATCACGTTAAACCCATCAGGTGAAGACTCTCTGCCACCGAGATAAAGCACATGAGAGCTGATAAGCAAATGCTGACTGTCTCTGAGAGCAGGCATTTGCCTGTCTGCTTCCTGAGATGTGCTCTGCTGGCAAGAGCTTCACTTGGGGCCCACCTCCTGCTCTTTGATGGCTCTCAGTTCATCTGCCTTTGTCCTAAATGGCTGAGATTCACCTTGGCTTCTCACCCCTATTTGCTAATCTGTGGCTTTTCTGGCTCTCCCCGTGGGAATGCCCGAAGACCATAGGGAAAATGCAAATGTTTGGACTGCTGTGAAATTTCTGCCCTGGGGGTAATAGCTTCCTCCCAGTGACCAACTTGTGCCCTGAGGCAAGAGAACCTAAACCTTGAAAAGAAATTTATGTGGTCAAATTGTTCTCAAATATCTGGCCATCACTGCTGAACTTGTGATGAGCAGCACATTCATCCATGCTTACTCACTTTCCTTTCTCTGTTTTTGTCCTCATTATAATGATTTGGTGGGGTCCTGGCTCCAAGTGTGGGGAGAGCAAGCTCTCAATGACCAGCCTCAAGCTGAGTTTGACCTTTGCTGGGATTAGGATGCCCTAGTGGTTGCCTTTTTTCAGGGCAACCTATTGAATCCTGCAGCCAGTGGGTGCTTGGCTGGAAGGCTGGTGCAAACAAATTATAACTAGTAGCCTTTGGGCACTTGTTGTTCCTAATGCTGCTGTGTGCATGTAAGTATTGCAAAAAAAATAGACTTTTCCTAATGAGCCAAAGGTTCTTGGCAGGGCTTTTGGTTTGTCAGCAAAAGCTCTTGCACTTTGTGATGCTGTCCAATGAAAGGGAAAACTAGACCTTGTCCTTTCTGCAGGCTCTTCTCTGAAGGTAACAGCAGCTGCCCAGAAAGTGGCTGCAGTTCATGAAGGGCTCCTTGTCTTCATATTGAATCACCCACTTTCCCTGCTTGCCCTTAGCTTCTGGTGCTGGATTTTACTCAGCCACTGTACAAATGTGGGGTCCAATGGACTCTTAACTCAGTTGCCTGAGGGTGGAGGTGGACACCTAGGAAAAAAAATCCAAAATAACAAATATTTGTAAAGCAGTTGTGCAACAGGGTTTGAGTGGGGGGTTGTACCAGTTTGGCCACCTCCTGAGAGGTATGTTTGAAATTCGCTGACAAGGAGTCTGGTAGTAGCACTTTGTTCCCATTTTAATTTTACTACACTACTACTTGGCCTTTAACCAACTGATGCAGCATCTTTTATTCTGTGCAAGTGCTGACTCCACAGTCTTTATCGGGATTTGGGCTTTATCAGCTCTTGGGGAATTTGATCAGTTCAGGGTCTTGCATTGCTGTGATGTTTCTGGGATTGGGAAGCTCAAGGCTTGGGTCTGAAACATGTTTGAAAAAAAAAAAAGTCCTGAACTTGATAATCTGCTCACAAAGAGCAGAGATAAGGGGCACAGAGGGCTTTCCTCTAAGACAGGGCTGCAGAATACCAAAGGGATGATAAGCTAATTCACTTATGGCAAGTTAACGAGCTTTAACACAGGCATAGGGGGAAGGTGCTGCCTTGCAGTTCTTTCCTCTTATTTGGAATCTGTGATGGGGAATTTGCAGTCTGAAGGTCCCTTCCAAGCTGAGAAGATACAGCAACGCTTTGTGGAAAGGCTGCACAGGTGACCCCGTAAACAGGAAGAGAGAAAACGTGGTAAATGTTCAATTTGTACAGGAAACACACTGTGCCGATCAGCAGCTGCCGGGGGAGCTGCAGGGGAAGGTGCTGCAAAGAGGAAACCACAGCTGGGGAAGGAAGGGAGTTTGACTGGAGGTTGTGCCTTGGCTCTGTGGGGTTTTCAGCTGGGTGCCCAGAGTCCTGGAAGTGCAAGTGGAGGGACAGGGAAACCCGAATAAATTGCATTTGCAGTAGAAAGCAAGAACATCTCCTCCCAGTTCCCAGAAGTATGACACCATCCTGAAAAGACAAAACATGTTCTTATGTGGGCAGACTGCAGATCAGTTGTTTGCACATGTCTTTCATGGTGATATTTTTTTTTTAACCAGTACTCCCAGTTCTTTGGCCCCAATTTCTCTCTTTTTCCCTCCTTTTTTTTCTTTCTTTTTTTTTTTTTTTTAATATAAAAAAAGAGGAGGAAAGTGAGGGTGTGCAAGCTTGGTTCCACAGAGCTATTGCCAGGGTGGCTGGGGGTGTCTTCCCTGCTTGGCACAGTCTGATCCATGAAACAAGATGAAAGGAAACCTCCTCTCTGCCATCCGAGATGGCAGTCGCTCCTGAAAAAGCCAGACTTGTTCCTCTGGTAATGTGGTGTGTGTGCCTGAGATTTGAAGAGGTCAGTAAAGAGTAGTTAATGATTGACCCTCTCATGGAACCTACAGCACCTAATTTGGGAGAAAGGGTGACTTTAAATGTTCCAGCCTGAACAAATCTCAGCGATGATCTTGACATAAATGATTACCGAGGCAGCCTTGTTCTCACCTAAGCTGTCATTCCTTAAATAGTAACTTGAACTACTAATTGGGCAGTAGAAATCCTGCTGCTTGTATGGGGAGTGCTGTAAAAATAGGCAGCATGTTCTTGTAATTGCTGGTAAAGACTTGCAGCTTCTTCTGGCTTGTCGGTGAGACAGCGGTGAGCGTGCTCAGCCTCTCTGCTGCTCCTTGCCCGGGTGTCTCTCCTGCCTGTCAGACCTGGCAGGTGGACTTGGCAAGAGAATTTGGGGAGGGCACCACTGTGGGCACAGAGCCAGCCCTTCCCCAAAGCACTGCTGCAGAGGGAGCCAGGCACGTAGGAGACTTTCCCCAGGAGTGTGGCGTGCACTGATCTGGAACAGGATCTGTGATTGAAGGGAACTGCTGTTTGCTGTAACCAGGTGCCTTAGGTAGGTGAGTAGTTAGGCAGGTTCTCTGCCCATTAAACTCCTCCTGCATGTCCTGTGCTGTCACTCACTCTGCTGTGCTGATGACCTGCTGGCACCTGAATCTGTGCTGCTGGAAGAGACAGCTCTTGGCTGGACCTTGTGTGTGCTGCAAACACCTGCAGCCCCTCCAAAATGTTCTATTTATGGAGGTGGCTCCAAGGATCAGAGCATGTCAGGGTGCCAAGGACTGCTTGAATCATTTCCATTACGCCTCAGTGGATCTTCTCTTGTTGCTCAGAGGCTGATTCTATTTTCACAAACAATTTGTATTTCCACATAGCACTGTTGCCTGGCCCCTCCTTGGAGCTGGCACTGAGCAGCCGTAAACAAGGTGGTTGGTACAGGCAGGGACTGGAGTTTTGTGCCCTATTCCAAGCCTTCCTGGCTGCAGCAAGTCTTTGGAGAGGGCCAAGTTTCCTTGCTGTTTCTGAGCTGTGCCCTCTTCACCTCCTGGTGTTGGTGCCCACCGTGAGTGTCACTGGAGGGTCTGCAGGTGTGTGTGGGAGCTCCTTGGGATCATGTCACTGCTGTACACAGCAATACACTTTCAGGAATTCATATACTCCAGCTTTAAATACTGAATATTTCTGTTTTGAGATCTTTTAATGTGGAGGGTTACAGATGCTTTAACACACGCAGCCAGGAGTTAAAAGGTCACTGCACTGTTCATGGCCCTCCACCCTTCTTCCACTCCACAGCTGAGCTATCTCTGTACAGTGCTGACACAGAGAAACTGCTACTACTTTCTCAATTCTCCCTCTCCCCTTGTTTTCCCGAGTTTAACCTCTCACCCACATCTGTTTCCTATGAATTTATCTTTGTGGAGAGCCCAAAAAGCCTTGATGCTGTGGGTGAAGCTGTGAGCCTGTGCCTGCCTTACAGAGCTGCTGTCTCAAGTCAGTATTTAAGATCTTGGACCACACCAAGAGGAGACTGTGAGGGAAAGATGGATGAAAAAGATTGAGATGTAGCGTGAAAACTGCAGAGAGCCTCCCAAGTCTGTCCAGGACAGACTTCTAAGGATGTGACTTGGGAACCTCAGGCTGCAGTGCTGCCCTCCCTGCCAAAGTGATGCTGCTGGTGGGACATGTGGTGTTTTGGGGATATTTGTTGCTTACTCAGACTATCCACGAGTAGCAGGGCAAGAGAAGGGACAGATTAAATTATCAACCAGGAGCACATGGCAGTGGGAAGGAACAGTCATTGCTGCCTGAAGGCAGTTTGAGACCATCTTAGCAAAGATGTTGGTGGGAACAATGTACACGGAGAGAAATGCCTCTGCCTTCCCTGGAGTGCTGGGAGGGGACAGAGGAAGGTTTGCAGGCAGCTCAAAAGCCTTGGATATCAGCTGAATTCCTGCTGATACCTGATGGCTGGAAGGTGGAGTGAGGTTTGTTTACAGTGGACACAAAGCTGGGAGGGTGGTTTTGGGCAGCTGGGAGAGGCAGGGTGCAGCCAGTAACTGTAGTGGTGCTGAGGCTTGGGTAGAACAGGAGGAGTTGCAAGATGGGGCTGTGTGATCTCTAGAGATGGAGGGAGGGCAAGAGCAGCCAAGGGAATCTCCTCTACGAGCCACACCAAGCAGTGAATCTGAAATCACTTGTACGTGAGGGATTCCTGCTAATTAACTAACTAACCAGGGCTCACTGGGAATCTCTAGTCTCACTGCATGCTGATGGTTATGTAGGTGACTTCTCTCCCTATTCCTCCTTTAATATTGAACTTTGTCAGACGAGTTATTAAATATGGAGGAGAGTATTTTATATCACTGGCTTGCAGCAGCAAGAGAGCAAGTGCTTTGTCATACCAGCAAAGGTTACTTACGAGTCAGATAAGTGTTGGGAGAAGGAGAGGTGGAGTGCACTGGAGCTGTGGGTTGATGAGAGTCTAAAGGCACACATACTCACTCAAGGAGTTGTAAGCAGCCTTGGGATAGGCATGTAACAGGAGAAGAGTTGACATGAGGCAGTAAAAGGGAACTTCTTTCCTTTCATTTTTTTTTTTTTTAAACTGTCCTGTTTCTGTCTCGGTTACACAACGTGGGCTCTGTTCAGCGTGGGAGTTTGCGTGCAGAGTTCCTCATGTAAGGGCAAGAACAGAAGGCTGGAGTTATTATTGATCTGTACGACCTAAACCCGCTTTGAAAGAATAGAAAATGCTAATTATGGGGCAAGAGTTAAAGATGCATCAATCCTTTAACAAATGGAGAAGGCAGGTGAGCTGCCAGCCCTCCTGGGAGCAGGGTAGTTAAATCCAGGAAGGATTTTTCAGAGCCAGGGCAGCCAAAGCAGGGTGGCTACTGCAAAGCCATTCCTCATCCTGATGCCTGCAGTGAGGGTAGGAAGCTATTCATTTGAGCAGGCTGTTGCTCAGTGCCAGGCCTTGTCAGCCCAGTGTCTGGAACCAAAATAACTGATTTGACTGTAGCTGTCACTAGTTTTGTTAGGGAAAAATCTGTGATGAGAACATGACAGCTGTAAATTAGGAGGAACCTATTTTTGTGTTAGTCCCTTCAGGTTCTGCTGGGTTTAGTCCCCTGTAATTGCCAGGCCCTCGCTGTATAGTTGTTTCAATAAATTAATGAATCTCCATCGTTAGGTTTTTATCCTGCTGCTGCATGGGATGCCTATCCCCTGGGAGCCTGTGCATCCTTTTCCTGCTCAGGTTTCCCTTGTCCTTCTGCTGCTCTCCTTCTCCATTTCTCACTGATTATAATAAAAGATGGAATGTGGAGGCTGTATGCCCAGCGTGTTGTGCCACCCCGTGTGCGGAGCTTTTCTCTTCCCTCCTTCCTGAAATGCTGCAGACCCCATCCTAATGCACATTCCTCTCTCACCCCATATAGAGGACACCAACAACAGCTCTGAACACGAGAACAGCACAGCTTCAGAGCACAAGTGGCCTTCCTGCAACGCCCAGGATGAAATGCTGAACTTGGCCTTCACCATCGGGTCCTTCCTGCTCAGTGCCATCACGCTGCCCTTGGGAATTGTCATGGACAAGTACGGCCCTCGCAAGCTGCGGCTGCTTGGCAGGTGGGTGCCCTGGGCTCCCCGGGTGGGCTGAGGGGTGAATTCCCACTTTGTCTGGGTCAGATGGGTGCTGTTTGGGTGCTGTGCCTGTTGTGGTGTCCCTGCAGCATTGGGAAGAGTGTGAGGGATGGGATCTGCTGGAAGCTGGTGGCCGTGCACAGGGCTGGGATGTTTTCAGCCAGCACAGTGAATTGCTCCATAAGGGAAGGGCCTGGAACTCCATGTCCACACTTCTGCTCTCCAGTGTTGCTCTGTGATCCCCGTCCAGATGGAGCCTGGAGGGAGAGTCATTTGTGAGTCATGGAGGGGAGCTTTCTCCTTGAGCTGGGAGCTGTGTCCTGAGAGGCACAAAACCAAGATGTTACATCATTGTTTGCAGGCTGGGGAGTTAACTTGGGAACAAACAGATCCTGTTGCCTTTTCTAGGGCCCTTCTCTTCCATGTGGTGTATGTTGCTTTATGCCTTAAATAACAAGGTCTTAGCTGCTTCCATCATGGCATGTAGGGATTAGTGACTTGTTGGGCTCAGTGGACCCCAGCACTGTTTTAATTGTCACGATTTTAATGCAGTGAACTTGATCAGAACCCAAACTGGTCTGTAGGCAGAGTGGGAAAAACAGGGCAAGTCTCTGACTCAAACCCTACCAGAGAGGAGCTGTGAGTGCTGTGACCACAGCTGGGGCTCAAGACAAAGGCTGCTGCTGTCTTTGGTCACCTCGGGGTGAGGGCTGGCAAAGCTCTGCGGGGAATTTGAGTCCAGGCAGAGCTGCGTCATTACTGGGAGGAAAGGTTCCTGCCTCAGCCCTTGTGCAAGGCTTGCCTGTAATATTTGTTTGTCTGTAACGTTTGGGTATTTCCCTGGATTTTTCTTCCCAGATTGCCAGCTTCCCTCCCTCTCACAGAAATTACACTGCGCTTGCTTAACGAGGCGCTGAGGAGAAGGAGGCAGATGAATTTTACTGCATTTAAGGCTGTCTGTGAGAAACTCATGGGTCTGGTTCCCTTTCAGTGCCTGCTTTGCTGTGTCCTGTGTGCTGATCGCGTACGGTGCCAGTAACCCAGACTGTAAGTCAGTGTCTCTCTGCTGAGCCGGGAGGACTCTGGGGCTGTGGCTTGGGGTTTTTGGGGAAGCAGACAAGTGTGCTCGGGCTGTCACACCCCCAGTGCTGCACTAGGGTCTTGCTGAGGACACGAGCCAAGCCTCTGCCAGCCTGAGGGAGCCAAGTGGCTCTGGGGAGGGCTGATGTTTCACAACACTAAAGTGGAGAGCACAGTCAAGGGCCAAATGTCTGAGATACCCAGGTCTCTTAGCTTTGTGGTTGGGCAGGGACAGGTCCTGTAAAGGAGTAATTGCAAACAAGTTCATGGCTTTTTCAGGGTTGGGAAATAGGTAATAGCACACAATGTGTAGATTGTTTTCTTGCCAGGGATAGATGGAGCTTGCTCCTCAAGACCAGATAGTGACATGACACTTTGAATCCAGCTCTTTCAAGTAAATCTTCCTTTTAAGACCCATCAGACAAGCTGAATCAGCAATTCTTTTCCTTAGAGAAAAGAAACCCTTCCATTCTGGGGAAAGATGATCCCATCCTGAACTCTGTTTTGGAGGAAAGCCCTGTCCTTCCTGGTCTATGTGGCTGGGGAGATGGGTGCTGGGTCAAGAACAGCGTGACATGTCCTGAGGGTGTTGATCCGCTGGTTTTGTGTGTCAGGGCCAAAGCCCTCAGGGCTCTTTTCTCCTTTCCCTCCCCACCCTAGTGAAAGCTAAGGGCAGGTTTTTTATTGTTGCAGCTCTGTCTGTGCTGATATTCATTGCACTGGCTCTGAATGGCTTTGGTGGGATGTGCATGACCTTCACATCGCTCACGGTAAGTGAAGAGTTATTACCTGACTGTTCTGTCCCTTACTGTGGCTGTGAGCTGGGCTGGCAGGAAAGAGCAAAGTGGATCTTCTGCCCGTGGCTTGAATAGCACGTGTTTGTGTTTGGTACAAAGGGTCAGTCACCCTTGGGACTGAGAACTAGGTTGTTATTCTAAGGCTTGTTTTCCCCAGTCCTGTTTTTTCACCTGCCTCTTGTATCTCAGGTGAAGCTTGGGGAGTAAAAAGGAAGTGGTTTTTGTCTAGGACTCACACTGTCATATGCCTGTACATGCAGTGCTCAGCTACTTGGCAGAGGCTGGACATGTGTTTGCACTGGATTTAGCACTGACATACTGCAGGAGGAATCAGCAGGGCACAAACCCTTTGCAGCTGGGTATGACCAGCTTTCTGCAAGTGCAGTTTGCATCTTGCCTCAGGAGAATGGTTGTTCTTGAGCACAAAAAGCTTTTGCTTTCAGAAGGGTGAGAGTCCTTTGCAGGTTTCCTTAGAAATGCTCCATTGTTGAATGTGTCCAGCTCCATCTGTGCAGCCTTCTTGGATATGTTTAGTTTATGGATTGTATGGAAAGCTTTGGTCAACAACTGTCAGCTGGATCTCTACATTTTGGGGTTCTTTTTGCCTGGAGGCAGAAGCAGTATCATTCTCCAAATAACTGCTTTATTTTCTGCCTCATTACCCTGATTGTTGTCAGCATGGCTGAAACAGGGCTGCGTGGAAAGTCGCCCAGAAAACAAGTCTGGGAAGCACTGATGTTTTTTGAGCTGTGGTCAAAAACTTTCAGATGTGGACTGCGCTACCTTGAACTTTGCTGTTGAAGTAAAACTTCCTATTAAAGTTACCACTAATTTAATAGGGCTTAGGCACTGGCTGAACAAGGCTTAGACACTGGCTGAACTCCTGAGACCTAAATTTGGCAGAGGCTGGGTTTCGAGAGCACTCTGTGTACTGTGATTTTGCTGCTGCTGTTGCCTTCGTGTATTCAAAGCTTTCAAAACTCTGTGCAGATGTTGCTCTCTCCTTTGTATGGGGTGTTCTTCACTGTGGTCCCAAGGAACTGTGGGGCAAATGTCATCCTGCCACGCTTCAAATAAAAGCAAGGAAGAGAGGAGCACATCAGTACTGCTGTGGGAGAGGGGAGGATTCCCACCCTGCTGCTGCCAGCGTTGGTTATTGTCTCTCTGGGTGATTATGAAGGGGTCACAGATTATTTTAGAACCACTGGTGATGATGGGAGTGAGGGCAAGGATAAGGAGGAAATATATTGGATGTGCTGTACTGTGTGTACTTTTAGCACCAGAAGAAGTGAGCAAAGGCACTTATTAGTGCCCTCATTAGTGAGCCAGTTCCGCAGTGCTGAGGAACTGCAGGAAAAAGGTCAGACCTGCCCAGAAGAGATCCAAGCCTTGAGGAGGTCTGAAGCAAGTAGTGATGCTGTGAGATCACACAGGGAGGCCTCAGGTGGAGCCCACCCCCTCCAGACATCAGTGTGTTTTATAGAGAGCTGAGGTGGCTTCAGGCCTGCCTTCTCCAACCCAGAGTCAGATGTAGCTGCTCGTGCCGCCCTGCACAGCTGCACAGAGGCATTTTGGTACCTGAGGCGTGTGAACGTGGTTAAAAATAATCTAAAGTGGGAGGGAAGCACTTCTTCACCTGCATCACAGCGTAGCTGTGCTGGTGACGGTTGGAAGCAGCTGTAGTTTGGTTGTTGGCAGATCACTGTGTGGTTCTGCCTGCAAGCTGGGGAGCTCACAGTTGGTGTGCCAAGAGCCACCTTCTGTGGTGACACGGTGATACCTTGTGGGCTCCTTCCAGCTGTGGCCCACAGAGACAGGGAGTGTGACAAGGGAGAATGGCATGAAGCTGAGTTGGGAGGTTTAGGTTGGGTATCAAGCACCCAGAGGGTGGTTGGGCACTGAACAGGCTCCCCGGGGCAGTGGTCACAGCACCAAACCTGACAGAGCTCAAGGAGCATTTGGACAACGCTCTCAGGCACATGGTGGGATTGCTGGGGTGTCCCTTCTAACTCAGCATATGCCATGATTCCATAGGGATGACAGCTCCACGGCTTGCTGGCTGCAGGTGACGTGGCTCGTACACACTGTGCCCTGCGTTGTGCCCAGGAGAGGTTGGAGTAAGCACTGAAAGGGGGAGGCTCAGAGACCTTTGTAGGGACGTTCATTGCCAGGGTGGTGAGCCCTGAGCAGCTCCTGGTGCCAAGGGAGCTCGTTCTGGCTGACACAGGCCCTGGCTGCCAAGCACACACGTGCAAGTCACAGCAAGGTGACTCCCTTCCCCTGCCAGCTGCCAGTGGCCTGAAGTGCTCCAGGAAATGGGTCAGTCCCAGTGGTGCATGAGCTGATCTTCTGCCACCCCGGGTGGGTTACGGTCGCTGTTTCATGGCCGGGTGTCCACAAGGGAGCCCCTGCAGTGTGTGGGGTTGGGGTGCTCACCCGGGGAGCTTCATCAGGGGTTGGAACCTCCTGGGCCGCCTGCGTGGCGTGATCTGGTGGCAGGGCAGGAGACTGGGATCCTCAGTGCCTCTGCAAGAGATAAATGGGATCTCTGAGGATTAGAGCCTGGGACAGTACTGCACAAAGCTTTGCCTCTTGAGTTTAAAAGCCTTTTTCAGTGACAAGTCCCCAGGGTATCATGAAAGCACATGGCAGGCTGTGGAGCCAAAACAAGCTGCCGTTTCTGGGTGCCTTGTCTGTGGCTTGGGGAGGAGGGGGAGCGAGCAAACGGTGCAGTTCCCAGTTCTGGGAACAAGGTCAGACTGTGCCTGTTGTTAAAATGCAGAGGGGAGATTTCTGCCTCGTGACTTGGTCTTAGCCAATATAAGTGAAGATTGGAAATGGAAACAGATCTGTGTTGGTGGCTCTGACAGCAACACAGGGATCTGGCGCTGGTCCTGCTCCGCAGCTATTTCATGCAAAGAAATAAACATGTGTGATAAATTACCACAAAGAGCCTTTTATAGATTGTTCTCTGTCCTGTTTTCCTTTCAAAGAATTACAGCTGCTTTGCTCTTTATTTTCTGCTACAAACAACCCCCTATAATCAAGGCGGGGGGAACATCTCTGTATAGGGAATCTGCTTGGAAATATTAGGAAAACTTAGGGCTCTCTGAGCTTTTGTTTGTTGGAGAATGGGAACAAGAATTTCCATATGCTTTGAGCAAAGCAGGCAGTTTGAAGCTTTCCTGGAGAACATATTTTTAGTGTCTGTATAACTTCCAAATACACCCCCGACAGGGAAAACAAAGTTTAATTGAACAAAAATACCATTCTCCAGTAGTCAGGTTCTCAATCCCTTGACTTCTTCCACTGTTTTTCAAACAGTCCTTGCAAGAGAAGGGAAACTGGGTTTGGTAGTACTACTGTGGTATCTTCTGCATATGGATTATCTCCAGGAAAAAGCTGAGAAAATTATAAAAGGTGATCTCAAACTCACTATAGGGCAGATGAGAAAATAATCTGCAAGAGGAAATTATTTATCAGTGTAGAATTACACACCTGCAATAAAGGATTCCAGGAAGAGTTACATATGGAAACATTCAGTTAGTGTCTTTCTGACGGGACATGAAGTTAATAGTACATTGAGTGTTACTGACCTTTAAACAGGAGGCTGAAGAGTTTCTGTCGTCATAGGTCTTGCAGAATTGGAGCTGTCATACCAGAATGGGCAGAACTTAGTGGAGGAGTCACTCTGCAGAGATAAGACAGAATGAGGATCAGATCTTTTTGGTGGCAGAAAAACAAAGAACCCACTTGCTCTCTGTGGCTTGTGTTTTTTGTAGGGTTTTTTTTTCTTCCCCGTGGTTCATTTTTTCCAGTGCTTGCTACTATAAAGACAGCATGAAAAATGACTTGGTAAATACTGTGTGTTATTTTAGTAGCTGGTCTTTAGCTGAGACCTGCCCAGGCCCTGCCAGTGCTGGCATTCACAGTCTGAGAGGTTTTCTGTCTGGGTATGGACTACTTTTTCCCTTCACCTCCTCTCTGCCCCTCCAGGTAGTCTCATATTTCCTTTCCTTCCAAGTGCTCAGTGTTTGCAGTTTCTGTTTTGATAGGGTTGGATAAGACCTTAAATCTCTTCTGGTTTTTTGGTTTGTTTTTTTTGTTGTTTTTTTTCTTAAGTCTAGCTGCTTGCTTGGTGCCAAATTGGATTTTAGGAAATCTTTAGCCTTTCTAGGACTTCTGTCCCCGTCAAGGCAGAAGCAGACTTGGGTTTTCCCAGGCATAGTTGCCTGTTCTGTGTCTCCAGTAGCCCTCAGAGCAGGAGGATCCACCTGGGAATTGCTTGTCTGCTGTATGAAAAGGGCTTTTTGTGGTGTTTTGGGTCTCTGGGGAGAACCACCCCGAGCCAAGAAGCAGCTGTGTTTGTGGAGCCCTTGCCCTGCCCCGAGCTCCCCAGCAGGAGCAGCTGCTTGTTGTCATTTCTGGAGATCGTTTTAGGTGTGGGGTGTTCGAGGTGAAGCGAATGCCCAGCCCAGTGACAGCGACCAGCCTTTCTGCAGCCTGCAGACGCCGTATCCTCTGCAGATGCTGTTCCCTGGGGTGTGTATTTAGGCCACTGCTTCCAAGGAGAGATTTTTTCGAGCCTGGTAACAGACCTTTGGATCCTTTGCCGTTTCCTGCCTGCAGCTCCCGAGAGCAGCCTGTTGGCAGCTCTCCCGCATGCGGGGATCTGGGATGGGTGTGGGGATCCTCTGCAGAGCAGTGCAGCGTTTTCTGCCCGGGGTTCACCGGCACAGCATTCCTGCTGCTCCCTGGCCGGGGTTATCTGAGGACCTGGAGGCTGCAGTGCATAGGAAGCTCTGCAGTGGGACACAGGGATGATAAACAGCCAGATGGATCCTGGAGTGTGCCTGCACAGGAATACTTGCGTTGTAAACACGCCGCTCCTGCCGTGACACAAGCCAGATTTGCTTGCCTTATATGCTGCTCCTGGGAAAGATGGATTTGTTTTTCAGCGGTGGAAGGGGAATGTGATGGCAGCATTTGCTTGCTCAGGCTCGGTCTCATGTTCTCTGAATTGTTCTGTGCAGTGGCCTCTTTACACAGATAAAATGCTGGTTGTGCTTTCAGTCCTAGAAGGCATCTGCAGTGCCCTGCTTTGAGGTCCTCTGAGGCTGATGGGTAATGATGCTCAAGTGAATTTGGGGAGTAAGTGACCCAAAAAAAGGAGGTGGGAGGGAAATCTGCCTGCCTGCAGCAGAATCTCTGCCTGTTGACCAGATTCAGGAGGTATCAGCCGAGTTCTCTGTAGCCCAACAACTTCAAAGCTTCTCCCTGTAATTTTCAGTTTCCAGGGCATCATTGGTGAGTGATGGAAACTTTCTCATGGCTGATTGTTTAGGAAAACAGGGAGTTCCTCCTTTGAAAAGAGGTGGGAAGGTCTCCCAGCTCTTTCTGCCTTTTTCACTTTGCTTTTGGGTCCTGAGTGGAAGCAGGGGCTGGTGAACCAGCCTGGGAGTGATTTTTCCTGTTGAGGTGGCAGAAGTGGCTGCTGTGAGCTGCTTCTAGCTGTCCCTACCAAGAATCTGTCTGCTTTCCCAACAGATCCTTGCAGAACCAGCCTGGTCTGCTCCCAGCAATGCCAACACACCTGATGGGAGCCCAGGCAGTGAAGTGGGGCGGGTGGCAGGAATGGCAACATGAGGTGCTGTTGCTTGCTACAGAGTGCAGCAGCTGTGTAGCTGTGCTGAGCAATAAATCCTTGGATATCTAGTGTTTGTGATTGCTTTCCTGCACCTAGCTCCAATATAGGGTGCTTGGGCATCTGAGCCATCCAAATGATGCAGAAATTATCAGCTTTAGGTAGAGTCTGCTCTCACAGAAGGAGCCATGGAGATAGCTGGAAATGGAAATGCAAACAGCAGCACCGTTTGTGTTTGTCTCTGTTCCTTCTTGTTATAACAGGAACTTTCTGGTCTGCTGGAAAGATTTGGATGCTGACCCCAGGTGCATAAACAAACCTGGCAGTTCAAGGTGTTGCAGGGTGTGTTAGACTGTGGCAATCAGGGGCTGTGTCTAACAACTTTTGACTTAAAAAGAGGGCGATGCACAGAGAACTTGGGCTCGGGTTTTTTGGAGAGGAGAAGAGGTGGTGGCTGCAGACTTTGGGTAAGGAGCTCTTAAAGAAAGTGCAAGAGCTGGAGCACACGTTCCTGTGCTAAAGGTGACCAATGCAAACTATGCTGTCAGTCTGGAAAGAAGCAGTGTCACTGAGTACATAAATCTTGGATTATAGACATTCCCTGTCACTGGAGACACCAGTGCAACCTGCAGAGTAATATCCTAAAGAGCTAAGTCATTCCTGAGTAAAACTGGCTGCTTCACATTCTGGTATCCAGGAGCCTTAATCCTAAATGCCGATATTGTCCCAAGAAAGCCTCGTTCCCTTGGCACCAACCTGTTTCAACCGATTTTTTCTTTCCCCAGCTGCCCAACATGTTTGGTGACCTTCGTTCCACGTTCATTGCTCTGATGATTGGCTCCTATGCTTCCTCTGCTGTGACTTTTCCAGGAATCAAGGTGAGGCCATGGGATCAAGACTCGTGACTGGGGGTGGTGTGCTGGCGTCTTGCACCATTTAGCAATAATGTGGCAAGAAAGAGGGACTGTTTGCTAAAGCACTTTTTTAGAGATGTGCATTTGCAAGATTCAGTTCCTGTCTGTATTAAAGGCTTCCCAAGTGACTACCTCGAGAATGCAGCAAATAGGAAAATTTAAAAAGTGCTAAGTTGAAGTAACAAGTTTCTTAAAAAAAGATCTTAAATTTTTCAATCTCCGAGCCATGTATATGTATTTTTTTAAATCCACATATGTACACTTAACCTCTGTGATTGTCACCAATGGTTGGCTTTGAAGATAATTTATTGCTAGCAAATGGCACTGAGAAGACAAGAGACAGTCACCTGAGCTGCCTGGATAGATCACTACTGGTTCTGAACCAGAGATGTTTGATTGCAGGGTTAGCATAAGGGGGATATATAAAGGTAAACCAATCTCAGGTGTGCAGGGAAGTTCCTGATGGCTTTCCAGGAAGAAGGTTCTTGTCACAAAACTGTTTTTTTTGTTACCACCTGAGTTTAACCCATTTTAAATGTAGTATGTTCTTTCCCACCGGTTCCTCTCAGACCTCATTCAAAGAATATTGAAGGATCTTTCTACTCTTATAGCCAAAACCACTTTCCCTTGTGATTTCCAGGTTATATACGACTTTGGGGTCTCCTTCATCCTTATTCTGCTCGTCTGGGCAAGCTGTGCAGGACTTGTTTTCCTCAACTGTTTCTTCAACTGGCCCCTGGAGCCTTTCCCAGGACCAGAAGACATGGACTATTCGTAAGTTCCCTCTATCCTGGCCTTGAGGGCTAATCCTGTTCTTAAATCTCTAGAAAGTGCTGGCACAAAGAACTTGGAGGAGAGGACAGGGAACTCCCTTGCATGTTGTTTATTGCTGCCACCTCTTAGGCTGAGGATTTATGTCTGCCATTACCATTATGTCTTTATTGGTGAATACCAGTGGAAAGTGGAACTTTCCAAAGCATAGGAATTATGGAAAAATAATCTGTCCATAGTCATAAGCATTCCTACATTGACCTGTGCCAAATTGGCCTGGGGAAAGTATCTCTATGTGCTCTGGATCCAAACCATGTGTGGGTTTGTAGATGGAAACTAGTGCCTTAAATCCACAAACAGCCTTTCTGACTCTTGCAACTTTGCTGCCTCAGGTTCCTCACCCTGTGTTGCAGCTCTCATGCCCTTTGCTACCCAACAGGGTGAAAATAAAGTTCAGCTGGCTGGGATTTGACCACAAGATCACCGGGAAGCAGTTTTACAAGCAAGTGACGACTGTGGGGCGCCGTCTCAGCGTGGGGAGCTCCATGAAGGGCCCCAAGGAGCCGGCAGCCTTGCAAGAGAACAACAAGCTCTGCCTGTCTACAGTGGACCTGGAAGTGAAGTGCCAGCCTGACAGTGCAGGTGTGGTTCCCTCAGTGCCCCAGGGATGCTTGTGCTGGCACAAGCCCATTGGCCTCTCTGCTCTGCTCCAGACCTGTTTGTAAGAGTGATACGTGATCCAGGTGTTGCCAGGGCCGTGTGCCAGCCACCCTGACGGAAACACGAGTTCAGTTATATAAGGAATCCTGTCCTGGTATCCCTGCCTAAATACAACATATGGAGTAGCCAGTGGTGGGGACACCACCATGGCAATGGGTGTGGCTGCAGGAGGACAGGGCAGTTGGTCACTGCTGTCTCTTAGGTGGACTGTTGCCATCATAGAATGGTATGACTTTCAGGGAACCTTAAAGATCATTTAATTCCATCCCCCTGCCCTGGGTAGGAACATCTCCTACTAGCTCAGATTGCTCAAAGTCCTGTCCAACCTGGCCTTGATGGTGAAAGCAAATGGTTTGAAGTTTCCTTTTGTTCCAATCCACCGAATCAGGCAAGTCTTCTTTCCTGCTTCCTTGCCCCAGTTACTGGCACTCAAACTCCAAGCATCCACAGCTCTTCATTATGGAAGTTTGTAAGCTACCAGGTAGTTAACTATGAACTTCTTGGAGCTGCCACTGGCACACAGTGCTGGAATGACTATTGAGGAGAAGACTTGCTAGGCCAGAGGTGGAAGCCTCTTCTGAAATGGTAAATGTTTACCGAGGTATATTGCTTTCTTCAGACTCTGTTATTCCTTCTGCAGCTTCTCCCTCCTTCATGAAGAGTGTCTTCAGCCCTATCTTGTTGCTCAGCCTTATCACCATGTGTGTCACTCAGCTGCGGCTCATCTTCTACATGGGAGCCATGAACACCATCCTCGAGTTTCTGTCTGGAGACCCAAGTCAAGGTAGGGGGATCTCTGAAGACCTTTCTTTATCTGCTTCCTTGGAACTGGTTGCTGCCCCAGGCTTGGTCCTTACAAGAGGCCAGTGAACCTGATTACTCAGCAGATACACCGTGTGTGGTGTCCGAGTGCACTGGCAGCTACTGGGAGGGTCCAGCCGAGGGCTGGAACCAGCCCAGGACAGAGGGGCAGCGAGGCAGACACTTGAATGTCAACCTAATTTTAGCCCTGTGTCTGTCAAATACTGCTCCATGTTATTTCCCCGGGTAGGTTGTTGAAAGCAGCCTCTCAGGGTGGACTGTGATAATTTTTATTTTCACTGGAAAACCTATTTCATCAGGTATTTGCTCTCCTTACCCTAAGCAAGCACAGAGTGCAGAGCAGCTGACTCTCATGACTAATGGTTGGACTCGGTGGCTCAGCCCAGCAGCTGGGGGTGGGAGAAGTGAAGTCAGAGCTGTTTTGTGCAGCTTGGTGTGTGCTGGGGAGGCTCGGGGTGCTCCCTGCACTGGACTCGTCTGTATTTATAGTTCTGATGCAGCACATGGAGCAAACAGGAAAGAGTACATTAGTTTACTGTTGTTCAAAAGACCCAGGGTTGCAAAACAAGACTTAAGACTTTTTTTTTTTTTTCCTAAAGTTGTTTTTGTCCTTTGTAGTAAGATCCAGTTTGAACTTGTTCAATCTGGATTGCACGGAGCTGATAAATCAAGAGGCACTCCTCTGAAAACAGGAGTGAGCTTTGGGGGAGGGAAGGAAACTCAGGAAACTCCAAGTGCCCTGGCATTCCCTGAATTGCTTTGTTTCTTGAGCCTCTGACAGCCTGCAGCATTCAGCTCTTTATCTCCTGGCTCGGGAGCCAATTTAGACATTAAACAGTAAACAGGACAAACTTCACACTGCCTACCTTTCCCAAAGGTGCTTAGTTTTCTGCTTACCTTGTAACTCTGACACTGGGGGTTTTTTATTATTTTTATTTATTTATTTTTACCCTGGCTTGCTCCAGTTATTTCTCTTTCATTTTTTTTCCTCTCCTCCCCTCCTTGGAATTTTAGAATTAATACTAACTGTATAAGCTGCCAATTCTGTTTAGATCAAACTCTGTGCTAGAACAGGGGTTGTGCCCCTTGAGTATATTGCATTTTTTCTGTGCCACCTTTAAGATTTCTTCCTTTTTTTTTTCCCCTCCTCCCCCTGAATTAGCCTGGGCTCAATGCAGTGCAGTCGCTGTCTTGGTGTTTCCATGGCATCAGCAAAACAGTGGTATTGTCTACTCGCAGCAGTGTCAGGCTGCAAGAGCACTTCCAAGGCGCGTGCAGCTCCCTAGAAATGGAATCTGTGTGGATCAGGAGAGGATGGGATGATCTCCCTGGTCCTTCTCACATTTATTTACTTGAGTGTGATGTGCTGAGAGAGCTCCCTCCACCTGCAGCCGCCCTCGGGAGCACTGAGCAAGGGAAGGAGGGAGTTGAGTCAAATCCTGCAAGTGTTATGGTCAAAGAAAACTTCAGCGTTCCTGGGAGCAGAACAGGAGAGAAGGATGTGGGGGAAATCATGCAGATAGGTAGCAATGCCTTTAAGTTGCAGCGAGGCACAGTTCTGAAAAGCTGTGAAAGTTCTTCCTGTGCAGATTATGGTGACTTAGACCTGTCATGAAACCTAGAAGTGGAGAGAGCAGTCAGCCTGTGGCTGCTTAGCTTCTGAAAACCCTCAGAAGGTGAGGAAGAAGCTGAGGGTTCAGTAGCTCTGTAAATGACTGCCTAATTGTGTTGTGGGAAGGCAGGAGAGAGTAGACCTGTTGTGTCTTGAAATCTGGCTGCGCTTTTCATAAATTGTCACCTTGGTTTCAAGTGTGGTGATACTGGGAGACCTTGGTTAGAATCAGGGCTGGAAAAACTCAGCTGTATGAGGTGATTGCTTAGGATAGTTTTGAGGACAAGATGTGTAGAACATTAGATGTTAAGGATTGTGCCCTTGTGTGCTCCCTTTGCCGGGATAGAAGCTCTGTCCAGCCTTCCACTTCTGCCATGTCTGCTTGTGGTGGTATTTGATAGGTATTGTTCTGGCTTTTTCTCCTCAGGAAAGAATGTTCTTTTAAGATGATCAATAAGTTGAGGAGGCCCTGTTTTGTAGTAGCTACTGCCTTTCATTCTCTTCTCTTGCTGACCCCATAAATTTCATTCCCTAATTCAAGTTGGCCTTTGCACTTGATGTTTAGAGCCCAAGATTAAGTGTTCAGAAGAGCAAGAAGAGGCAAAACATGACAGAGTGGCTTGCTTCTTACCTTCTGTTAAAAAATAACCAGACAACAGTAAACCAGCTCCTGGAGTGTTCACAGAGGGTGATGCCACCCGTTTGTCTTGGCTGCAGCAGTTGCTATAATGAGAGGGGATGTGGGGTCACTTCAGGGTTTGCCTTTGTGGGAGTAACAGGGGTTAGTTTGGAGACTGGAGTTGGAAGTTCCTCTTGGTTCTTTTGCCAGCAACCAGAGCCAGGAAAGTATCATCAGGTGCCCTGCTGAGGTTTGCTACAACTGGATAGGAAAGAAAGGCTTGTTGGGAACTTGTCTCCATTACTAAGTTGATTTGGATGTAAATCCTGGCTATACTGCTTTGGCCAGACCTAGAAATGCTTTGGGAGGGACAAACTAAAATTTAGTTTAGTTGTTTTGCTTGCAGTGCTGTTACTTGTGCTCTGTGCTGAGAGGGGCAGTTTCAGAACTACATCCTTATTTCAGAGCTGTGGCACACCATGACTCACCAGCCCTTCTGTGCGATGCCTAAATCATCACATGGGCTGCTGAGAGGAAGTGGAAAAAGCATTGCAGGGTGGGGGAACTGCTCAGTAACAGGAGGGGACAGTTCTTCTAAGTCTGCTGGCATCAGCTTTCCCTTAGCAAACAATGGAGACACTTCTCTTGTCTTTAGCGTGTGGGAAATTTCATCAGTTTGAGTTTTTCATGATTGCTCTCAAATGCTGTGGGTTTTTTGCTGCTAATCTCCCCTCCTCCTCCCTCCATACTTGTCCATTCAGCACAAAATGGGTTAGTCCTCACCTTCCCAGCCTGATTGTCCTTGCTGGAGCTTCCCAGCTGGAGGGGATGTAACTGCAGCTCCCAGCAAGGCAGGAGAGGAGATGACTAAGGCAGGTCTGGCTGTGCAACACATACAGCTTGTGAGAACTTTTCCTGTCTGTCCTAGCCAGAATAAATCTCCCTGGCACTAAGAAGTTGCTGTGTCCCACTTTTGAAGCCCTACCCGCTGTTGAGCTGCTGCTGCTGCTCAGGGAATACTAGTGCAGGATCAGAAAGGCTGAAGGAAATGTGCCCAGTATGTCAAATCTCTGGGAGGCCAATTGATGGAGTGGGCTTTGGTGTCCCAGCTCCTTGAGCTCTGCCTGTCAGCCTGTGAGTCCAGGGGGTCTGGGTTCTTCAACAGAGAGGTGATCAATGGAGAAGAGCAGGACTTTTTTGTTCTTTTTTTTTTTCCTATTGCTGCTACGGTATCGCTTGGACTAATAATTATTTTTAATTTTGTTTTTTTCCCTGCAGTGGCTCTCTACACTTCCATTTTTGGGGTATTGCAACTACTGTGCTTGCTGACAGCGCCTGTGATTGGGTGCATCATGGATTGGAGAATGAAAGAATGTGATGATGGCTCAGAAGAGAATGAGGAGAGCAACGCTGAGCAGTGCGTAGTGTGCGCCACACGGGACATGCAGCCACGTAGCAGGCCCCCCCCGCTCTGCATTATGTGTTTTGTGATGAAAGACTGAAAAGAATATTGGCTCTTCAGTATAGAAAAGAAAGCCTGAAGGAAGACTTGATAATTGCAGAGGAAAGGAGCAAACTATCTTCCGTGTCTGCTAAGATCAGTCAAGAAGAGCGAATTTAAATTGTAGCAGGAGAGGCTCAGATCTCCCTCCTAGCCTAAGAGTAATAGTAACAGCACTGAAATAAGTACCCAGATGTTCCTCAGCTTCTACTGATGGAGATCCCAGCCACCTCCATAGGCAGACCTCTAGCCAAGCTGGTTTAGATAGAGTTGATGTGATATGTGGAGAATCTTGCTGTGAGTTCCAGTTGCTGCTGAAAGTGCTTTTGTAACACAGGTTTTGCTGTCCTTCCAGAAGTGACAAGAAAAAGAAAAAGCGTGATCGTCAGATCCAGAAAATCACCAATGCCACCAATGCCTTTGTATTCACGAATTTCCTGCTGGTTGGATTTGGAATCACCTGTCTTATTCCTAACCTACCGTTGCAGGTGAATGAGTGGAATGGATGGGGGTGCTGGAGGGGCTGGCAGAGTGGGGCTGGGCAAAATAACGGGCAGGACAGTGCCAGGAGAACGTGCTAGTGGCAGGAGGGCTTTCTGGCACTGCTGGGAAACTTCTGTACTGCTTGGGAACCCCAGGAGTTGAAGCAAATAGTACCATGCAGTTTACATACCCTTGAGAGAACCAAAAGAAGCAGCTCTAGTTAAAATGTCAGATTTGATCCAGAATTTATTCACACTTAGAAGCTTCTGCAGCTGAGCTATGTAACAACAAATACTTTCCTACCAAGATCCTCTTCAGCAGTGCCTGTGTGTTTAACCTGGGCTTGATTTAAGCTGCTGACAGTTGGAAAATTTGCTGCAAGAAGCACAGCACAGGGTTATATACAGCAGGTTATTTCTGCGTCAAATGCTGTGCCCAATGGTACATGTGGGATTGTAAACCTGTTAAAATATTTATTTTGTGGCACCACCTATTTTTGGCAGAGGAGTTTAGTGATTTTATGCTATACTTAAGCGTGCCTTGATGATATAGGCAAACAGATGTAATTTGCTCCTACTCGCGTGTTGTCCGCAATAACTTGTGGAAAATTAACTAAATTGGTCGCCATGAAAAACCACTTGTGATCCTGGTCACAGGTTGCTGGGGACACATCCTTGCAGCAGTGCCATCTGCAAATGAGAGAGGTCTTGTGTGTGGTTAACCTCAGGGGCCTCTGCAAAGAAAGGAAAAGCAGTGCCTTGAGACAAGTGCAGATTTCTTCCCTTGTGGTGATATTTTGGGTTTTGGTTCTGGGTTATCCAATCCCACCTTTGTACTAGAAAGAACAGCTTTTAGGAGTGGTTGTGTGTTGGGGTCTGGCACGCCTGGGTGGTATCTCGAATGTGATGGTTTTTTCTGCTTCTCTTTTCAGATTCTTTCGTTCATTTTGCACACAATTGTGAGAGGATTCATCCACTCAGCTGTGGGAGGCCTTTATGCTGCTGTGTAAGTCTCTGGTTACCTATCAAATGTGGCTGGCCAGATAAACTGTTTTGGGATGATAGGCTGTCCAGGTGAGAGGCAGATCAGGAAGTCTTCGTGGTCAGAGGGGAAAAATGATGCAACTTGTTTCCACAGTCACCACTAGACATGACAGTAACTAGTCTGAAGTCCCAGCTGGTGCCTTCCTTGTTTAGCAACAGCCAGTCCCTTTGGCATAGCTACTGCAGTGAGACAGGCACAGCTCTGTGTGGGCCTCAGGTGAGACTATGGTATTGACACTAAGGTTATATAGTAAAAGCTCAAGGCTGTTTTTGTCTTACAATGAGCAGATGTGTGCATGTGCCTGGGTAAAACATTAACGTAACTGAAAACATCGCCGCTGCTCTGCTCTGAAGTTACACTGGTAAAGCATTGCTCAAGATAGCATTAGTGATGCCTCCTCCCTTTCCCAGGACAGATCATCCATCCTGTTTCCACCTTATCAAAATTATCGATAGCTGAGTGTAAATACTCTCTTCCTTGTTAAGCAATGTGTTTGGTTTTGAAAACAGATCTGCCCCTCTGTCCTGAGCTGTTGGGACAGAGGAACAGAAAGGAGATGTTCTCTTTCAGGGAATCACAGAATCGTTGAGGTGGGAAGGGACCTCTTGAGACCGTCTAGTTCATCTCTCATGCTTGAGCAAAGTCAGCTAGAGCAGGTTGCCCAGGATTGCACCCGGTTGTGTTTTGAATCTCTATGGATGGAGACTCCACAACTCCACAGACTCCTTCTGTCAAAGGTTTTGGTCCCAGTGTCTGGGGAATCCAGACTAGAAAACCCATCTAAGACTCTGCTTCAAAAATGCATAAACTTTTGGTTTCCTGGCAGCTAGAAGTGAAAGATTTTGTCTTGGGCAAGGTAAATAAATGTATGTTGCTGTACATATCAGCTTGCTTGTAAACTAATCCTGTTTGGCCATTGCAACTCTCTGGAACTTCCTGGAGTGAGGTATTTTTGCTTTGAATGTGACTTATTTCAATATTTGAAGGTTTTGACCCACTTCTTTCTGTCCTCCCAAGCTTAGTTTAACCTGACCCTTTTTAAACACTGCTCAGTCATGGAAAGAGAAAGATGGTTTCTGAAATTTGTTTTTCCATTAGTATTATCTGATATTCATCAATTCAGTCAACAGTGTTATTTAGTTTGACATAGGATCAGACTTGTCCTCTAAAAAGGAAAACACATACCTGTTGTGCAGGTTTCACTCACTTCCAAAGGGAGCAAATTGTTGTAACCAGATAAAAACAATTGCTCAGCCACAAATGGTGTCATCTGGATAAAGAGGCCCTGCGTTCAGCTTATAAATATCAACACTCTGCTCCCTGTGCAATAGGAACAGTAGTTGTATAAGCACTTCCACCTGCCTACAGTACAGCTGCAAAACAAAACAAGTTCTGGATTTTATATTAAAGTTTGAGAGCTTAGGATGAGAACAGTCTGGAGAGGAAGGCTCCAGCCTTGGCACCAGGGCCACCATCGGGTATAGCCAAATACCCTGTAAAAAGGTAGCTATACCTGGATAAGTCCAGGAGAGAGAAGTCCTGCACATTATGACTGTCTTGACCATGCTCTCAAGTTAGTCTCTATAAATTAGTCTCTGTTAGTTGACTGGGAGTGTAATCTGATCTGGGTGATGTGAACAGTCAAGGTGACATATTATAATGCTCTTGCTCTCTTTGTTGACAGATACCCCTCTACTCAGTTTGGCAGCTTGACAGGGTTGCAGTCGTTGATCAGTGCCCTCTTCGCCCTTCTGCAGCAGCCTCTCTTCATGGCACTGACAGGACCTTTGAAAGGAGACCCCCTCTGGGCAAGTTCTTAAATTTCATGTGAAAGCTTGGGTGGTTAAGATGGTTTTTGGCTCGTTTCTTGAAAAACAAAAGGACTCCTGTGCATGAACCAAGGTTAAAAAACAGCTGGACTTTTACCTGTCCCTTAATCTGCTGTTACCTTGGTGCTGTCCAGGAGACCCTTCTCTGTGTGAGTAATGACTCACTGAGAGGGAAAGCCATTAACCCTTACGCTGATTTATGGAAAGGGGGAAAGGGAATGCTTTCCACTAACAGTTTATTCAGTGAGTCAAAATCTGTCAGGTCAAAGTGAGTGACTGTGAGGAGACCTCAAAATACGATAGAAATACTCTGACCCTTAAGAGCTCTTAGCTCCATTTACCAGTAAATTTTGGATTGCTGATGCTAATGTCCAAAAAGCCAAATGGCTGTTGAGGGGTAGGGGTAATGTAGTGTCTTGCTGAGAGTCTGGGCAGCTCAATAAAATAATGACACGGGTGGAGAGTTCTGGTCTCTAGGCTACATGTGCCCACGCCAGCAGCCTGTTGCTCTTCAATCAGCCAACTTGGTGTGAAAGAGCTGCAGCTTTTTCTGTAGAATGAGACTCCCACAGCCATAATCCTGAGCAACAAACTCTTACAGTGTGTAGCTTGTACACATGGTGCTCTGGGCACAGGAGTGTAAATATAAAAACAGTGGAGGATGTTGCCAATACACTGAGCAGGGCGTGTCCTGGTTTGCCCACAGCTGAGTGACGTGGGCTGGGTTCTGACACTGCAGGATGCGTGACTGAGCTGTCGTCCTCCCTTGCCTGCCTAATTTTGGTTTGCTTTTTTTCCTGCAGGTGAATGTTGGCTTGCTTGTCATGAGCCTCCTGGGTTTCTGCCTTCCTATCTACCTGGTCTGCTACAGACGCAGGCTAGAGAGAGAAAAAAAGCAGAAGATGGAAGATGCCAAACTTTTCTTCAAAATCAATGGCACTCCCACTGAGGAAGCCTTTGTTTAAACTGGTGCTTCACATACAACCTCCCCTGTACAGGTTCCTACCACATCCGTGGGTTCTACCTGTGGTGTAAGCCAGGATTTTCCTCCCCTGGCTCTGCCAGTCTTTGCTCACCACTGGAGTGAGGGCCGGACATCATGACTGAGATTTCCTCAGATATATGGCAGGAGGAGACTTCCTACTCCTTACTCCAAAACACGGGACACTTTTTCTTTTTTTAAAGGCCACACAGATATTGTGTCTTAAATTATCCCCTGATCACGCTCTCCAGCAGCAGAGAGTTTGCATAGGAGATTGGGGAGAGAAGGAATAGAGGGATGGGAGAAGAGGGAAGACAGACCATAGTTTGAGTTTGCAAATGTAACGCAGTGAAGTCTTTTTTCTCCCCCTCTTCCCCCAGCCTCGGCTGACAGTCTCAGATGCAAGCTGCACTCTCCTCCCTTCCTGAGGCTTCGTAATGGTCTTTCTGCTTGATGTGTAGCTGGACCCGGTGGTTTTACTGTCTATTCAGACGTACCCTAGACTGTTTCTGAGGCAGGGAAGGGGATTTTATTCCTATGTGTATGAGCACAGCTTCACTGTGTTGCTAAATGTTGGCTGCTAGCACTGACAGCTCCCAAACCTTTTATTACTGCAAACGACACAGACTGTGAGCAATGGATCTGCCTTCCATAAAGAAATGAAGAGCCTATAGTGGACTGCTGGTCCTAGACCAAGCCTTCAGAGGCCTGGAATTCTTCCTCTTCCTGGTTCACAAACCACCTGTATGTGTTTTAAACTGTCTGCAGTCCTGGAACCCTTGAGATAGGAATTGGATCTTGTTTACAGATGAAGTGCTTTTGAGACTTGTTGCCTTTTGCCTCTTCTTCCCTTCGACATGACCCTGGGAGGGGAGCAGCAATGTGTATTTAGTAAAGTGGAGAAACTTCTTGAAGCTGAGTTCTGGGGCTCCAGATACCTTGGTGTTCACGTGTTGTGAGCTGGTGAAAAGAATCAAGAATGCAGAACACTCCTTTGTGCCTGGTAACTGGATCCTGTGGACAGGGCAGGGTGATGTGGTGATGTAATTTTTCCTTTAGCCATAGCTTATTTACATTGCTCTGACAATAGTCACCAGGTTAGTGTGACTGACCAAAATGCTGCCAGTTTGGCTGTACTAGGAGCCTTTTTGATGCTCTGTCTGGACAGAGCACGTGGTGATTGATTGTATGGTGAAGCTGACTGTCAGAGCAATATGCATGGGTAAAGGTGCCCCAGGCCTGTTCACTAGGGAGGGAATACAAAGGGAATTTTTAACCTGCTTATTTTTATAGAGGTCTTGTCTAAAGCAGACTTTTCTGCCCTTAACCTCCTTGCTGAGGTCAGTAGCTCAGGCCCTGTAGCCTTGTGACTTGTGTTAACACTGTAGGACAGTGTTCACTGCTCGGAGCAGGACTGTGCAGGGGTGAGGATGAGCATCCCCAGCAGGCACACTGAGCTGAGCTGGTGGCTGCAGAAAGGTTGGGGCAGAAACAAAATTATTATGAAGATGTGGTGGTGTTTTACTGCAAAGCCTGGCAGGGGGTAAGTCATTCAGCTTCTCTGTCCGGTTGGAAAAGTACAAGACTCAGCTAAGCGGAGGATTAGAAACAACACCACGCTCAGACCTTCCTGAGAGAAATTACCTGGAAACCGGGTGTTAACTCCTTCTCCGACGGTTCAAAGCCTGCAGATGCTCAGCCCAGCCAGGGCTTCACCTTTCCTAAAGAGCAAGCGTGCACAGAGCCTGGGCAGGACGGCTGGAGCCCTTTGCCAGCGCAGGATGACGCGGCAGCTCGGTGGGACGGCAGCGCCATCTCGAGTCACTGCTCCTGCGAGCAGTTCCGATGCTGCTCCACGGTACCTTTCGGTCTTCAGCCACTCGTTTCGAAAGGACTCGCCACTTGAGCATTTGACACATTTGTGAATTATTTTTTTTTTTTCTTAATGTGTTGCCTTTATTAAATGTGTTTGTTCCAAGACAGCCTTATTGCCTGCTGTCAACGCTTTACTCTTCTGGAACTTTTTGTCTTTTGGTGTTGATTCAGTGATCTTCCCAGCTTTTCTTTCTTTTGTGTCGAGCAATAATTAAGGAGGCTGAGTTTTGGTTAATTTTCCTGTTCACCCGGCGTACATGTTCAGAGACCCACCTGCCTAGGTTTCCAGAGGGCTTTCTGCAGGTTTCTGCATTCAATATTACAATACTTCTAAATATTTTGAGAAGAGTCCTACTCTTGCTTCAAGGTATTTGTGACACGAGAATGACAGATTAAGTACCTTTTTTTAGGAATAGCTCAGACAGGTGAGTGTCTGAGCCACCATCCACAGTCTCAGTGTCCTAAAGCAGAGAAGCTGCTGGAGGGTGTCAGTGTGCTAAGTCAGCATTACTTCCACCTCTGTTTCAGAACATTGAATGTGATTGCTTCCACTCTTATGTCACTTGAATTCCTGTTATAAATGTCTCTGCAAAATAGTGGAATATAGAGTGGCATATTTTCATGAAGTCACAGTGGAGTTGCTGCTGCCTTTTAGTTTAGCTGCACATACTTCAAAGAACACCCCTTTATTTCTGCCATCTACCTCCCTACTGCAGTTCCCGGTCCCTGCCCTTTATTAGGAATACCTTCAAATCCAGTTTCATTTGAAAAAACGGTGGATATGTGACTTTTAGTGTCTCTGCTGATGTGGCATGGTGTTTAGAAGCTGCTGGTCAGCTGTGAGGAGCAGAGCTCATGCCTTGGAGTTGCAGTCCTAGTGGGTACACAGGGGAGTTTTAGCTATTCAAAGTTGAACAGACAAGTGGTGTCACCTTCTCAGGCCTTGCAACAAACTGTGGGAGTCATTGCTACAGAATGTAGTGGGGAACAGAAGTATAAATTATTTTTTTTTTTTTTAAAGGGGCTGGTTAAACAATGCTCTGCATCCACTAACTCAGGGAGATTTTAAGTTGCTGTAAATAAGAAAGTTGTGCCAAGGAAAGATTATTGTTCTGTCTACATATTCTGTCTTTTGAGAATTGGTCACAGATGAAGAAAACATGCTGGGCTAAGGTAAAACACTGGTCTGACACTAGTGGGGTTTAATTTATTCTGACAGTTGTGAACCAAACTAATTTTAAAGCAGTCTCAAATATATCTGCATGCAAGATGTGCAAATACTCTACTGATTGTGGCGTAACTGCTTCAGTCCTGCACCTCCTGCAGCAATGGGCTCTTGGAGGACAATATTCTGCCTTCAGCCTCTTTAAATGTTGTCATGCACAGTGCAGAAACAAACACTGTCAGGGTGGTCCTGTCACCTGGTGGATCAGGGGCAGTTTGCCTCGTTTTTTGAGGCTCGGGGAAATGTAACTGTGGATTATGTATGTTTGGAGTGGAAAACAGCATTGCTGCCTTCTAGCTGAGAGATGAAGGATCAAGAAAATTCCTGGTGCACTCCCTGTGTGCATGAGCCACCTTGTGGGAAAAATAAATGGGCTACCAAAGGCTGGAGAGCCCCAGCAATTTGAATCAATAATGTGTTTACCTTTATAACTCAAGTATAGGTCAATGTGTTTAACTACTTTCATAATTCCTAAATTATGAATTTGTAGGTCTTGGGGGTTTTTTATGCCCCTTGTACCCCCCTAACCCTCATTCACATGAGAAGTGCAAGGAGGGTGGTCGTGGGAAAGACCTCCATGGAAGTATCCCCAGTGGAATGTAATGAAGCAGAAACCTCATCTGTGAGTACTTTGCTGTTTGTAGGGGCCCTCAGAGTCAAGGGTGTTGCTGTGTAAAGGTGATTGCACCTTCTGAAAACGCTGCTTCTGACCTCTACAGACTCACATGCATTTAATGTGCATCCATGCTAAAAAAATACATATAAAAAATTAAATTCACAGAGTGGGGAATGGAGGATGACAGCTTTTTGCTTTCACTAATCTGTCAGTGCCTAAGCCCTGTTGACAGAGTCATTATAGCACTAATGCAATGATACTGTGTCAAAAGTAGCAGAGAAAATCTGTGCTGTTCTGCTTTAATAGGACACTTTACACTATGACAGTAACTGCATAAAGCTATATCTGGATCCTCGAGATGAAACTGGACACAGATGTATGCAAAAAAAAAAAAGAGCAAATCTTGCTGAGGCTCCAACTTAACTGCAATGCTGCTACAGCAACTAAAATGTTCAACTCCCACAGCAAAGCCTGGTCTTTTCATGCTCCATCTACAAAGGAAAATTGCAGGATAATGAGATTGTAACTAAATCAGTAAATCACTAAAATGTTTTCTAGTAGGAGATTTCCCTCCTGACATGCTGATGAATTTGGAAAATATGCTACAAAATTTGAAGCAGATCGCGTAGGGTAAAAAAGAAATCTTAAAACTACAAATTTTGTTACTTTTTTTCCCCCCTTTTGAGTCTTTTCTGCATCTGCAGAGCTTTTGGTATTCCCTGTGCCCCAATTTAGAACTGCAATGTACTTCTTTTCTAGATAATGGAAATGAGTATTACAGTAGGATTCCTGATGGGAAGGGACTGGTTTTGGTGGTTGTTTTTTTTTTCTTTTTTTTTTTTTTTTAATTTAAAAAAAAGCCACTTCTGATTTATAATTCACAATGTTATCTTCTCTGGAGTAGCTGAAACAATGATGTGTTATGTAGCTGCATTCTTACATGTTAATTATAAACCCCCGCAGCTCCTTGTTTTTCTGCCTGTGCTGCCAGCCTGTCTCTGTGCAATCTGTTTTTATCAGGTGTCCTCTACTCCACGTTGTCACCCTACTGCTGCCTGTCACTTCCTTGTGCCTGACCCTCTGTCACTCACTTTTTACTCTGGAGACAATCCCTTCTTTCAGAAAACCCCCTCTTTAACCCAAGAGCATTACCTCTCCCACCTTTTGCTGTCCACAGAATTTTTTGTGGTGTTTGTCAAAGTTGAATTGTAAGCTCCTCGGGGCAGGCCTGTGTCATCTTCTCTGTGTTTGTAAGGTGATGTGCACTCTTGCAGTACTATCTCAAAATAAAGTGATATTAAGTTAATCATTAGTTTTCCTTCTGAGGCTGAACACAATAAAAGCATTGCTTGCTTCCTAATGAGACTATGGAAGCGTGAATGCTTTACAGGGTGTCACCTGCCAAAGGCCAGGACACAGATTAAATGTTTCCTTGAATTTTTCTTCCCTAGGTTAGGAGCTAATAGCTAATGCCAATTAAGCTCTACTGGAGAATTAAAATTTAATCTCTGGAAAAAGTCCCCAAACCGTAGAGGGCAGGTTGAGAATGAGATCAAGCTCAGTTATGCAGGACAAATTAGTGTCAAATAATGAAAGATGAACAACTGACCTTAGGTGGGAATGGAGGTGTCAGCAGGAAAGCTGCACATCTCAGTTATCCCCTCTTGAGCTTGGTGATGCTAAATCTATGGTGGTTTACTTTCCCAATCCAATAATGACAATCCTTGCTCTGTGATTCCAGTGACAAAAGTGGTAAGATTAGCACTCCTCCGTGTTTTTTACTGAGTACAGGTCACAGAAAAGGGTTTTTGCTATCGCCTTCTAATAAGTATCTGGGGTTCCTCTTGATGCCAAGTGTAGCCTGGGTGACTGCAGCTCAGCAGTAATATTGAAAACTAAAGACTTGAAAACGCGATAAATCATGACCTGGTGACAAGGTGGAGCCCATTACCTGAGGACACTCACCCTGTCTGACTGTAGCACTGACTTATCCCCTGGATATTTGCATTAATACCCTGATCACTAGTCATTCCCTTTCCTCACCCTCCCAAAAGAGGGGGGTCAGGAGCTGGCAAGAGGGCTGGAACACCTCCCCTGGAAAGACAGGCTGAGAAATTTGGGGCTGTTCAGCCTGGAGAAGAGAAGTTTTTGTGGAGACCTCACAGCCCCTTCCAGGATCTGATGGGGCCCTACAGGGAAGGCAGAGAGGGACTCTTCGTCAGGAACTGGAGTGACAGGACAAAAATAATGGGTTCAAACTGAAAGGGGAAATTTAGGTTAAATACATGGATGAAATTCTTCCCTGTGAGGGTGGTGAGGCCCTGGCACAGGTTGCCCAGAGAAGCTGTAGCTGCCCCATCCCTGGAAGTGTCCAAGGCCAGGTTGGACAGGGCTTGGAGCAACCTGGGTTAGTGGGAGGTGTCCCTGCCCAGGGCACGGGGGGGTTGGAACTGAATGATCCTTAAGGTCCCTTCCAACCCCAACCATTCCATGGTATTATGATTGTAGAACCTCCCTAGTGGCAGGAGGGCTTCGTGGCACTGCTGGGAGACTTCTTGGGAACGCCAGCCTTAAGAGCTGAAACGATTAACACCGCGCAGTTTACATCTCTTGAGAGACAGACCCTAAAGACGCTGCTGTAATTAAAAACATCGGAGTCGACTCAGAAAAATCCGAGGGACTGCCAGCGGACTCCGGCACTGCTGGGAGACCGCTGTACCGCTTTGGGAACCCCAAAGTCTCGGAGAGCCGAAACAAACCGCACCGGTGCAGTATAGTTTTACACCTCTTGGGAGAACCCCTAAAGGAGCCACTTCATAGCCCAAAAAACCCCAAAAAAATCGGCGGGCCGCGCTCTCGCCGCGCTGAGGGGGGCGGTGGGCGGGGCCGCGCGGGCCCCTCCCCGCGCGCGGCGCGGAGGTGACGCAGCCGTTGCCGCAGAGACGAACCGCCCCGGCCCCCCCGTCCCGGCCCCCCCGTCCCGGTGCGGCGCGCTCGGCTCGGCTCGGCTCGGCTCGGCTCGGCTCGGCTCGGCTCGGCTCGGCTCGGCTCGGCTCGCTCGGCTCCATCGCCGTCCGGCAGCGGAGCGGCCCCCGGGGGACGCGCCTCCTTGTCACCTTCAGCGGGGCTGGCCCGGCCGGGAGGCGCGGCGGCACCGCCATGGTGCTCATCAAGGAATAGTGAGTGCGGCGGGAGCCGCTACTACCCCCCCCCTCCCAACCTCGGCCCCTCTTCGTCCCTCCGGTCACCTCCGGGCCTGGCGCGGGGGCGGCCGCGGGTGGGCGGCCCGGGCTGGTCCCCGCAGTGCGGCCGCGGGGAGGGAAGGGAAGGAGGGAAGGGGGAGCGCTGTGAGGGCCGCGGCGCCGGTGGGGGCGGCAGTGAAGGTCACGGCGGGGCGGGGGCCGCGGCTGCCGGCGGGCACCGGGTCCGCTCGGCCCCTCGGCGGCTCCGCGGGGCCCCCCCGGAGCCCTTGGCCCCGCACCGGCGGTGGGCTGTGGGTTGTTCCCGGTGCCCTGGTGCCGAGGGCCTCGCACCGGTGGAGTGTCAGCCCCGGTGGTTTCCGTGGGGGGGTCTGTGGGAGGCTGGGGCGTCTTGGCCCCTCTGCTCGTTGTAGCGGGGCCAAGTGCCAAGGCTGGGTTTGGTCCCCTCCCGCCTTCAGCTGTGGAGTCCCCAACGAGAAGCTCCTGGAATAAGGTAGCGCCAGAATATTTTGGGATGTTGGAAACCGGCCCTTGGAGTTCTTTGCTGACCCTGAGGCTGCTGCGGTTGTTCTGCCCCGCGATGGGGTTGAAGGGGTGGAAAGCAGGCGAGGGTGTGGAACTATTAGTCACAGTTGCTTTTCGAAGTCTTCGGTTCAGCGGCTTTGGGCTTGCTAACGTGGAATATGCTCTTGGAGCGGTGCACTTTGGTTGGGTGTCTTCAAGCTCTGCACGCTGCTGCACATAGTTCTTCCCTGAATTCTTAAGGTTAACTCAAGTGCGTTCTTAAGTTGAGTGCATTCCATCATTTTAAACTCCTTTTGGCTGATGGAAGAGGCTTTCTGTTTATATTTTCCTCTCCCCTTTGTAGGATATATCAGTGATCCCAATGATAAATTAGGTTTTCAGGTCTTCTCTTAGACACATTTACCTACATGACTGTGCCCTCTTTATAGTAATTACTTTGCCAGATTATGGACCATGGGTTGGATTTAAATATTAAAACTATATTGAGAGTTGTACTGATCCTTGTACTGGTCTTTAAACTTGATTAACTTTTTTCCCCCCAATCCTTAAACCCTTGCTATTTTTATCCAACAATAGGAGTGTAGAATTCAAGAGCAGCAGCAGGACTGCTCTTTGTAACACAGAGACATTGTTACCTTCTGTAGCCTTAAACTGGATAACAGACAGAAACCTGGGCTAAGTGCTTAGTTTCAGGTGCATGAAAATATAATTAACTCATTCTATAACCTCTGTTTTGTTGATATTTTCCTATGAATTTACTACTTTCCCTCTTACAGCACCTTGGCTCGTTTTTTTCTTTCTTTTTCGTGCTTCTGCTCACAGCCTCTTGCCCTGTACCACAGTAAAGCTCATTGCCAGGGAGCTGTGCTGTAAAGGTGGGATCATCTGTCCTTGGAATTTTCAGATTTCTGAGCATATGAACAGTTCATTTTGATGAGCATCACTTCCAAAAGTCATTTTACTCGGTATTATTTACCTCAGCAAATCAACACGTCTTGTGGTCTTTCACACTGCCTGTTTCAGAAACAAGATGTGAAGTGTAAACGTTAAGACTAGAGGTTAAAAAACCAGAATTCCTACATCTGTTTCTTTTTACAGGCTTCCATTTCTATTTTCAGAAGGGCCAACAAACCTTTTAAATGTTGTCATTAGTTACATTGTTCTGTTCCCTTTCTTCCCTTCATTGTGTCCTTAGTAAGACATATGTGGCTCTAAGGACAGTCAAGGTTGCTGCTGTGCTTTGAAATGAGCATTTATTTTTCACTTCTTGGGATTCCCAGCCGTCTCTAAGGGTTGCACATTCTGAGCTGTGTCACTGTATTGGTTCTGATATGTATTTCCTTGATGTTGTATGTTGAAGTTGCCCATTTTTCATCCTATTTGAGATGTTTGTTGATGAAATCTCCTGTTCCGGGAAGCAGTTGTTTAAGGCGTATAGAAACCACTTGTTTTTGGTGTGAGCTGGCTATTTGAAGTACTTTGCTATGACTGTTTTTGCTGTTATTTATATTAGTTCTGCTTGTCCAAACACTGCATACAGGTACCTTACAGCCCACCTAGTGTAGATGGTAAAAATATAAGTGGTCTGTAACTGCATGTCATCTGAACAGATTATTCTTCCGTCTCTGTGACCCCTTGTCACATTCTCCCTACTCAATCAGATGGGTTTTATTATCTGCTCCACAGGTATTTTAGGAGACATTACAGATATAGAGCAATATAAAAAAAACCTGATGTCACATATTTTATTGTCAGTGAGTCTGTATCATCATTTTTGTGCAGATTCCTGTCCTGATGGTTATGCAGTGATGGCTTTAACTTCTCGTTTGATGTCCTATCAGACTTTCAGACTTACCTTTTGTTTCTACCCATCCGTGCTGCAGATGAGCTGCATGGATTTTGTTCACTTGTTTGCATGTTTTTGGTTTCAGGGTTGGTAAATGCTGGTTGAAGCCTTGCTTGCTCTCCTTATTCTCCTTTAAGCTGCATCGGAAGAGCTTGAGGAGAATCAGAGTCTGGAGACTCACTTCCCTTTCCTGTGAAGTGATGATGATGGCACTGACCTTCTCTGCAGCTGTACTTCCCTTTGCTGCCATTTGAGACAGATTTTAATCTGAGAGGGATCTTAAATGTTTGTTCCTCACCATTTTCAGGCCAACCACATTGTATAATTTCTCATAAGTTGAGCGAGTTCTGTCTTAAACTTAGTAATTTTTGTTCCCATTGCTACTCCTGTGAAGCTTTTCCTCCAGATCCTCTTGAGAAGTCTTTCCTCCTGCTTTATTACTTGACTACCTATAAGTGTTATTCACTCCTGCGTTCTTGGCTTGCTGAACAAATTGTAAACCATTGAACTTGTTTGTGTTTCTGTTTCTTTGTTGATGAACATTGAAGTCTAAGATAAATATTCAGATCTAGTGTCTTCCTGTTTCCTAAATGGAATTTCATTAGCCTACATCAGTGTTTTTACACCAGGTTTTCTAAAGACAAATATTTTAACTCCATTCCAAAGCCACTGTTTTTTCCCTTTTTCTTGATCTTTCACCTTTACATATCATCCTGTCCTTCTTTTCATTCCTGCTACAGTTTTATCCAGGTAACTAACTAATGTCATGCTTGATGACAAGATCTACCTGTGAAAATCCGTTTCCTTTTTTTTATCCTCCCATATGTAAGGAACACCATACTGAACTGGACCAAAGATCCTCTTCCATCTTGCCTTTTAGCAGATATTTTCAGGAAACAATATATAATAGTGAGTACAACGATGGTTGTTCAGTGTATCCTACCAGTAAGTGGCATGTGGATTTCCATGACTTGATCAAATCCCATTTAAAAATTGCTTATACTTCCATGTCTGGCAAGGAATCCCACGACTTCAGTAGACATGATGTAAAGAAGTACACTTGATTTGGTCTAAAATTTGTTGCTTACTGATTGCTCTGTTGTAAGACAGCCACTGTTCCTTCTCCATTCACTTTTTCACACCATTCATGGTCTCTTGTGGTCCTTCATACCTGAACCCTTTAGCTGTTTTTGATCCCAAGCTGGAAAGGCCAGGTCTAACTGCTTTCTTCTCACATGGAAGCTTTTTCCCATTTCCAATTATCTTTTTTCCCTTCCTTCACTTGTTTTTTTATCCTCTTTGAGGTGAGGTGATCAGCACTATGTGCAGTATTCAAGACATCGATACATGAGAGATTGCAATGACATAGTTGTCTCTTTGTGTGTGTTTGTTGTGATGTTGGGTTTACTTTTGAACTGCCGCTGAGCTGATGTTTCCAGATGCTTTTTCATAAAGACACAAGATATTTGTTGGCAATAGCCAATTTGGGGCTCAGTAACTCCATGTGTTTGGTGAAAACAAGTGCCTGTAGTGCATTATTCTGCTTTTATTGACACGGAACTTCATCTGCAGTTCTCAGTAGCTCTTTCTGCAGTACTTTGCAGCCAGCATAAAGCATTGCTGTCATAAGTAATCTTACATAATCTGTAAACTTTTGCCTCTCTTGCAGTTTGTTCTTGTGGTGTCTTGCTGGCAATATGTAAAAAAATAATTCAATTTTCACCAGTACTGCTTTTTAAAAATCAGTTTGCTAATAAAGAGGACTTTTTTTCCTGATCCCATTATGTCCTAGTTTCTTTGAGGCTAATTCCCAAAGAATTGGGAATTCTTCCACCCACAGTAACTGTATCCATTTCATATCTGTATCTTACATTAGTTCCTTGTTCAGCATCAGAAGTTTAATACAAATCTAGTTTTTTAGACAGATACAATATTTTTAAAGGCCTCGACACATGTGCATTTTTGTCAGCTTTACATTCATTCTTTTTCAAAAAAACCTCAGTGTGATTTCTGGCAGTTTTTGCTCTGCTGTCCAGTCAGTCAGTTCTAAGAAGCATTCAGGAAACCACCAAAAGAAGTGACTCACGTACAGAAGTGGCAGCACCTTCCTGTGCAGTGAGCTCTGAGAAAGCCTTCCCTCTGCTCTCTCTTCAGGGCTGTTTCCTGCTGCTTTGGGACATGTGAGCAAACCGTGCAGTGCCTTGTGGCTGTGGCAGAGCTCAGCAGAATTGCTGAGGCCCAGAGCAACCCTCTGCAGCAGCTGGATGAGAAATAAGATGTGACTGCTGAAAGGATGGATGAGAGGGAACACACGACTGTGGTGGTGCTGCGTAGATTTGTAGGCCAGTGAGGTATCACCAGGGAGGGTCTGTTGAATTACAGAGTTTTAGGAGAGGGTTGCAATTATGCCCCATCTCGTGTTGGTTCTCTTTGAGGTTATTGTATAAATAGTCTTGGGATTAAAGAGTAAGGGCTAGGAATGGTAGCACTGGGTGGGTGCTGAAATACTGGGTGGAGGGTAGAGCTGTGCAACCATTGCTGTGAGGAATGTGCCGTGTAAATTTTGGGATATTTGTTAACATTCTGTTTCTGTGTTCCCTTTCAGCCGCGTTATCCTGCCTGTGTCTGTGGAGGAGGTAAGCTCTTTTCTTCTTGCCTCCTTTCTTTAGGACTGTAAATAAACTTGTGATCAAAGCAGTTTGTATGAACAAAAACTGGAACATGCAAGAGAAGGATATAACTGTCTTCAGGACCCCTGTGAGCTGTTATTCATTCGCTATCATTTTGACCAAATTAAAATCTGAGAGCACTGATCTCTTATACTTTCAGATATGCTGATTATAAATCTAGAGTTGACAGGCTATTTTAAAGTGCAGTTTCCTTTTGATTAGTACTATTGTTCTTTACTTTTCTAACATGAAGAGGAAGCTTCAGTACAATTTAAAGTTACCCTTTGAACTGTGTGTTGCTGGAGCTCTTTGTTTTTAAACTTGTAGGCAAAGATCAAGAATTTCTCCTGATTTATGAGGCTGGTTTAGCAAAAAAAAAAAGATTGTGTATATCTTTCCTAGGACTCTTTAAGACCTGTCCTCTCTAGCTCTTACAAACAGAAAACTTCCTTTTTGTTTAGGTAAAGCTCTAAATGAGAGAAGAAGTCTAGTTTATAATGGGCGTGGTGATTTTGATCACCAGACTGACCATGGAGTAGCTGTGCAGAGTCAGTGGCTGTTTCCCTGCTCTTTCCTCTGAGTTGCAGCTTGCCTTTCCTTCCTCCCTTCTGACTGAACACCACTCTTACAGACAATCTCACCATATAAATGTTTTGAATTTTTTAACCTTCATACTAGCAGAGTCTACAGGACCTCTGCAGTAGATTTCTTCTTCTGGATGTATTTTTTTGTTCTTATGATCCTTGGCTGTAAGCCTTAGGATTGTGAGCTCTGATCAAGAGCTTGTTCTAACTCTTGAGGAGAGCTGTGATAACAGCACTCTTGTTCATTTTTCTTTCCTCTGAATATAGCAGCTACTGTGGCGTAGACAGTGGTGGGCTGGCTCATGGCAGCACTGTTTTAAGCATATCCCTTTTATAACTCTCTACTCTTTCGACAGAACACAGTTTAGGAGTTGGTGTGGTGCATTCCTGCAGCCATGGGGCTGGCTAGTAAAACAAAAGCAGTGTCTGAACTGAGTTTCTTGTTCCTGTGGATCAGTCTGCTGTGACAGGCATCACATGCTGATGGAAAGTCTAGGCCTCTGATCAGAGAGTGATTTTAGATCTATGTTATAATGCCAGAAGTCTGTCTGTTGCCAGCTCCCTACCTGTAGCTTTTATGCTTTCTGCATTCATCTGTTTCAAGCAGTTTTAACAGAAGTCAGACTGAAGTGTTACAGTAGGAATGTTTGAGTCTTTTATTGTACCTGAGTGCTATTTATGTGGGGAAGTCCTTGTCAAAGGAAGGACTAACATGATAACCTTCACCAAGTAAGCAAAGGATGCAAACTTGCAGGTTAGACAAGGTAAATGGCAAGGTACTCAAGCCCAGTGGACAGAAGACCTCAGCCTGAATAACAGGAGCCTGCCTGGTAGTGATATGGCTCCTTGGTATCAAGCTGTGTAAAAAGAATATGCAGGTCAGTATAGAAATTGTTTCTTTGAGGGGGTTAGATTGGATGGAACCCAACCCAGGGTTTTTCTGAGTTCTCTGATACCAGGATTAGCCTTCATCCAGTTAAAGTGAGTCCCTGGCTGTGCTCTTTTCCCTCTGTGGCTGTTCAGTGCCAGGCACGTTTGAGCCTTGTGTGTGGGCTGCCTGGGTGGGGCATTGAGCTTCTGGGCTATAAGTGAATCTGTTGCTCTCGAGCAACCTCCTTGTGTGAGGGTGCCCCGGGGTTATCTGTTTTCAGGAGGTGTGTTCCTCTACCCTGGGTCCAGTGCTTGGATTGCAAATAGATCCCCAACTTGACCAAACTTAATTTCTCCCGAAATTTGTGTAGCGTCACCGTGTCCCTGAGTGATGCCTCATTTCAAGGTCTGGTGTTTTTCCCATGATAGACCAGATTTCAGGAGCCAGTTCCATGAGTGGAAAGAGTTCTAAAGTTCACTTACCTTTGCATATGTACTTGGGTGACCTGACAGTGTTAAAGGTGTGCTTAAGAAGAAAGGTTATTTCCAGTGTTGACTCAGAGGATGACTACTGCTCTGCTTATTGCTTCACTCCCTTCCTGTGTGGAAAGATGCTGACACATCTGTGCATCACTTGGTTACCACACTTATGTCTGTACTACAAACCAGCTGTTAAAACTTCATTGCTTTCAAGGATTTCCTTGTGTACAAAACTCTTAAATAGGGCTCTGGAGACTTGTTATGGCTCTTGACTGTGTGGCTGTTCATTAAGCATCTCTGGCTAGCAAGAGGACTTCTGATTTCACTTCAATATGGGCCATTTTTGCTCCAAAGACATAAGAGTTCACACCTTCTGCATGCAGATTGTTGACAGAAGTCTGATGCCAATGTGTAAAATAGGGAATGAAATTAATTGTAACTTTGGGGCATCATCAAAGGGTTGACAGAGCCTCCTGTGTGGTTCTGTGATATGCTGAGGATTCTGTGTTCAGTCTCCTCACCCCTGGCAAATGGAGCTTAACCAATAGTACGGAATTCAAGGGAAAACTAGTGATTAGGAGGGCACTGAGGAGATCAAAGCTGACTAGTTAGCCAAGTAACTGCTAAGATGGGAATAAAATAGGAGAAGAGAAGCCCTGGTGATGACTAAAACTTGAAGGCTGGGATGTAGGAGTTAGACTGTAGCAGACTGTCTTCTACAAGGAAACTCTGCCAAAATGTGGTCCTGCTCAAGTGTGGGCTGCAAGCTGCATTCCCGTGTTTTATACATTGTCCCACTTCAGGGACCAAAAGGAAAACACCTGTTGTATCTTGGGTGCCAACCTTTGCTCTGACCAACGTTGTGTTGTGTGGTGCCAACTTTGGGAGCGTGGACTTGAGCGGCTGTGTGGGTGTCGTGCCAGCTGCCACTGAAATTCTGGTATGGATTAGAGCTGTGTGTACACATTCTGTGCTGCCTCTTTGTTCCTTTCACATGGGAAGGAGCTTGCCAAACGCAGAGGAATCTTATTTATTAATTGTGTTCAAAGCTGCTTTTGGGAAAACAACTGTTCTTGGAGATGGCTGTGTTGAAATCAGGCCTTCTAAAAGAGTTTTGGTGTAATGAAGATATCCTGTCAGCTACATAAGAGGTGTTGTGACACAGATCAAGAGGGATGATTTCTTGCAGAAGAGAAGAAGGTTATTTTGGAGCTCTCAGATTTGCAAGGATAGGTCTGTCAGGAGCTGTCTGGAGTCCAGATTCATGGAGCCAGGATCTGTTTCTCTGTTAACCTTTGCAGGCAGATGCTGTGGGATTTGTTCATTGGGACAGTTTTATTTGGGCTTTTTTATCAATACGATTAAAGGCTCAGAAATAACAGGGAAGTTTAAACGGTGAAGATGTTAAACCAAAGGGTTTATCCTCTTAGTGTGTGAACTTTGACCCACATATTTGAAAGGGAGAAGGAATGAATGAGAGCTTGTTACTAAGAGGAATAAGTTTGTACCCCTGGAGACCTGTCCTGGGACCTGCTGCAAACCAGTCACAGCCATTCCGTCCTCCCCTCTAATACTGTATTTATCAAACTCATCACAAACTCTCTTCACTATGAATGTGTGACTCTAACCATGCTAAAGCAACTTTGCTTCTAAGGTTTCACAACTTTTCATGTTTTGCTCTTCTGGAGGGAGGTGAATATTCTTTTCTGTATGGGTGATATGTAGGGAGTCATAAGGAAAGCAATGTGGTGTATGAAATGTCAGAAGTCCTTGTATTGCAGCCCAGAATCCAGCCTGAAACCCAACCTGCTGTGCCAGTGCAGGAACTGTCCAGCCAAGCAAGGGCTGCTCATATAACCTGGGCCAGCACCTTCTGGAGAGATCCAGCAAAGCTACTCTTCCAGTAGGAATAAATGTTTCCATGGTCTTTGTTAGCACCAGATGGTACAAAACACCGGAGAGCTCGGGAGCTGTTGTTATTTTGGATACTCCGACAACAAAATTTAACGACTGTAGAAATCTTCCGTCGTTGCTGAAGATGTACCAGCTCAGTGGAGTATTTCTGGGTTGTATTCCACTTTTCCAGGCTGGGTTTCAGTGTGCTAAGTGTTATTCCTGACTCTGGTGCAGAGCTCTGTGCTGCAGAAGACGGCCTAAACAGTGTTCCATTGCTTTGTAGTTATGTTTTGGAGGTTTTTTTGATTTTGGTTGGGGTTTTTTAAGTCATTGCACTTCCGATGCCAAACACTTTGTGGATTACCCTTTCAGATTGCCTCTCTGTTCTGTTGCCTTTGGCAACAGTTGCTGTTTTGCTTGCTTAAGAGTTCTGAAGACTTAACTCTTTTAAGTTAGAACACTTCCTTTTGACTTAGTGCTGTAGCTTCTTCATCCTCAAACTTTGCTCATCTAACTCTGCCTCAGAGAGACCTGAGTGAATTTTCTTCATTTGATCATGTTTCTTTTGAGCTCTGCATCCCCTTTTGTAGCTACTAGAGGCAAGAGTGTATTAATCTTAACATCTTATGCAGAGAAGAATGTTCTTTTTTGTTCATGTTCTTGGTTTTTCTTCTGCTCTTCCCTGTGCAACATTTGTGCAAATTGCCTCTTATGAAAGCAACTGTATAGTATCAAGTGGTTTGAGTGATTTCTGGCAAATAATGTGCCAAGTGAGTGTCAGTAAGAGACTGAAAAATAATCTTAGGATAAAAATTTTACTGCATGTTGTAATTCTGTGCTCTCCCTGTTAGCGGTTTAAACTTGTGGTTAAGAGGAAGTGTGATACAGAAAAAAACCACAAGCCAAAACAAGGATCATAGGAAAAATAATAGGGGGAACAGTGACAGCATTTTGTAAAAAAACTTTGTGTGAAGTTCCCCAGGACTTTTGTGGATGCAGTACTGTGTGCTTATTGATTCAGGACTGGCAGTGCTTTAGTCTCCATTTGACTTGAACAACTGGGACACCTGTGCCAAAAAGAGTGAAAACAAAGGATTTTGCTACAGTATTCCTGAATTCATCTGTGTTTTCTTTAAATGTTATCCTGATGCTCTTTTAATCTTTTCTGCTTTCTCCTGATTTTGTGTTGGTTTGGAGCTTGAGATTTAAGGGATAAAGGTAACTATTTTATTGGCAGTGCTTTCCTCCTAACTACCACTCAAGCTTTCTGTATCAAATGAGATTAAATGAGCTTCTTATCTAGCTGTACAAGTGAGTGTCCTTTTCTCTGCCCTCTCCCTAGGTAATGAATTTGTCCTTGGCATCATCTGGTGAAGTTATTACTTCTGCTAAATTATAGCTGTCATAATACTGTGTCTTTAACTTCCTCAGTATCAAGTGGGGCAGCTGTATTCTGTGGCAGAAGCCAGTAAAAATGAAACTGGAGGAGGCGAAGGAGTGGAGGTCCTGGTGAACGAACCCTACGAAAGAGATGGAGAGCGTGGGCAGTACACACACAAGATCTACCACTTACAGAGGTATGGGAAGAGGAACTGGAAGAAGCTGCAATAGGGTTGCACCAACTGTAAATCACAGATTATGTAAAGGCTGAAAGACACGCAGGAGTGTAACAGCAGCTGGCAGTGAGCATCGCTGGTACACCTACCCACCCCTGTAAACGTGGCTGTTGTCCCAAGAAAATTTGGCTTTGAGCTTTTCAAAGCAAGTCTGATCCTGTTACCCCATGTTTTCATACTTGAATTTGGCTAAAGAGCAAAATACCTCCTAGATTTCAACCTGCTTTCAGCCTCTGATACTTTTTTTCTCCTTTTTTATATCCTTTATTATGTAAAGAAGGTTTATATTAACATGTCCAGTTTGGCATCTCTAGAAAACATTGTACTGGGGGTGGGGAGAACTCTACAAATTCCACCAATGTGCCCAAGTGCATATTTCTAGCATTTGCATTCCAGGTGATGTCCTGCCTGTCTCACAGTGTCTGGGCCAGAGCTCTCATTACATGAAGTCCTTATCAATGCCTTTCTTCCTATTTCCAAATTCTGCAGCAAGGTGCCAACATTTGTGAGAATGCTGGCCCCTGAAGGAGCTCTGAATATACATGAAAAAGCATGGAATGCCTATCCCTACTGCAGAACTGGTGAGTGCCTGAGGAAGGACTGTTGGATTCTGGCTTTTTGGTTTCTGAGGGTGGGGACGAGGGTAGGAGGGGATAAGGAAGGAAGCAACCAGTATGGAAGCTGTTTCAGCTCTTAAATCTTGGATTTCTGTTCCTCTACCACCTTTCTGTGGTCAGGAAAAGCAAAATATGAGGACTTAAAAGAAGTGCCCTTGTCTGTTGTGCTGCTACTGAGTGACAGGGGAAAAGAACAGACTGAGGAACTTATCAGTCCTACTAAGGGAACAGATGTGTAACACTAATGAAATAAATGTGAGGGATGATTTTATGTACTCAAGTGCAGGTGTAGCCAGGTGGGAAAAACAGTGGAAGATGCAAGAGGGGAACAGGGCAGATCTCAGTTGCCTCTTGCTTAGTGCAGTTTGAAGGGAGCAGGTGTTATGTGATGGTGTTTGCTCAGTTGCAGGGTCTGAGGTTGGTGAAGGCTGAGCAGGTAATGCTACAGTTGTCCAAATCTCATCCAACAAGCACGAAGTGAATCCATGTGTAAGGCAGGGGTGAGGCTCTGGAAGCTTTATAAAGTGGTGAAATAACATCAAACTCGTTTTCTACAGGAATGTTTAGTATTTTACTGAAGTTACCAGCCACAGTGTTTAACTACTACTGTTTTTCTGATCTTTGCTGCTGTAGGAACCGAAAATTTGACTTTGCCTCCAAACTTCTGTAGTGCTTTTGGCTGCTTTATGCTGTTTGTATCTTTGAAGGACTAATTTTCTGCTAGTTGGTAGTGGTACAGTTGCTATGGGAACTAGAAACCTAAAAATTCCAACTGTACTTGAAACTCAATATAGAAAAAAATATTTTTCGACAGTTTACTTAAGAGAATTTTAAATGAAGTGTTTTAAAAGAAGGAAAAAGCTTGCAGTGGGACAGGATGGTGTTACTTAAGTATGTGAAATTACATGTAGCAGTCTTGTGGAATGCATATTTCAAATACAAAATTCAGATACTGTGAGCAACTGCATGATACATTTTTAATGTGTCACATAATTCAAGATGTGGAAACAAAGTTATTTGCAACCTTTCTAATTTTTAGGCAGTTTTCTTGCTGCATATTACTTAAATGCTCTAGTAAATGTCTAGCTTCTTTCCATGTTAAGCACACTGAACTGATTTAAATGTCTGCTTTATCCTCCTCCCCCTCTTTTCCTTCTCCACCAATTTCTGAAACAAAGGTGTGGAGTTACTTGGTTTTTCACTCCTACCTGCTTATCCTTCAGTTACCCACTGCTAAAATTCTACTTAAGTAAAAATCAAAAGAAAAAAGCGATACTAAAATCAAGTACGAGACTTTCCAACACAGTCAAAGAAATTTCAGATTTTGATATGCTAGAAATGATAACAAAGCCCAAAAAATCCTCAACTGTAATAAACAGCAATATAATATGAGATAGAAAGGGCTTTGTTGTGGGGGTTGGAGCAGAAGGCAGTTTTGATGCGGAGGCTGATAAATCTGTTTAGAGAATCTGCCAGCCTGACATGAATCAAGAAAAGCTCAGAAAAGTTGCTGAAACCCTCCCTTGCTGGTATTGGGCAGGAGGGAAGAACCCATGGATGTGCTGTAGGATTCCTTGTGCTTTACCATTTTCCTTTGGGATGCTCTCAGGTGTTCTGGTAGTACGTGAGAAGCCCTTGGATGGCTTCATGTGAGTCTTTGGGCAGCACAAAATGCCTTTCTGGCTTACAGTGAGTGGCAGGGCTTTCATCCCTCTCACCAGTCTGGAATTTAAGGGCCAGGGACACAGTAAGAGCTAAGCCTGGTTTGAGTGTAGGAGTTCCTGGTGTTTGTGCCTGTGTCCTCCCAGATCAAGGGGGTGTCAGTGTGCTGCTCCCTGAGGCACTGCTTGCTTGCACATCAGCTATTACACAGAGCCTTCTAAACTGGAAAAAAGCAGCACTTTTAGTTAATTGCGCCTCATGGTATTTTGTTTTTATTATATAAGATCATCCTTCTTACATTTCCCAATATGTCCCCGAAAAGCTCAATTATTACTTTAATATGCATATTATGTGCCATTATCAAAGCAGTCCTGCAGATTGAGGGGATTTAAATGCCTAGTTTATAACTTCCTGCAATTCTGCACACTTGTTTGTGCTGTAATATGTTGTTTTTATGTGTTTCAAATGGAAGCCTTGCTGAGCTCCTTTGAGAGTATGAACAGTAAATGAGATTGTTGTTGTGTGCGTTCACAACTTCTACAGTAAAAAGTGATAAGGATTGTCTGATAGTTATACCTGTGGGCTTGTGCCAAGGAGAACAGTGTTCTTGGGTCTTTTCTGCAGTCTGATGTAATGTTGCTTAAATGTTTTTAGAAAAGCAATTTGATGTGTGTTCCACTCTTCTGAGTGTAAGTGTGGCCTGTGGCCAAATGTCGAGAAAGTGAGAAGTTACAAGTTCAGCTGAAATGTGTAGGAGCTGTTGCTGTAACACCTCAAGAGCAAGTCCTAATTTGTAACAAGCTGAGCATCTAAGTTTCAATGGACATTTCTAAAGAGATTAATTTGTTTGCTTTACAAATGAGGAGTCTTCCCCACAGGGAAGAAATTAAGAAGGTGAAGGAACCTGTTTTAAAGCAGCTGCGTAGTCATGGTACGTAGTCACGGGAAGGTGGGAAGGCCCTGATTTATAATTATTGCTGGTTTATGCATTATTTTGTTGGCACTAGCAGGAAAAAAATCCTACTTCCTGCAGAAATAATGTTCTTGGAGATTAAGTTCAGCCTTTTAAGAATTAGCCTCAGCTCTGCTTCCTTGTTCTCTCCCTCCACCCCAACTTGTCAGTCTAAATAATTGGCCTTCTGTAAAATTGCTGTAAAAAGCAATTTTCAGACTGCTGGGGGTTTGGAACAATCCAAGACCCAGCAGTAGGTAATTAAGGAAGCTGGATGTGCATGGTGGGTGATTTGGGATGGTAACTGTCTACAGGATGTTGGGTTGGAAACTCACAAATTGCAATCGTACCTTTAAAACCAAATTGCTCTTTAATAAAGCCCTCGTGTTAAACTTCAGAACAGAACAGTGAAGTTCCACTCCCGCTTCAGGCTTCCTTAGTCTTGAGTAGAATTGCTAACGTGCCCTGATGGCTCAGGTGGAACAGATGCTGACTGTTACAGGATCTTTAATGGCTTTTCTGTGTTGAATAATTGAGCCTCTCTGTCGGGGGAGTTTGGTTACCATGAGCAGTAGAGATGCAGAGGGTCTGGTTACCCCGTGCAGGAACAGTGAGGTCTTCATTGCCCTGAAATCCAGCATGTGTTTGCTCCAGAACTATGGGGAGGTTTCTTATCTGCAAGCTGAGAAAGGATTGGTAAAATGCCGTCAGCTGAACATACTTATTCCATCTTCTCATCCAGCTGGCTGGAGTCCAGAGAGCACAAGTGGAAGTGCATAATTAATTGCTGCTCCTCTGGGTTTCTCCAAGCCTGAGAATTTCCAGAGGAGAAGGAGGTGAACTTCACTGTTTTTTAACTACTTCCATGGTTTTTTAACTCAGTAGTATCTGCAGCCCCTTGGGAAGCTGAAGCTGCCCCTGTGTTGCTGATAATTGGGAGGAGGGCAGTGGTTGCTGTACAGTCTTTTTTCACTAAAGTACTGTATCTCTTTCTTTTCATGTGTTGATTTCTTGGACCAGTTATTACAGTAAGTATTGCTTTTACTAATGATCTATGGAATAATGTCTGAAATGTTCTGGATATAAGAAGCTCTTTAGCTAAAGGCACTTCAGCTTTTATCACTGTAAGATCACGTAGATTAACCCCCTTCCCAACACTTTGTGACCAGGGACAGGGATGTGTCTGTGCTGCAGCAATGCTCAGCTTTACAAATGGGAATGTACCACTGCCTGGGGAAACTGAGGAAAAGGCACTTAGCCCATGCCAGGATGTCCTTTTTGAGTAATCTGTCTTCTGAATTTGATATTTCCTTTTTACATGCTGAGTGTTTCACTGGCTTGTGCTTTTGTTTCTGCTCCCTTGAGGGAGGATTGGGTTACCTTTGGAAGTCCTTTGCCACTCACAGTAATAGTGAGAAATGGAAAGTTTTTTGCTTACTTGGCAGAACTGTGCTTCTTGTCCCTCCCCTTTCCAGTGTCAAAAGCTCTCAACACATCCGTTTAATATTGTTATTAATTTGAAGAATTGCATCAAAATATGTACTCAGTGCTAGATCAATAATCTCTTTGAAAAGATGGTTTCTGTCTAGTTAACTTATGTTATCCCTTCTAAACTATGAAAAGAGTGACAGATATTGTCCTTTAAAGAAAAAGATATTTGTAAACTCCAAATGTTTCACTAAAACAATGGAACTTATGTTTTTTCAGTGAACAGCCTGTGCTTTATTTGATCTTAGCAAAATTAATTGATCACTAATTCCTTAAAAGCAATGATGTGTTTACAGAGAATTCTGAAATTCCCTGAGACCCCAGTCAAATTATAATTCTTGGAGTTGACTCTCCTAATGCTTATCTAGCTAATAAGAAGACAAGTTACATATCCTGAGAATAACAAGAAGCTTTATTTTGATGACAGAATGAGTATATGAAGGATGACTTCCTGATCAAAATTGAAACCTGGCATAAATCAGATCTTGGAACACAAGAGAATGTAAGTACTCGTGTCATGTCATTTTACTCATCTCTTTAATGTCACAATGCTGCTTTCTGTGCTAGATTAGAGAATTGCTGCGTGGAACTATCTATTCACTGTGTTCCTGGATTTGAAATGCTTATCTCACTAGCAAGGCAGAGCCTCCTTCCTTTGGCTTCTCACATATGTGAATAAAATTGGCCCCCAAACACTTGTTCTGTGTGAGCACCTTTGCTTCTTTAGAAGATCTCTCACTGTGTGTTTACCACAGTGTCCTCTCTGTGCGTGGAAGGGGAGCTCTGGGTGTCTGCATCTCCTGCTGGCTTTTTATGATCTTAGAATGGGAATGTTCTGTAGTTGAACCAGTTAAATTGGTCTTGTTCTTTCACTGCAGGTCCATAAACTGGAGCCAGAGGTATGGAAGAGTGTAGAAGCCATTTATATAGACATTGCTGATCGGAGTCAAGTACTTCCCAAGGTATGGTAGGTGGGTAAGAGCTCCCTAGTGTGGGAGGCCTTGTGCTAAAAGAGGGATAATGTACAACTTGTGTTCCCAGGAATGGTCACAGGTAGCAGGACAAGTGAAGACATTCCTTAAAAGTTCCAGCAAGCTAGAGGAAGAGCTCTTGTAAAAGCTCTGTCAGCACTGTCTGTAAAATGTGTTGCCTTCTTACAGTGCATGTGACAGTGTAGTTCCACAGCACTGCAGCTGGCTGAGTGTTTGACTGGCAGGGAATGACACTGCCCTTTCCATACAGGATCTCTCTGAACCTGCCTCCTTTTTGAACCTGACCCATGGCTTCACAAGTATATCTTGAAGTCATGTAGCTAATACTTTGTTCTAAGAATCACTACAGTTACTGTAAGAAAGTGAGGGATATTTCTGTGCTGGACCGGAAAAAAACCCCAACTGCATGAAAATGGGATGTTGTTTGAGTTTCCCAACTTTAAAACAGTGTTTGATACCATATTTGGTACCTGTTCTCAAACTTGGTCTTGGGTATTAAACCAGAATGGGTTCTTATTTTAGCTTTTCTTTCCACTAAAGATGAATTGGTAGAACATAAATAGCATCTGAATGCTGCAAACTTATTTCCAGTGCAATAAGGACCATAACTGAAGCCTCTTTCTTTTTGATGGTGCTATGAGTTTGACTGTACTTGTCTTCTAGTGTGCAGCATGTGAGCATCACACTGATGCAGTGCTGTGAAAAATCCTGGATACCACAGCTCCAGAGTGTGTAGCTGTTTTCTGGAGCAGCAGTGTTTAGCTCCCAAAGAACAAGTGGTTACAGGAAACATATCCTGAGGGGTTACAGATCTTCTGATAGCCTTACAAAGGTCATATCAGTTTGATACCACTTCATATAGGTCTAGGACCAGCACAGGGGGAAGAAATATGTTTCCTTTAAGAGTGCCTGACCTAGTGTTGAAGTCTCAAAACAGTAGCTCTTGAGAAGAGAAGTTAGAGGTTAGTTCTTTGCACAGAAAAATACATCCTTTGTGAGAGTGAGTGGCTGGGTGACAGTAGATAACTTGTGTTTAATCCTGTGGGTCTGTCCAATAGGATTACAAGGCAGAAGAAGATCCAGCAAAATTTAAGTCTGTCAAGACTGGACGTGGACCTCTGGGTCCCAACTGGAAGGTATGTATTGCTGAGTTCAGGAGCTGTATCAGCTCTCATGACTGAGGTACAGATGCTGGGGCTTGGAGCCAAAGATATATCTGTAAAATGTTGGATCCACTTTTGTAGAAGGAAACAGGGAACTCAGCTGTGAATCCGTTCTGAAGTTAAAGGAATTTGGTACAAAGAATGAGTTCCAAGAAATCACCAGAGCTGTCTGGTGTTCAGCCCAAGGGTCCACCCAAGAGAATTCAAGGATGAAATAGCTGAGTAATGACCAGCAGTATTTAACCTTTCACTGAAATCCTTGGAATGGGAAGACTCTACAAGTGCAAATATGATACTAGTCTTTAAAAGGGACCCTGAATGAGATCTGGGGAGCTATGGGTGTGCAAGTCTGATCTCTAGGAGGCAAACTTGGCAGAAGTTGAGGCTGATACGATTCACTTGGGAAGAGTGTATATTGCTCCTGTAAAAGGAAGTAGGAAACCTTATGGAGTTTTCTCTAGGGCTTAATAATTATGTGGGTGACTCATGATATAATCTATTTCCAAAATGTTTTAGATAAGGACACTTTGTCAAGAGACTTTTAAGGAAACCAAGTCGTGTCATAACAATGAAAATACTGAAAGACATAATTTTAATTGAATTAAAAATGGACAACAGAGGAGGGGAAGGAATAGTCCACTCTCAAAATGCAGGGAAGGCAACCTGTGCAGAAAACCAGGGTCTCTTTTCATCATGCTCTTCTATACCCTGAAAAAGGGATGAGAGAAGATGTGACAAAACTAGTCAGTTAAAGATAAGCAAGGTGTAAGGATGCAAGAGGATTGTGAGGAATTGTGGAAAGACTTCATAGTTAGGACTGAAGGAGCTGCTTTCCTGGAGACACTTGGCCAGAGTCTTAATGTGAATATCTTTGTGTCTTTGCAGAAAGACCTGGGGAAACAATCAGATTGTCCATACATGTGTGCTTACAAGCTGGTAACAGTCAAGTTCAAGTGGTGGGGCCTGCAAAATAAAGTTGAGAACTTTATACAGAAGGTGAGTTATTTCATGAAGAGAGTTGTTGAAATGGGGCATGTTTCATCTTCTACCTGCTGTAGCACCTCAGAAGCTTCTAATATTGTGTCCTGCCTGGAGATAGTAACTTGAAATCCAGTCATATCACCTTAGGCAGTGTAGTCAAGGCCTCTGAAATCCTGCAATGAGTTAAACGTGGATTCAATTTGTTGCTAATGCAAGGGCAGGGCTGGCTGATTTTCTGTGAATTGGCTATTGAACCCTTTTGACTCCAGTGTATGAAGGTAAATTGGCTGTTTTGCAGTGTTTAATAGATCAGCCTGAGAATTGCAGTCACTTGGTAGTTGGTTTGTGAATGAAGAGATGATGCCATTTATACTAGAATTACTTTGCTTAGGGGCAAGACATTTTTGTGGGGGGATAGGTACAGCTTCAGCTATTTGATCCTGATCAGCTGAGGATCTTTCTGGCAAGTCCTAGCGCTGTAGTCATGTTTTCCTCTCCTAGTCTGCTGCTTGAAAAACAGGCAGAGGGTAGGAAACTTCATTAACTTAAAGCAAAATTGGTATCCTGAAAAGAGCTTTTTCTGTAGCAGAGTCCATAACCCATGAACTGCACCAGGATGCTGCACCTGGGAATCAGTGTGTGTGATTCTCCAGGCAATACCACGTTCATAAAACACCAGTGCCTTCAGATCACAGAGACTTCTCAGTGGTTAATATTGATAAACTACAGTGCTACTTCTGCAAAAGCAATTCTCTGGTGATATAATCTAAGGAGAACTCCAAAGGGGAAGGACCATGGTGCGACAGGATTTCAAATACCTGTGTAACAAAAGGCCTGAACAAAGCAGTGTCTTCAATCCCTTTCTTCTTATGAGCATCTGCAGGTTTGATTCAAAGTAGTCGAGCTGCTTTTGATAAGAGCAGGTTATCAGATATGAAACCATAATGGGTAAAACTGAAGTGCCCTTCCTTAATGAGGACTTTCCAAGAGGCATGTTATATCCCTGTCTAATATAATGCTTTTGTCTAGCTTATCTCCTATAAAATGGAAATAAATTGCTTCAAACCTGAAGCAGCTTGTGCACATTAGTTACCTCTGCACAAAGGTTTTCAGCTGTGGAAAACAAGTTTAGGCATTTTTTTTAGGTCAGTGTAAAAGAAAAAAGCAAGATAGGTGCATGTCAGCCCTTTACATTTCCTAACTTCCAGTTTTTAGCAAGTTTAAGGATTATTTTAAAAATACCTGTTTCTCCTGTTTTCTGCACCTTCAGGCCAGCTCTTGTGCTCTAAGTAAACCCAACTTGGAGCACTTTTTTCAGTCAGAACAATACTGTCAAGTCAAAGGAAATTACTAAAGCATTCACTAATTCTTTCAATGCAGTGTGCAGACTGCTGTCTAGGCTTGAGGGAAAAAAAAAGGCGTTTTCTCTGGGGATTCAAGGCTCTAGATTAGATATTCTGTTAAAAGAATAAAAATTAGCTATCTCCAGTTTCCAATTGTGGCAGCTATATAGAAAGGTGGGCGAGAGAGCTGATTCTTCAGTGTACACATCTCTGAAAACTGTAACAATCCGGGTAGATCCATGGTAATTGCCCTGTGACTAAGCTCGTTTGTGTTTTATTCCTCCTCTTTTTGCAGCAAGAAAAGCGTCTCTTCACAAACTTCCATCGGCAGCTCTTTTGCTGGCTTGATAAGTGGGTTGATCTGACTATGGAGGACATTCGTAGGATGGAGGAGGAGACCAAGAGACAGCTGGATGAGGTCAGTGGAAAAGCAGGGCAGGTGTGGGTTGTGTGAGAAAATGCTTCTCTCCAGTACAGTAGAGAGGAAAGACTGGTGCACTGTCAGAGCAGAGTGTGTACTGTCCTCCTGCTATCTGGGTCATGCTGTGTGTGGTTTGAATGGTTTTGCCATGACTCCATCGTGCTGGCATCTCCTTCTGATCATTATGGGCTTCTGTTCGTTGTTGAGCCAGGAAATGTATTGAACCACAGGTAATGAGGGTCTGAGTGTCAATGATTCATTTACTGCTTTAATATCTTCTGTTCGCTTTTACCCAAAGCTGAATGGTCAGTTTTGTCCTCCTTCATTGCCAAAAACCAGTTGAGTAAAAGGTTTTTTAGCTCTAAGTACTATAAGCAGGTAGTGAGGGTATGTAACAGGATTCTTACTCTAAGAAACACAAGTTAGGTAATAATGAGAACCTTGTTCTGTGATTTGTGTCCTGCACTGCACCCTTCTCTCCCTTCATGCCTCAGGATATTTCATTATAGTTTCAAGTACACTCTGCCCCTTGGATAATGGTTCCAAATCCTGTAGCCAGCCTGCAGCTTAACCAGAAATGGTGCCTGCCTGTGCATTTCACAACCACTGATTTGGGATGCTCAGGTATAATCCATGTCTTACATACAGGAGGTAGCTTAATGTGTTCCATCCTGATACATTTTGAGATAACGTGTGTGAGAATCACTACTCAAATATTGTTTCCTCTTTCAGATGAGAGAAAAAGATCCAGTGAAAGGAATGTCGGCTGCAGATGACTAATATGACTCCTTCCTTGTGCACTGTAGGTATCAAGGGAGTTTGACAAACTCTGTATTGCTCTATTATTTAATTAAAAAAAACCCCAAAAGTCTATGTAAGAAATGATCCTGTTTATAGCTTCTGACAGGCAAATCTGTGGTATTGATTGTTTTTATAGTGAACTCGTTTCACTGGCAGGTTGATGAGCGAGTTTACTGTCTCGTTTCAGATCTATTCTGAAGAAATGTCTGAGTGAGAAGTGTAAGAAAAATGTGTTAGAACATTTTGTAGATTTTGCTGCTGTTCTTATTTCTGTAATGCATGTGTTACTTTCCATGACTTGAAGAGAAACTTTTGTGTCTCAAAAAAAAAGAAGTTGGACCTGCAAATACTTAGATACAGTTGGAAATTGAACATTCCAAGAGTATTAGCAAGGAATTTATTTCTTGCATTGCTTGTTAGCAGTATTTACTAATGGGCCAAGGCCTGGAGCAACACTTCATGCTGCAGGAGAAGCAGCAATGACAGTTTTAATGCTTTTGACTTGTTCTCTTCCTATTCTGTTAAATTATGTCATCAATTTGGGGCTCGGTTTTGGTGAATTTTTCTTAGACACTGTAGAAGAACGTGGTATAGTGTTAGAGAAGTAAGAAGGCAAGGAGAAAGAAGAGATTGTCCATTTATGTTGAGAAGTCCAGGTAACTAGCCTCAACTTTTCTAGGGCAGTAAAATACCATCCTAGTTATCCCTGGGAAGAATGGGGTGGGGCAGAACCACATCCTCCTGGAGCACTGACTGTTTACCTCTGCTCATCCTCTGTTAACTACTGGTTAGTTGGTGGTAGGTGGTGAGCAAGGTGAGGGAGTGCCTGAAGGGGTGTCTTCTGATAATTTCTGATGAATTCTGATGATTTTTTTAATGCAACTTCAGTGTTTGTATTTCCTTCTTCGTTCACATTTACTCTGGGTTTGTGCTGCAATGTCATGATGCAGGGCTGTATTGCCATTGTCTGCCTGGTGACAGCGTGACTCACGTTTGCTCTCTGAAGGTTGTCTGACACTTCTCTTGGCACACTGCTCTTCCAGAGTTGTTCTAAAATGTTTCCCTGTTGTCTCTTTGTTTTAGTTTCAAGACAGTCATCAGGAAGGCCCAGGGAATCCACACTCTTGACTGACGGACCATCTCTGGATCAAGCCTTTCTCTATCCAATCGGCAGGCGATTTTAAACCTCCCATAGCTAATTCTAGATGCCCCTTAATATTGTGAGCAAATAGACCGTCTGGTACTAAGCACTCCAGTGTTAGCACGTGTATCCCAAGGAGGCAGCTCCTCGGAGACGTGTGACTTAGAGATCGCTGTATTTACAACTCCTCCCTCCTCTTTTTTTCATTGTGTTCAGACCAACTTCCATGTGGCCCTGTTTGATTTCCAAGTGACATTTTTAGCTAAAATAGTCTTGTGATGTGGTGACTTAGATTTTTTCTTTCTTTTTTTTTTTTTTTTTTAATTTTTTTTCCCATGTGGGATAAACTGCCACCTTTGTTTCTGCCCAGCCCTTCACCGTTCTTTGAATGTCTGTTTGGAGAGGGAAACTTGTCAGTATTTTAGAGTGCAAAATGATTCCACAAAATGCTCTGCTTTGGCTCTTGCTCCCAGGGGGAGATATTTAATGGTGGGTAATCTGAATACATAATGAGTAGCAGCCAGAGAGAGTTCTTGGTCTGTGATGAGTTGTGATCCATGGCTCCTGCCTGGCATTACTTTGTTCTGTTTTAGCATCCATGGATTAAAGACTGCCCAGGAGCTGTGATCAGCATCCCCGTGCTGGGACCTTCAGCACTTCCCTGTTGAGTTTCAACTTAAGGGGCCATGGTCCCTTTGGCCCATGTAGCTCTGCAGTCCTCCAGCTGTGTGTCAGTCTTACAGAATCTTTCTTGACATATGTTGCAACTTCCTGGTTCTTTGTTTACCAAGATTTCCCATAACTTACAAAGCTGAAGTGACTGACTAATAATAATGTGATTCTCCCTGGACCAATTGGGATGTTGCAAAGGCTGGTGTACAAGTAAAGTCTTGGTGTCTGGTTACATCCAGATGCCTGGGGTGGTGGTTCTGCTCAGCAATAATATTCTTCCCATTGCAAGACTGACTGAAATATCTGCTTTTGTGCTATAAAAAAATAACTTACAAAAACCTGCAGTTGTTTTCTAGGATATTTGTTGGTGATTATAAATCACAAAGGATACTGTTAATGTAAAGAGCTCTGGTTATTTAATGAACTCAAGTACTTACTGTAACTATCCTTATGTTGATAACAGCTTTAGACAATCAACTAAGCAGAACAAAGAAATGCTGCTTTCTTAAATATGAGAAATATGAGGAAAAAAATCCTACTTCTTTGCTAATGCCCTAAGGCACAATATTTGATTTTTCTTTTTTTTCCCCTAGTAGTAATAACTTTATTTTCCACTTCTGTATTTGGCAGCACTAACATGAAATACTGAAATGCCAAACAGTCGTGGGTGCACCACCACTTTTGAGGAGTCTTTTTAGCATTCTGTAATGCACCAACTCCTCCAGCCTTTCCTGCTCCTGCAAGCAGGAGATCCTGAAATGATCCCATGCCATGCTGAGCAAGGGCTGGGATCAGAACTGTTTGCAGAGCGAGGGAAGATAGGAATGCTCTGGAGGGAGAGGATGGCATTTGGTTTCTGGGAAGGGGGCAGTTTATCCCTTTATTTTTAGTTTGTTATTTTGCCTTACTCATGTCTAAGTGCAATAAGCTCTGAATTGTACCAGTAACTCTGGCAGGCTCTTCTCAGTGACCTCAGACGGTTCTGTGGGGTTGGGGTGGGGTTTGAGGGGTTTTTAGCAATCTCACCAGGCAGAAGTAAAACAAATTTATTGTAAAATAGGTAAAGAAATTAAATTTTAATCTGTGAGGCTATTTGGGACCAGGATGTTTCATGGCATGTTCTGTAGCTGTTCCAGAAGTTTTTTAGGAGTGTAAGCCCCAGTTAGAGTTCTTTCAGTTTGAAGTATTTTTAACTGAGAATTTATGCACTGACTTCTGTTCGTGTTTGTTGGTTACGTTTTGAGGGATTCTTACACTTGAGGGCAATCTGAGAATACACACAGCACACTTGTTCTTTCAGTTTGTGTTATCCAAGAGGCTTTCCATCCGATGACACTAATCGCCGTGGAAGCAGATTGTAACATTCCACCGTGCAATCCTTTTTTGATCCTCTGATTTCAGAGTAAGAGCTTTTACACAAAGCTTTCCTGATTAGTGGAAAAACTTGGAGGCGGGGGGAGGAAAACTGCAGGAACTTCAGCCTGAATACTCCCCCTCCGCCTCCCTTGCCCTGTGTTTTCTTTCCTTCCAATTTGATCCGAAGTGGAAGCATCCCTCAGCCTTGGGATAGACAAATCCTGTAAAGACCCTTCAGTCTCGATGCTTGGTTCCTGCTAGTGAGCATAGCGAAGATCACGCAGCGTTCCCGTGCCGTATCTCTCATCAGCTTTGGCAAGAACCCCTCGACCTGTCGGCTCCCAGCGGGATTGGCCCTGGGACATTGGCCCATCCAGGGGCGATGGATGTGCCGGGACTGTTGCTCCCATCTGCTGTTGGTCCATCCAAGGTGGATGTATATGCTGGGACCCTTGCTCCATCCTCCATTGGTCTGTCCAGGGGTGATGGATGCACTGGGACCCTCACTCCCATCCAGACCAGGTGGGTTTGGGGGTCTGGAGGCAGGTCCCTCACCCCAGCCTGGGTTAGACTGGTTTGCTGGCGGGGCCGCTCGCCCCCCACATCCCACACCCCTCTGGGTTCATCCCACTGGGCCTCCCGCCACGTCCCGATGGGTTCATCGTGCTCTTTTCCTTTGGCAACACACTTTGTAGAAAGGGTTAGATTATCTCGTCGTTTCTTTAAATGTGAGTTTGTGCCTTTTTTGTCTCCTAAATCTTCCAATACAGGCATATTGGAAACGAAATCTAATAAAATACTAGACAGAGCCTCCCGCCTCCGCCTCCTTTGTTTTGGGGGTTTGGATTTTGAGGAGGGGGGGAATGGTTCCCCTCGGTGCTGCCGCGGGTCCTCCCGCCCGCCTGGGGGCGCCCTGGCGCGGCGCTGTCCCGGCCCCGTCACGCGCGCCAATGGTGTCGGAGCGCTGAGGGCGGCGCGGAGGCCGCGGCCGGGCCGGGCCGTGTGAGGGGACCCGGGGGCTCTCCGCCGTCCCCTTCCCCGTCCCCTCGGCAGCGCTTCCCTGCGGGAACCCCCCGGGCATGGAGCCCGCTGGCCCTTCCGTGAGGGAGCTGAGGTGAGCGGTGAGCGCGGAGGGGCCGCGGGTCTGAGGGCAGCTCCTCCGAAAAGTGTAGCCAAGCGGTTACGTAAATTAGCCGAGAATTAGCGAAACTTGTGTTTGTGCTTATTAGCGGGGTGTGTGTGTGTGTGTGTGTGTCACAAAATTGGCGGCGTTGCGCAGTCATATGAAAGAGAGGAGAAAAGCTGATTTTCTGTTTTGGGAGGCCGGTGCTGGGGTGGTTCAGGGAGGCTTATGGGGCATTGCTGGGTCCCCGGGGCTCCCCAGAGCCCTCGTTGTGTGTAATGAGGGCACGGGCATCAGCGCTACATTATAGACATTATCTGTCCCTAACGTACCGGGCGTCTCGAACTTGTCGCTTTTTGTGAGGAAGAAGGAGCTTGAGTAGGTCTTTGGCTTCTGCTTTCACGATGTTTATATGTTGTGTTTTCCCCCGTCAGTAAGCGATGTCCTGTAGGCTCGGTTCGCTACAGAAACCTGCTTAGAGGGTAGTTGGGTGACTGTGACACGAAAATTAAAAACACCAACAAACACTGGCATTTGCTCAAAGATCCTAAAAATCATCTGAAGGTGGTATTATAAACACTCTGACCCTAAAAAATTCTCTACTGAATCATTTGAGGAGTCGGTGACTCTTAAATAACTTCAGTACGTTCCTTGTATTTAGGACAGTGTTAGCAGAAAGTGCACTGAAGCTTTGCTCCAGTGGGACTGGGAGCTTCCAGGATGGTTTCATAGAATCACAAGATGGTTTGGCTTGGAAAGACCTTTAAGATCATGTCCCAAACCCCTGCCATGAGTAAAATCCTCCCTGTGGTACAAGCTGTGTTTGTGACATCTGGTGGAAATGGGCATCACTCAAATCCCCCCTCCTGACTGAGGGCAGTGCTTGTATGGCCCCGCAGTGAAACTGCATAATTAAGGATGTTCTTAAAAATTTTACAAGTGTTTTTGCTTTTGGTGTAAATTCTGCCCCTGCAATCTGTGTTCTTACTGGTACTGTAGTCACTGGGCACTTTGAAGAATTGAATTTCTGTCAGTAATGACTGATGGCTTCAATATTATTTCGGTTTTGTTTAATCAGGTAATTGTCTTACAAAATTAGTAGCTAGAGAGCGTTCCCAAGTGATACTCTGATGGCAGAATTAGATCTGCAGTGTACCTACATTTTTTTTTCCCCTATAAATTCATTTTAGAATAGCTTTTGACTGACTTCAGCATAGTCTTACAAAGAGAAACTATTGGTGAGGGAAATTATAGACCATTTTAGTGTAATATGCAAGGTCACTTCCCAGCTCTTCCACATACATTGTGTGTCACCTTGAGCTGATTGGGGGATAAAAATACAGCCTTAATAATGGATGTATTGGTGGGATTCACTGTTTAATTATCAGTGTTTATAAGGTCCTTATAGGCCTTTAAGATGGATGGAAAATTAACATTTATTGTATTTTTAAGTCAGTCTGACATGTAGCAAGACTGATGGTTGAGTGAATCTCTTTTTATAAGCTCTGACATTGAAATCACCACCTCGTAAAGAAACCAACAGACGAGTTCTATGACCTGCAAATGTTTCTGACAGTGCTCAGGAGGAGCAGTAACTTTGCTTGGTTTTGGTCAGAAGTTTGTATGTTTGGGAGCCGAGGATTATATTTCTTCTTGCCTACAGACAGGCACATGATCGATTCAAATCAACAATAAATTCTTTTAAATCTCGAGCTTATATAATTAAACCACATTAAATCTATTATGAAGAAACAATTCCCTGTGTGTGGTAGGACGTGATTGCAGCTTTTGTAACAACCCAGTGAGCGCGGTGGCAAGGCCAGAGGTTGTTTTTTTTTCCAGCGTCGCTGCACCTACATTTGTCCTTTTGTGTTAGAAGCTATGCTGAATTCCACTTGGGTTTTTTATGCACTTGGGATTTTAATGGGCCAGTCCTTCCGAGGGCAGGTTTGATTTTGAGCAGATGGCATCCCTCAGCGGCGAGGATGCGTCTCAGCATTGCGAGGGGCTCTCCCTGAACGATCTGGAAAGCCTGCACAACTTCCGCAGCCGCTCCGGCAGCGTCGGCAGCACCGGCTCCAGCGGCCGCCTGCAGCTCCGGCAGAGAGTAGCCCACCTCATGGCCTGTGTGGAGGACGTCAGCTCGGACGACGAGATCCACAAGGAAGTGTCTCGCACCCTGGATGAAGCTTTCCTCATCTGCGGGAAAAAGCTGAAGTGGCAAGAGTTCAGGTTTTGTTCCCCCCAGCTGGTTGTTTCTTCTGGCGGCGCTGGGGTTTTTCTTTCAGGCTTAGCTGGCAAAGAGGTTTCTGAGTGATGAAAAGTGACAGAAAATCTTTGTTTTCCGCAGGCAGGAATTCTGTGGGGAAATCAGAGCGTTCTTAGGGTTGGTTGCCTGTCCACGCTTCAGTTTTAGCAATGGTTTTGTGTGATTTTTGTTTGTTTGTAGACTACACTTAGTTACCTGGAACGTGGGCACAGCTTCTCCACCTCCCGATGTCACAAGTTTACTTCAGCTCAATTCACTGGGCCCGACTATGGATATGTACGTTATAGGGTAAGTATATATTAAAGAACTTGCTTTGTAAGTTTATTGCAAAGCTGCCAAGTCTCAACAGGTTATGGTTTGTTTTGGGAGGACTGTGTGATGTGAATCGCTGTCTGGGAGATGGTTTAACACTATCACTACCAGAAGGTGAAGACTAACTTAGTCTAACTAACAGAGTACTAACTGACAACAAAGATGATTTATAGCAGGAGAAGCTTCTCTTCTTTATGCTCCTTTAACTTTGTTTTTCTTGGTGTTAGATGTGTTAGACCTGTGGGTGGGTTGAACTGCTTGTGAGTGAGAAACTGAACAGCAAGAAATTTCTGACTTAAGCTTAGGGTGTTGTGATCTGTGTTCTGCAAAGGTTATATGAATTGTGTTGAAACCAACTGGTACAGTGTGAATAATTGTGATGTATTCAGCTTACAGGAGGTGAACTCAAAAATCACCAATTTTCTGTCTGACTTGGCATTTGATGATCCGTGGAGCATTTTTTTCATGGCTGTATTGTCTCCCTTGGGATACATCAAGGTAATTATTTACATCTCTTCAGTGTCACAGCACTGAAGGAAAGTGTCTTTCCCAGCTCCATTCAGATTTCTTTTCCTCAAACTCTCTATAAAAGATTAGTTGACGGTGTTTTTTGCAGGTGTCGGTCACTTCCACATTTATTAGAAGTGATTTGTCATCACACTTGTGTTTTCCTGTTTTGTTGATAAGGGCAGTTTTAATTTTTCTCTATTAATACTAGTGTCCTTAATTTTAGCAGTAAAAACTGGACATGTGGTTTTTCATGTCTCACTTGGAACAGTTGGGCAGTTTTGATGCTTTTGCAGCTCAGATGACACACAACAAGAAGCTGCTCAGCTACAATGGCAAGGGCAGGTGCTGCAGAATCATGTGATGAGTAGAAATACTCCTGTCTTAGTAAGAACACACTCTCAAGGAACAGAGTCATGAAGATTATTTAAAATGAAATGTGATGTGAACTTACACTCAACAGCATATCTCTTGTGGCCACAATATCTCTGTCTCTTGTTGTAGAACGTTTTCTTGCTCTGTGCAATATTGGGGAACTCCATTGTGATGTTTCTAATGTAGTCTTGCACTATAAATATCCCAAGCAATGGCAGTGATTTTTGTTAAGATTGCTAAGGTTCCTTTTTCTTTTCTTTTTTTTTCCAACCTGTTTGCAGGTGAAAATAAATTGCATATATGTAAAACAGGATTTTAGTGGGTATGTGTATTTATCTGAGGACTTCAGATTTGGTTGAAGACCTACAACATTATATGGTAGTTTGAAGGACAAGATTTTTGGGTAATATCTGGGGCATAAGACCAGCTAAAGTGCTGCCTATTTTAATAGTGGAAACAATAAACATAGGAGGATATCCTGAATTTCTCTAATAAAGAGAAATTAAAAGCCTTTTGAATGTTGTCTTGGTTTTCTAAATCAAGCATTATTTCAGGGTGATTTTGCTGAGATGATTGTATTATCTGCATGCTAATCAGACTCAGCAGTCGTGCTGTTATTTTAATTGTGATTAAACAAAACAAAGGACCCATTGGGAATTATGAAAAGGAAGAAACCCACATTGTTCATTCTGGTTAAGTCACTGCTGATAAACATTCAAAATCTGGCTGTGGGCTGACATTCAGGCCCTGCATACAGACAGTTGAAAGAATTCCTAGTGGTATGCCTGGCTGATTTTGAATTCCAATTTAGAAATGTGGCAGTTTGGACACACTAATGAATGGATGCTGCCACCTAATGGCTTTCAGCAGGACTGGATTAGCTCCAATAATAGGAGGGAGCTGTCAGGCCAGGTCATAATCAAAACAGGCAGCAAGGAGAGGTTATCCTAGGACTTAGCCAGGAGGGGAGGAGCAGTTACCCCTTGGCTGACCTGTGACGAGATTGGATGCAGAGAGGTGGGTGTCATCCTTGGGACTTTATGTCCCTTCAATGACAGGGTCTGTTTTCCAAGTGTTAAGTTGGTCATAGTCAATTCTTTCACCATCCACAGGATCATGTTCCCTCTGTGCAAGGTCTTTGCTGGATTTGGCTTTAAGTGTTTGTGGGACTAGTGCTGGTTCCAACAGAGGAGGGATTGTTGTCTTGCAGTGTTCAAGACCTGGAGAGAGAGGTGGTTTCATATGGATCTTGAGAAATGTCTGGGGATTGGCCACAGCAGAGCAAAGTAAAGCAAATAACAACGGGACTGGCAGATCTTGGTGTCTCATGAATGCAATTATGGAGAGGAGAATGGTGGCTACTGAAATATTTATGCATCATCTAATAATTGCAATCCATCCCTTCAGTATACTGTTTAATATTTTGTTGGTTCAAGGACAATGTGAACATTGACATACATTCTGAAATCATTTAATTGTGTGGATATGGAGGCAAGGAAAGGAGGAATTCCGTTTTAAATTTTGGGCTGAATGTATGTACTTCTCCAGCAGTTGTATAGTCAGTGTTGTTCTTAACAGGAGGCTTTATTTTAAAGTAGGCTTTTTCTAAGTTAATCCAGCATAAAATTGAACTGCAATTAATATATTTCAATGCCTGTATTTTAAATTTAAATTAATTTAAAATCATTAAAACAAACAGTTAAAATGAATTTTGTGTCTCATGCCAGGAACATTGTAAAGTCCATAACTTTTTAATGAAGGGTATCTTTATTAGACTATTTCCACACACACACAAAAAACCCTAAACCACAAAAACCCCCCGTGTCTTATGTGCTCCCTGAGTGTTGTTGCTTTGGAAGTGTTTGGTAAATCAGTTTTACAGGCACTGCAGGCAGGGGTTGCTGCTGTTTGCAGCTCATTGTTTTTGCAGATGTCTAGAATTACCTGCTGTGCTTCTTAGGTGTTTTAGTGACATTTAGAATGTTTAGTGATCTGCTGAAGGATGGTTCAGTTTGAAAAACTTGCTGCTGTTGGAGGACTTGTAGGTGTGAGCTATTAAGATTACAGGTGAAAAGTCAAGGATTTGGTTCTTTATGAACAGGATTCTTAAAGATAGACAAGAGGCTGGGGAGGCAGAAGTAAAGTCTTTAAAGAGATTTGGGCAAGGTCAAATTCAGATTTGTAATATGATGTTCCAGCTGTGTTAATTAGTTGAGGGATTGATCAGATTTGTCTATAAGCAGGGAACGTGTTCTTCACAGCACTGGAACGTGCCTGTGTTTACTGTGTCCCAGGATCAAAGCCACGCTTGGCGAGGGAATTGCATGACTTCTGCTATGGTGTTCTTCACCTAAAAGCTCCTATGGAGTAAACCCCAGTTATTCCAAATGCCTCCCTGGAAATGACCATTCCCTCTTTCGTCTCTCTTCCAGCTCTCCTCCGTTCGCATGCAGGGGTTGCTGCTTCTGACCTTTGTGAAGCACATCCACCTGCCCTTCATCCGGGACATCCACACCCAGTTCACACGCACGGGCCTGTACGGATACTGGGTAAGGAAGTGCCTGAGACTCGGTTGCCCTGGTCACTTATGGTGGTGTGTGTGCCTCTAAATGGTTTCACGCTGGGAGAGAGGAGATAACAGTTCAATTAAAAATTTATAAACTGACAAGCAGCGAGACTCGTTTGTCTGAGCCGTGTGTGCAAGTGCACTGCACAGCCCATAATTCTGCTAGTTTATTAGCTGACGGGCAACAACTTCTGTAGGATGAAATTGTATTGATTTAAACCTAAGTAGCAAAGATTTAGGTGTTAACAGTTACGTTTGGAGGCTCTGAGTGTAGGTTCAGGGGATGTTGTTGATCTGCTGTCCCAGGGGAACAAAGGAGGAGTCAGCATTCGCATGTCCCTCTACGGCCACACGATCTGCTTCCTGAACTGCCACTTGCCAGCCCACATGGAGAACACAGAGCAGCGACTGGATGACTTTGAGAAAATCCTGGAAATGCAGTTTGAAGGAGAGAATATTCCAAGTACCTTGGAGCACGAGTGAGTTGTTCACCCACTTGGTGTTGGTTTTATCCGTTATATGGTGAACTCGTGCACTGAAGAGTTTTGGGTTTGGAATTTTTCATCCGTCATTTTTATTTTAAGTGTCCCTTCAACCTGAATCCTGGGGGGAAACAGATAACCTGAAAGGTGGAGATCTGTTTTACAAGGCTGTTTTCTTCCTGTCTTTAATTACATAAATTAGTTAGCATATAGACTGTACAAGCCATGCAGGAAAGCTTTAGGAAGCCTGTTTATACCAAAAATCCTTCTGATTGCTGTTCAATGTTCAGAGATGCAGATCATTAGGAGGCTCAGGAGAAGTTAATATTCAGGCAGTAATGAGCAAGCAGCAAGAGTGCAAGGGACTTAATTTACTGTTTCAATTACTTCAAATTTTTGGTGTAGCAGCAGGTTGTCCCTGTGTAAGCTTATCTATAACTACTTAATGTTTGTTTTTAAGCTGTTTGCATTAAGTAATATAAGTGATTAGGGCACCTAATTAGCATAATGGCTTTTATTCGGTTGAATTCTTCCCTTGTGTTAGTGGATTCCTATAAATCTTCCTTGGTTTTTTTGCATTTATTGTTTTTTCTTCTTCTTCTTAAGTGTTCTCTTCTGGTTTGGAGATCTGAACTTCCGGATAGCAGACTATGGCATCCACTTTGTCCGGGAATCCATCAATAACAAGCGTTACAGTCTGCTCTGGGAAAAGGACCAGGTACGTTGCCTTAGTCTGGGGGGGGTTTGGTTTGGTTTTTAATGCATACAAACACAACATGTTAGTTAACATTACCTCTGGAGTTTCTAATTTCTTTCAAAGAACACAGACTCAGAGCAGGCATGAGGTGGAACAGGTCTAGCTGTTCATTCTCTCACTTCTCTCGGTCATAAGCCCCAATTAATTGCCAACTATTTCTGCTTTTGTTTAGTTTCTTACTTTACAATGCTTGTGTTTGACTGGAGCTTTCTTAGAACTTCATGTCTTATCTTGATTTCTCCTCTTCTCCCAAGAATTATTTTTAAGAGAACCTTATTCTGGAATTTGTTTTGAGTATGACTGCCTCAAAACTTGTAGACAGATCATGTCAAGAGTTCTGGCAGTAACAGAGGCACTTCTGAACTTACCTTTCCAATTATGTTGTACTGACCGAGATGTTGAATTCTTGGAGGAGCTTTCCCAATCACCCTTTAAGCTCTGCATTTTAAACATGAACTTTATAAAAACTACTTTTTATTTCTGCAGCTAAATATGGCCAAAAAGACAGAAGCATTTCTTAAGGAATTCATAGAGGGTCCTTTGCAGTTTAAGCCCACCTACAAGTTTGACCTTTACTCGGATGTGTATGACACAAGGTAAAAGATGAGTTAAGATGTGGGATATGGGGGTGAATGTGGGCTTGGTGAGATATCACTGTAGTAAGTAAACCTGAATTTCCTGAAGGTACTGGTTGACTGGGGCTGTTGAGCTACTCTGTTAGGCTTGTTCACTGATCAAATCTGAATAAATTAATATTGCTGGCTGATGAAGCTGGAGTCTGCTGATTGCATGAGGGAGGTAGTGAAACAACCCAGCTTCCTTTTTGAAAAGACTGGATTAACAGAATAAATGAGCACTTGTTTAGGCCACTTCTGTTTTGTTGTTTACGGCTAAAAGTGCCCACTGGTTGTCAGAAAGGAGCAAAAGAACAAGAGTAATTGTCTGCAATTTTTGTTTTCCTTCTCTGTTTAAGCATTTTATTTGGTATGCTGGTATTTGAAAGTTAATGTAAATTTGTCTTCACTGATTATTTTAAGTTGAAAATGTAGTATCTTAAGTTTCTGAAGTTTTTCTCTGATGCTAAAGTTTGTTGTTAAGTATTAGTCTTATATTTTAACAGGAGGATAAGTTCCTGTCCAAACAGGGGTTTTGTACTGATCTTTTTCTTTACTTCCAGAGAACAGAAGTCCCTGTTTTGGTTTAAGTAAGAAGAGAACTTTCTGAATTTTGTAGTTTCGTAAATATTTCAGAATCAAAACAAGGCTCTTTTCTGAGCTTTTGATTTGATTTTTGTGAAATATTTGAAAATCAGACGACAACTGATTTTCTTTAGGGACTTTCTGAACCTGTCTGAAAGCTGTAGTGTTATCTACTCTGCTGTTGCACTTAACATTGGATGTTATTCCTTTATATCCAAAGACATTTTGCTCCCTAATTGAGTGTAAAGATATATAATGAGACCAACAGTAAATCCAGTTAACAAAAAAGACTTATAATAATCCGAACCCAGACATTCTACAAATGATTCCTAGCCTGGTAGTCTGTACTGGCTCATTTAAAGAACAGAAAGTGTGCTTACACATACTCTGTGTGATCTGCTGCTGTTCAAGCAAGCAGAGAGACTTTGCTCAGATGGGGGGAGATCAGCAGGCTTGAAAAGTGTGCTTTTAATGAAATCCACAGTGTTTTGTTACTTTTTGATACTTTTTCAGTGTGAATTTTGAGGTTTTGTTTCCCATCTAATCTGCCATTTTCTCTAAAATAGTGAGTGTATTAACTTAAGCTGTTTCTTTGGTATTTTCTTGCACAGCAGAGCAGACATATGGCAGCTCATAAAGATTTCTGTCGGTTTATATAATTACTGGAGTAAGTGGGATAAGGGCCCTTAGTCATTTAAAATCTTTCCACCTTACTAAAGATGAGTCAGACATGCATATGGGAAGGGGTAAAATAAAAATATGTTGAATATTGAACTAAATGGCATTGGTTTTGATATTCAGAGTTATTAAACTGACAGTTTTCCTTACACATCCTGCTCATTAACTGTTATAACTCAATCCAGTCCATTCTAATTCCTCTTCCATAGGGTATGATCTTTTCTCCATTTCAATTTGAAGTGACACATCCACACAGAGGAGTTGCTGTTAAGTCTTCCTCCCCCTGCAGAGGGAACCACGGAAGGCTCGTGTCTTCTGTTGTTACTGATATGGAATAGGAGGAAACTCTGCATTATGATTACAGTTTGATGTACAGCACAGTTGCAGGCACAACTTTCTTGATCATGGAATTTTGAAAGCCTGTTGTTTTAAGACCTGCAATGCAGGCTGGTACAATTTAGAGGAACTTTTAAATAAAGCATTGCTGTGGCACCTGTGATTACCATAAGCTACCCAAGTTTGTCCCCTTTTTTTGTTGTTAAAAGAAACTTGTCCTCAATCATCTTGAATAATTTTGAACATCATTCACACTCTTCTACATATTCCTTATGTTTATGCCCTCATTTCTCAGAATATCTATACATTTGAAGCTTGGGGCAGTTGCTGTATTATCTCAATGTTCTTGAATTTATTTTTTTTTTTTAGGAGAAAGTATCATTTCCTGTATGAAGTCGACTAACCCACTGAAATGCCCTTCTCCCCTTCATTTTACTCCTCTTTCAGAAACCCATGAAACTGGTCTGTGGTTAATGGAGTTCAAATTGAGGAAATGTTGGTTGTAAAGCATTTTGAATAGAGCTGTAAAATGAAGCTTGAATGCGATTGCCCTCTTTTATTGATACGTATCTGACTGTCTTTGAACTCTGAGTAGATTTTGCACAGCATTCTTAGCTTTTGCCAACTTGTTTTTCTTCTCATTTCACTTTTACCTTGCATTTTTGCAGTGAGAAGAAACGAAAGCCAGCATGGACTGATAGGATTCTTTGGAGAGTGAAACATCTCTGCCAGAATGCATCAAAGGAGGGCGAATTCTCTGAAGAAGAGCAGACAATTTTTGTTACTTTGAATAACTATGTCAGTCACATGAGCTATGGCATCAGCGACCACAAACCTGTTACAGGAACATTCGGGCTTGAGGTGCTGTCCCAGTTATGTTGTTAAGAAAAAGTTTGTTTTACCAGGTGTTACCTTACAGAATCTGGTTTTCTGAACCAAAATCTCTGTTTCCTTCTATTTATAGTGAAGGCAGCAAATTGGTGTCAGTTTATTTCCGCTCAGTTAGGAGTCCCACAGCAGGTGTGGCAGAGAATAACTTGAATAACTAAAAGAATGACAGAGTTGACTGACTTTAAAATCTGTTCTTTTGCCTAGTTGAAGCCTCTTGTCTCAGTTCCTTTGGTCGTGCTGAATCCTGAGGGTGAGTGGAGTGCAGAACACGATGTTATCATCCGCTACTCCGCAGTGCCTGAATTCCCCAGCAGTGCTTGGGACTGGATTGGGCTCTTCAAGGTAATGTTCTCATATCATGGTTCTTCAGCAAAGATGGTGAATAGGACTGGAGGAGGTAGTTGCTAGTTTTAGGGCACTGTGATTCTTGCCAGTGCAGAACTCTCTGATTTAGTTGTCTCTCCTTGATTATCGTTAGTTTCTGTGCCAACAGTTTAGCTCCATAGATGTGAGTTCTTTCACACCCTTAGATTCTCTGCTAAGATACTGTGGTGATTTATTTAAATAAAATGTTAAAGAAGCTATGGAGAGGAGTTGTCCTCCCCTGATGTCTGCAATTCAAGAGATTTATGTAGCAAAGAAAGAACAAAAATAAGTTAGTGGAAGGGTGAGAGAAACAAAAGTTATGTGCGTGCCCCTAAAATGTTTTTGTCCTAAAAGTGCAGTGTTTTAATTATGTCAGTGAAGTAGTAAACAGCTCTCACAACTTTGAGTTTTCCATGTAATATGCTTTTTGTTTCCTTCAGAAGGCTGATGGTTTGCATCTTTCTCTGCAGGTGACTTTCAGGCATATGAATGATTATGTTACTTATGCTTGGGTAGAAGATGATGAAATCTCTTCTAACAAAGACAGTAAACAAGTAAGTCAGTTGTATTTCTTTCTAATGTAGTTTCCCACAGAGTAGCATTGAAGGTCTGTTTGTCCCATATCCCTTTCCTCTGGGGGGTTCTGTATCCTCTTTCCCAGCTGAAGCTAATTGGGAGCGATATTATTGTTTAAAATCCCTCTTCCTAATTCTTAGTAATTTTCAGGTAGTCTGGCACACCTTCTCAGTGTGATCATGTAGCTTAAGGGAATTGATGAAAAAGCAATTTATTCCTGTAGTGACTTTTCACTGTACTAAAACTACTGTCATTTTATATTTTGATCTGTTTCTGCCACTGCATTAAGTAATGGACCATTTTTTCATCTGATTGTCCAACTTGCTCAATGTATCCTTAGTATTTATTATTTTGGTTACAGTTGTAAGTATTTACACAGTTAGTTCCAGGTACCTAATACAGCTCCAGATTGAGGTTTCTTAGACTTTGTGTTTTGACTACTGAATGTTTTGGTCCTTCTTTAAAAACTGCTGTCTGTTACAAAGCTTGCTAGTAGTGATTACCTAAAGTGATTGAAAACAAACAAACAAAACTTATTTGGAATACAGATGGTGTGTTGCCAGAGATATTTATCTGAGCAAACAGAAATTAAAATTTAATTTTGGAGACATGGCGAGTGCAAGGATGGATAAGATTTTCCAGACAAGGGAAAGCAGTTATTTCACATTAAAGATTTTGTAGGTTAGCGTCAAGTTTACAGCAGGAACCCAAATTGTATTGTGTAAATACAAAGCTTAGAAATCTGAGCACTGTGAATGTTGTTTTAGCAGGACACTGTGGGGTGCAGTCTGGGGACGGGAGTGGTTTCAGGACCGGAGCAAACCGAGGTGGTGCTTTGCTCTGCTCGCTGCCACCAGGAGGCAGCTCCGCTCCCTCCCTGCTGCTCCGTGGCCTTGTCCTGTCCCCTGCAACCACTCTGGGCTTTTTCTTCTGCCTTCTCACTGAACCAACTCATCTTGCTAACATGGTGAAGGATATTCCTTTTCCTCCTTGACTTAGTTTTCAGATGGTTTCATAAGTTATGTTTTAAAACCTGCTTATAAATAGTCAATACTGATTTTTAAGGTGTCCTGAATGGCAGAGAATGATTTTTTGTAAACTTCTTTTTCTGTGGAAGTTGCTCATTGCCTGTTCTTATTCTTGTTGCCAGGTTTACATGAGTGCTTCAGAAATACCTACTATGGGAGGAGAATTTTTGCTGTGTTATTATAGCAATAACTTGCAGACAATAGTTGGTATCAGCGAGCCTTTTCAGGTAAGGTATTTGGAAGCACTGATTAGTGTTGGTGTGATCTTTTCAGTTTCTTTTGCTTTCACCTGCATCTGAACATAGATGTGTGCAACTGTGTTAATACTGGAGGAGGTGGCAGCAGAAGGAATTCTAAAAATTATATGTCCTGGCTAACATCCCATAAAAGAATTTGCTGATGTGCTAAAAGACTCTTGAGTAGCTGTTATGGCAACATAGCAGTGAAATAAGACAGGTTTCTTCTCTCTCAGCTTTTACTTTTGGAACGTCAGGCTCTCATGTTAGGTCCTAGTTTCTATAAAAATGAGAACTCAAGTGCTGCCCAATTTCTGGTAGATTATAAGTGAGCTCTTTGTGCTCCGTTCTGTGATAGATTTGCACAGAAGTGTTTCCTGTATATTAATCACTTGAATTTGGGAAAGACAGCACAGCTGGAACTCAAGTTAATTGTTTAACAGGCTTCATTTAATTTCTGAAAGGATCACTTAACCTGCACAAGCAAGGTGAAGCGACCAAGCATTGCTGCTTCTACACAAGCGCTGTTTTTTCCAAAATAATTTTGTTTGTGCATAATTTTCCGTGCTGTCATAGCTGTGCTAATGTGTCGTGAAATGATTGAAATAGAAGTTCTGCACTGCTGTTGGATGAAGGGGTTTTAAAAGACTGTGGAGCTGCATTGCCTTAGGGGATACAGTAATGAAAGTCACTGGGCTGGCTGATATATCTCAGTGCTGCTGTTCCTGTTTTTCTCTCTGTTTTGGTGAGAAACATGGCAGTGTATTTCTGTTGCCTCTGAGCTTAATATCTACCAGAGACTCTGCAGGATGGTTGTCAGTTGGACATGGATACAACATCCAATATGCCTTTCTTTTTGCATGACACTTAATGTTTTGGTATCAGTTTAGTGGATTTTTACTAGATTTTTAAATTTTCTCAATTCTTAGCAAGTATGACAGACATCTTTATGTAATGGTATATTGATAGTGCAGAGCAAAACGGTGGTTTTGAGTTGTTAATTTGTTTTTTAATTTGTTTTTCTCCCAGATTCTGCCCAGCAAAACTTCAATAGAAAAGGATTTGACACAGGAAGAGAACAGCTGGATGCAGAAACCTGATGATCTGGAATCACGTGATGAGTCTGAAGACAGGAAGGGCATTTAGTGGTCCTGATTCAGGAGTCAGATGATTCTTTATATCTTAGTGATTGTAAGCTTTTACTCTTAGAAGATGGAGTAAGACAGGTAGGATTGTTCAGAAACTTTGTAAGCTCGTGGAAGATAATTTATTGTGGAAACAGATATTTTTATTATGGGGAGAGTAACTCTCTTGCACTGGATGAGAACTGTAAACATAGCACTTAATGAATGCTGTATGTTTTAAGGTGATAGACATTTCTAATACAATGATTTAACCTAAGGAAGTTGCCATGTTTAATAGATTTTTAGGCTCGTTCCCTTTTTTGTAGAGGATATTTTATTTATGATGCAATATTTACTATGCTGTAACCACTTAATAATTGATTTCCAAATTTTGAGTTTAAATGAAGTTATTTTAAAATATTTATTAGATATGGCCAGTTAGCTTGTTTTGAAATTTTATTTGACCTTCAAATGTAAGCTAATTACCTTTTGGGAAACATGTGTGACAACAGGTCACATGAAAACAAAATCCTTGGAGTGTGTAAGGTCTCCTTTGGTAGATCCTTTCCTTCATGCCTTACTGAGAACTCTCTGTAGGATTTTCCATTTTTAATTTTTCCAAATTGAAATACATTTATCAAAATGTATTTTTCCTGATTTTTTAGAAATTCTTCTTTTATAAAACAATTAAGCAATTTGCCTATTGCCTTTCTCCCCCTCATTAAAAAAAGTAAAATGACACCATTTTTATACCAGTCCCTGGCTCGGAGTTGACCAGGATCCCACAATTTCTGAAAGAAATGCTTTGGCATAGGTGAGGAGCCCATGATTGTGAAGAATTTGGCATAATCTGTGCTATAAAAATTGTAAATCTCTTCCATTTAGAGCAATCAGTCTTAAAAATTTCTGTTTTTCAAAGGGTGCTTAGACCTTAATACATCCTGTGCACTTGAGGGTGGAGATGCAATAAGAAACTTCATGTACTTTTAGGAACCTGAAAGGTAGTTAGCTTCAGAAATGGTTTTGTTTCTTGATGAGGAAATGGAGATATTTGGAAAGGATTGGAAGAAGCACCAACATTCCACAGAATCTGAGACTGCAGTGCTGGAAAAGAGCACTTGTGAGTCTCCCATGTTACAGATACAAAGCTTCCAGCTACCTACCGTGTGTGGTAAGTAGAGTTAGTTACTAATCACTGTCTTGGTGGTCAGGGATGGAAAAGAGCCAATTTGGTTCAAGTGGAAGAGCAAAGGATGTTGGTGTGTTTATGCTGGAATGCTGCTTCAGAAATGAATCAACTCCTTTTTGCTCTCTTTCTCAAAGCCTTATTTTTTTCAGGATTGTTTCGAGATAGAAAGTTAGCACCTTGGTGTTTGTTTGGCGGTTACTTGCTTGTATCATTCTCTGTATAAAATCTTTTGAGGGCCAGGTGTCTTTGTATGCTGTGGAAGCTCTAACATAGGTTATCTGGTTAGGTAGTTGCAGTGGGGGTTAGGAACACTTGGCCTCTGTAGGTTTTAGACATATTCAGCTTAAAGCTTGGTGTTGGGAACTGCTCCCAGTTGTGAGTAGTGAGGGCAGGTTCAGAGGATACTGTGTTCATTGCCTGGATTAACACTGCCTCGAGGTTTACAGTTTGTACATTCCTGTTACACTTTGGAACAATATTAGAAACAGTTTTCACATTTGTACCGGTCTCGCAACAATTTGTTTTGCACTGAATCTTTCAGGTATGTGACTTCTCATGGCAATTAGGGCACCAGACAAATCCCTGCTGAATTGCAATAACTCTTGCAGTTCTCGAGTTGTCCTCTGTTTCTGATTTCACTTGTGTAACCATTACCATACTCCATGCAAGGAGATTCTGTGGAGAGCCCAAAGAACAGTGGTCTTTGAATTCCAGACCACAGCTGGTGATTTATTGTGGACCAAGATCCAGTTTCTTCCAAGCAGGGTGCATCTGCTGTTCGGGAGCAGCTCAGAGGGGGAGCCACGCAGCCGCTTTGCTGGGGCGAGACACTCGAGAGCCCTTCTGTTGTGTGGGAGCTGATAACCCTCTGTCACTGGACACAGAAGCTGCATTTTGTAAACTAATCCTTTGAACCACAGGACTTCACTGAAAATGCCCACGGCAGCTGGGATTGGAACTGCTTGTTAGTAGGATGCTGCACAGAACTGTACTTCTTTCTTCAGTATTATGCACACAGAGGCACTTTTGTTTACTACTGTTACCTATGGTAGCTTTTCAAACTATTCCATGACCTGTAATGATGCAATTTCTGATGAAATTTATCTTTCTTAAAACACCTTTAATTGGATGTTATAATCACTGGAAATGTTTTTATACTCATGTATTTTCTTTTCATGTACCTCTAAAATAAATCCTGGCAGTGAAGTGTTGTACATGGCCTCTGTTGATTTGAGAATGAGCATATTGGTTTGGGTGGGGAGGATTAATTTGTGCACGGTAACCTTTCTCCAGGAAACTTTGGTCATGTTTGATGCACAGATACAACAGTGTTTTAGAGTGGAAATCAGTCAATAATAACATGGTGTAGGGCTTTGGGCTGCAAAAGAAGGGTAAGGACAGATGCTATTTTTCTTTTGGATAAAGCAGATTCATCTAATTTTTTTTCCCCTATTTCAATGAACCCAATATTAAATGAACTTGTCATTTTGCATTTCTGTCCCCCTTACCCCACTGAGGAGGGTTTGGTATTTTCCTTGTAAAAATGCACAAACATTGTGCATTTTAAATTAAATTGCTTTCTTAATTTTTAAGAACAGGTTCTTCTAATTTCACTTTTTCACAGAGAATTTTTCACGGTGCGATTAGAGGTGTCATTTTTGTCTTTGTGAGAGAGATCTGCTTCATTATGCTTCGTATTTTAAATTTTGCATGTTTTAATATAAATTTGTACTCAAGTAATTTCCGTCTACGGGTAACTTTTCATAATTCCCTGGTGTTAGAGAATTTATTTAAAAATAGGAAATATGTCTACCAAGGAATGTTGTCCAGTATAGCCTCGTTTAACTTCCATATATTTCTGATTCCTGGCTAACCCCAGGATGTGCAGTGTATCATTGCACAGAGATAGTACAGCTCTGTGTAAACAGGAAATATTTCTAAGATGTCTTGCGTGTTTGTTAGACCCTAAAAATACGTTCTGATAAAGACTATTGTTTCCACTACCACTGCTTCCTTCTCTGGTCTTGGACACCAAGTGACACTCAGATGAACTTGTCTTAATTAATATACTGCAGTGAAAAGGCCAGTTGAACAAAGCCTGAATTAGTTATTCCTTGAGAGAGGAAACGATCCTTTTTTTGAGAAATCTGCATTACTGACAGGAAGCTTCCAATGTCCCTTTCAGCCCTTGGATATAGGGATTCACTATTGGAATGTGATGGAACTGAAGCAATTTCTATGCAGTGCACAGTTACTCTGGAAATTAATCTGCTCAGGAGCTTCACTGAACTTGTCTGTTTAATTGCTTCAGCTTGAGAAAAATCATCGATTTGTGCGTGAACGTCCCACCTCTCTCTCTTACAGTGGACCTGTCATCTTCCACTTCCAAGGTCTCTGCAATCAAAAAGAAATCTCATTTTGCAATGAAATTAGAAAGTAGCAAGAGAATTCTGTTCGGGAACATTTGAGCACAGGTTGGAAGAATCATGGAGGAAAACAGTGAAGTCAGGGCAAGTGTGAGAACTGGGAATGCAGACTGGTGAGAGGAAATGCAGAGGTGCAGGGAAAATTCAGAAAATAAGAATATTGGCACCACAAAAGGAAGAAAAACAGAATAGCAAACATTTTAACCTGCTAACCATACTTTGAAACTGGCAGTTATTAAGTACAGCCATCAGCCCTGGTAGGGAACATTTCAGGATTATTTATCAAATACCACTTTCACTGTAGCTGTGTTTTCAGTGTAGTTAAAGTGGTTTTACAGTGAACTGCTTGAGCTCAGCAAAGACCACACTATGTTCCTCTCTTCCCTTTTTTATTTTGTTCTTACAATTTTTTTCTTCGGCTTCTTTCTACTTTCTTTATCCTTTTTTTTTTCTCTTGTCACTGACTTGTAGCCTGTTTTCAAAAGCTTTTGTGCACATAGTTCTGGTATCAGCATCAAAGGAGCCATTCCAACTACACAATTCTTGTGTTCTAGACAACTAATCCTTGTGATTTCTCTCCATAGGAAGGGGAGAAAGTACAGGCTGGGTATTGCTCCATATAGTGGGTTTGTTTGGGGAAGTGACAGTGGTGGGGTTTTTTTTAAATGTGATAAAATCTCTTTTTCAGTAGAACCCTGTATTGGCAAGTAAGTGCTCAAGGCAACGATTGCTGGAGTGGAACAATCTTGTGTGTAACAGCTAAGGGAAGCATAAGAATGATTCCAGATATGAAACACAGAACTGTGACAGGCTGTTTCTTCTCAGCTGCTGAGCAGAATGGTGTTACCTGGATCTGCTTTGGAGTGGCCAGTGGTTGTTAATCTTACTAACTAGGTAGGTTTTTTGGCAAGCATTATCCTTTGGACTTGGTTCTTAGTACAGTTGAAAATTCAAAATTGGCTCTTCCGAGAAGATAGAAGGAATTGCCTCCTATCAGCAAGTCTTAAAATACCTGAAATTTAGACTGATTTTCCCCCCTATCACAGGTGGGATATCTGCATCTTTTTTGGAGGGGTGTGTGAAGGGAGTGAAAGGTCTGGCCTCTCCATTAATGGATGGCATGACCATTGTAAAGCTCTGTAATTGCACTTAAACCGGTGTTCACCAGAGGATTTTTCTCATATTTGTAGGAGGAATTTTTGTGCAGTACCGTGCAAGTTAATTTCCTTTGTCATGATTAGTTAGCTACTCAAGGACTCAATTAATAATGATTTCGTTCTGCAGCAATTTGCAGAACTTCCTGTAGTTACCATGGGAGCAATCAGTATTTTCTATTGCTCTGCCTCTTGGAGGCAAAGATGAAGAATTTTTCCTACATAAAATCTCTTGGTAGGTTTTTGAAGTCTGCAGTGTGACTGTTTCGTGCTAATACCTTGAAACAGCATCCGCAGAGACTTGACTTGGAATTCTAAGTCCGCTGGGAGTAAAGTGGAACATCAACAAAGTTGGCAGCAATAAACACAAGCATAAATTTAGGCTTCTTGGAACTGTCGTGGCACATTGTAACCAGTGGAAACTAGTCTTGAACTTAATTGTTTCAGCTCACACCTAACCCTTAGTATAAATACAGAGGTTCATCTTTTCCTCTCACAACAGGGCTCTGAACCAAAGATTGCAGTTAGTCAAGTTCTGCTGCTGCTGCTGTGCACTGAAATCAGAACTGTCCGTAAAGAATAGAGAGATTTCCTGACTTCCCTTGGAAAAATGGAACTGCGGGTTGAACGTATCCCTACAGGAGAAATCATCCGCGTGGTCGGTCGCAATGGAGAGCACAAGACTGTAAGCCTGGCTTTTGTTGTTCTGTTTTCCCCTCTTGTAGTGTTTTAGTTACACAATAACCAGCTTAGTTCTGAACTGAGCGACTCCAGTGCAGGAATATGAGGGTTTGCAAGACTGGTTGGTCCTTGGAGTGACTGTAGCTGTGTTGTAAACAGTTTTCCCTCCCTAGGATGGAATTAGTAGCAATGAATGTTCATATGAAGTGACTGTGAGTTTAGAAAATTGTTAAAGTGTATTTCCTGTTGAAATACTATAGTGTAGCAAAGTTGGTGTGACTTGCAGTTGGTGTTTGGCCTGGCTGTATTAATTCTGTCATAATTCTGGGAGCATTTTCAAAGTACAAAGGAAGGGAAAGAGCTTTGAAGAGAGTGTTTTGATCCTCTTCAATATCGACTGTTTGTACTGTCACTGGGTTCATACCCTGAATGTTATAGGAAGGTTCACACTCTGAAAATTCAGAGTTGAGGGACATATTAACAGACTACTGTGAGTATCTCAAGGAATCGAGTATTCTGTTAACATGTGACTTTTATTGACTCGGGTTCAGGGTTTGTATGTGAGCAGATGGAAAATCCATGAGCTGATTATTTCTGGTTTGATGTGGTAGATGTGAACAGTTAAGAAAGACACAGTACTCCTCTAAAAATACTTTCCATTTTCTTGGAATGAACAGCCATTCTGTGTGGTTTGCTTCAGAATATTTTCTAACTGGATTTATATGTTTTTTAATTAAAGGAGTCTTTAGAGAAGAAACTGTAAAAACTATGTAAAATGTTTATAAAGTACCTAAATGCAACTGTGAATTTATATCTCTCTGTCATAGGTGCTTAAAAGCTGTTTAACAGATCTTCAGCTCTGGTAGAGCCATCTTGTACTGAAGTGCACATCTGTGCATGTTGCTCCCTTTTCCTTGCATTGTCTTTCTTGTGACTAATCTAAAACTCGATCTGAAAATTAGCTGAGACATCTACTGTGTGTGGTTACACAATTGTCAGGTAGAGACACTTTATTCCACAAAAACCTGAGAGCTCTTTCTGCCTTGTTGGAAGAGGAAATAGTGGCAATTCTGGTGTTGTTTGGTTTTCGGTAAATGGTCCTGAAATGTTACTGACTTACTTGTAGTGACAGTAGAGGACACTGGCGGGACTGAATTGTCTTTCCTAGGGGGAACTGTTCCTTTAAACTTTATCCCTAATAGCACGTGCCAGGGTCCTGGGGGAGACATCAGCGAGAGAAAAGGTATCAGTTCAGCTTGCTAAAAAGTTGCAAATACTCATTAACATGCCATAAAACGGCAATTTGCTACTTTGAGATCAGCAGCCTTGTCTGTGCCAAGTGCTGCCGGTGCTGCAGGAATGGCCAGAGAGAGGCAGTTTCTGATGTCCTGCGCTTTAACAGAGGCTTTACAGACACTTTAAACTGTTGCAGCAGCGGCAGGGGCAGAGCTTCACTGTTTCAGCTCAGTGCGGTTCAGCTTGTTGGGAGTTCGATCACGTGCAGAATTTCCCGTGGATCCCGAGGAAGGCTGCCTGCGGTATTTCCCACCTGTGTGGACGCGGATGAACCATCAGAGGGGACGGTTACCCGAACTTGGCGAAGTTCACTCTCTCTTTGGGGGGGGGGGGAATCGCTCCGGAGCGAACTTGTCGAAGGCGCGCTTTTGACGATGCCCCCGCACAGCAAAGCGGGGCGAGGAGGGGGCGGCGGGACTGCCATTGCGGGCGGCGGGGCAGCGGTGCCCGGGCAGGTGAGGGCGGAGCAGGGCCCGCAGCCCGCATGCCCGGCGCTCGGACATGCTCACTAGCGGCGCGGCGCGGGCTCCGCGGGCAGTCGCCGCCGAGGCGCTCGCGGAGCCGCCGCAGGGCCCCGAGCCGCGCGTCCCGCGGCGCCCAGCGCAGGTGAGCGGGGCCGGGGGGGCGCTCCGGGGGTGTCCGTGGCCACCGCCCGGCCCCTCCTCGGCGGCACCGCCGCTCTCGGCCACATGGCTCGAGGGGGCAGCGCCGTGCGGAGGGGAGGGGAGGGCAGGGCGGGCAGCCGCGGTTTGGCCGTGCCGCTCCCCCCGCGCTCCACCCCCCCGCCGGAGTCGGCGACCTTCCCGGAAACTCTAAAAATTTCCACGGAAGAAACAAATGAGCGTTCGAGAGCCAGCCGGCATCCTGGCGGCGGCACGGCGCGGGCTCCGGCAGCGCCGAGCGGTTGCTCGCTCCCTCCCTCCCGTTCCGTGACGCCGCCGACTCCGGTAACGCTTCCCCGAGCGCATCCCGAACGCCCAGGCTGGGACGGGCGGAGCGCTCGCGTGGGGAGCCCGAGCGCGGCCGGAGCCGGGCAGGGTGTGGCGGGGCGTGCGGCTGCTCCGCGCTGAAACGTGGCCGTGGCACGGCCGGGGGTCGGGGTGTCTGCCTTGCCCTGCTCGAGAGCGGCTTCCTGTACATCCCTGACTTTGAGTTACGGTTGTGTGCGCGCTGCTGATCCGCCCTGCTGTGCATGGCACTGACATTGACGTTGGAAGAATTCTCCCTTCTCTGCCAGTGCTTACACAGGTGCCCAAGAGCACTTGGGGAAGAGATCTCGCTGTATTTAGCCTCGTTTTACAGGTGGAGATGATGTCAAACTCCGTACTGCTTCAGCTTAGACCACAGGTCTGAATCCCCTGAGACTCGGGAGTCCCCATCCCTTGTCTTCTTTCTATGCCAGTTTTTCCCAGTTCTGATAGACCTGGAGTTAATTGCCTTAAGCGACAGTGATTCTTGGAAGGAATCTGACTCTGCCTGAATGAGCAACTCGTTCTAGTAACTTGAATTTTCCAAGTAAACTGGCTTGAGCTGCGTTCTTGTAGTTGGGAGGATTACAGAGGAAAAGTGATTCTGAGATACAATACAGAGATTATTCTGGTATTTAATCATTCTCTAACAGTTGCTGGAGGCAGAAGGCTTCTCAAGAACTACTTGTAGATGGCAGCTGCTTAGTTTTAGAAAGTGACAAATGAGAAAATATCCTTGGTTGGTGGGACAAGCCACGAAAACAGAACCACATCTTAGAGTACTTGGGAAGAAAGGCGTTTTTCTTTCGTCTCCTTTTGGGGCAATAGACAATTACCAGTTGTCAGCACCTTTTCAAAAATGCCTAAGGCTTATGGAAGTGATGAGTTCTTAATTTTTACAGTAGGCCCTGATATGGCAACCACTGTCATGACACTTCAGGGGTTTTGGTTTTGATAGTGGATATAATGTGTTTTAGGGAGGGGCTGTGTAAATATGAATCTTGTCTTCTGCCTGGCAGGGACCAATGGAGTGCTAGACTGTGCACATGCTCTCCTAATTTATCATGGTATAAAGGGTAGATATATTTTTTTAAGGAAAAAAAGATGTGAATCATAGTACTATAAGGGAGTGAGAGATCCTGTGTGACTCAGGATCCACAGGGTGTAATCTCTGTTCTCTTTTGCATAATTAATAGCAAAGAAACTTGTGATTGATGGTACAGGATTTATAATAATTATAAGAGAACTTATATATGGTGTGTCTTTCTATGAAAAAGCTCAAACTTTATGCAGAGGTAAAATAATCTTAGTCATGCTCAGATATTTGGGATTTTTCTATTGTTTGTAGTGTCATGTTGCTTATTACTTTGTTGGGAACCACATGCTTTCTAGGAACTGGACAAATTCCTCTACCCCTGTCAAAAGGGACAATCTGCACCAAATGCAGGAGAAACAAACTGCAGCAGCTGCCACAGTCCCAGGGCAGTGTTTAAACTACTGCTCTGGTGTTTCAGCCCACTGCCCCCTCCCTTGGCCCAGTGCTCTTACCTGGCAGGCTGGAGTAGTTCCAGCATGTAAAATATGGAGAATCACTGGGCTAGAGCACTTTGCCTCCCAGTTTGGGGAGTAACGAGTGAGGGCTGTTCACAGGGTGCTGTCAGATAACCAATACTTTCTGTAGGACAAATTTATATTTGGGAAAATATGATGTGTTACTGGTGGGGGAGGGAACTTAAAAGTGCAGTGGATTTTCCTGAGGTTGGTGTGTCCTACTGCCCTTTGTAAGCGATGCAAACGTAACTAAATCACTTGTCCTTTCATACAGGCTAAAGAACCCTTTATAAAGGCTCATTTGTGTGTTTCTAAAATGCTACTGCAGGGAAAACCATCTGTATTGTGCTTTGCCTTACCTGTATCAGTGACACTCAAATGTGGTTAACTTTTCAGAACTGATCCAAATCAAAGCTGAGTGGGCAAAACAAACAGGTGATTTGTCTGCAGCAGATTCCCAGCCCAGCTCCCTGTGTGAGCACACCAACATCTGCACAGAGGAAGGAAAGGCTGGGATCAGGTGGGGACAGCAGTGCTTTACGCTGGCAATTGTGGCATGTGTTTGTCTTTTGTCAGGGCCCTTCCTGTGTTATATACTGCTTTACTGCTGTGTAACCAACCCCTGAGTGATGTGGTTGGCCTTGCCTAGGATTACTATCCCTGGCTTCAACAGAAACCATACATCTAACCTTCTATCATCTCTAGTGGGTGAGGTTTGCATGGGTTGTGTTTCTCTGAGATTGTGTAACACAGTTCCTTTTCTGCCTGGAGGGAGCCACTGGTGCTGTGCCTCCTGTGCCTGGATTCAGTGATCTCTCTGCTGGAAAACATCCCGCTATATATTTTGTGCCTTCCTCTGCATATTTCTTGTTGATGCATTAGTGGGGTGGGTGGCCAGCTCTTCCCAGAAAGCATTAATAAAGCAAGCAACATAAATAAACGTGAAAGGTTAACAAAGCTTGTTATGGCAGAAGGTTCTGAGTGGACAAATACCAAGTAATTTGTTGCAACTGAGTCATGTTCTGTGGGGGAGGAAGGTCTGGTGTTCCTTGAAGCCCTGCCCTACCTTATTTAAATATTTAAACATTTAAATACTGCAAGGAGCAGCAGGGCCAGTACCTTCTCTATTACTATATATCTCCGGTGTAGCCTGTGCTATATTCAGTTCCTGTCCTGGAAGGTGATAAAGGTTGGTATTTAGAACTCCTGTGACATTCATGCACGCATGGATAGCTCTCCCTGGCAGTGGTTTTTCTTTGGAAAAGCTCTTGGTCATGTGTGAACGTCCAGCTAAGCTGTGCTTCCCTGGGACACTCACAGCCCTTTAACCGGTGCATTGACCTTAGTCCAGCTTGGCCCCCGCCCTTCCTGTAATTCAGTTCAGCAGCTGATAATAAATGAAGGTAGAATTTAGCACTTGGCAGTACCTTGGGAGCACTGCACTGTTTGCCTTCCGGGCAGTGAGGTCCTGGAGCTGGAAGGTACAGCAGGCTGCAGTCACTGGGAAGTTCTGTTACTGAATGGGCAGTGTCATTGTTGGTGGCAAAGAATGTCTTGTCAAAAATGTGTTGTGATATTTGCCAGGAAGTGGATAGTCCATGAATGACTATAAAAAGTCCTCCCTGACACAGTTATGATGGCACTCAGCCCGTTGGTTGGATGCAGGCTGGGCCATATAAGCTGTAGCTGTTTTAAAAGGCTGTGCCTTTAAATTTATTTTGGTAATTTCTTTTGGAGGCGCTTTTCTAGAACAAGTTTACCACAAAGTTTGCTACAGAGATGATGAAGGGCCTAGAGGGGAAGTCATTAGGAGTGGCTGAGGTCACTTAGTTTGTTCAGCCTGGAGAAGAAGAGGCTGAGAGGAGACCTCACCACAGTCTGCAGCTTCCTCAAGAGGGGAAGTGAAGGAGCAACCAGTGACAGGACCCGAGGAAGCTGAGGCAGGGGAGGTTTAGGTTCAGTATCCAGAAAAGGTTCTTCCCCCAGAGAGTGGTCAGGCACTGGAACAGGCTCCCCAGGGAAGTGGTCACAGCCCCAAACCAAAGAGAGCTCAAGGAGTGTTTGGACAACACTCTCAGGCACGTGGTGGGATTGTTGGACAGAGCCAGGAGCTTGACTTTGATGATCCTTGTGGATCCCTTCCAGCTCAGGATATTCTGTGATTCTGTTATTTGACTCTGTATTTCCTTGTGGTGCTCATATATCTGACCAGAGACTTCACCACAGAGACGTGCTCCTGATCTCAGACAGTGCACACTGGAGGCTGGAGAACAGCCTTTGCAGTGGGTTTAAGACTGCAGGGAAGCCTTTGTTCCTTAGCAGCTGAGGCAGTGTTTCATTAGCCAGAGTGATCCCCGGTGCCTTATGCCAGCTGACAATCACCAGGTGTATTTGGCCATTTTACTAATGAAGAGAAGGATTATGGAGGGAGCTGTAATTCAAGAGAACAGTGTTGTCAGAGGATTTTGGTGAGCTTACAATTGCATTTTTCTTCATTATCATATACTCAATATTTCATGGTTGTCTTTATGTCTGTTTTCATTGCCACCTGCTGCCTGGTCTGAATGGGATATTCCTCTCCAGGAAAGAGTCACTTTTACTTCGGTTATAGTGACAAACTGAGAACAGAAAAGAGGGTAAACTCAGCTCTCTCACTGTGCATGTTGTTCATGGCTGAAGGGTCCAGTTAAGTCAATGTCCAATTATATAATGAAGAGATAGTGATCTGTGTAGCCTTTTAGAAAATTAAATTCCACTGAAACAATATAACTGGAACTATAGAAGTAGGAGGAAAGCTATTTTCCATTCTGAAGCAGATCTTTGTGTAGTGTTGCGAGTTGGGTTTTTTAAACTCACTAACAGTAACTAATAACTTGTACATTATACAGCCCACACTGAGTCATTGTTTACTCAGGGAAATGACTTTCAACAGCCAGACTTGTTTGCTAACTTTAATAACTAAAATATGCAGTTCTGTGCTTTACAAGGCAGCACACTATAATCAACATTTTTTTAAAAAACAAAAGCTGATACATATTTGCAACACTACACAGTGTTGCTTTACAAGTAATGCCTCTGCAGTTCAGGTTTTGGTCTGCAGCAAAGGCTGAGGTGTCCAATGGTGCAGTTTGGAGAGAGGGAAAATTATTGCACAAAATGATTGTTGGGGTTTTCTAGAGTTTTATTGAACCTTTCAAATTAGAGACCAGAAAGCCTTGTTCTCTGTCCACACATCTTGTTCTTTTAAATAACAGGTTGTCTTAAACTCTTAGAACTTTTGGAGTCTGTGTGAAATTGCCTCTTGGGAGGGAAAACCACACCTTTGCACCAGGAAGCCAGGAATTCTCTCTCTTGAGAGAACTGGAACTTAGACAGCAAAACAGATGTTTCTTTTGCCTCGTGTAAGTGAGCACTGAAGTTCAGTTGTGAGCAGTTTCCTGCCTCTTCCTGACTATCTGCTGTTCTCTGTTAGCACAGGGTTTTCTCACAGGTGTTACAGGCAGCTTTCCTACCCACCCATTACACCTGTTAAGATTGTAACAGTAATGTTTGTGTACCTGCTTGGTTTTGGTGACTAAACAAACCATGCCAAGTGCACACAGTGCAATGTATCAGGTTCTTCCATCAGTTTGTTTGTGTGGGGTCGAAGTGGGGGCAGCTGAGCATGTCTGACACTCCATGTGAAGGGACGGGAAAGAGGGTTTGGACTTATAATTTTTGAAGCTATTTCAGATCTTCTTTTTGAATTTATGCATTTATGAATTTTGTGGTCAGTTCTCTTTCTTCTCCCTTCAGAACTAGTAAGTACCGTGTAACTGAAAAAATATTGCAACTTGAAAGAGGAGATTCAGAGTAATATGATTCCTGGAAAAGCATAGCAATGAGTAATGAAGAACTGCTTTTATATCTGTTTTATCTTTCCAAGAATAACCAAAAAAGCACCCATCACATTTCTCAGGTAAACCAAATGCTGCATTTTGACTACTGTATTCAAAATTATTATTTTCAATTTCTCCTAAATCACAAGCTTTTTTGGACACAGTTTTGTTTGAAAATAGAAAGGAAAACTTAGTCTTGTGTGAAAATGAAGGCAAATACAAAATACGTGACTTGCAAAATCCTTATTTTATTTGTGCATGGATTTGTTTGCTCTTCTGGTTGGGGGAGGGGATCAAAAGCAAGTTCTGCAGGGAAGTACAGAGTGTGTTTTTTGTGTGCCCGACCATAGCACTCTGTGGGAATGCAGATGATATTTAACTTCAGTTTTGATGATCTACCCAGAAAGCTGGTGGATGGGAACTGGGAACAGCAGCTGATGGAGCCATCAGCAAAGCTCAGAGCATCTGTGTGAGACTCTGATTTTAACCATCTCAGAATTTCTCATGTTTTACTTTTGTACCTCCATTGACACAATCAACTGTACAGAGCTGTGAGATTCCTAGCAGGATTGGGGTTAGTGAGAGAGCCAGTGTGTTTCCTTGGGCATAAAACTTGTGCTCTTGTGACTGCAAGATATCAGGATGGATGCTGGAGTGTTTCTGGCCAGCTGGGCTGTAGAAGAAGTTAGAGTATGAATGTACACATCAAGGTGAGACCTTGTTGTTTGCAAAGGGAATTTACAACTTCATAACCTTGAGGGGGTTTGAATATCATGTGCTGGATGAAGGGGTGGGAGTCTGAGAGAAAACCAGAGGCTGAAGACCTGTGGGAGGCCAGAAGGAAAAGTGGAGGCTGAAAAAGAGTGGAAAATCAATAAGAAAAGTAGAAACCAAAAAGGAGTAGGAGGCTAAAATGATGTGGGAGGTCAGCAAGGAAAGTAGTGGCCAAGAAGTGGAGGCTGGAAAAGTTTGAGAGAGATAAATGTGTGGGAGACAGAAAAGGTTATGAGGCCAAAATAAGCCTCTATCATAGATCTCATTGATCTTATTCTGCTTTCCCTTTGGTCTCTGCATCCTCCCAAAGTAGTGGATCTACAGATTATTTTGCTAAAGAAAATTAAAGCTCGGCCTTATGAACTTAAGGGACAAATGCTCATTATCTTGGCTCTCATATTATTTCAGATGGTGCTGAGTTTCAGCACTTAAAATTTTGGTTTCCAGCAGAAAGCATCTCTCTAAATGCAGATGATGCTTCCTGCTAAATGCTTCAGTTAAATGCTGGCTACCTTAAAATACTGTCCTTTAAGATCACCTAAATGTGTCTCCTCAATCCACAGAAGAAACACCACTCTCATGACTGCTTATGCAGGGATTGGAGAAAGCTGGGAGCAATTTGGGATAATAGAAGGGATAATTTATGCACATTCATGAGGTATTTCTAAACCAGGTGTGTTAAAAGTCCCTTAGAACATTTAAGAAAAACATGTGCTGACATAATGAAGAAGCACAATATCTTTTCTTTTTTGCCTGATGTACTTAAAGAATACATGGGCCAGTGGTTATAGGCCATATTTTTATATATATATATATATATACATACATACTTGAGTAAAGCTTTCAGATGTTATTTGACTCAAGTATAAACTAATCTGATTGAGGTATTTGTGTCTTGATACAAGGAAGAAGCATAAAGGAAAGGAGAGCAAAAAGAAAAAGAGTCCAAAATGAGCTGCACTTCCTGGAGATTGCTGTAGACAGAGCAGGGGATGGCTGGTGCTGGGAGCCTGGCAGGTAGTGAGTGTTGGGAGCCAGGGCTTCCCTGCTGCTCTGGCAGACTGGTCATGAGGCTCCATGTGAAGAGAAAGAGAGGAAGTGTTGCAAGAGATGTGGTGTTCTGTATGCAAAAAAACTTGCAGCGTGAAGGAGGCTGTTTGATCTCACTCTTCAAACTGAAACCTGACTGGTTGCCAAGTGTCTTGTTTCTGCTCTGAAGTTTCCGGATCTAGGTGGGGACAGGGGAGTTCCAACGGGTAAGCCTGAATGTGTTTCAAACTGGCAACTGCTGGCATCCAAACCACTTTTCTTAGCCCAGCTTGCACTGGGAGGAAAATTCCGCAGAGTGGTTCCGTGGTTCTGTGTAGGATGGGAATGTGAACTATGTCCAGGCTCACGTCCATGGAACTCCAAAGCCGCGCTCGTGTAACTGTTTACTTTTTTCTGGAGGCTTCAGTTAAGTTGGCTGTTTGTTGCTGAAGGCATTTTTGCTGGAATGCTCCTTGTCTGCCATCTGAATAGGAAGCACCTGTGAAAGGATTTCGGTGCCACCTGAGTGGAAATACAGAGGGGAAGAAGATCAGTGTTACTGCAGGGTGAGTGTACTCCTCTGGGAAGAAATCTTTGCCAAGCATTGTACAAGCAAGCTATTACCTTCCAAGGAAAAATTCAGTTGGGACAAATCTTGCTTTTTATTTTGGATAGACTGGAAAGGTAAATTCTGGTATATAGGTCTAAAAATAGCTGTCAGCTTGGTACCTTGCTGCCTGTTTCAGCAGTGAACTTCTCTGGTTAATCTGTGTGCTGAACTCTCCAAAGTGCTTTTCAGGCCACACTTTCTGGCCTCAAACAAATTATCTTAATTGCAAACCACTTATCTGAACTGATGGGTAGTTAACACAAATGTGACACAGTGCTCGTTAGAGTAGAAAATCAATCAGTGTTTAGTGTGGGCTGGATTGAGATTTGTGGATTGATAGGGAGTAGGGAGGTTCATTTGGGTCAATAAATGGCACGGTGATGAGTGTGTGAAGTGAGCTGCCCCCCTCCTGTGTGCTTGCACTCAGAGTCCAGCAGCATAGGCCCTCGTTTCTAAGGCACCTGCCAAAAAGTGTCAGTTGTTTGCAATCTTGTTGAATAGCAGAGCAGTGTTTTAGCTCGGCATGTTTCTGCTGGCAGATCGGGTGTGACATGGATCCCCACATGTGTCAGGATAGGTAATTTATAGTGCTGCTTCCCTGCTCATGGAACACTGCAGCTGACAGGCTGTAGCCTCTGGTGGCATTCCCGGGCTTGTCCCTGAGGCTGCCGGGGGTGATACTTGTACGTGCATCACTCCTCAAGGTTTTCAGTGTTTGGAGGCACGTGTATGTGCACAGGGGAGGGATGAAACAAGCAGCCAGAGAGTCTTAGAGTTCATCCACGTCACTCTCCATGAAAAGCCCTTCCTTACATGTCTGCCAGGAGGATGTATTCCCCCAGTATCTGAAATAAGCTTATACTGACATGAAGTTCTGTTTAGAATCATAGAATGGTTGGGGTTGGAAGGGACCTTAAAAATCATCTCTTTCCAACTGCCCTGTCATGGGCAGGGGCACCTTCCACCAAACCAATTTAAAATTGGTTTCATTAGTTCTCCACTCCCTGCCCTGTACCTGAAATAGTATCCATTTGACCCTTTGGTGAATGAATTGAAACAAAGTTGGGAGAACAATGATGAAGAAAAAAGTGTTTTCCTTTTGTTTAGTTCTTGAACTGTCTTGTCACAGAGCTGGACAGATCTTAGTCCAAGTGCAGAAGAGGGAGAGGGCCGGGACAAGCCCAGCTGGGGCAGAGGATGAGCTGTATCACAGTAATATCAGCTGTCTGGGTCAACTGACAGCAGCCTGAGACTGCACTCTGGCATCTCAGAGGACACTTGCTGTGCTCTTTTCACCTTGGACAAGTGTCTGTAATGTGATGATGTGGGAATGATGGTTTGTGTAACTGTTCTCTTCTTATGCTACCATGCTTTGATCCCCGAAGTCAGTGTCAATGAGGAGAAGTCTGAGTTTGCTAGAAGGTTCTGCAGTCATACTGGGGGACTTTTGTGCTCAGATGTGTGGGCTGATTGGCACTAAAACCTCCCAACACGTGGATGTGGAGCTAGGCCAGCTGTTTGGAACATAAATGGTAATTAGTTATTTTCTAAATGTTGGCTTTATTAAGATTTACAAACAGAATACACGATCTCCACCCCACTGCTTGTACTGGGGATTCACAAGCTCCAACAGTTATCCTACAGTTAGAGCTCCTAAGAAGTACAGGAACACCTCCCCATGCAGTGCCTGCACTGCTGTGCCCATTAATGTGGGATCAGGTCAGGAAGAGAGAGGCACTGATAAATCCTACCAGGGTACACACGCCTGGACACTGAACCAGGAGAAACTGGAGTCTGTTCTGCCTCTTGCCAAAACAGCACACAGAGTGTCCAGGGTCCAAAGTGGGGAGAAAAACCCAAGGCAGGGGTGTCCAGTTGGGCACTGATGTCAGTGTGTTTTGCTCTCTCTGGAGCAGATTCACCCCTGCCCCTTCCCAGAGCGTTGCCACCTGTGGAAGGAGGTTGGGAGAGCCAGTGCACTGGAGGGCTGGAGGGAGGATGTAGGGATGCCCACTTTTGCCCGGCTCTTCACCAGCTGTAGAGGTTCAAAGGACTTCTGGGCCCTGTGGGACTCTGACAAGGTGTGTGTATGTGGCAGCAGGACAAGGTTGCTGTGCTGTGTTATCTGGGCATGACGTGACCGACACAGGTAGGAAGGGTAAGGGAGAAGGAATTAATTTTGCTGCCAAAACCTTTTGTGCGAGGGGTTGGATCTGGGCTGTGAGCCCACTCTGGGCATACGTGCAGGTTCCTGCAATTTGTAGCTGCTGTTGCTGTCACCACCAAGTAGTGGCACCCAAGTAAACAAAATTTAGGAATGCCATCCTGCAATGGAGACTTCAAGAGGCTATTTCTAGATGGAATTGAAGCTCCGTGTGATTTAGTGAACTGCAGCCTCGTTGTGAGGGTAAGAGGCAACCAAAAGTGGTTTGAACTGGAATTCTTTATTGTTGCTAATGCTGTAGTGGGCAGCTGGATTAAACTGTTTTGGAGCTTTACTCCTTTTTGATACCATACCAGCACCCTGGGTAAAGAGGCTTCACAGCCAGCTGTCACCCAGCAGGTGAGCTGGAGCAGCAGGGGCAGTAACAGGTTAGCACTTGGATGAGTGAACTTTGGAATAGTGGGGTTCAGCCTTGTGGCTACCTGCATGTACCTACCTACTACTGTGACCCATCAGCTGTTGCAGGAATTCACAGGAACGTGGAATTTGTCAGATCACCAGACAAGTGTGTGCTGCCTGTCACACACACCAGGAATCCTGAGAATGTGAAGGACTCTCAAATTCCAGTTCTTTATGTCCCTTCCCCTCCTCCTCTTGGGGCTAGTGGAAGCAGGAAAGGAGGTCAGGCTTGAAATACAAAGTCAAAGAGGAGGAATTTGTGGATGTATAGCCGATAACGACCATCAGTCACTGTACTTTGCCACTCCCACTCCCCCCTCCTTTGTGGAAAGTGTGATTAAAGCCAGCCGCTCCACCCTGGCTGTCTGAGCCATACATCCAAGCACAAATGCCAGATTCTCTTCATTCCAGGCTGCTGACTTCAAGAAGGACTTGCTCTGACAAGCTGGAAATGAGGGCTGGCAGCTTCGTCTGCAACTCAAAGGCTTTATCTCTCTTAGACACTCTTCCTACCATTTCCCACAAACACTGCTCTGCTGGTAGGAGCTGTTGCACACAGAGGATCCATCAGGCACTTATGAATAAAGCCTTACCTTGTGTAACTCTCCTTAGAACAGGCGAGGAAGAACTCATAAAGCCGTTGGCACCGGGCCCACAGCAGAGCTTGCTCTCCTTGTGCTTCAGCCTCATTATTTGGGGAGCGGTAGGAAGAGTCAGCTCAGCCTTTGATTCTCTTGTCCCCCTCCTAAGCACTGGTGTTCTTTGCTTCACAAAAGTCCTACAGTCCAGCCTTCATCTCCCACTTGGAGCATTTCCATCAGCTGATGATGCCTCCATCTCCAGCTTCCACAGCATATTTCTATGGTTCATCACCTTGGCCTCTCTTTCCACCCTGGATTCCCACCTTCACTTCTTCCCCGCTTCTCCACGGTGAGCACAAGTTCTTTGACTTCTAGGATTGTTCTGGCTGCACCAGCAGCTGCTGTTTCCCTGATGTTGCCTCCCAGCATTGTTGCTTCACTGCTGCCTCTGCTCCCTGACGGGTGCCAACTGTGTCCACCTGTTCGGGTTGTTCAGCATGTGTTTTAAGCTGCCTGCTTCTGCTGCATATGCAGTCCTGCACTTGGAATATTCATACTCCCTGACCTATCTCAATCAGTTGATGAACTCAGCCTTCAATAAATGCTTTCCCAGAGTGAAACCTGTTTCAGAGATGTAAAAATGGTTCTAGAGAGCACTCTGTGCTAGCAAGTGCAAGATGGCCAAGCTCTTCTTTGATTGCTGGTTTTGTTTCAGAATCAGAGCAAGTACATTTTTACATTTACATAAAGTATTTAACATGTGAAATTGAGATAACTTTAAGCTTGATGCAGTAAGGTGTGCACCCTGTTATAAAAACTTATCATAAATCAAATTTGAGTACTCATTATGGTTGTGACACGATTTCTGCTTAAAAGGGTATCTTTGATGTCATCATCATATTGCTTCAGAAGCAGCTCGCCAGTGTTATTTTAGGTTGTGGAGGGTGTGTGCATGTCTATAGTTTCTAAAAACCATAAGACCAGTGTCAGATGTCTGCCCAGTACTTCACAGATTTCACAACTGGCTGTTAGTAGACAAAACTTTTTTTGTCTGATTTTTGGGTGAGGGCTGTTATCACAGGGCCTTGACTTACAGCCCTGTAACTAACCACGTTGAGCAGAAAAGGGATGCCACTATTCTCAGCTCCTAAAGCTCTCTCCTGACCGTGGGCCTGCGCTTTTTGGATATTGTATGAGAAAAGATTGGTGAAACAGAAGCTCCAATTTCCCTTTATCAAGGTTAATACATGCCCAGAACTCCAGAGCAGCGATATAAGAGAATTAGAGTCAGTGTTGTTGCAGTGAGGATTTTGAACAAGAAGCCTCATGAAGTACCCAAAGCATTTAACCACTGTGTTTTATTCATCCTGGAGCAAGTGTAATTTAAAGTGACACCTCTATAATTGATGAAGTATCTTTTTACCATTTGTTTAATTACCAGTTTCAGTGTCTAGAAAGCGGCGGATCAATAATTTACAGTGATGAGCTTCCCTGTGTCTCTCTTCTTCTACTTCAGCCGTACAAACAATAGCTCCTGAAACAAACCCTCAAGTTCTGGTGCTTTTCTTTAGGTGATATAAAAGAGCATAACCTGTTTTCTTGCCACAGGTGCACTCCAACACAAGTGAAGGTGATGGCAGAGCTCACGCTGACCTCAGCAAGGCAGGGATAATCTAGGGCTTGCCCTGCATAGTGGATGAGCTCTCAGCTTTTTGCAGCTTCTCTCATTGTTGTGGAGTGATGAAGGCTGGGCTCATGTTGTAGCTGTAACAGAGAACGATGCTGCCCTGGCAATATGAGTTGTTAGAACAGAACATTTAAGCAAAGGAACCCGTCGTCTGTGGTTTGTACGTATTTCTTACATTACAGGGTTTGATACATGTGTTGGCTTTTGTATGTGAAGTACCTATTCTTGAGACTCTTGGATACTTCTTTAAGGTTAGATCTCAGGTTCTGTCACGGTCCTGCAGCACTTGCTCTCCCCCAGGGGACCTACAGAAACTATACCTGTCAAATCAGAGGAAAGAAAGTGTTTCCTTCCCAGTGGGATGAGCCTTCTGACAGTTCCTGTTGTGGTGCTGGCTCCTCACACACCACCAGAAGAGAAGATCTAAAGATATGCAATTTCCATGAGATCTCCAAATCCGTGCATTTCTAGCAGGATTTGCCCTTATGTGGAAAGGACTCCCACCTACTCAATACCTTCTGCCTTTTTGAGGACGTGCTCTTTATCTGCATCAGCACAAGTGGATGCTTTCCTGTCTCTGACTCTTAAGGGTGCCAGTCTTCACCTTCTGATGGAGAACAGGATGCTGTGGGACAGTTGGTGTTTCTGGTAATGTCACCGCTGTCAGTTCCTTCAGGATCTCTCATTTGAGGTGGAGATCACAGCCCAGAAGCTTTTGCTTAAACAGTAGATGTAAAGGGCCACGAGGAAGATTCCTCGGCCTGGGACCACCTATAGTGTGCCTCAGCAGGGTTTGTGTAGTTTTGAACCACCCAATGCAGGACTATGAGTAAATCAGACAGAGAAAGAAAAAGGATTTGGACCTAACCACAGCTGGGGAAGGAATGTTTCCATTCTCTGCATCGCCCATGTTTATCCAGATGTGGAACGTGCGTTCCTGAGAACCACAAAGGGATGGACTCCCTAATTATTCTGTAGTGTCTTTGTTTCTGATTAAGCTGATGTTGCTGATAATGCAGAAAGTCTTGAAAATGCAATGAGAAGGACAAGGAAGTTCTCCCGAGTGAGCAGGGGGCTGAAACTCTTCCTTGGACATGAGCTATTCCTTACAGTCCAAAGGGTGCTAAGCTGCAAGCCAGTGGTTTATTTATTTATTTCTTAACATCAATGTGATTACTACTTCTTTTACTTTAAAAAAAAATTTGATTTAATGTAGTTTTGATTCAATAGGAATATACATTTTTAAACTGTTGGAAAACAATATTCTGGATTGTTTGATGAGTGCCAGCTGATGCAGGTGGATGTGGGATATCCTTCTGAAATGCTGGCTGTATTTTCCAGGCAGCCTGGAATATTTTTGCCAACGTGATGGCAACTCATCATTCCCTGTGTGCTGTTAAGTGATGATATATCTATTTTAGGGTAAAAATGTCTTCACAAAAGCGTTGAAGACTGTTCCGCTGTGGGCTCTTCGGGGTGCTGTCAGAGCGGTCAGAAGGAGATTACCTCACACAATACCCTTCATCTGGTGGCTTTTCCCCTCCTTTTCAGCAGCAGCAGGACAGGCAGGGGAAAGGGAAGCAGCTCAGACATCAGCTGCAATATCATCTGCCCACGTGCTCCGGGCGGTCGCCAGCCCTGGAGCCTGACACGCTGCCAGGGCCAGGCTGCACTGCCTGCCTGCTTCCCTCTCCTCTGCTTTTGGAAGCTGCTCAGCCCCTTTCTTTTAGCATAATCTGGAACTTCTTTAGATCGCTGAATATATTTATTTTGGGTTCATGATCTAGTTTTACTCCAGACTGTTGATGAAACTCGCCCCTTAAACTTTTCGTAGGGGACTCATGCCATCACAATAAATGTAAAATGCTCTTTGTTCCCTTACAAAGAAGGGTTTGAAAGAAGTTCAGTATCATGTGTGCCCCTAATAGTTTTATTAGAATTTATTTATAACTTTTCACTGTCCCAAAATAACTGCCTGCCTTGGGCCTCAGGCCAGTAAAGTCAGTTTGGGACAGAGTCAAAAAGAAAAAAGTGGTGGAAGTACAAACTGTGCCTGTAAACTCTTCACTTATAAATCATCAAATTAAAAACTGCTCCACTTGTTTGAATGTTTAAAGCATTGAAAATGCCTTTTTTTCTGGACTCACAGAACTTGCCTCTACTTAGTAACTTGTAGTTTGCTTACAGCACGGCTACGTTTGCATTAAAAAAGGGTCACACCCAGAAGGAAAATAAGAACTTGTTACTCCCAGGTATCACCAACTCCTGGCATCAGGATGGAGTGTTGCAAGAATACTTGCAGATTGCTGTTTCTTAAGGAACCTATAGATATTACATGGAACAACCTATGAGAGATGCAATTGTACCAATACAAAAAATTGCTCGTAGTACCGTTTCCCTAAATTTCGGGTACAGATTACACTGAAATATCACAGAAATTATGATATGTACATCTTCATCCTACTATAAACTCTCCATACTAGGGATTTGGGTATTACAGTAACAGGAGTGGGGATTAGGATTAGTTAGTTTTTGGGGCATCACTCATGTACAAACTATTTCATAAAAAACTCTCAGAATTTAAGGAAATATGTTCCATATGTGATCCTCTTTCCCATGCTTTTCAGGAAAGTATGAATCATTTGACCTTTATTTTTCTGACATTGGAAGCTTGAATATCCTCATAAAATCTAGATATTACCTCTGTTCCAGTCTCCATATAATAGAAAATTCATGGGTTTGGCAATAAACTAGGAGTTCACAATAGCTTTATTCAGGCTTGGTGAAAAGGAAAAGCTTCACATTGACTAAAAGAAACAAGTTCATTTGGCTATTTTGGAGGGAGGTATTTCCTTTTTAAACTTTTTTTCACAGTACCAATGATCTGGGTTTGGGTGTAGTTTGTTTTAATGCAAAACTGCATTGCTGAAAGTTGTCCATTAAAAGAAAAAAGGGCAGCATAGGACAAGTCAGTCAAATTTAGTTGTTTCCTATAAAGCAATCTGATATAGTAGGTAAATTGGGTATTTGGAGCTCTGTAAAATGATGTGTGTTGGCACAGTTAAGAATAATGTCATTCAGGTGGCCTTCCCTAGGTTTTGGATTTAACCCACTAAAGAAATTAAAGTAACTTAAACTTACTGTTTTAGTGTCAGCAGTTCTAAACAGACAATTCCTATATTTAGAGGAGAATGTTGCAATCATCAGTGATGGCACAGGGGAGACTTGGGATCCTGACAGTACATCAATAGGAGTGGCTGAACTCAGTTTTCAGGCTGCCAGTCTCATACCTGCGATTCTTCTCACTTTTTAGAGCCAAGACAAATATCTTATTTCTCCTGGAGCAGATTTTGAAACTAAACAAACAACTTAGTGACTGCATCCTTGGAGTTGGGATGAAAAATAAATAGGGAAGGCAACAGTGTTTAGGTCCAGGCTTAAAGCTGAGACTTCGTACTGACTTAAATCCACAGGGAGCTAGTTCCCAAAAATGTTTTTTTTCTAAATTTAACTTTCAGATGCCACTGACCACAAGCCATACCAGCACAGGCCATCTTTCTGAATTGCTTTATAATTGTTATGGAGCGACTGTTACATGAGACCAGAGGCATAAGAGTATTTGATATAAGCGCTTTCTTGTAGTTGTTTTTCTCCAAGAGTCACAACCGTTTGTTTTTACTGGTTCTGAAAAAAACCCTGCCTGTTGCCTGCACTTGTTTTCCCCCTTGTTGTGCAGTCAAGAATGTGGAGTCTTTAACAGGACAAAAATTAAAGGTCAGTTTAAAAATCTTCAGAAATCAAGATGTCCCTAAAGATAAGTCCAACGTGAAACATCCTCTTGGCACAGAATTGCTACATGCCCTGGAAAGCTTAACACACCCTTGAGTGCACACCCTTTTTTGGCCAGGTATTGTGGGGACAAGGGCCAGGTGTGAAGAACATACCTGAGAGCCTGGTTACACTGGAGCAATCCTGTGGAACAGTGGAGGGAATTGGAAATCTCAGCCGTGCTCTCCTGGGGGCTGTGAAGCGCCTGAGATGTAGAGAGTGTTCTGCTGTCAGATGTAAAGAGTGTTCTTTACTGTCTCATCAATGAGCCTTTCATAAGGGCAGCCTGGGCTGTCTTTTTAAGGCTCTCAGCCTAACTTTGCTGTGGCAAAGTGACCATTGCAGCTCAAGGAGGTCTCACCAGCTGACACGAAAATGTTGGCTGGGATTTGTCCTCACGTTCCACTAGGAGCTGTGTTTGGAGACAGACGTAGGATGTAGCAGAGCTACAGATACAAAATTGTTTGTACATTTTGTCATAAACATCTCTTGCTGTCAGGGGAAAAAAAAAAAAAGTCTGGGTGATAAATCTGTCTAGCAATTTATATTGTGCTCGTTTCCGTGGCAGCTCTGGGACTGTGTCAGACTGTGTTTGCTCAGCAAGTGTCCCTGCACTGGGAGCTCAGAGCTCCTGGCCTTTTCCAAAGACAAAGCAGAGATGGAAAGATACCCCTCGCTGGTGATCACAGGGAAACATTCCAGTTCCATCACTTTATCCAAACCAGGCCTTTGTGATCATCGTTGTAGGAACTCCCTTTCATTTGTATAAGAAGGAGGAAAGTCTGTCTTTAACTGGGCTTGCAGGTTTTGCTGAAGGGATGGTGAAAAGTGTGTGTTGGAGCTACAGCTTAACACAGGTCCCTCTTGGCAGCCTGCTGGGACATTCACAGCTGCTCTGTGCAACTCTTTGCTGCTGAAACTGTTGGCCTGCAAGACATGAACGCCTACAGTTCTATGGGAATGCTTGGAAAATGAAGTTGAATGGCTCTTTCCACAGGTGCCCAGTATCTTCACAGTTTAAAACTGTCCAGTTCACAAAATGCAGCAGCAAACCATTGTGCCCCTTGGATCTCTTGCCCAGGAAGGGGAGCTGTCAGCCTGCCTTCTGCATTAGCACTGCCCATGTCGTGCTTCAGGATGTGGCTGTGTCTTTTCCTGCCCTTTCCGTGTCAGAGACGTGCTCAGCCTTGCTTTGCAGGTGTTGTTTTGTAGATTTAAAAGTCTGTCTTTTTTGTGCCGTGAAAAAAAGCAAGGGCATGACAGAAGAAGGACATAAGGACACAGCAGCTCTAATTTGTACATTTAGTTTCTATTTTGGGCTGTGGGAGAGGACTCTGCTCAGCAGAGGAGTCACAGGTTAAATGCTGTCCCTCTCTGTGGAGGGGAGCCCTGGGTCACCCTGTGTGAGGAGCCCTGCTCTGCCCCTTCTGTCCCTCCTCAACACTCCTGTCCATCCTTCTCTTCCAGACTGCAAACAGTTTAGTGCTGATCTGGCCTTATATAGTAATTTCCTATTATTAGAAACATTTCCTTGGGATCTTGCTCAGGGAGTAGCAGAGGGAAATCCTGTTTCCTCCATCTAACATGCAGGCAAAGCACCAGTGTTCACTCTTTCCTTATCTAGTGTGCATGGAACAAGAAGTTTTTGTTATGATATGCTTTCCAGTCTTAAGCCCTTTCTAACACTGAGCCTCTTTTCAGAAATGCAGGAAAAGAAATGAGAAGGAATAGGAACTGTCAGTGTGAGCTGTAAAGTGTTGTCTACAGCTTATATGGTCCCTGTTCTTTTACATCATCTTTTTCTCACTCAGGTTTCCTTGTCTGATGCTTTGGAAAACCAATTCTCTTTTCGTGTTGCTTTGTGTGAAAAGTGGTGTGCTAGGATATTTCACCTGAGTGTGCCAGGGATGGCAGAGAGCCAGTGGCTGTGTTAAAAACAAGGAACAGCTTTTAATTAAGGAGGGAGAAGGTTTTGTTCTGCGTGCAACGAGAACGTGTTTTGAAAGGCGAGATTGGTCACTGAAAGCACAGAGATATGCACAGGCTTTGAACACTTAATTTTTCCTGTGAAAACATTTTTTCCCCTTAAAAGGAAGATGTAGGTCCTGCCACTGGGAGTGACTGTTTGGAAAGTCAGTCGGGAGGAATGCACATGAGCTGAACTGAGTCAGGCTGTTTGTATTAACAGCTCCCTCCGAGCTGCTCTTGGTGCTCTTGCCACAGACACTGCAGGGGAGCTGCTTAAACTGATCCTATCAAAGCACGGGCAGAGCAATCAGAGGGAATTAACTGTTGTTTTTAAACTTTACTGTTGAAGTTAGTGCAACAATTACTGTTGGAATCAGGATGGGCAGAGTGTGTTTGCAAAATCAGCTGAAGAGGTGACCGGTCTCACAGCCCCATAAAACACTGACGGAGCCGTAACATGCGTGAGCAGGAGCAGCCACAGGCATGAGACAAACTGGCATCACATTAAGGGCATCTGGTAATTATAAAGTGGGACTTTGTTCTGATGGTCACTGTCAAAGCCAGTCATCCCTTTCTGTTTCACTGGTTCAGCAGAAAGCAACAACAAGGAAAATTTATCTTAATTTGTTAGATTAACCCAGTTTCTGTTTTCGCTCACGTCACAGACCCAGAATTATTGTGTGTGTGCGGGAGCCATAACTAAATACGAGCCCTGCGTATGTGCTTTTTAATCTGCTGCTTCTCAAACACATCCATCACCAGGAGCATCAAAACAGTGAACAGCCCTCACAGAGAAAACGTAGGAATCCAAGGAGAGGTGTGCATCTCCATCTTCGTTTTTTGTAATATTCCTTTTTTGTTATTTATTTGCGAAAGAGTGTGCTTGGGAAGAAAAGACGTTTCGTGTTCTCACTGTCGAAGCTTCCTTGGAACAAACAAAACCAGTATTGACAGTTTTAGGCATTATAAAAGCATAAATTAGAATCCAAAATAATAATCTAAATATTCTTTGTCTTCTGGTTTTTGAACCCTTTTGGCCACACCTCACGTATTTTTAAGGTTTTGCCTGTAATCCTGCAAACACAGTCACACAGAATCGGAGAATTCAGTCATGAAGTTTGCAGTAAAATTAAGGAACTTTCACCATCTTGAAACACCTTTTGAGTGAGTATAATGGACTTTTGATTTAACCTTTCTAGGTGTGCGGTTTCATAACTGGCCAGGAATGTTGTCTCTCCAGGGACCAATGTCCTGTGTTCAAACTTGTGTTCCTGGCTACTTGTTTGGAGCACAGCTGGCTGCTGTCCAGGTGGGGAAAGAGGAGATGCATTAATCCAGATAAAAACAGGGTAGAATCCAGACAATTCTTAGCAGAACTAATGATATGGGGAGGAGGTTCTGCCTTGTTATCAAGGCTGTTACAATATTTAGCATTGGCTCTTTGGCAGGGCATTGATTTACCCAGCTATCCTGCAGTCACATGTTCATCCTTTGCTGGAACAGGGCTTTTTTCCTAAGCAGTGGGATACATGTCCTTCAGAACCTTCAGTTTCTTCTATAGGGTGTCTTAGGAATGTGAGGCATTTTAATCAGTTTTGGATCAGTGTAATCTGGACAGCAGGACGTGGGTGACAGGTTAAGTTTCTATTTTTTGGTGAAGATGTTCCTCTGACCTGTGAGAGGAAGGGCTCTCGAATTCCTGGCCTGTTTAGGGTGGTTTCTTTCCCATGGTATCTTTGCCAAGTGCTTTCTAATTATGGAATGCGTGTGATTCTGTAGTTCTTTTGCAAGGCAGAAATAATGAATATTATAAAAATCCAGAAAAAAAAGGCTGAACTTGACATCTTTTGCTTTTGGAATAATGTAGATGTGATCCACGCCGATTTTTGAGTAGCGTGAACCCAAGCCAGCATCTTGTACCTCTGGATTTCTATTGTGCAGTGCAATCTGCACAGCACAGGGGAAGACTGGTTTGTTGGTGTTGGTTTCATGAGGCCAAACTCTTGTTTTATTTGTCAGCAGAGCCACTGCTTGTGGGTGTAGCTCAGCAAGTCCCGCTCGGCTCTGGGAGCCTGTCGGAGCAGGGCTGACAGGAAAGGTTTCCAGGCCCCTTGCTTTGAATGTGAAATTGTATGCAGGGAATCAGCTGCTTATCAGCACCGAGCAGAGCAATCCCAGTGCTCTAATCCAGGGTTTATATGAGTCACTTCTAACTGGTGAGGCCTGGAAAACTTGATTCATACCTCTGCCTGTAGTTGCCTGTTGTAGTGATCCAGACCTTGCCAGCCATCCTCAGCAGAAATCACAGACAAGGGCTGGGCTCTGCTGCTGGAAAGGAAGAGTCTAGTTTTATCACCTTAATAATCCAGGATCAAGATCTTTTAAAGTAAAATTATGCTGGTTATCTCTGCTTTCCAACTATTTTTTTCCCCTCCTAATTTAGGCTAACATGGAGGAGTGTTTTCCTCGCCAACAAAAGGTGGGCAGTGGTTTGACTGCAGAAAAAAGCATTTTGAGTAAAGGTTTGACAGTGAATAAATAAATAAAAGGGTTTTCCTGCATTAAAAAAAAAAAAAAAAGCCAAGGGAAATGTGTAAAAAATGTACTTCTAAATATTGGGCTGTTGTATATTCTTCTCTTATGTGGTATTTCAGTGATGTGTACTGAGAAGTGTTAGGAGATGTAAACTAGGGGAAAGGAAGTTGCTTACATGAAGATAACTCTGCTAATACTTAAAATTGCAACAGGACTTTTACTGACTGTTTGGCTACAACTAGATGGATTTGAGGAGTGATGGTGGAGCACTGACATTCTCCTCCTGAAGTTTTAGAGCCACCAGGACACAGTTTTAATTATACCTGGAAAACTCCTGGCTCGGGGCTCACCGTTATGATTCAGTAATGGCTGATGTGGCTCAGTTTGGGAAATACAGCTTGTATTGCCTTTGATCTTACCTGTGCTCCTGCACTGAGATGGGCTGGGAGTATTATTATCCATTTCCTTCAGTGTTCTGACAGACCAAAGCTAAACCCACCTCTGAAATGTGTCCTGAGGCTGCCTCTGTTAATAACTCACCCAACTGATTGATGATAAGTGAATAAAAATCCTGCCAAACTGTTGTTGTGCAAGCACTGAGAGGTCCTGCGAAGGATTTTCAAAATGGAGTGTGGTGAGGGCAGAGGAGCCGGTGGCTCCCCAGCGCTCCCAGAAGCCAAACTCCATCACAAATCCTTGGCACATTCTGCCTGTGCCGACTGACACCCACGGCAGCAGTGTGGGATCTCTGGGATCGATGCCTTGGGCCAGAGCTAATTAGAGGGGAGTGCTGCACCCAACCACTGACAACATCTGCTACGTGTGCTCGGTTTTAAATAGCCTCCTGTGTGAGTAGTGGCCGTGCATGGCCTTGTAGTGCTTTGCTTGGAAGCTTTTTAGCTTTTTGCTTTAAGTCTTTTTAGTTTAGAGCTCGACTTTACCCTTTCTGTAACAGAACTTGAACAAGGATGCATTTTGATAAGAAGGAGAACAAACAAGCAAACAAACAAAACCCCTTTTAAGCAGAGCTGACTGCAGGTGATGCTAGTCACGAAACATCAGCAGTTAAACTTGAGAATGATTTCATGGCTCTGCCTGTTCAATGGTTAGAGAATCTGCCTGATAGCCCATAATGTGAACTACCTGGAACACCTGAAGGGTGGTACCCTTTGGCTGGGCTTTGTAACAGATCTATAGCTTTATTTGCTAGACTTTTAATTCATTTTACTATGACTATGTAGCTTAGTCCACCGAGGAACAAAATAATTAATAGAATCATAGAATAATTTTAGGTTGGAAGGGACCTGTGGAGACCTCTGGTCCAACCTCACTTCCAAGCAGAGCCAATTTAGATCAGGTTGCTCAGGCATTGTCTGGTTGAGTCTTAAATATCTCCAAGGATGGAGTTTCACAACTTCCTGGGCCCCCTGTTCCAGTATTTGACAGCATTCACTGGGAAAAAGATTTCCCAATAACTCACTGGAATTTCCCTTCTTCCAGCTTATGTCCGTTGTCTCTTGTTGTTTTACTTTCTACCTAATGCTAGCAAAGGTTGTATGTACAGTATTTTTGTCAGAATGCTCATATCTCTGAAGGGGTGGGGTGGGGTTTTTCACACTCTTGGTGTACCTGTGGCCATAAATAATTTCGTGTGAGACCAAACTGATGGACTCAGAGACAGCAAACTGTGCTGCTTGTGTTTGCAAGGGCTGGGGACTGAGGGCAGCAGTGGCTGGAGTGTGTCCTACGAGGAGGGTCTTACTTGGTAATGCAGGTTATTTTGAGATGGGGACCTCAAGGACCTCCATACACAGCGTGTGGTTTTTGGGGGTGGATGCCTCAAAATTTATCTGGAATAAATTGCTGCTGAGCCACTATGCTAAAGCCAGGCTGGACAGGCCCTGGAGCAACCCGGTCTGGTGGAAGGTGTCCCTGCCCATGGCAGGGAATTGGAATGAGGTGATCTTTAATGTTCCTTCCAAACCAAACCATTCTGTGATTCTAAGCCCTTACAAGAGCCGACAAGGCAAACTACATCCTACCCCTGGACGCTTTGTGATCCTTTGATTTGCTGAGAGGGTGATTACAAGTATAATTTTAAGTCCAGGGGTTTTACTGTGGTTGGGGTGGGGTGGGGAGCCCTCTCCATGCTGCTGTTTCAGTACAATGACTTGCTGTACCGGAGCATATCCTGTCTGTGTGCTGGGCTCTGCACCAGGTTTTCCAGCGCCTGTGATTACTTTTCTTTCCGTTTTTCCCTGTCATTGGGCAGCGGGAACTCCGCAGGCAGAGCACAGCTGACTTCTCTTGGACTGCCTCTGTCTGTGCACGTCGGTCTCTCCTCGTTGGGAGGGGAGGAGAGTTCTTCGCCTTCTCCTTGGAAAACGCCCTCTCCAGGATGCTCCAGTAGGAGCTGGTGGGAGGGAGGGAGTTCTGACTGCACCGAAAATGTCATGAAAAAAAAAAAAAAGGCAACTGACAGAAGAGAGAACTTGTCCTCAGATTGCTGCTTTTTGCAGCAGCGTAAACTAAGTGTCTGCAAGTGCTGCGGGAGCTGCAGGAGGCAAAAATGAAGTTCAGAGGCGGGGTAAGATTTATTTAACTCTTCTGGTGGCTTCACAGCTTTCAGATGTGTATCTGCTCTGAGAAGAAGGGGGAGATACATTTTTGGGGTTTCAGGACGTAAGTGAAATGCTTCAGCCTGCTTTGCAAAAGACCCCTTCACTGGAAAGTTATGTGAAAGGAGGTGAAATGGGATTAAAAATGCCAGGAAATACCTGCTTGGAGGAGGAAGCCAAGGTGGGAGTTGAGAAAGTGGGAAGAGAGGGAGAAAGTTGTGCTCTTAGCTAGGAGAGAAGAAAGGGTGGAGCTTTTTCTTGGGTGGAAGGGGTATGAGGATGGGAAGGTGCCGTCCTGGGGTTGGGCTCTGCTCCTGCCCTGCCCAGGGACCTGGGCTTCTGTCTCTGTCACTGCCATCCTAGGGAATGGCAGGAAGTACCTGCTTAAGGACTCGCTGCTGCTCAGTTCCTCCAGGAATTTACTTTAGGAAAACTTTGTCCATGTTTTAGCAGCAACCAGAACGCCTGGCTCTGTGCGCTGCATCTGCTGCAGCAGGACAACCTCGGGAGCTTGGGAAAATGAATTTGTGGCAAAAGATTGGGAGGACTAGCATTGTTACCTGGAAAAAGAGATGAGTAGGAGAGGAGGAAAAAAACCCACATATCCAGCAGTGCCACAGAGAAAGCAGCTTGTGAGTTCCCTTTTCTGTGTTGTAGCTTAGGAAGAGGGACATTCAGTTAAGTTAAAAGTTGCCAAAGAGATGCAAAGATTATTTTCATACAATGTATAATTGGGCCACGGAATTCACTGACTGTGGAAGATGTTGAGGTCAAGAATGAGGGAATGTTACAAAAAAGTGTGTGGGCTTTTTGCCTGCTCAAGGCTTTAATTGGTAAACTTACCAAATTTAGGAAGAGAAGGATTGAAAGCGTCACGTCTGTAGATTTAAGCAATTCTCTGTTGAAGGTGAGTTAGCATGGGGCTGGAATATCTTATACCTGCTCTATCCAGAGATCCTTGCATGTTTTCCTGCATAGTCTGGTGTTGACCACCACCTGAGAAAGGGTCTTAGTGATGAAGGGAAGGGGACAGAGCTGTTGGAGGACCTGCTGAGTCCCTCCCTACGACAGCACATCCAGAGGTGGAGATGACAGGGATTGAGAGGCCTGTGCTTGGATTTCTATTGGCAAGGGGGATGCTGGAGGCAGGAAACCTCCATACAGCTCTGGGCATGGAGAAAGGTTGTCAGATGTGATAGGTGAGAGTGTGATAGGCAGAGGTGTTGTCTGGGGTGGTGCTTGATGTTCTCCGAGGGAACATGTGGGTGTGGAAGTGCCCTTCACATGCCCCGGGAATGCACGGGAGGGCTTGTTCTGTTTGGAAAGTTTTACTGTCTTTGAAAGACATCGTGGTCTGAAATGGTTGTGTGGGGTGTGTGGAATCCAGTAGGGAAGGGGGGAGGGCAGAGTGCTGCAAGAGTGACGGGGTGAGCCCTGTGGTGTGGGCAGTGAGGGACCAAGTGCGGCAGAGAACGGGGGTACAGGGGTACCCCATTGCTGCAAGGGGCACGTCCATCCCTCGGCTCTTACCTGTGGAATAGCATCTGAGTTGCTGCCCCCACTCACCTGCTCACTCTGATCAGCATCAAAACTCACTTGCAAGGGCAACAAACTGAGGTTTTGCATTTTTTTGCCTTTTTTTTTTTTTGTTGTTTTGATGCTGTTTGTCTTCTGAAGCTGCTGTGGGATGCACAGGCCTGTGGTCACAGGTAGTACTGCCAAGCAAACTGTCAGCAGCAACATCTTGTAACCAGCAGCAGCTTGTGTCCTCTGCTCAGGAGCAAAAATGTCAGCTCCCTAAATATAGAAATTCAGTGTATTTGCTTTTCCAGCCCCGGTGATCTTTCTGGTTTGCCCTTGTTCATTTTTTGTACTGCTGTTTTATATTTAGCCTGTTGATTGAAATATCAACCTTCCCCATCTTAGAGGTAAACATTTTTCCTCTCCTTCAAATCAGTTCTTACAGCTACCTTTTCCTTTTCACTGCTAATTGCTTCTCTTCCTACCTTATCCCCCTGCAAAGTAAAATGTAGAAAATATAATTATGTTATTAACATTGGACAAATGATATCACCTGCTTACCATGCATATCTCCGTGGCTTTGTTTTGTTTCTGGCCCATCATAATTTGCACTTTTAATTTCCATTGGAGCTCCTTAGATGGATTCTTACTATTCTAAATCTTGCAGATGTCAAGTGTCATTGATTAATGTATTGAGTCACAATTAATTACAGCAACATCTGCACCCACCATTGCTGTTTTTCTAAAGATTAAATTTTACATTCATGGTTGTAACTCCCCACGTCCTACCTGTATTTGATAAATACTTAAAATGATTCCCACAATGTGATCCATTGCTCATATTTCCTATTCTGCTTTGCATTTTAGGGTGAGAGATTAAATGACTCTGTAGGTTGGAAAGTGAGGGAGGCAGAACTTTAACTTTGAGGTATTTTGCTATTGAGGATATAACAAATCTTCGTGAGAGCAGAATAAACTGGCTTCCCCTGTATTTCCAATTATTTTAGGTTTTAAAGTGTTTCAATTTGTCCCTACTTAAAATATGGAGGACTTCAAAATAATTACAAGAATTAGTCAAGGATGTAGCATTTCTATTTCTTTAATACAATTTTTGAATGGTGTATCCCATAGTTAAATCCTTCCAACATCTGGTTTAGGATGGGAAGGGAAGTATCAGGGAGGGAGAACCAGGTTCTGAGCATGGCAAGTGCTCCCTGACTCCAGACATTCCATTGTTGGTGATGTATTGCTCTAAAACAAGCAAAACTAAAATGTTATTCTGCTATAAATGGTCCTTGAGTGGCAGCTGCTGACATGGTAACTTTTTTTGCAAGTTAAAGTTGTTTCCTTTAACTCTGCTGGTCTCTGTTATCAGAGTCATTACCTGGTTTTGATCCCAATCCCTTTGACAGTTCTGATTTTCTCAGGCTGTCTTTTGGGAAATCAGTTAAAAAGCAAAATAAAACATTTCCTTCTGTTATTTAATTTTTCCAACTAAACAAGCCAAACGTGTCATATAAATAATTAGCTCAGCTCAGGTGGCTTCAGAATGGGCAGACAAATCCATGTGGTTGGTTGCAGAGGATTTTTATGGGAGAGCCAGAGCTGCCTATCTGGGAACCTTCTTTCCCACCCAAGCTGTTGACTAACAGAGTTGGTTGTGTCCAAACTGTGCAGCTGATTTTCAGTGTGGCAGGAGGAAGGAGGGTCCTAAGTGGCTGCACTTCAGTCTGTCAGGGATTCGCTGGCAGACAAGTGCTTGACTAAGATCCCTTGGTTCCGGTCCACCTCCGTTGTTTTCATTATTGCTTTTTCCATGCAGAGGGAAAGGGGAGCTATCCCATTCTGCACCTCGGGAATTGAGGCCCTGGATAAAACAGTTGATTTCTGTCTGCTCTGCTGTCTAGCCCAGGCCGTGTCCAAACCCTTTCCCGGACTGTAAAGTGGAGTAGAAATCAAAGGAATTTTCTTTCCTTCCTGCAGCTTTGGCATGACAGTGGAGAATGTCAGACTATCCAGGAGACAAATGTTTTTTAACTGCCACCTCCCCACAAGGAGTTCGTTCTTGGTTCAGACTTGTATTGTCTTCCAGAATCTAATCTGAATTTCCCTTCCCACTCACATTTGGTTCTTGCCTGTTCTTCCGTTCCCGGCTTTGTAACTATTTCTGGAACCTGCAGATCAATCATCTTTCACTTGATACCAAGATAAAGGTGCCTCTTTCCATATGGCACCCGCTTCCTGTGGTTATTTAAGTGCAAGTCTCCTAAATGGATACGATCTAACCTGTAAAAATACATTGCCAGAAGAAAATATTAAAAGATACATTTTTAGATGTTGGAGCAGAAATCCTGTTTACTTTGGGACTTTTCTTTCTAATTATGGAGTTTCCCTGCTCCATCCAAAACCATCCACTTTGAGAACTCCAGGTGTTTTCATGTGCATCACTCATGGATGCTCCAGGAAGGAGAGGGGGTTGCTGATGCTCCAGGTGCTGCCTGTTCTCTCAGTGGTCAGCAGCACTTGTGTTTCTGGAATTGCTGTGCCAGCATGGACTACCCAGGTACCCCTCTGGGAATGAGTCCTTCTTATACCCGTTGAGCTGGATCTTCCGTGGCCATGGACCAGCTGATGGACAAAGCCAGGGGGAACTTCTTGCTCTGTTCACATCAGCCCTGAAGCCCTGTGCTCATGGCAGAGTTACCCTCCATCTTCCAGCACACAAGAAAATTTCCCCAGTGTCCTCAGGCTGGCTGACTCGGACACTTGGGATTTTGTTGTGCAGAGCAAAAGGTCCTGTTTTTCATTGTTGAGGTGTATGAGCTCTCCAAGTCCTAAGCAGAGGAAAAACTTTATCATACTTTGGCATTTAGTTTAAAAGAAAAATATGTGTTTACACCTTCACAATACCATGTCAGCGATTTACTAGTTCAGTTTAGGAAACTCTTTGGTACAGTCTTGAGTGGTTTTGTACTCCCAGGAGCTCAAAGGTATTTTCTGGTCTTGTTGACTCTTGTATGAATACAAAGAAAGGCTGGAACCTCAGCCAATGTAAACCTGGCTCTGCAGGCTGCATTCAGCAGCACCAATTTACACCAGCGGAAAGTCTTTCCCAAAATTTAATCACAGGGAGGGAAAAGGCATGTGGAAGTAGTACCGTGTTGGTAATTGCACTGGCCTGGTCCCCACCATTCGGGAGTGACGGCTTTTCCCTTCCTGGCCGGGAGCCACTGTTGTGCTGACGGCTCTGGAGAAGAGATTAAAAGCAAAGAGTGGGTTAAAATAGTGTGGGAATGAGTCCCTTGAAACGGTACCATGGGGTGGGTTTGAGAAATGTGGTGGCAAGAGTCAGCTTGTGCACTCTCGGGTAGCAGTGACCAGCAGGACAGCGGGTTTAGTGCGGGATGAAAGGCGAGTTTGAGGGAAGGCACGGGCACTCCTAAGCCCACAGGCACCAAGATCACATGGAGATTGCTCAGATTTTTGCAATTCACTGTTTGCAGCCTGTGCTGGGTGTGGCATTAGCACTGTGTATCCATCCTGCAATGCTTGGGATCCTCAGCCTGGGCCTCCTTTTGATCCCTTTAGTCCGGGCTCAGCTGCACATGGTGGAGCTGACCTAAATAACTTACTGTCAGTGGGCACCTATGCTCCCTTTCCTCCTTTCCCTGGGTCTGACACTCACCCAACCCCACTGTAAGGTGATTCAACTCACAGCCTGGACAGAAAACCACCAGCTTCTTTTCCTGGTCCTTGTTTTGCTGATTTAGTGAGTTACATTAGTTTGGGTTAGAGGCAGGTCATTGTGTAAGCTGGTGCCGGGGAGGCAGCAAAGCCCAGAGGAGGGGACATATTCAGTTTGGTGCTGAGCTCTAGGCTGCACCTGACCTGCCTCTGAGGTGGTCATTTCACAAGCACTGAAAGACAGCAGGAACTGGCCTTGCAGCTGAATTCTTGCTCATCCCTGACTCCACTGTGGTTCCCCATCACCATATCTGTGGCCACTGTGAGCGATTACATGTGGAACCAGTGTGGGAAAATGACCTGAATTAAAGCAATTAAAAAAAAAAATCAATCTAAGTTTTAATGCCTGTCAGATTTCCAGTCTATCTTATTGCACAAGCCAAAGGATGCAGCTGCACAGAGGGCAGGAGGGATGGTCCCTCTGCCTGTTCTCACTGTCACGAGGGCTCGTCCACCACTGCGCTCTCGTAGCAGCTTCCAGAAAAACTGATTTTCACAAGGAAGGGTCTAATCAGACCCTCACAGTCTGTGTTCTTGTAATTATCTGGAATACATACCCCTGCCACAGGGCTTTTGGAGTTGTCCAAGCTGATCTCTTGCCTAGTACGGGGCAGAGGATGTTGTAAGGGAACTGTACGTCAGCCGGGGGAGGTTTGGCACAGAGAAATCTCCAAGGGAGCCAGGGCTGTCCATAGGCAAACTGCTTTAATGGTTAATTAGCCCCACTGTAACAAATTTAACTCCCCAGACTGGGTTTTCTAGCACTGATTTACAGCCACCATATTTGGTATCTGCCTGCTAACAGAAAATAACTAACATTTTAGTTATTTTAATTTATTCGGTGCCTTACTGTCACACTCATCATTCAGTAGAAACATATGGTCATCACTGTGATTATTTTTTCCTAACTAGTGTCTTCTTTCCCTGCTTCCTTCCTTCTGCATTACTGTTCTGTTTCCATTTTGCAAAAAGGATTTATTTTCACCTCCTTTTACATTGCATCTGTTGAAGTTATTGGCAGTCAAACAGTTAACACTGACATTTGAAGCTGGTGCTAGACTTGGACATATGCAATAAAGCAAATGAGCAAATGCTGGCACTGAGAAGTGCCTATTGCTCAGCTGTGGGTTATGGCTGATGTTTATATTTGCGTTGAACTTGGGCTTGGGAGGGTACAACACTGAGTAAAGTTTATATTCTGGAGAATCTGACTGCAGCACGTCCCCCGGTGGGTAACCTGGTCACATTTAATTACTGCTCAAAAGTTGCATTTAGTTGTGTTGTTTTTGGGGGAGGGAGGGGTCGGTGTGTTTTTTCTTTTTAACAGACTGAAAGAAAACTTGAGGTAGTTATTTTTTGTTCTCACAGAGAGAGTTGGAGTTGAATGGGAAGACAAAAGCGTGGAGGAAACCGAAGCTACTTGGCCTTAAATGCCTGTCCCAGGGGAGGCGGCCGGAGCGGGGCTCTGTGTGTTGTCAGTGGGGTGGGTTGGCTCTTCCCTCGCCTGGATGTGGACAGCTGGGATCAGTTTGTCCTGGGCTGAGGGAGTGGCTGATGAAAGAGCTGCTGAAACTGCTAAGTGACGTTTTCTGTGAAAGTCTTTAGGATTATATAAACTTGGATTAACTGTGCGAGGGTGGAAGTTTCTCCTCAGTCGTTTTTGAGGCAGCTGTGTTTTAAGGCTGTAGTTATAAACTCACTCACTTGAAAAGTAGTTATTTTCTTTTGGTTTTGCCTTTGTTCCCATTACCTTGTCCAAAACTTGCTCCAGGGCTGCACCACTCTGGCAGAAGAATTCTAATTTCTAGGCAGAGTTTATTTGTATGTTTATCTCTTTTTCTTTTGCTAGTGTTATCCTTTGTCTCACTACCTTCCTTCTCCAGGGGTTATCCTTTTTCTCTTCACCTTGGCTAAGAGGGTAGAAGAAAACAACAAAGCATTTTGCTGAAGGTGTGGAGGAATTAGCTTGGAAAATTTGGGGCATTTTAGAAAGATTACTTGATGACAGTATCTGTGAATCCCTCCCAGACTGGGTCTTTCCAAGCTTAGAACTCAGGCCTTCCAGACCATGAGACTAATTGGAAAAAAAGAAAAGAGGAAATCAAATGATGTTTCTTTGTGGTATTTGAGCCATTAGAGTGGATCTGGATTTGAGATTTCCAGAAGGAACTAATTTTCCTATCTGAAAACTGCTGGTTTCATGCAATCACTTCTGCCCAGGCACTGGACTTGTGGGGAGGAAGCCAGTTAGTACTTGTAGAAATAGGCAAAACTGCATTTACCAGTCATTTACCAAATCAAAAACATCTTTTACCAATAAATGATTGGTAAGTCAAAACAACTGCAGGCTGAGGGAATTTACACCCATTTAGAGCCAAATTTGTACTTCAGCAGCTCTTGCCTTTATTACTGTTTAACAAAACTTCAGGTAAATTTTCTTCTGACCAAGGCTGGTTTTGTTTTTTTTTCCCTGCACACCGTCAGTCCCTGTACTCTGACCACTGTTATATCTTGAGAAGGAGTGGAAGGAAGAAAACCAGACAATGTGAATCAGCAAAAGTCACCTACATCATTGTGTAGGGTTTTGGGGCTGGACGGCACTGTTGAGGGTCCAGCATCCCCAGTTCGTGATGCTGCTGCAGGAGAGGGTGTCCGTGTATTGCTCCTAGATGGGAACATCTGTGGTGTTTGTGCCAACAATGGCAACATCCCAGAATATAACAACATTCTCTGCAATGCATTAGTGCTTTAGGGAGATCATTTAGGAGAAGGGTTGCTTGCTGTGAGGAGTTTGCAAAGTAGGAAGGATTTCAGAATATGATAAGGAAATGCAGACAGGTGTGAGGCAAATGGTTCAACACGTTGTATCTCCTGTCTCTGGTTTCTGTGGTGTCTCTCATCTTGAACGCCTTGTACATCATCTCTCTGTTGTGTGGAGATTTTCCGGGCAAGCAGCAACTGAGTCACCACTCGGTGCACATTTCCCCTCCCTGTTTTAGTACGTGAGGCTGAGTGAAGTCAGAAGTCAGCAGACGAGTGTTTTCCAAAGATGGTTGTGTCTGAACCCACATCACATCAAAAATGTAACCTTTAAAAGAAGGTCGGGGAATAGAAGTTGCTTGATGCGTGTTAGTGTCACAGTCTAAATTCAGTGGCGTGGGATGCAGAAATGCCCATTTCTCCTTTCTTCTAAATTTTCGCCGAATTTTCCCATTGGTTGTCTTGTAACAGCTTTTAAATTGGTCAGCAATGTGAAGCTGTTTGCTTGTGAGATGAATCATCATTAGTCATAAAAGATTCCGTACCTCGAAACGGCTTCCCGTTGTAAAATGAGATAAGAGAGGTGGAGAGAACACATTTCAGTCCCACTCCTGCTACAGGATGCCTGGGAAAGGAAATCCAAGATTTATTCTCTTTATCAAATGCTTGTTTGATTGATTGATTTAAAGTTATTGGAAATCTAGCAGTAACTTTTCCCTCATGCTGTCTTGTCTTCCATCAAAGCAGTTGGTGTAAGCCAAGTGATCAGGTGTTGGTACACACCGAGTAGCGTTTTCAACAGTAGCGGTGGGATTGTTCTCATATCCATGGCTGTCCATGGATAATTGTGGTTCTTGTGGATGGGGAGAGCTGCTTGAAAACCACAGGTATCCCAACCTTCCTCTGCTCTTGGCTGCAGGGATTAGGAGCTAACGGCATCCGGCTGACCATGGAGAGCGCTCTGACCGCCCGGGACCGTGTTGGGGTGCAGGATTTTGTCCTGCTGGAGAACTTCACCAGCGAGGCAGCATTCATTGAAAACCTGCGGAAACGCTTCAAGGAGAACCTGATCTATGTGAGTAACAGTGACAGACACCAGAGTGTTCATCGCTGACCTGAATGTGGGTGTTTGGTGCAGAAGACATACCCAGCTCTGCTCTGCGGTTGGCTTTGGAGGTGGTGGTGTCAACTTTCACAGACCATTGCTTGTGTCAGAGCTAGTCTGGGATACTGTCATGTTGACAGATGTAGGGACTCCCTGCAGTGCTCCCGTTGAGGTCTGCTGGCATTTACAGATTTTGCCAGCACTGAAAATCTGATTTTCACCATGTTCTTCCACGTCATGAATTCACTCACTTCCAGCAACCCCAGACTTGAACTTGATCCTAAATGTATATCAGAAACAGTCCAATATTCTTGCTGTTAGAAGCACTAAAACCATTTGCAGGTGCTGTTTATCCAGCAAGGATCCAGCAAGGATAACATGTCTGGCATAACTCCAGCAGTGTCACTCTCACAGCACTAAGAGGTCACTGCCTCAGCACCCTTGGCCTGTTTGGAAGCTCCTCAGGAGCATCCCCAGGGCAGGCACTTGGCCTTCAGAGAAGTCTGAGCTCTCAGACTCTGCTGCCAGACCGTCTGTAACCTCCCTACTTTTTGTTCTCTTTTCCAGACCTACATCGGCTCCGTTCTGGTGTCTGTGAATCCGTACAAGGAACTGGAAATCTACAGCAAGCAGAACATGGAGCGGTACCGCGGCGTCAGCTTCTATGAAGTTTCTCCTCACCTGTGAGTGAGTGGCCTGTGGGTAACAGAGCAGTTTGTGCCATTCCCACGCAGGTGTGAGCAGCAGTGACGTGTGAAAACAAGCAAATAGGACTTTTCCTTGCGCTGAAAATCCTAGGGATATAAAGGACCCTCCGGAGGGTGTGGTGTGGGGCTCTTTCTATTCCTGTTCCTGTCTCCAAAGAGGATGAGTTGCCTTTGCAAGAGCAGTATTTGGAAAGGGAGTCAGTTCCTTCCTGGCTGGAGGAACAGAGTTGCTTGCCCCTGGCAGGACAGGAGTTCATTGTTCCAGGGTTACTTGGGGTCTCCGTGTCCGGGCCGTGAGTTTCCCCAGCACAGGGCTAACCAGGGGAAAGAGTGTGTCTGTTGTGTGTGGGTTTCTTTCCTACCTCTGCTGGTACTGCCTGACCAATATTTATCTGGTATTTCCCTTGTTGCTAAGATACCGTCAGCCTGTTGGAACAAGGAATGTATTTATTTACATGGTCTGGCCTGGTGAGTGTTCCCAATTTCCCATTTAAAAAAAAAGAAAAAAAAATTTGAGGTTTAAAGTTATTTTTGAAAGCATTTGAATTTTTTTGTCGGACTGAATGGCTGAGAGCTGAGGCCACATGGCTTCAGAATGTTTTCTTTCAGGACCAAGGGCCAAATTCTGAGCACCTCTTGGAGGGGTTTTTATGTTGTATTCTGGTTTGGGGGTTTTTTTTTAAGAGGTCTTGGAAGAGTAAATGATATTATTTTTGAGTGAACTATTTGGGTTGTTTCTTATTGCTGGCACATAGCCCAGGAGAGTAAACAAAACAGAATGCACTGCAAGCACAGAGAGGGGGAGAAACACCATTACTTGGGAAAGTCTAAATACTTGAAGTTGTATTTTTTTATGGTAAAAATGTGATTTTTATTGTGTGAACCTACATGGGGGAAAATTAAACCTGAAAAAACCCTGCATTCAAACCTCCTCAGTTCTCCCCTTGGTGTAGATGTTCCACTTTGGCCAGGGTGTTCTTGAAGGGCTTCTGTGTCCTCAGATGAGAGTTTTGGGACTCTCTGGATAATCCTTGGGACTGTGACTCTGTTTTTCTGTATGCAGTAGGTGCAGACTGAGGATGATGGCAGTGCTCATGGATTGAAGCATTAAGCAGATGTGCTTTAATTCCTATATGTGCTACACTTAAATCACAGGGCAGCTGATTATTTCTTAGGCTGTTCTCTTTTCTTTTAACTAGTCCTGTAAGAAGTTGTAAAACGTGCAGCTCATAAGTAAACCCTGGAGAACTGTAGTGCTGGATACCACTGCTGCTCCAACTGGGAAAACAGTGTTTTTCTTAACTGTTTTTGCCCTTCCATTAAACCTCATTGCATTATTTATTTACATTGCATTATCTGATGATGTATGCATTTAAAATTACTCTGAGGAGCATCGAAATGCCCTGTCTGCAGTGTGGTGCTCTGGGCTTCTCCTTTTACAGTAATTCAGGTGTCTTTTTTCCCCTCTTTCTCCTCTTTTAAACTGATTCTAGAAAGCCAGAATTGTTCAAGATGTCTGTTCCAGTGTCAAACGAGTTTAAGTTCTAGGCCTGAGCTCTGGGTTCTCTGGGAAGTGCATCACGTTCAGAGGAGGAAAGTTATCCCTATGGGCTTGGAACACAGCACACTTCCCAGGGATCTGTCACATCCTGTCCTCTTTATGGCCTGCCAGGGGGTTTGGAGATGGGGGCTGCAAATGGGACCATAAACATCTTTAACTGAAGTGATTCTGTGTGTGCTGTGCGTGACTGCTGGAGCTCACAGTGCCATAAACCACCCAATAAAGGCACGCAGTCTAGAGGCAGTTCTTCAAATTTAAATTAAATTTACATTTATTCAGCTGTTTTCAAAATGCTCCAGAGGCAGGGTTTGGATGGGAAGAGAAGGACGTGATGTGTTCAGTGGGGTAAGTGTGGAGTTGTGTTGCTAGGTAGCTCACTGGTGTTGCCTTAGCACCAAGTATTAATAGACCTGAGAAGGCCACGGCTGTTATTTTGCTGTGATTATTTCTAATTAGTTGCACAGCATGAGAGGTAAAGAAAAAAAAGAGGAAAATTAAAAAAAAACAAAGCTAGCAGAAGGTTGTCAAGCATATGAAGACAGGATATCTGCTTGATCACCACATGTAAGACAGCTGAAAATATTGTTATGGAGGTTGTCTTAGACGAGTTGTGAAGGGCTGATGCTTCTCTTTTACTCTCTCCCATTGTCCTTTCCCTCTCCCTCTATGAGCAGTTGCCACCATTGTCACTCATCCTCCTGCTCTCTGGTGTTCTAAGAGTGTGTATAACTGTGTAACTCTTGGCATGAAATCCTGTCTGGTCTGTGATGGGCAGGAAAAGAGAAGGGAAGGAAAAAGCAGCAAAGAGGAAGCAGGGACAGGGCCAGAGCTGGCTTGTGCAGGCAGGAGGTGTTTTGGGCAGTGCTTGGCCTAAGGTGAAGGGTAGCTGAACCTGCAGGATGCTCCTTAGTCTGTGCTGGCTCATCCAACTCTTCCCACCGTCCAAGAGAAGCTGTGAGAGGTTGGGCTACTCTGGAGCCACATTACAGGATCCACCCAAATAGCAAAGTGCAGCTGTGACCACCTGAGTGTGTCATCACCGAAAAGATAAGCAAGAATAAACACCACTGGACAACAAGGTGTTTCCTGAATGTTAAGCTTTTTTGTCCTGGGGGACCAATGTTGAGAGATCATGTATATTTAGAAAAGTTGATCTGCACCGTTTAGTCAACTTCTACAGAAACTTCTTTTGTCAGTTTGTGAAGGAATTTGGTAATTTGTGCTGTCATCCTGCAGAAACTGGGCTCAGTGGTTAACTTGTGAAAGGAGTGATCTCCTGTGTCTTCACCAGTGTGAAGGAGCAATGTGGTCTCACCCAGCCCATGGACTGGGGCAGATGCTTCTTTTGGGGTGTGTCTGCCCGGAGTTCTCAGGGTGGGATAACCCTCTCTGAGGGGTCTCTGCCCTTCACCCGAGGAGCCACACCAATGCCTGGCTGTCCTTGTCCCGCAGCTACGCGATTGCAGACAACTCCTACCGCTCCCTGCGCACGGAGAGGAAGGATCAGTGCATCCTGATCTCCGGGGAGAGCGGGGCTGGCAAGACAGAGGCCACCAAGAAGATCCTGCAGTACTACGCCGTGACCTGCCCCGCCAGCCAGCAGGTCGAGACCGTGAAGGACCGACTGCTCCAGTCCAACCCCGTCCTGGAGGTAACTCCCACGGGAACCTGGCGCTGAGTCACAGCAGTGACACTCACATTTTCCAGCTGAGGGGGTGGTGGAGGTGGGACCCCACGGGACATGACAGAGCGGAGAGCGTGTCCTGGGAGCGCTGGGTCATGGTGTGTGGGCAGATCATCTGCTCTGCACACCGGGGAATCCCGCTCTGATTCCAAGCCAAAGGAATGGCTGGCTGCTGCTGAGCTCGCTTGGCCCTTTCCACTCCACTGGGAGGAATTCTGGCATGGCCGGGGCTGCAGGGAGAGAGGGGAGTTTGGAGTGGGAAGAGCTCTGGTTCACTGGGTTAGGCTGCAAAGGCAGGAAGGGGCACACTGCAGTGGGCAGCAGATAAATGCGTTTGTGGGTTCATTTTCTGGTGCTGTGGTGTCCTCTAGTGTCCAGCCCCAGCTGTCTGTGTAGTGCCCGGTGATATTCCTGCTCCATGCTCAGCTGGGTGCTGTATCCTGGGAAAGGTGTGCTCCCAGGAGCAGGGAGAGCCCGGCAGGCCCTGTCCTGTTGGGATAGAGCCTGTTGTCAGTGGAGCAGCAGGTGGCTGTAACAAATGGCTGTGACGAAAGAGGAACCTTTGAAAAGACTGTCAGACATGACATATGTTGTCAACAGTGGACCAGCATTAAAATAAGCTTTGCTGAGGGGATGGAAGTATTTTCAGAGGATGTTCCATCTGCAGTGCTTGCACTGGGTATAAAGATCAGCCTTAGAATTTGGGGAGCAATCTGCTTCCTTCTTGTTTTTCTTTGCAGAAAGGAAAATCCTGGGCTTTAGTGGCTGTAAACAAATAACTGGCAGCTTCACCAAAGTGTTTATAAATAATCTTATTTGGTACTTATTTATTTCTCTCTAATCATTTTCATTTCAGGCCTTCGGAAATGCAAAAACCCTTCGAAACGACAACTCCAGTCGATTTGGGAAATACATGGATGTGCAGTTTGATTACAGGGTAACTTGAAATCTGTTTTGTACCTTGGAAGCTGTGCCAGTCATAGCAGTTTTCTGTTGCCTGTGTGTTCTTGTACTGATGTGTGCGTGGAGCAATTGTTTTGCATTTCCTTGATGACAGTGTGAGCAGAGTCTGTGGTAGCAAAGTTTACTTCCAGTGGGTTTATAGTACTCACTCTCCTTTCTTTCTTCCCTTATTTCTCTACATAAGGAGACAGTGAGATTAAATCCTCTTATTCCTAGGGTATATGTGCACTGTGCAAATGGATACTCCCGAACTAAATCCACATAATCCAGCTGTGATCTGAAGATAATCTCTGTCCTGTGTAACTTTGCACAGTGTTTGTTTCCATTCTGATCCCTGGTGTCCCACACAGTGCAGGATCTGAGGAGCTCAGCATTGCCATCCTGCAGTTCTTTAAACATCTCAGGATACAATCCCTCCACACTTACAGTTTTGTGAATACCTTCTGAGAAGGAATTTTACACAAGACAACATGCCATTCGGCATGTTCTGTGGCCAGGATTGGTGTTACACCATGTCATTGTCACTCAATAGCTCATTTTGCATGCACTTGAGCACCCAAATCACCGTGCTGGAGCTGAAATAGAGCTTGTGATACAAAATGACAGATGATTTTCTGTGTTTTTATGGGCTTTTGTTTCAGATCCTGTTTGTCTTTGAATAGACAACCAAGAAGCAGAAACATTTTCCTTTATGTTGATGAACTGTTTCAATGTACCTGGTTTGATTTAGGGGGCTCCTGTCGGGGGCCACATCTTGAACTACCTCCTGGAGAAATCCCGAGTTGTGCACCAGAATCACGGCGAGAGGAACTTCCACATTTTCTACCAGCTGCTAGAGGGAGGAGAGGAGGACTTGCTGCGGAGGCTGGGCCTCGAGAAGAACCCACAGCAGTATCATTATTTAGTAAAGGTGAGCATTAACCAGTAATTCTTATAATATTTTTAAATTATAGAACCAAGATATTCTCGGTTGATTTTGTCATTTCTTTCCCTCACTTCAGAAATAACCCTGAGATGACTGCTGTTAAAAAGAAGCGTATAACAGAAGTGTATTGAGCATGGATAACGTATCTTTGACAGTTACTTATTTATTTGTGTCAAACTGTGTCTTTTTAGGGTCACTGTGCAAGGGTCAGCTCCATAAATGACAAAAATGAGTGGAAGATCATGCGAAGAGCCCTGTCCATTATTGGCTTCAGTGACAGTGAGGTGGAGGTGAGACATGTTTGGAAGCACAGCTGATTTTCCTGCTTTTAAAGAATTTTTCTGCTTTGATTTGGGATTTCTGATTGCAATCAAATGAGAGTGAATCAATTCAGAGTGAATGTATTCTCTACCGAAATCCTGAAAAAGATACAAAATGTTCTTGTGAAATGTTAATTAACATAAAAACCTCACTGTGTGTTCGTTTCATCATCCTGACTTCTGCCTCTTGCTTCCATCCCAGGATTTGCTGAGCATTGTGGCCAGCGTTCTGCACATGGGGAACGTGCAGTTTGCTGTTGATGAGCAAGGAAATTCTCAGGTCACTACAGAGAATCAGATTAAATACCTGGCTAGGGTGAGTATCACCAGTCAGGGAGATATTACAGGAAAGGTGAATTGTGGCAGTTTCCTTATTTTGAACTTGATACCGTCATATAATTTTAGAATATGATTTAGAAGCTCTCATAAATTTTACTTTTGTTTGACCTAAATAAAATGCAAATATTATCATCAAAACCCTTTAATTGACATCCTCTCTCTTTACCACCTGATCCACCACTGCTTTGTGGTTTTCACCTTCAGGCAGAGAGATAGGAATAAGACTCTGGAGAAGAACTTTAAAGAAAAAACCACCTTTGTGGCTTTGCTTGGTCAGTTCTTTGTGCCAAAACCATCAAGCCAATGTATTTGTTAGGTCATATCACTGCCAGAAAGGAGGGGATGTGTGGGAGAAAAGGGAGGGATTGATGCTGCAGAAGACTTGCAGTGTGAGTGGGAAACAAAGGGTTGGTTCACTGGACTGGGATTTTAGGAAGCAGCCTTTCTGATGTCTTAAAACTATTATTAGTAAGTGGAACATACTGCTTCAAAAATCAATTTAATATCCCATTGCTTTGCAGCTTCTAGCAGTGGAAGGCTCTGTTCTTCAGGATGCACTGACCCACAAGAAGATCATAGCAAAAGGGGAAGAGGTAAGAACAGGACCTGGGGATGTGGGAGGCACATGGAATTAACACACCTTGAGCTCTCATACCAGAGCCCAACAGTCCCTTCTCACTTGTCAGAGGACTCAGTGCAGGAATCCCACAACCCGCTGGTGACTGTTCATCTGGGAGGCAGCGCCAGGAGCTGAGCCCAGGCGGGCTGTGGAGTGGCTGTTAATTAATAGTGATCCAGGGGAGTGGAATCTCTTGGTGGAGTGGATGTTGAATGGCTTTTGTCTCCTCCTGCCTGCAGCTGGTCAGTCCCCTGAACCTGGAGCAGGCGGCCTATGCCAGGGACGCTCTCGCCAAGGCTGTCTACGGGCGCACCTTCTCCTGGCTGGTGAACAAGGTCAACAAGTCTCTGGCTTACAAGGCAAGTGAACCTTTTGTTGATATCCAACCACTTGTGAAAGGAAATTCCAAATCTTTTAGCTGCAAAGCAGTAAATGCAAGTTCCAAGCCTTAGTGATTTATAAATTGTTTTCCAAATTAAGCAGTAAATGCTGGAACTAAATGATCAAGATCCGGTGATGGATCGTAGCTGTGAGTACAAATCTACATTTATTTTTTTCTCTATTGCAGGACGAAAAGTTTCCAGGCTGGAGAAGTACAACAGTTCTAGGATTGCTTGACATCTATGGATTTGAGGTTTTCCAGCACAACAGGTTTGTTTCAATCAAAGTCTCTTGAGTTTTGAGTAAACTCTGCATGACTTCATTCATTACAGTGTTTCTCTACTTTGTGATTCAAGACCTTATTCCATCTCTGGTTCTCTTAATAAGAGAAAGAGGTGGAATTTAAACTTCAGGAAATCAGTTGGAAAACTGATAATCACAGGGACTCTAACACCTGGGGCATCCAGCTAATAATTAGCATTTACAGCCAGGTCAGTCTGGAACCTCCCTGAGGGACAACAATGAACAGACTCTCAAATTTAAAGTGTTATTGGTCACTTATTAAAAGTTTCTGTGTTCCTCCATATTTCCATCCTTCATGTTCCATCCTTCCTGTTGTTTTTCCCTCCTTCTGTAGCCAAGTTTCACTAAATAATCAACTTACTATATTTATACAGCCAGTAAATAAACATTTCACAAAACCTCTTCCGTTTCTGTTGATTTACTATATTCATGCTGCTCCCACTGTTTCACTTGTGGTACAGTCTTAGTGATTGTTTTTCTGATTTTTGTTTGCAGCTTTGAGCAATTTTGTATTAATTATTGTAATGAAAAATTGCAGCAGCTCTTCATAGAGCTCACGTTAAAGTCAGAGCAAGAGGAATACGAGTCCGAAGGCATCGCGGTAAGAGCCAATGTCATCCCTTCACTCTCTCCTTCCCAGCACCTCCCCACTGAAATTTCCATGTGTTTTTCCAGCCTAGAATTGTTTTCACCCCCAAGTGTGATTTCTTGTCTTTGCAGTGGGAACCAGTTCAGTATTTCAATAACAAAATAATTTGTGATTTGGTGGAAGAGAAATTCAAAGGCATCATTTCTATTTTGGTGAGTCGAAAGCACCTTTTTATATGAAAAGTTTGGGGCAGTGTAGTGGCAAACAAGGCCAAGAACATAGAAATAAAACAGTTTTATGTTAGGACTGTTTGAGCAGGTGGGGAGAGCAACAATACACTGAACAGTGACACTATGAAAAGCCATTGTATCACCTCCATGGACTCTGGGGAAAGCAGCTCCCAATCCAGGCAGTCTGGAAGAAGGGAAGTGTTTTCCTTCTCAGCTCAACAATTCTTCACTCCTTGAAATCAGAGCTGGTTACCTGTGGAAAGGCCAAAGGGCCAAACTGGGGTGGTGTTTCAGTGAGACAGAGTCAGGGCTGGTCTGGGTGCCCACAGGCCCAGTCAGAAACCAGTCCTGGAACGTGTCTGTTTGTAGGATGAAGAGTGTCTGAGACCTGGGGATGCCACAGATACAACATTCTTGGAGAAACTGGAGGAAACTGTGAAAAACCACCCTCATTTTCTCACGTGAGTGTTCCCACAGCTGAGGGCAGTTGCACTGGTCAGATCCAAGTGTGTGAGAGAGCCCAGAGCTTTAGTTATTCCTAGAAAACATTGTGCTCATGGTGTGTAGAGCAGTAGCATCCTTGGTGTGCTGGGTCCCCCATAAAGGATGATCAAGTTTTCTTTTGCAGAGATTTGATTGTGATTTAAGATAATATAAAATAAGTTGGCAATACTGACTGCCTGGCTCTTCTCAGGCCTGAGCTTCAAAATACAATAGAGGCAGCAAAACTCTCATTACTGACTTGCCACTTCACCTTTCAGATTATTTACTTCAATTTTGGAGCTCCAAATGTCTTTTTATTGTGAATGTTCTGCTTATGCTCAGCTTAGAACCTGTACATGTGCACGCGTGTGCAGGCAGAACCCCTCTGCAAGGAACACTGAAATGCACCCCTTTGAAATAAACATAAATACATTTAATAACATTTTTATGATGTGCTGGTGGATAACTCTTGATTTACTTGTGATCCTGAAAATCACCAAGTCAGATTCCATTCCCTGTGTCCCCCTTCTGTGTTCGCTCAGGGACTGAACATCACGGTGCTTGTTGAAGTGACTCTCCCAGATGTTTGTTTCTCATGGAGCTTTTTGACTTTCCCCCCAGGCACAAACTCGCTGACCAAAAGACACGGAAGTCCCTGGGGCGGGAGGAATTCCGGCTCTCGCACTACGCTGGGGACGTCACCTACAGTGTGGCAGGTGAGTCTGTGCATCACCTTCCTCCTTTTCTCCTCCTCCCATCCCGTGCCCTTTGAGGTAAAACAGCTTCACTGTGTAGTAAAGAAAAATCTGGGCATAGAATTTTTCCTGCCCTGAAGTTCCCATGGAACAGCAGTGGGAGCCTGAGTGGTTTCTTTTTCTTCCAGGTTTTCTAGATAAAAACAATGACCTTCTCTTCCGGAACCTGAAGGAGGTGAGTGTGGACAGAGGATGTTTCCAGCACCCTGCAGAATGAGCAGTTGGGTTTAAAATGGGATGGACCTGAGGGAAAAGATTCTTCTAGACTCCACCTGGAGAACATGTGTCCATAAGTCTGTGCTATGAAAAGAGCAGTTGAGGTGCCCAACGTTCATTTTATTATTAAAAAGCAACACAAACCAAAAAAACCCAAGCAAAACCAGTTTTTGTCCCATGTTTCTCTGGTGGTTCACTGAGGAATGGTCTGTACTTCATCTCTGGAAACCTGTCTCTCTCTGCAGACCATGTGCAACTCAGAGAACCCCATCATAAACCAGTGTTTCGACAGGACAGAGCTGACAGACAAAAAGAGACCTGAAACGGTAGGAACACGAGAGCTGGAGAGAAATGGGGCTGTTTCCTCTTTTTAAAGACATGAGCTCTCTAACATGGTGATCCCAGTGAGAGCCCCTCACATTCAAAGCTGGGAGCCCGAGTTTTGCAGTCACCAGCTCTAAGTCATTGCTTCATACATAGTTTTCTTTTCTTTTAGGCAGCAACTCAGTTCAAAAACAGCCTCTCCAAACTCATGGAAATCCTGATGTCCAAAGAACCCTCCTACATTCGTTGCATGAAACCCAACGATGCTAAACAGGCTGGTATGACCCTGGGGACTCTTCTTTGGCAGATGTAGAGCACTAGATCCCAGTCAGTGAGGCACAGAAAGGAAGTCCTGCAAGATTTGTTCATTTTGGGTCTGTGCCAGAGCTTCTCACAGGGAGGTGGTGGCAGTGCCAGCAGCCAGGAATTGGAACGGGAGCACTGGTCTTGGGTGAAGTAGGGTCATGGTTAAAGTAAAGAATTATTAACCTACATAAATGCCCTTTAATGACCTTTATTCTCCCTCATTTTTTGTTCCTGTGTGCATGGAACATCCTCAAGGAAAACTTTGTCTTGGAACTAAATATAAATTATTAAAAAGGGATGGGGGGAAGGCAGGAGACACAAAGTTATGTGGGAATTGCACTGCAAGGGTGGGTTAGAGGTTAAAGATGATTGTGTAAGATACAACAAGAGCTGAGCACTCCCCTTCTCCAGGTGAAGGGGCAGCCACACACTGATCCTGTTTCTCTATTTTCCTGCTCCCTCCAGATCGATTCGATGAAGTTCTTATCAGACACCAAGTGAAGTACCTGGGGCTGATGGAGAACCTCAGGGTGCGCAGGGCTGGGTTTGCATATCGAAGAAAATATGAAGTTTTCCTGCAGAGGTAAAATTACCTTGGACTTCTTTCCACTGCTGCTGCCTCTCCCTGGTCTTCCTTCCACCAATGCCAAGGCTGGGGAGTCGTTCTCAACAGCACAGAGGCAGCCCTAAAACCTCACAGACCTATTTTCTTGAGGGGGCCTCTCTCCCTTCCCATGGCCTCTGTCCCTTCTTCTTGGATTGGAGTTCTTGGAAGAAACCTCTCCCTGAGGTTTCTTCTCCTGCCAATTTGCAGGTACAAGTCGCTGTGTCCAGAAACGTGGCCCACGTGGGACGGGCGGCCCCACGACGGGGTGGCCGTGCTGGTGAAGCACCTTGGCTACAAACCAGAAGAATACAAAATGGGACGGTTAGTTCTTCTGTGTTCTTCATTTGAGGTTATAAATCATCAGGTGTCCATGTGATGGCTCTTAAATAAGGCTTCTCTACCCAGTGGGCGAGAGAGGGATTACGGAGCCCAAAGAGGACGCCAAGGGTAGAAAGCAAACTTCTCCAGCATGTTAAATGTAATTCTGCATTTCTGTTTGTAGAACAAAGATTTTTATCCGCTTTCCCAAGACCTTGTTTGCAACAGAAGATGCTCTGGAAGTGAGGAAGCAGAGTCTGGGTGAGACACTCACACTGCGGTAGCTGTCTCCTTTCTCATTGGTTTTTTTGCTGTTTGTTCAGGGAGGGATTTCTGTTTAAAAAGTTGAGTCTTTTTCTACCAAAACCTGCTTGGCCACAGTCACAAACTGCTGTTTTGTCTTTCAATTTCAGCAACAAAAATGCAGGCCACGTGGAGAGGTTTCTACCGCCGGAAGAAATTCCTGACCATGAAACGCTCAGGTACGAGAGACACAGAGAGAGACGTTCCCCCAGCAGCCCCCACAGCAGTTCCATGTGCTGGTGCTTTTTACTGACATTGGTTTATATTTATATCCAATGGTTTATATTGTTAAAAACTTACATTATATTCTTTTCCCTGTGCCACGCTGAAGGCTGTTTATTTCCAGGGTGGGCTTTCCTGAGCACTCTTCGGTGCCAGCTTTGTCTGGAGTCAGTGCTGGGATGAAGGACCTCACTTAGTGCAAAATCTTTGTGTTTTTTTTAGCCATAATCATCCAGTCCTGGTGGCGGGGGACCTTGGGACGCCGAAAAGCTGCCAAGAGGAAGTGGGCAGTGGAGACCATCAGGAGGTGTGTAAAGAATAGCCCAAACCCTCAAACATCACTTATTCCCTGGTAATAAGATGCAAAAAATAAAACTTTGTCACTACAGTATCTGGAGCTTTTTAAAAATAAATTACAACTATTAAACAAAGCCTAGAAAATTGGATTGAAAAGGAGCTTTAAGTATCACAAGTTTTGGACATCACTTTTCAAAGTTTCTAATAATATCTTTTTCCTCCTCAGGTTCATTAAAGGTTTCATTTACCGGAACCACCCTCGGTGCCCAGAGAACGAGTATTTCCTCGATTACATCCGCTACTCCTTCCTCATGAACCTCAAACGTAACCTGCCAAAAAATGTCTTGGATAAGTCCTGGCCAACTCCTCCCCCGTCTCTCTCTGAGGTAGGAACGGCTGCCCTGGGATCTGGGGAATCACACGTGGGATGGGGGAGGGAAATGGCAACACTGGGGACCACAAGCCTGAGGGGACCCTCCTGCTCTGAGCAAGAGAACCAGGTTCCACAGTGCACCAGCATCCCTGCTGGTGGAATTAATCCAGACATCAGCTCAGGGGCGTAATCACAGCACATCCGTGAAATCATTAGTTGCGACACCATTTTCTGCTGGTTTTCTCACCCATTTCTGAAATTCTCTTCCATTTCTCTCTGGACAAATTCAGCTCCCTCTGGACAGTTAAACTGGTTGCAATGACAATATCACTGCCTGTGAGAACATATTAAATGTCCTCTATTGCCATTATTATCCTGCATCTGGCTGAATTGATTTATCTGATCGAAACAAAATATTGCAGAAAATCCCAGTTACCTTATCCAAAGGTCCTTGTTTGGATTGCAGGTACAGCTGGAAGGAAGGAAGGGCACAGCAGTGTAGAGTGGGGGGATCCTGGTATTTATTCCCCCTTCTAAAGCAGCTGGAGAACGTCACAGGGCAAACTCTCATAGAAAGGCATAAAATAAACTAATTATTTAATTCTAAAAGCAACTCTAAGTCACGAAACAGCATTTTAACCCAGCAGTGCATTCTCTGCAGTTGCTTCTCCTCTGCACTGTTGGGTTTGTCAGCAGCTCTGAGCTGTTTATTATAAATTTATTATCAATTCCCGTGTGATTTCCCCCTCAGGCGTCGCAGCTCCTGCGCCGGCTGTGCCTGCAGAACATGGTGTGGAGCTACTGCAAGAGGATCAGCCCCGAGTGGAAGCAGCAGGTATCCTTTAGGGTGTTTCCCAAACCACACTGACATTCCCAGGAGCAGAACTCAGCATTGTTGACTGCAAGGAATGAAGGAGAGGAGCAGCTGGATGGGAGGGGCGGGGGAGGCACAGTGGGGATGTGGAGGGGCTGTGAATCGCTGCATTCTGGGCTGGTGTTACAGCTCCACAGGAACACTGTCATTTATTTTCCCTTAGGTTAGAGACAAAGCACTAAAAGACTGGAATGTGTATGAAAGAAAACCCGTTCTATACGTATTTGAATACGTACTATTTAAACACTTTGTGTAGCCAAGCCCCTACATAATTTCTCTGCTGAAAGGCCCTGTTATTCTGCCCATGGAAGATAAAAATGTAAGAAGCTGCATTATTCTGCCTGTACCATGTAAAGTAGAGAGTAAGAGTGCTGCAGACACAAACCCAGTCATATTCCAAACAGAGAACTTACATGAACAGTTCCAGCTGCTGTTGCAACTGAAAAAATGATACTGAGATTTGATTGATCTTAATCATGAAACTGTAGGGGGAGGGAATTTTTATAAATATAAATTTTTATATTTTTATATTAAAAAAAAGGCTCAGTAAAGAGGCATAGAAGGAAATGTAGGCAACAAACCAGTGGGATGTAACTGTAATAGCTGCCATGAAGGTTTTTCATTGCACGGTGTCTCACCTTCTGAGGGCTGCAGTGCATCGACACCTGTAAGGAGGGGCTGTGTCTGAGCCCGTGATTAAGGACAGGGGATTAACACCAGCTCAGCAGAACACTTGCTTTCCCCCAGCAAACCAGACTCACTGATGATGAGGATCTTTTATCCCCATTTTTCCCTGTAAATCGTCTCAGGTCCCTTGTCCTGTGTCACAGCACCCACAGCATTTGCCCCAAGTACAGCAACGGGGTTTCCTGTTTCCCCAGTCACTGGTGGTGTTCTTGCTGTGAGGGCAGAGCACAGTGTGGGGTGACTGTCCTGGAACTCTGCCACCTCAGAGGGACTAAAGGCTTATGGTGACTAATCATCCAAACAGGAACTCCCAGGGCCATACGGTGCCTTAATGGAATTGTGCTGTTTGTCAGGATAAGGTGGGGAATATTGAGCAGATCAGAGAAGGTGTTACACAGCACTGATAAGGACATGACTTTTGTCAGTGCTTCAAGTAAAGATACTGCAAGGCTTCAGGGGGAAAGAAAAGTAAGTCTTAAGCATTAAAAAACCCATAAGGGATAGAGCAGAAGAGCAAACTGTGCAGCTTGAGGGGAAGAGGTTGAGAGAAGCTCTGCAGTGGGAGAATTCTGAGACTTCTTAAACATGGGCATTATTAAAATCCAGAGACTATGTGTCATGTCCAGATAAATTCAAACAGGAAGTAAAATATTTACTTAAGGAAGATAAAGGAAAAAAGGGTGAGAGATGTATGGAATATTGATGTAATTTTGTGACTGGTATGAGTCAGGAGGTCAGAACTAAATGACAATTGTTAATAAAACCAAAAAGGGAATATCTCTTTTAAGACAAATGTATCTTTTTAACAAGGAGAAATCTTAAACTAAACAAGAATTCATCTTTTGTCCTTGCAGTTGGAACAGAAAGTAATTGCCAGTGAGATTTTCAAGGGTAAAAAAGACAATTACCCTCAGAGTGTTCCCAGACTCTTCATCAACACTCGACTGGGTGAGTAGGTGTTGCCAAGTTTAACAGGAGGAAGGAAGGGGGAGATTCATCTACTCTTTCTTGCTAGAAATTTCTTTCTGACCCCCACCTCTTTGGTTTTAATACAGGTAAGGAAGAGATACATAATAAAGTCCTTCAGGCTTTAGAAAATGAAGCACTTAAGGTGAGAGATGTATCCCAATACTTTTGTCAAGCTTCTAGAGTTATTCAGCAGAAGAGATTAGATTTCTGAGGAAAGTACAGCAAGAACTTTACATTGTATTAAGCTTGTAATACTTTGGAGGATAGTCTGTGGGAAAAGCTGATGGCTCAGAAAGAGGAGATTTGGGCAATTTAATTGTGTCAGTTAAGAAGTGAAGGGATTGCAGCTGGAGAGGAAGGGAGAAACCTGCAGAGACTGACATTGGGGGTTTGCAGGCCCCCAGCCCTGACAGCTGCAGCCCCCACGGCACTGCTGGGAACTGCTCGGGGTCAGCAAGGAAGTTCTGCCCCAGGGAATGGGACTCAAAAGAATGATCTCCTCCATTCCCAGCTTCCCAAGCACTGGGTTGTTCCTCCTGGGCGCTCTCTGGGCTGCAGGTGGTTCCCCAAGCTGTGTTTTGGCCCTGCTAACCCTTGTTTCAGTATGCAGTGCCTGTGGTCAAGTACGACCGGCGGGGGTACAAAGCCAGGCCGCGGCAGCTGCTGCTCACCCAGAGCGCTGCCATCGTCGTGGAGGAGTCCAGGATCAAACAGAGGATCGACTACACCAACCTCACAGGTGGGAATGGGCACGGAAACAGACTCCCTGCACTGCACTCAGTTCAGTAATGCTAATACAAGATCCAGTTTGTCGGTCCTGGACAAGAACAGAATCATCCGATCCTGGACAAGAACGGAATTGTCTGATCCTGACAAGCATTTCAAGTCTGTAATATCTTGAAATTGAGTTTTTCTGAAATTAAATTCCGTAAAATGTCACAGAAATTACTCAATTCATCTCCCCTAAGTAATTTCCCAATTGCACTGCCCCAGCACAGGGGAGTTGCACCATTATTGCACAGCAGCTGCCTGGGACACTGCTGCAGCTTTTGGCACTCGAAATATCCATCAGGGACTTGATCCTTTTGGAGAGGGAACTTGGTCAGAGAGGGAAAACTGCCAAGTCTGGTGCAGTGTGGTCATTATAGGCTTTGGCTGAAACTTCTCACTTCAGCCCCTTGCAGCCCCCTCAGCCTCTCTGCTGCCTTGTCAGTGCCCTCAGCTGTTGGGTCTCTGTGTGGGAACAGTTGCTGCATTCCTGGGAGAGGTGGTGGGACACTCCCAAGGTCCCAGCAGTGCTGGTGCCACATGGCCTCTCTCTCCCACAGGCATCTCTGTCAGCAGCCTGAGCGACAACTTGTTTGTGCTGCACGTGCACTGTGAGGACAACAAACAGAAGGTAGGGGGGCTCCTCCATCCCTCCTCCAGCCACCTCTGGAAAAGGTTTGAAAGGCACAGAGAGCAGATCCAGCTGGGAGGAGGGGAGGGCTCACACAGGTGACAGGGGTGTAACTGTGTGCCAGCTCTAAGGGCCCTTTCACTTCTATTTACTTGTGCTCACGGGTGGGGTTCCCCACTGGTGGTTCCCCAGCGGGGTCAGTGCTGTCCCTTGTCCCCATCAGTGGTACCTGGTGGATGAATTGACTGCCACAGGTGCAGTGTGACCCACTGAGAGCCTCACCAAGCCTGGTCCCCTTGGAGGATTGGTTTTCCTTTCTCACCTGTGACGGAGATGGCTCTGTCCCTGTTCATTCCAGTGCAGTGATTTTGGTGCAGTGACACCAAAGCCATGATCCTAAACCATGGTCTCTCCTCCCAGGGAGACGTTGTCCTGCAGAGTGACCACGTGATCGAGACCCTGACAAAAACAGCCATCCTGGCTGACAAAATCAACAATGTCAACATCAACCAGGGCAGGTGAGTGACACCAAGGCCCTCCCGGGGCCCCCCTTGGCTCTGCTTCAGCACTAAAGGGCTACAGGAACATTCCTGTACCCCCTCAAAATGCACCAAATACACCTTAACTAAGGCTCCATTTCCTTGAACATACAGATCTGTTGCAGCAAAGCATCAATACAAAGCAGCCACTTACCATTTTTTGTGTGCACTCAGCAGAGCTGTTCTCACCTTTCTCTTCACAGCATAAAATTCACAGCGGGCCAAGGCAAAGAAGGGATCATCGACTTCATCTCGGGCTCAGAACTGCTCATAGCCAAAGCCAAGAACGGGCATCTAACAGTGGTGAGTAAGGGCTGGGCTTCACTTACACTGGATCCAAACCCGGATTTTGGCATGAAATCCTACCTGCACACCTGGGACCTGTGCCATGTGATGTTCTTGCCAACTGCACTGCCCTGGTCTCCCAGCCTTTCCCCCACTTGGAGCTGTGCTCTGTATTTCTGCAGCCCTGAGGGCCTGCCAGGTTTACTCAGGCTCAGCAAGTGACTGTCCTGGCACTCGCTTTGTATTTCCCCCCAATATTCAGGGCGTTAATACTTTACTCCAGAGCAAATCAAATTTTAAATACATTTAAAAGCACAGGTAGCAAAAAAAAAAAAAAAAAAAATCCTCTCCCTTTCTCAGCTTGTTTGTGGTTGTCCTGCCAGTCAGATACAGTCACACAGCTGATTTATGCACTGTCAGATTAAAGGTTATCCAGAGATAAATCCGGGACAAATCCACACTGCACTGACTCCCCTTCCAGTGTCAGAGCTGGGAGCTCCCATCAGGACCGCAGGCTGCTTGGAACAGCCTCAACTTGAAGATGTTTGGGAACTGAAGCTGTTGCAGCATTTCTGTTTTGAACACTTTCTAACTCATCCCTCTCCTGCAGGTTGCTCCCCGTTTGAATTCCCGATGATGATGAAACGTGTCCCTGTGCCAGGACCTTTCCCTCCATGGAATTGGCTGAACATTGTTCCCAGCAACCCCCCCTTCCTCAGCTTTGCTCTTTCTGTTTATCGTTACCAAAGACCTGCACTTTCAGAACCACCACAAAATACATCCTGCTTTGTCTTACTCTCAAAAGTCCCAAACAAAAGGCCTTCTCTTCTCTTCCTTTCCCAAGTGGCAAACACGGGGTCCAACGCAGCGGCCGCAGCTCGGGACATTCAGCTGGGCTTTGAGGGAGAGGGAGCTCTGACTCTGTTAACAGAGTTTAAGCCCCGATGGAAATGACCAAAATCTGTGCTTGTCGTCACCAAAAAGCACAGTCAGAAAACAAGTAACTCTGCTGCTTTCTCAGCCAAACCAATGAAATGCCAAACTTTGTATTCAGAATGTTTTATGAAGAATTTTGCTCTGAGATGTTTTAATGCTTTGTGTTACAATTTAGTGAAGCCATATTGTGTAAATGAGTAAAACCTGTAAATACTTTATAGCTGAGGATGAGATGCACTACGAGAGATGGAGTTGATGTGGAAACTTATGTAGATTTGGAATTTTTTTTGTTGTTTTTAGTTTATGGTTACAAGGTATTAACCTGAAAAACCCATCATGCAACTTCCTCACTGATCTGGATCCAGAGACTTTTACCTTTTTTTGAAGTCAGCTGTCCCATTTCTTGCTATTTTTATACCGTAGGAATTTTTCATATCCACACAAACACAGTCTAATACAAACTGCAGAGGTTACCACTGCTTTGTGTGTCTCCAGACTGGCCTGTAGTCCTTGGCCGTGGGATGGGCACAAGCTTTCCCTCCTGCCTGGGAGTCACCACTGCCCTTCCCCACCCAGCTCAGAGCAGCACGTTCAGGAAAAACAGCTTTTCCTCTTCTTTTTAGCGATAACTGGAAGTTTGAGTTCCCGCAGTATTTATGTCGATGCCTCAGTGCTGCCTTACGAGGGAGGGCTGGGTCAGCCCTGCTGCTGCTCCCCAGCTCCAGGGACACACTTGGAGCGCTCAGACCACAGCAGAGGTTCATCCTCAGCGCCTTCACTTTAAACCCAAACGGCCACAGGGTGCACAGCTCCGTGTGGGATTCCTGCTGCCTGCACACCACAGCTCCAGACCTCAGTGCATCCTGCACTCCACTTGCCTTAGGAATCCTTCCCATTCCACCTCTATCCTGACTCAGTAGCACAAACAGCTACAGCCAAGCCCTGACTGAGATCTAACCCAATGTGCTGCCCGTCGGCTCCTCCGCTCTGGTTCCTGACAGGATGCCACTGTCAGGCCTGGAATGCCGGATCCACTGGGGGCCATTCCCAGCCCTGTGCTGCAGTGTGTATATACAATGCTGTCTATGCTGGTCTATAACCCCTTCCAGACTACACCGAATAAATTTTTACAAAAAATCCAACACCCCTTGTCTCGGTTGTGGAAGTTTCCTCACCTGTTCTGCTGGGCAGGCTCTGCCCCAGCCCTGCTGCTCCTCTGGCTCTTGGGCCCATCTGTCTACACAGAGCAGTCCTGCTGCTGTCCAGGACAAGGCGCAGGTTATTCCTAGAGAAAAGTTTCTAGGACTTTGTTTTTCAGTCCTTTTCTAGGACTAGAATTTCCATCAGCTTAGCAGGATGGACAGCAAGATACACGATGGAGAAAAAGGAAACAGGGTAACTGGAATGGATGAGGAGTGCTGTAACAGCAGGTGAGTGGAAAGCACCAACCAGCTCCTGGGTTTTATACATTTAGGTAGGGAAAGGCTGGCTCAGGGTGTGCCCTGCAGGCTGTTCCCAGAGCTATTCCCACAGCAGCACAACTCCCACGTCAGACCAGCTCTTCCTTATCTCATGGCTGAAGAGAACAAGGCTGTCCCTGCTCGCTCTGTCTTCCCCCTCCAACTGTTCCTACCACGAGTAACAAAACAAACAAAAGTTACTCTTCCCAAAACAACTAAAACCTAAAAGAAAGCCATAATAATATTTGGCATTTTTAATTTAGGTTTGTTTTATTTAAGTTTAATGTTAATTCCATGCTGTGTTTCAGTAAGAACAATACAGATTCTGTATCTGTGGCTCCAGTCAGATATCCAGTAGTACAAATTAGCTTCAAGTTACACATACTGAACAAAAGAGGTTGAGCGAGCGAAGGGAGATGGGGAGAGGGGAGGGAGAAAGAAAAAATATTGAACACGCATGCAGGCTTATCAATGCCACCTTCAATGCTAACCTGCTTGGAGGGAGAGTAAAGAACAGGCAAGAATGAGCAGCCACGGATTGTTGAACTGTTACCAGCACCATGATTTTTCAGCAACATTTCAGCAGTTTGGAAACTTTTTGTTTTTATACAGTAAAACCACTACAATGTATGTCCCAATGCAACCTCGTAACTTCAAGCTAAATACCCAATTAAGTTGAAACATTGGTATAAAATTCAGTTTAAACAGTTATAAAAAGAAAAAAAAAAAAAAAAGGAAAGATGCCACCACGTGCACACTGCCTTGGCCAGGACAAATCTCTGCCTACGAGTCTAAGGGCCTTCAGGTGTCACCTCCAGGGCTGATGGCAATGTCACCACAGCTGGCAACACAATACAGTAATGCTGAAAGAGCCTTTATGCAGTCCTGTTAGTGTCTTAAAGAACCTAAAAGCTGGCACCAGTAAAATCCACAGAAATTCACTCTTGCCTTTAAGAACTTTTAAACTGTGTAAAAAAAATAAAAATAAAGAAACCCAACAGGGCAGGAACCTAAATTCTGAGACCCAATGTAAAAGTCAGATTTGGTGGTTCTCAGAGTGACACTGAGGGTTTTTGTGGGGAAAGGGAAGGGTGGTCAGAGATGGGTTCTCTTGTTGGCCTTTGTGTCTCACTGGTTTTCATCTTCCACATCCTGCAGCGCTTCTTTATTCTGTTCTTCACCTACAAAAGTGGGTAAAAGTAAGGAAAACGTTAACTTTCACAAAGGAGACCTGCAGAAAAGCTTAACAAGCATCAAGAGATTAATAGTTTCATGCAAGCACACACTCACTCTCACACCCAACACTGCCAGTTCGGGAGTGAAGCGTTTCCATCGAAATTAAGCCTGGTAATCACCTCCACACCTCACCCAGAACTGCAGCTCAGGCCATTAGAACAAGGACTGTGAGGACAAACAAAACCACCACTGCTGAAAACTGACACCACACAGGTGATCAGTCCTGCTGAGCAAGAGCTGGATCCACGAGAAATCATCAGAAGGGCTGTGGATCAACATCCTTGGATCGGGAAACACCTTCCCAAAACCCTCATCTTTACTCCAGAGAGCACCAGGGACACCTACTCACTCACCACAGAAATGAGACCTAAACAGGTTTTAGAAATTAGAACTTTTTTCTGCTCAAGTCCACTCAAGTCTCAACAACAGCAAAGTACTTTTACACAGTACCACTGATGGCAGGTTATTACCAAAGGTATGAAAAATGTCTCTACTTCAACATGACAAGAAATCTTAAATGAGGTTATTAAAGAAAAACATTTAATGGAAGTTAATTTCTCTTGAAAAACAGTCAGTTTGGGCATATTCAACCAGGCTGGGACATGCAGTGGGATGAGGTCTGTCCACAAGGACTCCTGTAGTTGAGGACACTCCAGCTGCCCCAGTGAGCCCCATGCAACACCCTCCACCCAGCTTGGCCAAAGTTCTAATGCAACAGGGAAAGTTTCAGGTACTTCAGCTGGTGCCACAACACATGCACAACTCAGTTAATTGATAAGAGAGAAAGTGTTTTCTTTAAACTTAATCACAAGAGGTAGTACTCTCTCAAGGGCAATAAACAGAAACTAGCAATTAAAAACTTGATTTGCAATAAAGTCTAATCAAATGAGACTAATGGCTTCCAGCAGATAACCAGGATGCCTGCTCAGAGCATGTCCAGATTCAGGATTACCACCAGGTACAACACAAGGTAGATTGTAGAGGAGGTGGCCTAGGAACACAGGACATCTGACATTCAACAACAATAAAATTTATAGACAATATTATGTGACAGATCATTTAAGAGAGGAAAGCACAGCCCTAACCCAGGAAGATGATTAAAAGATCTGAGCATGCTCTAACCAACGCACTGAAGCAAATACCCCTCGAACAGGCCATCGTGAAAGTACTTTTCAGGCCCAAATATTCTTAATGTCCAGCTCTGCAGCTCAGTTCCCAGAGGTGTGGGTTACTTTGGATCTCAGTCAAGCACAGGGGCCCCGGGCAGGTGCCAGCCCTGGAAGGGCAGCAGGGCCAGCGTTGTCAGAGCAGTGACAGAGGCAGGCACGGTTAGTGACACTGACACCGAGCACCTCGTGGAGCCACGACAGACACTTACAAAGTAGAGTTTTTAGGAAATGAACAGTTGGACTTTCCTTTAGGAATCTATACAGCAGGAAAGAAGGGGAGAACAGGAATCATATGGAGATGATGTTACAAGTGTGGAAATCAACTCAACACTCATCTATGCCATGGGAAAAGCTACAGGAAAGGGGATGGGGAGGGCAGCAGCTGGGAAAGGCCTGGTTTTACAGAGCCATTCCCTACGACCTGCACAGCTGAAATGGAAAGAGGGGAAAGCTCAAGGTGAAAGAAAAGCCCTTTTCAAGTCTCCCCCAGTCCTTGGGAAACTGGTAACTGTGCCACTACTGACTTTATCCTTCACAGGCTCTGCCCATTTAGGGAATATGGAGTTCTGGAAGCAGCAGTTTAAACACACTCACTGAGCATATTGGCCTGGCATGAGGACATGAGGGAACTTAACTTTGCACCCGTGTCTAAACATAAACACTTTTTTGAGGGATCTGAAGAATTACACCCCAATTTTAAGTAGTTCTGCAGTAATTTTGTAATCATCATCTTTCTGGCATACATTGTAACCAACAATGAGGATCTGAAATGTCTATTTTCTATGTTATGGAGCTAATTATGAAGCAAGAAATTCCAATCTATATTTCTTTTTGCAAAAATCTAAAGAGCCTTATAATAATGTTGTGGAACTTCTACAAAATAAGAGATCCATGAGACACATCACCCAGCTCACAGGCAAACTAAGAGCTTTTGGAAGATGTTCTAATGCTTCTGTCTCAAACAGTGACCCTGCCCTGATACTGCACTAAATGGTTCCACAGAGCACCAGGGTATTTGGCTCCACTAAAAATATGGTCATATCTTAATTGTGGGAATTTGAAACACATTTCTTTTTCCCAGTGCCTAACCACAGCAAGGAAGGCACCTAATACCTCCTGAGGTGTTTAGAGAAGAGTCTGTACAGATCCCTCCAGGATCCATCCAGATGAGATAACCCCACATCCTTGAAACAAGGCCTGTGCAAGAGCCTTAAGCACTGGGATGTGGAACAAATTAGGAGCCAAGATCCTACACATTTACAGTATTCCCAGTTCTGTCAACAGCCCAAAGAGCAGAGCCAGAAGCTACTGAGTAACAACACTTCAAACCCACGGGCCCTGCAGAAAAACAGGGAGTCAGGAGAGAGTTAAAAAATTCTGCACTGGCTTTCAGATGGACACTACACCAATGGGGTACCCCCAGGAATGCTGTGTGGCCACCACTGTGCTTCAAGTGACATCTCACCAAAAAATGTAAGACACTCCTGTATTTATATGAAGTTCAGCAGGGATGTTTCAAACCTCTGGGCATTTGTGGGTACCCAAAATAGTTTAAACAGGACTGATTTTTTTTTTCCCCCCATCCAAAGTAAAAGTAAAGAAAGTCAGCTTTTTCCACTTGTGTCTGCAGGACACGATTTTTGCAGAAGTAAACTTGAGTTTCATCTTTCTAGATAGAGATAATATTTAATTCATTACCAGTAATCAGTGAAACAGAAGGTGTAACTCAAAAAACCTAAAATGAGTAAATTTATACTCAGCATTGCAAGTGAAAGTGTAAGAGCTGAAAAAGCCCATTCAATATGCCCAAGAAACCCCACCCAAATTTAAATACTATCAAATCTTAGTAATCAGAAACAATCCATGCCTCACCCTCTGGTACTGTAGGGGACATATCTGGCATTTTCTCTGGCAATAGCCCACTTTGAGTCACAACCTGCCATTCTGGCAGTATTAAAGAAAGTACATTTCCCCAATCTCTTTTCTTTTTCCCATGGCAACAAAGTATTTTACAAAACCCTTCTTCTCTTTTCCTTGTACTTAATCCTTCATAAAAGATACAAAAGTGCCATAAGGTGAGTGATTAGTATAATGGCAGCAAATCATCCACTGAAATGCCAACAGAAATACAGAGTGACCTGGAAAAAGGGGGAAACCAGATCACCTGCAGTGGTTCCTCCTGCACTGGAAGTTCACATCTGGTTGGAATGACAACCAGAGATGAACATGACAAGGAAAGAAAAAAATGAATTAAATGAAGTCACTGCTTTTAGAACAAACACAGATGCCAGGTGGGGAGCCAGTGTCAGCCCTATCACCTCACCCAGTGTTAAGGCAGGACGGAAGTGCAGGAGGGTCAATTATGAGGGAAGACAGAAGTAAATCATCAAACCCATCTGCATTTCCACGCTCTGTGTCCTGGGCAGAGGTTGGGGGATGCAGCTTTCAGAGCAGGATTTACTCACCATCACCCTGCATGTCTGAAGTCCATAGTGTCAGGTTATCACGTAACAACTGCATGATAAGTGTAGAGTCCTTATAGCTTTCTTCACTCAGTGTATCCAGTTCTGCAATAGCATCATCAAAAGCTGCTTTTGCCAACCTGTAAGGGCAGAAGAAAATCAGAATTAACAAGTATTTCTAAACAGAATCCAGAAGCACAAGTTAACACAAGTTAAGCCTTTGCCTCAGCACACCCATCCTCTAGTCTGGCTGTGTGACATCCACAGCTCCTCCACAAATTCTGGTGTTGTTTAACAGTGTTTAGATGTTCATTCAAGTATCTGCCATGTTAAAAACCAGTCACCTTCTGTGCTTAAGAAACTTTTTATTCAAGCACATTGGTTTATTAAAAATTTCTGGATCCTGACAGAGGTCTGCTAAAAGCTCAAAGGAAGTGTAATACACAACCTGCAGTGACAGGAACAGAAGACAAACAGTATTTGTTTCAATTATCACTTTTGGGCTCAGATGAGCCAAAGCCCTACGGACAGGTGAGCCACTGTCACTCAATACACGCTCACAGGAATTAGTAGCAGGATCCCTCCTACCCTGTGCAATAGCCAACGGGAAGAGGGGTAAATTAAACCACCTCACACCTTTGGCAGATTAAGGGCATGCACAGAGTTAACCTGGCAAGCTGCTGAACTGCCATTAGCTGATCAAATCAAGGTTATCACTGTTCTGCTCCTCATACAACATCTACTCCCACACAACCACATGGGTCTGGACTCATAAGAAAGCCAGCCCAGTGTTCCCACTGAGGAAAAGCAGTTACCCAAGCAGCAGCTTCTGGCTTGTTTGGTATTCACACAACACTGCCCCATGTTCCCAGTCACCACATACCTGCAGGCACGATCAGGAGAATTAAGAATTTCATAGTAGAATACAGAGAAGTTGAGCGCAAGTCCTAAGCGGATGGGATGTGTTGGCGGGAGTTCTGTCATTGCAATATCACTAGCAGCTTTGTAAGCCACCAAGCTATTCTCTGCAGCTTCCTTCCTGTCATTTCCTGTGGCAAACTCAGCCAGATACCTATGGTAGTCCCCCTTCCTGAAAACAGAAGCAGCAGGAAGTCAGTAATCCTCATTTCCCCAGCAGACACTAAATTAACGGCTCCGTTCTGAGGCTGGTGTTTATGTATTCACACACCAAGGACCCGCTGCTGAATTACTGTCTAGACAACACTGTCTTAGGAGCTGAGGGAATTTTAAACCATCACTACATGACAGTTGTCTGTCTGCCTTGTTTTCTTCTCTTCAAGAGCAGAGCAGAAAACACTGAAGCAGGGATGTGATTTCTACATTAGTAGCTCAGTTAAAGGAAATTGCTGTTTCTTACATCTAAGAGCTGCACAACAGTTTACATTAAGTCCTCGTGGCATTATTCCAAACATCATCGTCTATCCCAAACCACACGATGAGGACATGGCAGTCAAGAAGGGATATTGGTTAGACACTGCACTGCCCTCTTTCTAGAAGGTACAGTGGCTGAGTGGGCAGAACACACATGTACAGCTCCTGCATTTGTCTCTATTCCAGGCCCAGGAAGAGGTCTTTTCCTCACAAGAACATACTTACATTTTGTAATAGAAAACCTTGGACTCGCCAGTGTTAGCTGCTGGAATGAGGTGTTTGTCCAGTACATCCAGAATGTCACAACAGATTAACTTCAGTTCAGTCTCAACCTAGTAATGCAAATAAAACCACAATTCACAATTAATTCATAATTAAAAGAGGGGGCAAGGTTAGCACATAAGACTAAGAGCTATTTCAAAAATATCAAATTGATAACATCATAAAGTTCCAAAGAGGAATTTCCAAAGGGAGAAAAATAAAATCCAGCTCCTCCACAGGTGCACTAAGCAAAACAGTTCTGCACAATTAGTTGGCACACACAAGAGGCAAGGACTGATGGATGATGAAATGTGTAACTCAAGGATGGAATTATGAATTCCCCAGAAGACATCTCGCTAGACTGCTGCATTAAGTTCGTCTCAGGATGTAATTCCTTACTGCAAGGCTTGCACAACTCAATTCCTTACATTTTTGATCCTGGAAGGCTGCTCCCAAAGTGGCAGCAGTGAAGGGGACAATTTGAGGGTAATTAACACAAATCAGCTAAACCCCATTAGAACCCAGAGTTAAATGGCACCTTCAGAACAGATTTCTAGTGACTACTTGGAGGGAAAGCTCTGACAGAAGAGCCTGAAGACAAAAATCATGGAGTATCAGAACAGAACAAAGATGTGCCAGCAAACAGGAAGGTCAGGTACAACATGAAAACAAACTCCAGAGGCAAATGAAAAAGATAAAGTGCAGCAACTCAGTGAAAAAGCAGAAACCATCGACTCTACCAGTGAGATCTGTGGCCAAAAAACCAGTATATAAAACCTTATTTAAAAACAGATGCTGGATTTTAATAGTCAGAATTGAAAATGTAGTCACATCACCTTCATTTTTTTCTAGTTTCGAATACAAAGCAAGGGCTGTATGAGGTTAGGTTTTACCACAGAGAGTTTCATACCTGAAAGCAAAGAAACCAAGCACACCCAAAAAAGCTGAAAACCATCCTGACATCAATATTGCCAAAACCTGAGCCTCCCATGTCATTCCAGTAGAAGTGGTTGGTTGAGTGCAGACAGACACCTATTGCTGCTTTCTCATGATTTCACAGTAACTTTCGTACCTGCAGCTGAAGACTGGCTCAAGCTGATTTCATATAAAGTAGAGATTTTTCAAATTACAAGAAACTATCAAAAACTGTATGTCTTGGCTCACAAGAGCAGCCCCACGGAGTCCACCATCCCTTCCTGTCCTCCCACCCAAGCAGTTTGCTTTCCTCCTTTAAGCATTTTTTTTGCCATGTAATACTTTTATCACCATTCAGCTCCCAGACTGTCAGGGCTTGTAACCACACCAGCTAAAAAGGTGTTACTAAAGAGGTGTTAAAATTACAGATCCAAAATAAACGCCAAACTGGCACATACACACACACAGGGATTTGTACGAAATAACAGATTTGCAGAAGTTCCTTTAGATAAATTAATCAACAGCAAATTTCATGTACAAACAATGTCAGAATGCCCTGACACTCAGAGGAACAATCAGATGCTATACTTAAGAGTTACGGGACAAAAGCTTAAGGAAGTTGCTGAAATATGGTCACTTGAGAAGAATCTACTTCATATATTCTTGGGCTACAATATAAAACCTTTGGCCAGCAGTCAGTTCCTGCAAACTTCTTTCCTCTTGATCCTCTTTTTCAATGACTTCTTTTGCAGAGAGATCTTCAGCAAAACTGCAAAGAATTAAATCAGTTTCTAATCCTCTTTAGTTAAATAACCATACATGTACAAACTTCTATTTCATCTCAGACAGAGCTTTTTTCAGCTTTGCCTAAAGGATCAGTCACACAAGTTATCAGAGATCAGCTCCTGTCCAGAGCAATGTAAATGTCCTCACCAAGCTTAGTTTAAAAAGATTTAATACAAATCAAGTTGATTAAGAACAAAACAAAACACACGCACAAAACCCTAAAAGCTCTGGTACAAAAAGGATCTGTTCTAGACAGAGTGGCTTAGCAAGCTCTGCAAAGCAGCAAACCAGCACAAGAGCCCACACTAAGCCTGTTCAGAGCATTCCTAACAGGCAGGTTTAGGGTCTATCACCATTCCAGCTCCAAATATGACATCTGGGATTACAGAATCTGACCAGCAAGGAAGGACTGCTCACCCCAGTGGGTGCACAGAAGCTGCCCCAATCCACGCTGCCTGTCTTTATGTCAGTGCCACTGCCAGCTCGATCAGATTCCAGGCTGTGTTCTCAACTCTGCAGACACAAAAGCTTCTAAAACACAGGTGATCAAAATAAAACAAGCAAACTTATTAATTGCCAAACCTTTCTAAGAGGAGGGCATGGAGGAGAGAGCCTGGCAGGTGCCCCAAAATACAACCCAGGCTTAAGTCAGAGCACTAGAAACAGCCATCTGCCACAAATCCAGGGCAGAAAGGGGAAGGTGAACACCTGTCCTACGCTATGGGAATGGATTTGGTTTGACTGCAAGGAAGTGAACTGCACTGTGTGCAGCCACACACCACTTCATGCTCTCAAGGATGAAGAACACAAGCCCCAGTGGAGGGACACATGGCTACAGATGTGTTTTGCTACATTTATCTGAAGTGGTTTGGGGAGAGGCAAAGCCTGGTGTCTTCCATCACCTCTCTGTTGCCTGGTTGATGCTTTATAAAAAGGCAGTCCAGCCCTGCCCTCTCAACACACCATCCCTTGAGCTCTGCCTCAAGTCAGGCTGGTTGGTAGCTCAAAAAAACCCTCCAAACATCAGCCATGAGCTAAGTTATAAATACTGATGGAGACCAAAGCCATTCACACTCTCCTTACAGCAGATGCCAATCCATAATAAGTTCTCCCAGCAGCTCCTAACAGAACATGGTCTTCAGCTACAGACAACACTCAGAAGCCTCTTGGAAAAACTCCCTCTGGAGCTGAGCAGACACAGCCAGTGTTTCTCCAGCACAGAACCACATGCCAGTTCTCACTGCACTCCTCCACCTCAGGCAGCTGTGAGAGCTGTTCCCTTTAAGGATTTAACAGCTGAAGACACTGTTGGCATGACTGCACTTCAGTGTGGCCTCTCTCTCCTGATGCCTCAAGGACTACAGACATCTATTTCTTGCACCCTAGTCCAGCATGGCCCTTGTCCTGTTTATAAAGAATAATGCCTATTTCTAAAGTCCTTTCAAAACAAAAAACCCCAAGTCTTTTCACCATTAAAAGATCTTTGGCAGAAGACAGAAACCACCCACAAAATCTTGTGCAAAAGAACCTGGAAGCACACAGTGTGAGACAAATTTAAACAATCATTAGACAGCTATTGTTTTATATGTTCTGTTAGAAAGATTGTAGACATCCATCAAGAAAAGGTATTTGGGACTGTATGTAACTGGCAGTCTCATTCTATCAACATGCCAGCATAAAATTAGAAACTCACAACTTTAACAATTCCATGGAGCAACAGAAACCCTGTGAGTCAACAGAAAGTAGTCCAGAGCCATTCCTGAGAGAAGATTTCCAAGCCAACATCATTTCCATTGGTGGTAAATGAATCAGTGCCAGGTGATATAATAGACTCCACTGTTTCTCTGGAAGTGAAGATGTGAAACACGTGGAGGCACTTGTCCTCAAATAATGGAGATTAAGTCTCTGCAGAAGTGTGTGGGATTTGAATAGTATGGGAGCATGCCTGCTCCATGCTAAACCATCACTTAGGGAAGGGGGGAAGGGGAAACAACAACTCCCTGTTCTAATAGCTGAAGGTTTCATTAGCCCTTACCAGTGGAAGCCAAAGCTTGCTCCAAGTTCTCCATTTTAGGTAAAGCTGCACACACTGACTAGTCACCATGAAGTTATGTGGATCAATTTTTCCCCCTCTCAAGAGAGAGAAAACAGCAAGGCCCTGGAGGTTGTTACACGTGCAAGTTTCACAGCTGAGATGACCAGGACATCTTAGCATCCACCACCCCCAGGAACACAGAGCAATAAGAGACAAGGTAAAGGAGCCAGGAACAGCACTGAAGATCCTTCCCCACTGGCCTTTCAACTGTCCGGATTTTGAACTTTGTAGGGCAGAGAACTGGAATTGCACAAAGTGGCATTGTATGATCCAAAGCAACTTTTATCAGAAGTGGAAGCTTAAGAGCCAAAGACCTCCTTTGACAGGGTTAATAAAAATAAATGGTGGTTGGGATAAGTCAGGTTGGAAAGAATAAGACCTCCTGAGTATGTGCAGCCTCACACTTGAGTAAGCAGGGAAGAGGAAGCACAGTTCATATTCTTGGCAGATCTGCTGATGCACTGAGGGAAAAGCCCTCCCTCTCTTCTTTGAGTCTACTGCCCTTTTGAGTGTTTACACAAAACCACCCAACCTCTCCCCTTCACCAAGGATATTTATTCTCCAGATAAGGAATAAACTCCAGCCTTTCAGGGCTGTCACCCTGTCACAGGTCACCACCCCACAGGCAATGGAACACCAGGGCAGTTCATGGCAAGGGTACCAAAGCTGGACCGTAACTCAGTGACCCGGCGCTGTCAGACCAACCCCATCTTACCATTTGCCGATATTCCCGAATCATTTTTAATTTGTCTTCTCCACCTTTGTTTTCTTCTTTCTGTTCAATGCTGCTGATTATTCTCCAGGAAGCTCTTCTGGCTCCGATCACGTTTTTATATGCAACAGAAAGCAGGTTCCTTTCTTCCACTGTCAACTCCACATCCATTCCAGCCACTTTCTTCATTGACTCAACCATTTCTAGGAGGAAGAGGTCAGGCAATTAATTCTCACAGCTGAAGCATCTTTCAAACCATTCAATACAAGTTGGATGTTAATGACAGCTCATGAAATTAGGTTTCCTCCTCCTTTCATCACAGTTACTCCTCAATTTTACACGGAGTGTTCCAAACAAATCAATCAGCACGTACACAAAGGAAGTATCTGATGCTCATTTTAAGGCATTTGACAACAGTCCCCCAAAATTGTTTAAAGTTAATTTAGCTTTTGGTTTTATTTTTTTGGTCTTTGGTTTGGTTTGGGTTTTGTTTGTTTTTTTAACAGGAAAAAAGGATTTAGGAGCAAGAACATTTTTCCACATAACAATTTTCCACATAACAGTTATCAGGACAATCCTACAGCAATGTGTGCTGTTCAAAGTGCTTCAGAGGAGGCAGTGAACAGTGAGAAAAGCATGAGCAAATGTAACCTGGCTCTTGGCACTGTCAGGATAAACTGAAAAATTACAGAACGCTCTGCCAGTTTGTCAACTGGAACACGGTGTAACATGGTAATTAACAAAAAAATAAAATCCAGACTTGAACAGATGCAGAGAAGTATGAGTACTGTTAACAGGGAAGAGAGTCAAAGTTGCAAGAGGAACCTCCAAAAGAAAAATCTGGTGCTTGGAGAAGTAACAAAACAGTAATCCTGAGGGTACCCAGACAAACATATCTACCCATGCCAAGCAGCCACTTACACAAAACATGAATTAACTTATATTTATATTTCAAGCCTGTTGGAAATGACTTCTAAACCTGAAGTTAAAATGATTATTACCAAGTATACTTTCCTACACTCCTGTGGAAACAAAAGACTGAACTACTTAAGGAAGGTCATAATCCTTTCCTTACCTAACCACGTTATGATTGCTTGCAACACATTAGAAAAGTAGTGTTAAATATACAGTGAGAGCCAAGTATGAGACATGCAGGGATCAGTGGTGTCCTGCCACCCAGGGCTTCAGTTCATTCACCAGTTCAATCACCCTCCAGCTTCCAGAACTGGTGGGAATCCCACAGACAGGAAACATGACCATCAATGAACGAGACTAAGCCCCAACTACCACACCTCCTCAAGAGAACAACTGTTTCACCACTACCTGCCAGGCACAGAGGGACACTCAACTGACACATTTTGCTTCTGCCAAAAGTACAACCATGTGATTAGGCTGTGCCTCCCATAACATGATGCCCTGCTGTTCTGTGGCCTATTTCCCTTGCTCACTCATCATCCTTCCCATCATTTTGCCTCCTTGTGTTCTGCTGTGTCATGGCAGCACAAGCAATGGCAAACTAATGAAGCTTAACTGTCATTTTTTCCCCTCAGGTGTCAAAATCACAATCTAAACAGGCATAAGCTATTTCAGCAATGGAGACTGTAGGCTCAATCTTCTCCCTGGTAGGAACAACGTTATCAGTCTCCAGCAGGTCTCCACATGTGCAGGACAAAATTTTATAGTGGCTCCCAATGGAAGTGGGGAAAAAAAAAATCTCTACTTCTACCAGTAGATTTTGCTTCTCCACAGAATCTTCACCAATCTGAAGATATTTGGTCTAATTCTTACACTTTAATCAAACACACATGGTTTTAGATATGTAGCAAGTTTAACTAACCAAGATCCCATCAAATCTGAAATTATGAAAGCCAAGGGAAACTGAGTAACACTAAAACCTTCTCTGAAACCTGCAGGTTCCTGAAGAAAACCACACTTTCTCAGGGACACTTGCAACCCTGTACTCTGACACCACAGAGCAACACAAGAGGGTACAGAAGATCCTGCCCTTCTTTAAAACAGTTTATATTACTGTGTTTTAAGCACTGGGATTAATTACAGAGCACTTTAGTCATACCACTGGATGCACTACAATGCTTCTATAAAAAACCTGCTTCTCAATGAAGTGAACAAAAAACTACTCACACCTGTCTCATATAATAAACGATACACATGTAATAATTAGTCCAGAAGTGTGGAGGTTGAGAAACATGTATGATAACAGCTTCCAAAATCTTCTGACTGTATCAGAAAATTGCAACAAATGGGGGAAAAATGGGTATGTTTTATCAACTCTACTACAGGTCTCCTTCTTTTGTAGAGGAATTTGTTTACTGTGGAAATTTAAAAGAAAAAATGATACACAGGACTTGCTGTTCCCTGTAAAGGAGTATCTGATTCTCAGAGTACATTCAAACCTATCATTACAGATCTAATCAACGGCTTGGCTTCTGCAGGATTTTATCCATTACTTGCCTAAACATCTTGAAACAAAGGTCCAACACCCCTGTGCACTGGGGGGCAAATCCAATACAAGCTGAGCAGTAGCAGAGGCACGTCCACGAGAAGCACCTCTGTCAGTACATATTAGCCCTGCTCCACCTCTTCAGTCTTCTGCAAAGGTGGTCATTAACTACCCTCTTGTACAGCCACCATAACCATGGAAACAATGGAGCCAAAGGAAAACAGCCACCTGCTCAGAACTACCGGTGTCATAAACCAGACCTTATCACCCCAACATTTTTATGACTGACTTGTTAGTAAGTCAAACATATTCTTTGCCAAGTGACAGCCACTGATAACAAGATGCTGGGGGATGGGGGAAGCACCTGAGGTTTTCTTCATTTATGCTGAAGCACAAAACCCTCCAGCTTCACCAGCTCCTCATACTGGGTACACAACCTCTCAATACAAAAGCAATTCCTGATAAAAGGAACTGAAAGGTCTTCTCCTCAAAATCTTAATCCTAAATTAACTACACAACCACAGATTAGAATCCCACCCATAAACAAGCATCTTACCCAAAGAGAAAACATTTATCAGCATACCCACAAAGCTGTTGGAGAAAGGTTTCCAGTTGAATAATGAGCACAATTTTACTTACAATACAAAAGTCTGGGCTGATATTTCAACAAGATAAAATAATATTATGCACATACCTTGGCCTCCCACAGTAAAGCCACAATCCAGCCCTGAAAGTTTAAGCCTGATGTATAATCTTAAGAACTCTGGTAGTAAAAAAGCAAGGGGACAACATATCTCTATCTCCTCCAACAGAAAACTAACTCTGTAGAAAAACAAAGCCATCTATGCCTGCCAAGAGAAAAAATGTTTTATATTCTAAGTGCAGCTTTACCTATCTGGAAGTTTCCACAAGGAGGTGAAAAGCTGAGGGCCCATTCAAGACAAAACACAAGTCTGAGATTACATTTCAAAAAGAGGGATTACTGCAGTAATGACAACTCACCCAGAGCCGCTTACACTGCATGATGGAGAAAGTGGTGTTATGCAGACTCAAAACTGTAGTTTAAGTGTTAAAGTTCCAGCCTGTCAGTTGATTGTGGCTGTTGACTTATTATGCTCCTGTCAGATCATGCCACCACCAGAGCAGGAAATCCCAAAAGTATAAACCGTGGAAGGAGAGGGGAATATTCTGGAGAATGACTCGCCCTAGATTTATATCCTTCCCCAAGCACTTGCTGTTGGTTAAGAAATAACACAATAAACGGATATTTGGTCTGATCAGATTTGTATATTCTATTGGAAAAAGGCATTTGATTGTGACTCCAAACAACTGCCTAAGATACTACGAAACTAAACCGATGCCCATGCAATTTTTTTTAAAGTTCCTTCATTCTGCTACTATGATTAAAATGCTGGCTCCTCACTGCAAACACTGCTGACTCCCCTCCAGCCACTGCTGAGTACCAGGAGGGACACACACGCACAGCTTGTAAAGCATAAGGGGTTTGGACAGTGGTCACCACCATACTGAGAGCTACCTACAAGGGGTTTTTAAAATCCCAAGGTACTTGGCCTGGGATTGGGGTTTTAATGTCAAAGACTAAGAATAAGCCTTACTCTAAAATGTAAAGGGGAAGTTTACAAGCGTTGAGAAGCACATGTTTGATAAACCATTTACCAGCAGCCAAGCTACAGGATTTGTACAAAGGGCACAGCTGATAAGGACTCCTACTAGGTCACAAAATAATGACTGCCTCTCCAACAGAGACAGATGGGAAACTAAGTATTTGTTGCTTCTCAAACTGCAGAATCAAAAAAAAATAAAAAAAAAAGAGGAACTACAATGTCCCTGTGTAAGGAAATACAGAAATGGGAGATGTACAACAAATTTAGAGGAAAGACTAAAAACCTTCCCAATATAGGATGCAAAACAAGAAACAGCAGACCCTATCAAAGGAATAGCCACTATCTGATAGTTCTACCAAAATTTGTGCTTGTAGCAGAAACCATCTGGCCCAAATAAAGGCTGATGCATTGAATAAGAGCTTGTTGGGGTAAAACTACAGTTTTGCAACCTCTAATTGAGGCATCACATAGTGCCTGAGTCTCCCTAATGGAGATGCTACAGTGTCAGATTGTTTGTTTTACAAAGCATCTCATTATATAGTGAACAACCCCTCCTCATCATTTCCAACATATACAGAATCTACTTCAACCTCACTGCTGAAATAACTATCCCTTGCCACCACACACTGGTTCATCATTACTCCAGCAGGAACAAGAGCTAGAAAATCTCTCAGTGGTGTGCTTCACTTCCAAAAGAGGAACTACTTCAGTGAGAAAGCTGGTTGAAATAAGAACAGAAAAAGAACTTGTTGAGTAAAGATGGGATGGAGATGACTTGATGGTCATCACAGTCAAATCAAATGAACCTTAGGAGAACCCAAAAGGTAGAATTCTTAAATATTTCTGAAGAGTAGCAGAACCACTATCTTAACTCTCCATTAAGACTTCAGTAGCAGCAGCAGAACATCAGAAAAAGGAAGCTGTGCTTTAAGTTTAATGCTTTCTATTCCCCTTATCTAAGGGCAATAAAGCAGACTGAGCTCTTTAAGTTTCTAAGCTGTTGCCCAGTATCTATTTCAGCATATCAAAAGCTAAAAGCTGAGTATCCAGTGTGCTGTGAGAACGTGATGAACACAGGAGAAAAAAAAAGTCTTCCCACGTGTCCACCATAGATGATCATGCACCATAACCAGTATTCAGAGAAGACGTAGTACAAGTATTAGTCTTGTACTTGTTCATTCTTGCAACGAACAAAAGATGATCAGCAACAAGTCTCAAGAACTCAAAGTATCTGACCCTAAACTGTAATCTCTCAGTGAAGTCTTTACCAGCAGCAGCAAACACAAAGTGGCCAGCACTGTTAATCTGAGAAGGGTTCCACCAGACACTCAACAGGAACTATAAAACCATTAACCTGACACTCACCAGGGGTCAAGTTAAAGGGAATTACAAAAAATACCCTGAATGAGTGGGTATATGCATAAACATTATGCTGTAGAACCTGGTCTTCTGTAAACTCAAGTAACGCCTCACAAATCTACTGGAATGCTTTGAATGAGTCAAGCACATGGACAAGGAAGACATGATTGAGATAGTCTACCTGGATTTCCCAAAGGCATTTGACAAGGTCCCTCACCCAAGGTTCTTTAAGGAACTCAACTGCCATGGGATAGGAAGGAAAGTCCTCACATGGATAAACACTTGGCTGAAAGACAGGAAACAGGGTATGAATGTAAGACTGAAGAGTTCAGAGCAGAGAAAGACCACCAGTGGAATCACACATGGATCTGTGCTGGAATCCATACTAACACTTCTAAGTGATCCAGCAAAACAGAAGCAAATATTGAGTACTGACTCAGTAGTAGCAGCAAACTGCTAAGAACAAACACAAAAGGAACTGAAGAAATAGGGGCAAGTGTGTTTTCTTCAAAGAGTGATGACTGTAACTGTGCAGACTAATGCCCTCAGATTGCATTCCCCAAAACTGCAGGCCTCCACCTGGCATCAGTGGGCTTGATGAGTTCCAGGAGAAAGTAGGTCTCATCCTTCCATCCATCAGGAACTCTTCTTCTAAACACTATTACATTGCCTGCACAAGGTTTTTCTGTTCTCTTAAGAAATCCAGCATCTGGCAAGGAAGACTTAAGGGATGGTTAAGCCCATCCTGCAGCTCACAGGGAGGTGAGTGGTTGGATGGCTTTCCCCCTATCCCTATCAATTCCCTCGTGCCAGCTCAACACCTCTCTGACCTCTCAACTGGCTGATTCAGGTCACCAGCTCAGACAACAACTACTCAGGGAAAAAAATTAATCTTGCTCTTCATTTAGAGAACTGAACTGGTTCTAAGGCTCAGACCAGAACCCAAATAAACATGAAAAGCATTTCACACTCACCATCACGTACAAGCTCTATGCAAATGAGTATAAAAGAACCTAACAGGTAGATTCCAAGAAGTTAAGACAGCCAACAGGTTAGGAGGAAAAAAAAATACAAAATAATACCCATCCTGCACAGTGGCTTTGATTATTATTTTGTGGACAAAGCAGAGGGTTATGCTGCTATTCCTTGTGTGAAGTTTGTAAAAGCTTCCCCCACGTGACTGTGTGACTCTGCAATACAGTCCTACAAATACACCTGGACCTTCACACACGTGGAGAAACACGCAGGTTAAGGCCAAGTTATCCGAGCAACTGTGGTATGTTCTACATAATCCTATGAACCACCACAAGACCTTCTTGCAACAAGAACATCATTTCTAAGTCATGACTATAATCTCTTCAAGCTGTCGACATAAATAAAGAGGGTTTCCCCAGTATTTCACCTCTAAAGACTGTGCCTCATCATACACATTTCTGCTACTAAGTCATCTTCTGACACAAGTACTCAGTGCACTGGACACCAATTCATCTTCTGGGCTCCTTGTAGAGAAACAAACCATCCAACTGTAGAATTTTGTCTCCTTTGGTTGCACTTGGTACCTCAGGAAGTTCAAGAAGGCCATTACAGACAAAGGCCCTCTCCCAACACAACTCCTCACCATCACAAGTCAATTTGTGTCCCAGTATGTACAAGTGTCACTCAAAAAAATTAAGTCTTATTCCTCCAACACTGTCTTGGCCATGTAACTCTTAGATTCCCACAATTATTAGGGATATGCTGAGATTTGATTGCCTTTTAGCAATTTCACATCTACCCAAGCCAGAGACAGTCATACCCCACCCACATCACTACAACACTAAGACTTCTGACAGACAGGGTAAGTGATGAACATTAACTGGGGGAAAAACCCAAAAAACTTAATTGTGCTTGACATTTGGTTGACACAGACCAATCATCTGCAAACTGAAATTAATACACAACCTAAAGTCTAGTTTCTTACTTAGTTTATTGATTCTTCATTAAGCTCTAAGCTGAAAAACTGCTACTATGAAGATTTTTCTAAAAGGGGTTCAAATCTTGACTTGAACCCACTGCTGCACACACTGCTCCCATAATAAAGACACATTTCCCTGACAGACAATTTATAAATACATAGGGTGCTGTACTGGGAGTCCAGAGATCTGTCAAATATGGATGGGTTGGGTTTTTTCCTTACCTGTACCTTGACCTATTATCTGGTTTTCAGGGGAGAAAACCCCACCTATTTCACCTCACCTTAGTCATGTACTTCAAGACTTGCAGTACAAAGTAGCTGTTTAAAGTATATAATTTTTTTAGTCTGATTAAAACAAAGATGTTACTCAGCTTCAGCAACAAGGAACAGGTTTCAACATTCAGCAGCAGTCTACAGCAATCCAGATCCATCCTCTCGATATAAAGAACTCAAATGTTAGGATGGTAATTTCACAAGCCAACACAATCTTACTTACTCCAATTGTTTTCCAAAAAAGGAGACCATTTAGAGTTATATATTATTCTACCAATGACAATGTTTGAAGGAATAGCAGTGAGTGAGATTTCTCACAAAGCTTCCTGTACTACAATTAAGCTTCCTGGCATTTTGTGATTTGCCATGACATGCCTAAGCAGATCTGTGAAGATATTAAGAGATTTGGGTGTCTGACTATCTCCAGAGATCAGGGTTTAAGTGCTACTTACACTGCAAAAGTACCTAGAAAGTTGCCCTCTTAATCTGGGCCAACACACTGGGGACAGTACAGATACAAGACTAGATTCCCAACCATTCACAAATGCAGTTCCCAAGGCTTCGTGAATTCCCTAAGTAGGTCAGGTAAGTAACACCAAAGAAGCCACAGTTGGATGCCCACCATAAGTGCTGCTATAAATGCCATGAGCTATACATAAATAGCAACCCACCACTCTTAGTCTCCAGGAGAAAGAAGATGGCACAGAACCTGACACAACCTAATGTTAAGCACAAAAAATTGTCAAACTCGCATTCAAATTACCCAAGGGATTTGTGTTACCACATATTTGTAGACAGTACTTACCATCACCTCATTTTATATGTGTCAATTAGTAAGTGTGACCTCATGGTTGTGTATCTCTAAGAGTGAACTGAGGAGCAAAAACGAAGTTTTGCTTAAAACTTACATTTTACCATACTGCTTCCCAAACCATTCTGTTCACAGAATTATTCAGCTATGATCTTGGCAGAACTGCATTATTTCATATAAACAAGAACAAATTATGCCAATAATTTTTAATTGTTTCAGCTGAACAAGAACACAGAATTAGATGATAAAACAGTATCTACAGTACATTTTCTTCCAGGCCATGGACACGAGCAATGTGAAGATGCATTCAGACTTGGCATAATTAGAGGGTGCACTGTAAATATGTTTACCCAACTTGATTCCTAAAAACTCTGCAAGTCTAAAACCCACAGCAGTGATTTAAACAAGGCAACTTTAAGTTTAGTGCTCCCTCCTAAACTGTAACAAGTCTCATTACCATTCAGAAGCAATACAGCAGAACGAGTCTACATTTTGCTCTAGGCAGCTTGTTTAGCAAACATTCACAGCACTGGTGGAACCAAAAGTCCATCAAGGGAAACGCTGCACCAAGGCAATAATCCCTACTAATCAATTTTTATTAGTTGACAGGAAGTTTGCATTGCAGATCTGTACCATGGGGGAGAGTCTGATTACCTTCTAAAGAACTGATTTACTGCTGACTTAAGAAAACCCCAGAAACACAGTAATGCCTCAAGAGCTCCCAAGGATGATGAATTCTCCAGGATGTTGGCCAAGCATCCAACTTGGGTTTCCACTCAAACCAAAGCCAACACTTCCAGTTGCACTGACTCATCCATACCAGGTGGAGAACCCTTCCCTCCTGCACTCTTACTGTGGAATATGGAACTGCATGTGTCCCTCTGTCTGAGTCAACCACACTGTACCCCAATACCTGGGTTTTGGGAGGGCATTTTTATTCCTGTAAGTCCTTCAGTTATTGTGGAAATTGCTTGACTGCTCTCATATAGTGGTATTATTTGTTCTACCACATTTCCCTATCAGGACTGTAACTTAAAAGAGTCTAACTTAGGCCTCCTTTTTGTTGTAGGTTCTATTTTCCTCTCCAAAACGTGCATTTTTCAGATGTTCTGCGATGGTGTCATCACAAGTTTTCTACGCATAACTCAGTGAAAATCTGTCATTTGGTGAAACCTTGGTCATGTTGCCTATGAAATTTATGAACAGAAAGTATCTGGAGTGTCTTCCTACCTCTAAATGAAGTGTAACTGCATTCCCACTTTCTACATGGAAGGGTGTTTATTTCACTTTAAATGAACAATCATAGCTCTTGGGCCAAAGTAACAGTCCCAGATGAGTAACACCATAGAGAAAATTAAAGGCCCTTTCTATTCTATGCAAGGGAACCATGTTTAAAAGAACAGTTGCAAGACAGACATTTTTGGGCCAAGAGACACCACCCAGGGTTGCCAGTTCCTCCCCTGTACCCATTTTTCCCCAGATATTAAACGATCAGGTATATTTAATGATCAGGCACAGCGCACAAGCTTAAAAAGGAAAAAGGATGAAAAGAAGGTGCTGGAAAAGCAAAACGATCCGTAATAATTTCTACCACATAATGAGAGCGTACGCGTTTTCTCTGGGCAATGAATCACGTCCCCGATCCCTGCAGGGCGAGCGCTCGCTCTCTCTGGGTTTGCCAGGGGCAGCGGGGTCTCCAGCCGGGGTTGAAGGCAGAGAAGGAGGCGCAGCCCCGTCCCCCGGGACCCCAGAGGAGCCCGGCGGGCGAGGGGCCGCGGGCCGGGCCCCCCCCCATGGGCGTTGTCTGCGCCGAGCCGCCCTCGCCCCGCGCGGCTCGGCCGGGGGAGCGCCGGGCACGGCCCGCACCGACCCCTCAGAGCCGCGAGGGGCAGCGGGGGCTCTTTGTGGGGTCCCCCGAGGCGGGGGCGGCTCCCCGGCCCCCCCAGGACTCGCCCTTCGCAGCCGCCATTTTATTCCCGGCTCCTGCCGCCACCGCCCCCCGCCCGGGGCCCCGCCCCGGCCCGAGACACCCCCTCGCCCGGGCCCCCCATCCCCGGTTCCACCGGCCCCTCAGGGGCGCTCCCCGTCGCCATTTTGTGTGCGCCCCCTCCTCCGCCCCTGCCCCCCCTCCCCCGCCCAGCCGCCATTTTGTGGCCGCTCCCTCTCTTCCCTCTCCCCTTGGCCGTGCACGGCCCTCCCGGAGCCCGCGCGCTCACCATCGTAGCGCTCAGCCTGCTCAGCCAACTTGGCCTGATAGACGAGGTCCTCCCGATCGTCCATGTCCTGCGGGCGGAGCGGCGGCGGGGCGGCGCGGGGCGGATGGCAGCCGATGGGTCCGAGGGGCTCGGCAGCTACCAGCTCGCTGCTCTCCGGGCAAATATGGCGGCAGCGCCTCCTCCCGCTGCATCCGGGCACTCCCGCGGGCGCGCGCATGCGCCCCGCCGCTGCCATGGCAACGGCGGCTCCCTGGCAACGGGCGGAGGGCGGGAGAGGGCGGGAGGAGGGATGAGGGAACCGGGATGAGGCGGCCGGGAATGGCCGGGACGGAGCCGCCGCTCCCCCGCCCCGTGGTGGCGGGGCCGTGTCAGACACGGCGCCGTGGTCGTGGGGCACCGGAGGGGGCAGCGGGCCCGGCCGGCGGCCAGGCGGGGGATGCTCCAGGGGGGTGGCATTTCCCTCAGGGCGGGTCTTTCTCTCAGTGTTTCTGCTGCCCTCAAACGCCGACAATACAAATAGTACTACTCCTCTGTGTTACATATAGTATACTAAGCCAAAGACATCAGCATGTCTTCACCAAGATGAAAATCAGGTGTCAAGTCCGGAAAAAAACCGCATGATTTTCAATTTATTGATATACTATCAGAAAAATGCTGACCCAAAAGGTCCCAACAGTGCAGAGTCACCATCCCTTCGTGTAAATATACTAAAATATGTGAGACTTGCAAGTCACCTCTGCACTTCATAGATCTTTACCACAAAAGTCCTATTTTTCAGCAACTGGGGCTTAGTTTTGTAGGCAAGTTGTGCACAATAAACTAGATTTCCACCAATCTAGGAACTTTTCTGTGATCCTCATGTTCAGCAAGTATCAAAGTTGTAGAGGTCAACAGTATAAATAAACCAGGACATATTTATTTGTCTAAAGTGAGGTGCATGCTTGATACATTTGCAGAATAATAGCATATTGTCCAAACACTTTAAATACTTGTGAATGCACTCATTACAGATGGCATGCAAATATTTGGAAATTGGTCGGGGATTTGGCAAAGCATAAGGAATAAATAGTCTAATCCAGGGAAACACTCACAGCACTATTTGCTGATGCAATCCTTGCTTGTCCCTTGCACCCTCAACTTTCACATGAATTCATTCAGTCACTACTGTAGCCAAAAAGCATGGCTGGAAGGAGAGGGAAAGGAAAAGGAAAAGCAATAGGTTTCTAACCTCATTAAATGGCACTTTTGGATTGCAGATCTGCTGCAGCCAAGCTGTGGGAACACTGGAGCAAAGCTGGGGGGTTTTACCCAAGAAAATATAAGGTTTTTTCCATCTGAAGGTGATAGAAGAATCTTTACTGTGTGGAGATACAACGGGAATCTTGCCATCGGGATTCTTATCCTTGGGGGCCGAAAGACCACCATCCCCTTGCAGTTTTTAAGGAATACAATGGCAAAAGTAGGTCTAATGCAGATTCATGTTACAAACATTCTTCCCCACGGGACACAGGCATTCTGATCCTCATTTTCTGTGCTGCATCCCCTGACAGCACCTGCACACCCTTGCCTTTCACTGGAATAGTGCTCTCCCACTACCACAGGGACAAAGCAGCTCTGCTGAACCATTAGTAGACTCCTGTAGGAGATTCTTACTGGTATCAATTTGTATAACTTGATGTTTTTACTGACATTTCTAGGAATGAATAAACAGCTTTTTACCTTCCCAAACATACACACCCCATCCAAAGAATCCCCAAACTATTTCCTGATACACCTGCGCAGGTAGAAGTGAAACCAATAGCTACAAAATCTCATATTAACATTCCTCACAAGTCCTCTTTTGCAATGACAATTCACTTTTCCCCAACCCCTTGACTAATCTGATTACAGAAAGCCACCTCATTTCAAAAAGCCATATTTTATTGGTTGATAAGTTATTTTAGTTACCTTGGTTTGTCTTACTTCTGCAGGTGTTATAATTGTCTTCATACAAATATGGCAAATTAAAAATGGCCACACCCACAGCTCTATTTTTAGATCACTGAATTCAAATATTACAACAACAGTTGATTGAGAATGACACCGAGTCAAAGTTTTGGCTATACTTTTATTTACTTCACGTACTATGAACATATACATTACATGCTACAAAAAAAATAAAAAAAGACTTTAACTGTCAAGAAAGTGGATAGTGTTATAATACAATGGCACATGTTTCATATTTTTCTTCAAACTGGTTTGGTTAGAATCCTTCCCCAAAACCATTAACAAAAATGAAGTGTTTTACTCTTAAAATGATTAGAAATATTTTCATTATTAACAAATACAATTCAAACAGATTAACAAGATTTAACCAGGTCCAATATTAGTAAAAAGGCTGGGGTTTACCAAAATGAAATATATATTAAAAAAACCATAGCAGCCAGTTGTACTTTTTAGTGTGATATAATGTGTAAATGCACCAGAAGAACACAGTGTAATTGAGCATTCTGCTTTCACGGTGTATTTCTAGAAATGATTATTCTAGTTCTAACACCTGCCTATGCACAAGAGACCAAAAAACACAGCCAAGTAGAGACAAAAGATTGTGACCAACATTCTTAGCAATGATTTTTTTGCACGCATCGGGGAGAAGGGAGGGAACAAATAGAAGAGGATAAACAAAGGCCACAAAAGGATTTAATCTACATGTTCATGAACATATGTTCTACCTATTTTCCTTTAAGAGCTTGACAAGTTGAAATGTCTACTTTGTCCAAATGCAAACATTTCTACCACCTATGAAACAAAACCACATTTTGGCTTAGAACTGAATAGTGGAAAACAGTTGCATTAACGTGTCAGTTGACTATGAAAAACTGCTTGACAAGAACTTGGGGTTCTAGTGCAACAGCGGCTATTAAGACTCCTCTAGTTTCTTTATTTTGCTGTTTCAAAGTGTACAAATATTTGCAATTTAGACGGTCTTAATAAAACCACATCTACAAAGTGTGCAGGGTATTTGCTAGTTAATTCGACTCACGTCTTTCCTATTAAAAGGGCAATATTTGCATAATAAAACTACCAGAAAAATGTTCTTTCGGTATCTTAAAATTTAACTCCCGATTGGAAAGGTACAAATATATGGGCTTTCATTAACTGCAGTTGGGAAAAATACTTCAGAACAGTGTTATTCTAAGAACACACCGTTCGTTATGTTTCTTTTGCAAGACATGAAGAAAAATATAAGCAAATATGGGCAATTGAAAAACTCAATATTAAGCCTGTTATTCAGAGTGCAGCTATTGAACAAAAAAACCCTGTTACAGTAAATATCAAGGTCAGAGAAAAAATACAAATTAGCCTTAAAGAAACCGATGAGTTACAGAGTCTAAGAGTTAGTTTGTCAATTTTTTTCCCCTCAATTTTGTACTGAGCTAGAAGAGATCCCACTATCACTGGCACATCACCCTAACCAGAACAGCAATCCAAGCTAGGACAGGACTGCAAGTCCTTTGTTTCCACTCCCACACCACTGTCCCAGCTGTCAGTTTTCTGACCATCCTCAGTAGTGCTCATGAGACTGGTGACGGACAGGTGTGATTAACGTACATCGGCGTTAGTGCACAGAAGTCATGAGTGCCCGTAACCTGAACATTAGTCAGACTTGCTGATGGATTAGTTCTGAAGTAAAACGACTAGTACTTAAATATAACAGAAATATTATAACTTCCAGCATGTTACAGAGTTCTGAGGTAAAGTGTTACCAGTATTGTTGTACAGGTCGGTGCAGTGCAGCAAAGGCCTTTGCAGCATGTGCGACCAATGAGCCACTCGAGTCACATGGTTTGTAGCAACGAAAACCAACATTTTCCATTTGATACTATTTAGAAAAACCGTTCTGTACGGATTACACTGTAGTCATAAAGTTACAAAATTTAGTTTGGTCACTAGAGTGCTGTGCTTGGAAAACAACCCAGGGTACAGGCAAGGGATAGTTACTTCAGTGTTTAATTTCAGTTTACAAAACTTACTGAATCCATTCTGATTTATATTAGAGAAAACCAGATAATTAGAAGAACAGACTACAAAAACAACCACCAAGCAGTGCATAATACTGCCTATTCAATGCACTGATTTTCATTATGAGCTAGGAAGCCGTATTTACTCTATTATGCCTTTTGAGAATCAGTCCAGAAGCACACAATTATTTTCCATTAGTTTATTAAAAATAAAATCCTCATGAATTCATTATCAAATATTTTACAGATGGGAATCAAACCAGAAGAGTCCCCAGAGTAACTTTATAATAAAAGTAATATTTGGTTTGTCAGTTCACCATGTTTGACACCGATTTGTACTGTAACAGTATTGTACAACAGGAGTATCCAAGAATTCTAGAAACATTAAACTAGCCCTACATAATTTAACTTTACTGGAAAGCAGTGTCAATATTTTAGTATATTTAGTGAATCAAACACTGCTTTAAAGCTACGTATTAAAGTGCTACGCACGTATTTTTCAGCACTGATATGGACGTTTACACTTCTATAAGCCTTGTATTTGTGGATAAAGAGATATTTGTGTGTTAACAAAAATCTTAATTTAATATCAACTGCTATTTTTGAAGCATCAACAGTACTGACGAAATCAATCTAGTGTCCACAAACTTCTAGAATTCTGAGGTTGATTTGATCTGTCATTTACCATCAAAATGGTAAGAACGTGTAAATCACAAGGGCTGTCCCCAACAGCACTACATAAATCTGTACTGTGCATAGTTAACTGACCATGCAGAGTACTGTATAGCCTTTCTAGGACAGAGAATTCAGGATGGAAAAAAACATGGAGAAAGCTCCAGGATAAATTGGTGAAATTTCTATCTGTGTATTGAATTGTCTACGGTTGATGTTCATTGCCTGAGGAAGAAGCAACATAAGCAATGGGACCGGAGAGAGCTATAAATGTCATCTGAACATCTACAGTCCTGCTCTCCCCGGCTGCTGCTGCTGGCAAGGTCCAGTCTGCCGTGCACATGGACATAAGCAGGCATTACAACCTAGAATCGTGGACTAGTTCTGCCACTTGACACACGAGTTATCTACTGTCGTACCCTGAATTACATGACCCTTGATTAAGGAATGGTGGTGTTCAGTCCCAGGGGTTTGCAGGTTATCAGAATGCTTATCCAAGCAATTCCGCTTTCAATCGGTCGGAACAGAGTCTTGATGGCATCTGCAATAAAAACAAGTTGAGATTGTTCCCATCTGTAAGCGCAACTGTTGAGCCACACTCAGCTGAAGTCCTCGTCGGGATTCTGTTGATCCAGCAGACGGACGTGTGTGAATGGAAAGTGACCCCGTCTGCCATTACATTCTCCTTCCCACTGACCACTCATGTTAATCTTTGTGACCTTTACCAGCTCACCGACCTGTGGGGCAAGAAATAAACACGTGTTACGATCCATAAACACCGGGATGAGCCGCCAGCCCTCCCCGCCGGTGTGTCCCCCAAGTGTACCAGACACACGTCCATACAAAGCAGTCCTGACCGTTCCTGAGACACCAGCCTGTCCCCCACGTCATTCACTCCTGAAGAAAGTATAGAGAGAAAAAGGCACGCCTAGATCAGGTGAGAACTACCTGAAGAGCCAGTAATCCAATACCAATCCCTCAGAGCACTCTTGGGACCTGCCATCAGGTGCCATCCCAATAAATGTGCCTCGCTGGACCGACAGAGGCTCGCACACTGCTGGTTCTCCACCGAGAACATCACCAAGGCAGGTTGGACCAAGTGAACACTAACCTGGAAGCTAAACAGCTCCTTGGTTTTGAAATTCCACTTCTCAAGTATTATTAAAAAGGCTCTGGATAAGTGGGGGATCTCTCTCCACAGACTATAAGACACTGAGACAATGTGCAGGTGTCTAAGCAGCAGTGCCTTAAGGCTGCTCTGTTCTTACTCTGAGCGTCCTCAAACAGCCACTACCAGAGGCAAGGCCAGATGACATTTCAGACTTGCCCACCACAGATTTCTCACAGAAATAAATCTCACTGAACCACAGAATTGTTTAGGCTGGAAAAGATCTTGAGGATCAGAGTCCAACCATTAACTCAGCACTGCCAAGTCCACCACTCACAGAAATATTAAAGAGAACTGATGCCCTCTCCCTCTTAGACCTGACTTTTTTTAGCTAGAAAAATAAAACAATGGTTGCTATGGACCAATGAAACTAGAACACATTGTTTCAAAGCATCTGATTTTAACAAAGTACACTACATAAAAGCCCAGCAATATATCTCCTATTCTCATCTCCACCCTGATATTCTCGGCACCAATTCTGTCTCCCTCTGACAAAGGGTCAAACTGCACAGCAGTCAATTCCCCAAGGCAGTGCAGTCAGGTCTAGGTCTGATCAGTCCCCAACTCTGTTGCATCTTCAAGGGTACTTTAAACAGCACTTACACAAGCTAAGAAAGCAAAATTTACATTGTAAAGGTGCTGGTGAATTAATAAATGCAACCCTGAAAAGCTGTCTACCCGTTTCTACCCCTCTGTAGAATTTTATCAATAATCTTATTTACAAGTAAAAAACAATGGGTTTTAGAATTCTTTAGAGGGAGGATGCTTTCTGGGGACAGATATACGCTTATTTTCTTTCATGTATACTGTAAATAAACTCTGCAGGCAAGGCCAAAGGCCTCACTGCATTTAATCCAAAAATTCACTGAATATACAGTTACTGGTTTACACAGATGCTCATCACCGTGTTCCAAATCCATCCTAACTGAATCTCATTATTCTCACTTTCCAGGCAGCAAATGAAGAACAAGGAAAACAATTTAAGATGCTACCAATCTCCATTAACTTTACAGGTTTTAATCACTTACGATCTTTTGCCAGAACAGCTTTTAACAGTTCATAAATTCAAACCACTTCATGGACATTTAATTAAGCTCCCCATACCTCTCATGATTACTTATCTGGTAATGAGAGGCCCACTGGGACTCTCGCTGTAGTTTTATTTTTTCCTTTTGTAATCATTAGTATAGACATTTTAATGAATCATATTTTGAAGAAAATCCTCTTATGTATTTGCTACAGGCAAAAAGGAAGCCTTCCTCGACTACTGAATGCAAGTTTCAGCTCTTTAGGAATTTAATCATGCAGTTTGTATAATTCTACTACTGCTAATAACCACTGGGGGGTTGTACCAATAAAAATACTCTGCTGACCAAAACAATACATCAGCTCTAATTTAACAAGGGGGAGATTAAATGTGACAATACTAGAACCGGAAAATCTTATTTCCCAATCACAACCGTTACAAGAACAATGTCCTAGATAATTTTAAACTCTTCAGACCTGGCTATAATCTATGTATCAGCCTCCAACACAGCAGTATTTAACCTCCAACCCACTAGGAAGGAAGAAACACAAGCTGCACTTAAGTTTGCTGTCTGCAAGGTATTTTTCTCAGACTGCTCTTATTGACTATCACACCCTAATTCATGTTCATACAGAGTTTATCTTGGACATCCTACAATCAACTCACCTGCAAAAGGTGAGTTCAACACTGCAAGGGCAGTGAGTTATAATACAGGATGCTTGTGACTCTCCCTCACTCCCAGAAGCATCCTGTAGCTGTTTTTTGGTTTTCAGGGGTGTTTCAGGGTCATTGCAGCCAAGGGACACCCATTTATGAATTCTCCTTACTATAAGAAGCTACACATGAAATCTGCATTTCAGTGATTGTGAAAAAAGGAAAGACCTCTGAGATAAAATACTCCTTTTTTACCATTGCAGTAATGTCATTCAGCAACCACTCTGATACAAATTTTCATTCACATTTCATCTCTCTATATCTTCCCACTTCATTCTTTTATATATCTCTTTACACCTGTCAAAGTAGGACTGACTTAAGTGAGCATGGATCATTTCACAAATGCTGGCTTAATAAAATGACTCCATTAGTTCCTCAATAACTTACAGATCTTTCTAGATCTGCTTTGAAACTCTGCCTATTAAGCTATAGTTCAAACAGTGTCCTCAAAATACAGGGAACTTTTCAAAAATTACCCATTATTACAAGTGCTGAAATTTTAAAACATTTAGATTAGAAGTGGATGTTCTCTTTGAATTCTCCTCACTTTTAACATTGACTTATGGTATCATTAGTCCATAGTGCATCATCCCACCAAGCACAGCACCTCAGGAACAACACTGTACCCTGCTAGAAAGTCAGGTTTGTCTCAGTCTTCATCAGAAGTTTTAAAACTAAATATACCCCATATGCTTCAAAGCAAAACTGAAGGTTCAAGTGAAGACTTCTGTATGCTGAGGTTTTATTCCAAGTACTCCTCTTTGGTGAGGTCAAGGTGGCAGAGTTCTGCTACTGTTACAAAGAAAAAAAATAAATCGATCGATCTCAGAGTCATTCACCAAACAGATCTTCCCTTTTTCTCCTCTATTTTCTCTTAAAATAGACTGACAACTCCTTGAATAGGTCCAGTTACATGCAAAATAAATGTTAACTTCTCCTGCTGAATCTTTTTTCCATAACACAGCACAGACTTTATTAGAACATTGCCTGCTCTGATCCTCCTCCCTCGAGCTCTTCAAAAGCATGTCAGTCTTAAAATAACAGAGCAGTACAGATATTCTGTTTGCAGTTTGGGCAAAAACTGTTTGATGTTAAGAATCTATTTTTCTAAGAGAAACAGTGGGATCCACCCCCACCCATGAATATTGCCAGATTTGAGGATAAGAGTTTTCATTTGGAAAGAATCCCACTTTCTGTATTTATAAAGAGGTCTGGGCAAAAATGGACTGATAAGATTTACATAATGCTTTCTACTAAGTTATCTAAGAAAGAGATCTCTAAATAACAGGGAAGGAACACCATGAAGTGAAAGGGAATGTGAAAAAAAGGAGACAACAAGAAACAGCACTTTGATAGACAGGATGAAGAAAAACTTGGGAGAAAATGAAGTGCATATTGCTATTTTTTCCCCTGTACAGACATTGAAAGCAACTCAGTAACATTGTGATTGCAAGTGGTAAAAGCTGCAAAGAAGCTCTGAAGAACACTAGAAGCAGTGATCAATGGCTCATGTTCTAAAACTAAATAGAATAAAGTTTATACAGAATAAAGAACCACCACTGGTACTGCATTTCTTAAATGCAGAGGTGTAGCAAGACAGGAGTGCATCACCCTAATCAAGAAGTTCTACATTCAACTGATAAGTATTTCAGTAAGTTTGTAAGGCCCACAAAGGCCAATGTTGTGCACCAGAAATCTTATATTGTCACAAAGATGAGCTGAGCTGACACTTCTCAGTTCCCCCCTCCCCAACACTTCAGCTGTCGAGCCTGTTACCATCAGTTAGTAAAAGGTACTAATGGTGTAAGGTAGCTCAGAGCAGAGAGGTATTCTCCACAACTACTCTTCCTAAAGCACAGCAACTTGATAGATCATGTGAGTTTTGGTGAAGAGGATTGAGCTAACACAAGATCAGCCACAGCACTCACAAGCTGTTCTTCGGCCTGTAAAGGATTTCCTTTCACTCTAAGTTGCTTATGATGGTCTGGATTTACCAGCATTTTCTCACTCTCCCTATTTCACTCCACGCTCCCAAGCTCTGCACAGGGCAGTGTTGTGGGGTTCTGCTTTAAAGTGGGAAGTTGAGGCTTGAGAGAACATTAGTGGCACACTGATAAATAACAGTAAAATAATATTATAAAATTAATAGCAAAATCCAGAAAGAAACCCAAAAGGTTTTGATAAACATGCCACAACATAATATCCAGAGGCTCAAAAAATATGTAACATCTGGTAATTACATAGTCTGCAATGCCATTCAGGAATATTCCCAAGTTCCAGGAGGTGGCTGGGTGAAAAGAGTGAGAAAAACAGGGAAAGAGACAGTATTTTAGGCTGTAGTAAAGGATGAAGGATAGAAATCTTCACGTTTCCCTAAAATCTGATGAGCTGGCATAAATTTCTATCCATGCTTCTCAACCCAAAAATAGTCACCTATCTAACAGAACGTATAGTAACTCAGAGTGCATTTACATTGCTCCCCCAGATAAATTTTTACCTACAATGGGGAAAAATTTCACATTTGCCAGGCTGCACATCAATTATCCATCTGTAGAATGTGCTGCATTTGCCAGTTCTGTACTACAGACACACACCTACAGCTGCCAAATCACTGGAGTCCTGAAGTGCCTTTTGTGCTATGCACAATTACACAAAGTATGTGAGAGTGAAGAGGAGATGCTCTGACTCAGCACAGAAACTGTTTTTTCCCAAGTACTTAAAATGTTATATAAACAGGAAGTCAATTAGGTATCAGGAAATTCCAGAGCCTCTGGCTCAAAGAAAGCCTAGATTAAAGGATACAATTTACATATCCTAAGGCAAAGGTCTGCCACTGGGAATACCTTAGTATCAATTTCCTCAAACTTAACTTGAGGGAGAACTATCTGATATAGAGAGATAGAGCACTCTAGTCATCTTTTAAGAGGAAAAAGAAAAATCAAAAAGGGCCTGTACAAGTACTTGATCATGTCAGGAAGTGAATCAACCTGAGGGAAACTCCTTGCTTTATTACAAATCCTGCTCCATCAATCACTGCTTTATGCAAGACCTCCCTAATAAATTGTAATGTAAATTGTAAAACACCCCCGCTTCACAATCTAAACCCAAAGCAATCTGCTTAAGGTGAAGATATTACAATAAAACCCTGTGTGTGACCATCATCATCTCAGCCTGGGTAACTTCAAAATGACTATCAATGTTTGCACTGATTGCTTTAAACTGCTGACAGACTGGGGGGGGGAAACCCAACACAACATAAGCCAACAAACAACCCAGCACACCTTGTACACGTTGGTGAGGCACAGGACAGCAAGCACAGACACACAACTCATGAACTGCTCCCTCTCCCTCCCCCCTAAAATAAACACTTGGGAAGTGAAAACATGGATGGGGAAACACTTGTGTTAGTGATGGCTGACAAAGACACAATACTGGTTCAGTAACCTAAACATGCTGTAATAATCAACAATAATCTAATCTACAAGTGACTTAAATCACTCATTTAAAAAAAAAAAAAGCCTTTATCCATAACTTATTAATCATGACGTAAAACCAGTATTACAATGCTTTTCCCTTTCTTATTCCTACAAAACTATCAATGTGATTGAAAGGGAAATCCCTTGAACAGATCTCTTCCTTCTAAATTTTGCCCATTATGTACCTCCAAAGCCAAGGCTGTCTTGTCGTAGGCATTAGGGACTCGCTTCTGGATAACCCGGGCATAAATAGGGCCATTCTGAAGGTTAGGGAGCGGAGTGTTGATGCTGGGCTGGGCATAGGGCCCTGGCTCCGGCCCACCCAGTGGTTGTGGGTGGGAACTATCCTGGTTACCTCCAATCAGAGTAGGGACTGAAGCAGAGGAAGGTCTATACTTCTCGACGTAAGGAACAGGTATCATTCCCCTCTTCCCTTCGCTGTCTTCTGCATTCCACCACTGCTCTTCAGGCTTATCCCAGATTTTCAGTATGTCTCCTTTCTTAAATGGAAGATCTTCCTCATCATTGCCATTAAAGTCAAAGAGAGCTCGCACATACTCAGCCTCCTCCTGCCTGAGGATAACACCACTATTCTGCCTGGACCGGGAGACTGGTTCTATCAAGGTCGTAGTGTCCAAATAGTGTATTTTGTAGAATTCCAGTAAAGATGGCAAAGAATCAAACTCTTGGTCACCTATTCGAAATCTGGTGGGATTCGACCCTGAAAAAAGAAGGCAACATGTCAAAGAGAGCATACAACAGTTAAAACTGTAAATAAAACATCTGAGAAGACATTTACAGAGAAGTATTTCTACAGTGAACTTGGTATCTTTACACCAGCATTCATCAAATTCAGCTTTTAGAGTATTTTTAATCTAAGACAGCACTATCGTGATCATGAGGATAGAGTTTTGTTCTAAAAGATTTTGTCAAAGAAGGAAAAGAGTAATTGTTTGGCACTGCCAAACTTCCTGAATTAGGATAAAAATATCTTTGTTTCTCTCAGTGTTATATGGACCCAAGAGATGAAAATGTTCAGTGCATCTTTCTCAGAAGCTTGTACCATTTTCAGCAACACATAATACCCTTTTTCCTGTTTTATACTCTAAATATAGGAAGTAAATGAAAATTTGGTACAATTTCAAGGAAATTATTTTTTTAAAACTCTCTTTTGCTGTTCAGATTTATTTTCAAAGGACAACAGTGCCATAATGGTTGTTTACCTGCTGTAATATACCTTGGGTTAAAGGCATGGACACTATGGAAAACTGCTTAGCACAGCAGCAAAAAAGTGATGGGAATGAGCAAATGAAGTTATTTTTCATTTTGATAAAAGGTACCATTAAAGAAAATTATCCATGTTTTATGCAATGCAAAGCAATAACATATATTTTCATAATAGGTATGACTCAGCCTTTTAATCTCAAGTCTTGTAGTTTCTTTGCCATGTTTGTCAGACAGAACCTAAGCTATAAATCCAAAACTCAAATACACTGAAATACAGATGATGTTCATATTCAAGCCATCACAAGCACCAAAGTGCAGAGTATCCATTCCAATTTTCAATCAGTGTGCTGTACTTTTTTTTCCATTTTATGTTCTTCTGGGGAAAAACACACACATGATGTTCTATTTCCACCATAGCCTGTGCAATCAGTTATGGGAAGCATCGTGGAAGGCTGGGGGAGGGTAGAGGAGATGAAAAGATTTATGCTTTAATGAGTAACTCTTTTAGCAAGAAAGAGATGCTTACTTTGCAAGTCTGTTTTCTCTGCAGGGAATATCTAACAGTTCCGAGACTTAGCTCTGGAGTACAAAGCAAACAGAATCCTTCAAACTGTCACTGATCCAAACCCCCCTTCAAAGTAGCACTGTCAGCATGGAAAGCTGACATTACAACAAGCTCTTTCAAGAGAGCAAAAAGGGGTTCTAACAGAGAAAAGGGCAGATTCAATAAGATCAACATAGACAAACACCCGATAAATAAGTTTTGAAGTATCCTGAAGGAACATAAACATTAGTGAAGCTGGTTACAGGAAACTCAAAGCAGCAGAACTAAAGCCATCGGAAAATGCACATTTGCATGCATTAACAGCCCTGAAAGGCTTTCAAAAGAAATGAATACAAACACAGGGAGCCAAAAACCAAAAGCAATACCCTCAAAAAAATTGTGAAAAACAAAACACAAACTGGCATCACCGAGAGATAAGGAAGTTAATGTAATTATCAGTATGAAATATGAACCCAGCATGGGAAGAGAAATAAGATTCCATCTTATTCTCCCAAATTGTAACGCTGAGAAGTTACAAAACTCTCTCAACTTTTGTTGCTGAGATGTAACTTACAGCTGTAGACTTTGCCAGAACTCTGGAATTTCATCCCAGTGGCCTCACAGGAGATGACTTCTGGCTGGACGGGCAGCATCCCTACACCACCTCCAAAGAGCTGAAGTTCACTCCATCAGGGTAGGATGTGATCTGGGAATGCTGCACTTCCCCTAGCTTTGGAAGCGGGAAACCAAGCTTGTAACTAGTGGTAAAGACATCAAGTTTCAGACCTGCCTGGTGACAGAAACATGAGCATGTATCTCCTATACTTTAGTTGTGAACCTTTAAGGATCAAGGCTTGCAGGGACACTTAGGTTAAAAGAAAAAGTCTAGAAACTTTAAGACGAGGGCAGCAAAGCACTCTGAAGTCATAGGGAAAAGACTGAATCTCAGGGAAGTTCACTGACATGGAACTTATTTCACATGACAATAATACAGAACCTGTAACTCTAATTTACATTTGTAAAAGCTGCTACAAGCTGACTCAGTCAGGAGGCTGAGCTCTGTCTCCAGCAACAAAAGTATTCCAAGAAAAATCTTACAAGTCATAGGGAACGAGCAGCTCATCAGTAACACTCATCAGCCTTGTCAGCACCAACAATCATCACCAGGATGAACAAGGTATTTTGGAGTGCCTTTTTTTTCTTTTGGAACAGGTTCACCCTCTTGAATTAATGCACAACAGCCCGAAGTAGCTGCCAAATGTACCTGAATACAAGTTGGACTTTAAGAAGGAAAGTCCACTGGAACATTATGTACAGGGAAGGAGCGACTGAAATCAGTGTACTGTATCCTGGAAAATCATACTCTAAAAGGCATTTGGCACAACTGAAGAACAGCCAGAGAACACAGACGCTCCAAATTCAAGGATCAGAAAGACAAATGCACTCCTTGAAGGGACAAAGAGACAAGCATCAGAAAGGAGAGACTCTATCTTCACAAAGAGCACTGCCAGAATACCACGTGCACTTCTGATGCTTTTGTATTAAAAAAAGTAAGGCAGCTACAAAAGGCTGGAAAGATCTCTTTGCTACAAGAAATCTACAGGCTTGATCCAAATTAATTAACAAAGAACACAAAGGCAGCAATCTCGTAATTGTCTGGAGAACTTGAACAGAAGACCTCTAAAATTCAGCTACCAGAGGCATAAAAAGGACAAAATAGTTCCAGGTCACAGTTGGTAAAATTGCAGGTTGGAAATAAAATACAAATCCACCTTGCCAAGGAAGTGGTAAACTTCCCATCAGTTCTTTTGTGGATACTCTTGTTCAGCTACAAGGTAATGAGCTAAATGATGCTCACGTGTAACAGAAATAATTCTACTCATTAAGGCTTCCAAGTTTTGTCATTTCCTGGTATAATGAAATTCAAAGATTAACGGATTTCAGGCTCAGAGAAATTCTTCAGCTTCTTGGCTGAACTGCAACACTGCTCATATCTGTAGGCCCATGGAATAACTAAGGCAAGATCTAACACAAGAAAGTTACAGCAACAAGGCAAGTGTTTTTTTGAGAATCAGAGCAGTTTTCCTTCATGATCCTGGGAGACAGTCTTCTTGAAGGCACAAATATGAGCAGCACATTGTCCCCATCTTCTGAGGGCTCTCAGGAAGAGCACAAGGCGTGGAAAGGTAAAGTCCAGCTCCTGGAGGAACTTTAGTCACTTCCTATGAAAGCTGGACAAAAGGAGGACTAAAAATCATCTTCCCTCCTCCACAGCCCTGCAGAGCTGAAGGAAGAAGAGCTGCTCAGTGTGCACCTCTAGCACCAGCACTGCTCTGCTGGGTAAGGTTACTCCTTTGAATGAGAAGCACAAAGGGCTGAGGATCATCTTTCTTACTTACTCCATCCTGCTCCATCTCCACTAGGACTTAACCTGACTCCAGCCACCCCAGAGTGTCAGAGCAGGTAATGAAACCCCTGCTCTCAGAAAGGCCAGGAAAAAGTTAAAATCCAAAGCGTTCCAGAACTAAAGAAAGCTTCAAACCTGGACCCTGCCTGTTCTCTGTTTATGATGCACATTCTCTCCTGACACGCTTTGGAACTGTGCTGGCTTCATGTCAATCTGGAGAAGATTGATTATATATGTTTTAAATATTGTACAGACACTGGGGAATGAGGAGTATAAAACACCCAATATTCTACTGCTTGAGAGTGTGGGCAGGTGGTGTAACCACAGAGCAACTTCTCACTTTCTCACACATCTCAGGGGTTTTACATTTCTCTCTTCACTCCAATTAACTGTTAGTATCACTAGGGAGTTTTCTCTTTATTCCCAAGCTTTGGAAAGCTTTCCCTTTCAGTGCAGGGAACACCTCATGCAAACACAGGTTTTCATGTTTGCATTTAGGCCTAATCTTTAAAGGTGGTCCCCTTTCCTAACTTACAAACCGTGTTTTGGGCCAGAGAAGCTGTTCTTATCACACAGGTACTGAGACACGAGGCTCTCATTCCCAAGTAAGATATCAGAGTGATGTAAGGCAGTTTCCTCCTGGAGCACATAGGAACCGGGCTCTGAAGGCACCACATTCCAGCCTGTGTGGTTCCCCCACCCCCACAGGGACACCTTTTTTCTTTGTTCTTAAGTACCTTCCTACTCACGCTGAGCAAAACAAACAAGCACCATGAACGCCCTATGAAAACATAAAAGCCCACTGAGTGGCTCCTGGCAGAGCTCTGAGCACACACAGGAGTCACAGACTCATTTCTGCAGACACAGGAGGGAAGAAGAGCAGATGTCTAATGCAGGCACTTCCCAAACTTCCACTACTCTGCATTTAAATATATTTTGATTTCAATATAAAAAAGGAAAGAAAACCAAAACCCAACCCAAACCCAACCCCCAAAATCCCAAGTGTCAGAGTTAATCCACACTCTCACCCACACCTAAAGCCGTTCCATATAGAGTGTGGAATATTATCCTGTATGTGTGGATATCATCCTGTAAGGATTCTATGATTCCAGGAAGTAGAGTCACAATGGAAGTGACTTAGAAGCCTAAGTTAAGCATCATGTTCCTAAAACTCACAGTGAAAACACCAGCTTCTGCACTATATTTGTCACACTTTCCTACTTCACACAAATTTTACTACACTATAAGGCTTCTGTCTCCATAATGTTGTACTCTTAATAGAAAGCATATCTTTCTTTGGGTATTTTAGGCATTTTGTTTTAGTGCATATCACACATTTTTATCCCAAAGCCTCATGTTAAATTGCAAACACATGATGTTTTTAGTATTTCTTCTATTGTCTGCTTCCCTGCATGGAGCACTTTGTATTGTTTGGGATTTCTTCAGCCCGTGACTGTGATATTTCATCACAAATTATACCCTAATTCTCATTCAGCTGTTAATCTCCATCTCCAGTGGAAACAGAGTGTTCTTCTTTCCCATAATTCAGTCATTTATCCTATTTTTTTTTAAACAGCCTTACAGCATTTCAGGAAGAAGTGAAAAGATCTGGTTGATTTTTCTGTTAAATATTTTTCTTATGATGAAAAATCACCTGCAAGAAGTTAAAAACTGCAGCATCAGGCAAAAGGCGAATTTAACAAGAAGTTCACAAGTTTATTTTATACTTTGGAAACAGAACAAAGTATCATGTTTTTGTGACATCATGGCTTTCAGTATGAGGGAAGCCAAAGCTCCTCATCTCATTCACTCTGTACTGAGGCTTCCCTAACTCTAAGTGCAGTATTAGAGCACTCAGGAATTTCACAAACACTTACTGAGATCAACAAAAATCAACCCAAGACCCGAACTGGCATATTCAGATTTCCCAGTGAGACCTGTGTGTTTGTCAACCAATAAACTGTACCATAATAAAACCCGTAGAATTGGTTTTCCTAATGTTTTAGCTTGACCACAATAAGCAAGCAGGACAATTTGCAAACATTCACCTCTTTTTACTGCACTGGTTTCCCTACCCAAACATGAAATCCTATTCAATCTTCTACCAAAGTTTTCATCTCCCTTCCATTGCAGAACAACCCCACACTTACTTTTTTCTGAAAGAACATCTTAATTACACTGTAATTTAATATACACACTACCAGCACCTTCTTGGGTTTAGTGTATCAGCATGGAGGCATGATTTAGTTAAAGTTACTAAAATCAGTGTAGGAGTGTCTGTAGTGCAGGAGGACAAATAAAAAGGAGACCAACCAAAACATAATTATACTTTTTAAGTTATATTAAGCCTACTGTGCCACCAGCTTGCACAGCTACTTTTTTAAAACAGATAAACATTTAAAACAAGATAATTACAAGGCATTTAGTGATTTTGACCAAACCCCACAATGTTTTAGCTCCCCTAACACAAGTCAGCCCATAGAATGTCACAAAATGAGCTTAAGGATGTACCCCAATAAAAGAGTCAGGATGGCTGTACTGAAGCGATACCACAATAACACGGAAACACTGTTTTTCCAGAGATCAGTTGCTCCCCCAGAAATCAACTGCCCAGAACTGACAGCCACAATCCAGTGTTTTTCACCACCACTGTCTTTAAAGTCCTGTTGGGCTGATTCCACAACAAACCATCCTGGTAACTTACTCTGCTCTACACCACACCAACAATCCACGGCAGCAATTATTGCACCAAACCTCTGCAAAGCTACAGCAACAGAAATGTCTGCACAGACGTGAGACAATCCAGCACACTTTGTGGCAAACCATTTCACTGCCCACAGCAGCAACGACTTACACTTGACTTCCAGCTGAATTCAACCACTTCTACCTGTGGAGCTTTGTGACTTGAGTGCACTCTGCAGTTCCTGGGGTAAACATGATGAGACTTTCCCAAATTTTCAAATCTGAAGTGTCCCCCTGAGCAAGGGAAATTACTGTGTAACAGTGCAAATCTACTGGCAGTAGTTTTGGTTTCTTTTCGATTATCTCCCTCTTAGTCAACTACTCTGTGCAGAGACTGAAAAATCTTCCCTATAACAAGTATTGCTACATCTTTCCAATCTTGGTCTCTTATTCCAACCACAGACCTACATCAGAAGTGACTGTCCCTGTAGAAATTCATATAATGTTTACTTTCTGCCACATAAGTTCACCAAATCTCTTATTACACAGGTTTACTAGACTTCAAAAATTGTCCAGTGGCTCTTTTGTGAGATGCCAGCAACAGACCCACATCATTTTGCAGGCATTAATATCCAAACCGGAGCAGTTCCACTGCCAGCTTCATTAATTCCCACAGGAGGGATATTGCAGGTTCTCACACATCCAAGGACTCTGCATTGCTGGGGGTTCATTTAATTGCATTAAACAGCAAAAACGCTGCTTCTCATGACACAGTTTTCCCCCGACACCATCAGTACCTTGTGCTCTCTAAGTATTACACTTAAACACGTTTTCATATTAGATGCTCGGCTGATGAGAAATAACATCAAACTTCGCCCTTCAAGGGAAAAAAACCCCTGAATTTCGCATCTGATTTAAAGCAACGATTGCCATTACATCCCGAGGAGTCCCCACTCCTTAAACTACCCGCTCGGAACTCAGCCTCACGCTCTCCTGACAGCGCAGCGCTGCCTTGTCAGAAGGCAGACTTTGGGATGACACTTGCACAGAACCATCTCCCGGCCGGGGTGACACGCAAACCCACGGGCTGTCGATAACCGCTTTAGTAAAACAAAGGCGGCGGGAGGCTGGAGCCGCAGGATCTCCCCGGCCGCCCGGCTCCGGGACGCGTTTCATGTGGCGCTGGGAAGGCAGGTGCGGGCGGACGGCTCAGCCCCAGCTGCGGAAACACGGCTTAATTCCACCACAAAGCGCTCCACGCCTTCCAACACCGCCCGGGCGCCGAGCGGAGCCGCCCCGGCTGCCCTGCCCGGGGCTGGGGGGCACCGCCAGCCCTGGGGGTCACTCACCCGGGGCCCCGGGGCCCTCGCCGCCGGCCCGCCGGGCTCCCGCCGGCCCCAGGCTGTTGACGATGTAGTGCGAGACGCGGGAGCTCTCGGACACCGACAGCACGAAGTCGCCGGGGATGGTGCCGGAGTCGCGCACCAGGAAGGTGCCGTGGCGCTGCCCCTGCAGCAGCGACACGGCCTCGGCGCGGCTCAGCCGCCCCCAGTACCAGCTGGCGCGGTCCTCGGAGTCGAACTGCCCGGCCATGGGGGCCGCGCTCCTCCCCCGCCCGCGGCCGCCGCCGCCCGCGGAGCCGCTTCAAAATGGCGGCCCCGGCCCTGACCTCACCTACCGGACGTGACCGCGCGCGGGGGCGTGACGTCATCTCCCCGCGCGCGCGGGAGGCGGGGGGGGTTCGGCCGTGAGGGCGGGCGGGGAGCGCGGAGGCGGGAACGGGCGGTGACCGATCGGAGCCGCGGAATCCCCGAGTTACAGACTCAGGTTGGAAAAGACCTCTGAGAGAGTCGAGTCCAACCTATGACCGATCACCACCTCGTCAACTGGAGCGTGGCACTGAGTGCCATGTCCGCTCTTTCCTTACCTTCAGGGACGGTGACTCCACCCTGGGCAGCCCTTTCCAACATCTAATCGCTCTTTCTGTGAAGAAATTCTTCCTGATGTCCAACCTGAACCTCCCCTGCCACAGTTTAAGACTCTGTCCCGCTGTCCTGTCTCCACCCTCCTGTCGGGGAGTTGAAGAGAGAGAGAAGGTCCCCCTGATGCCCCTTTTCTCCAGGCTGAGCACCCCCAGCTCCCTCAGCCGCTCCTGCTGCTCCAGACCCTTCCCAAGCTCCGTTCCCTTCTCTGGACACTCTCCAGCCTCTCCGTGTCTTTCTTCTTGTGAGGGGCCCAAAATTGAACCCAAGATACAAGGTGTCTCAGCACAGGGGGACAGATGGTCACTGCCCTGGTCCTGCTGGCCACACCATTTCTTGCTCTGTGGGTACCAGCGAGGGCTGACCACAACTGGAGGGGTCCACTCTGGGTATTTGGGAGCAGCAGTGACCACCACCAGCACCAGCCTCTCCTCTCACCTTCCCAGTGCTCCCACAGGGCTCCTCTGTGGCAGGAGGGTGCAGATGTATCCCAGCCATTGCCCCTGGAGCATCCCAATTCCTTCCCTGTTGCTGCAGATCACCTTGGGGGCTCCTGTGAGCACTGGCTTGGCTGCAAAGGCATCTTTCACTGAAGATGGTGAAAAGCCTTGAGGGGAAGCCTTATGAGGAGTGGCTGAGGTCACTTGGTCTCTTCAGCCTTGAGGAGACTATGGGGAGACCTCATCAGCTTCGTCACAAGGTGCAGAGAAGGGGCAGGTACCGATCTCTGCTCTCTGTGACCAGTGACAGGACCCGAGGGAGCAGCTGGAGCTGTGCCAGGGAGGTTTAGGTTGGATATCAGGAAACGGTTCTTCCCCCAGAATGTGGTTGGGCACTGAACAGGCTCCCCAGGGCAGTGGTCACAGTACCAAGCCTGACAGAGCTCAAGGAACATTTGGACAATGTTTTCAGGCACATTTCAGGATTCCTGTGGATGTCCTGTGCAGGGCCAGGAGTTGGACTCAATGATCCTTGTGGGTCCCTTCCAACTCAGGATATTCTGTGATCCTGCTTGTTAAAGGCTGCAGCTCACTGTGTGTTTTCCTTCAGGGCTGTGCCAGCAGTTCCTGCCCTCATCCTCCCTGCCAGCCACATGTTCCTACTCCATGGCTGTGCCAGCACAGCTGTTTTCATGGGACTACATGCTGAATTGGGCCAACGAGCTGTTCCGGGTTAAAAATAGCCCTGCAAAAGAAAAAGTTGAATTTTATTCAGGGCAACTGACTGCATTACCACAGAGGTCTGCAACAGGGAAGAGCTTAAGTTCCACTGGTGCCACAGATGAATGCATGTGTGTGGCTATGCACAAATCAAGAATTACATCTGTAAGAGCAAAGCAATATTTACCACTTTCAGATTGTTCTTCAAGATCTCTTAAATCCCAAAGCAATATCTGTGAGTGTGCATTGAACTCTGCTCCAGCTCTGCTCAATTCTGTGAGCTTTTTCCAGAAAGGAATGTGCTTTTTCAACTGTGCGGTCTCCATGTGGCAGCACTTGCATAAACAATGTTAGAGCACAGCTGTCCCGAACTGTGAGGGTGCTGTGCTCTTTCCTGCCTCACAGCATCTTGCTTTCTTGTAGGACACTTTGGAGCCCTGTAACTGTCTCCTGGAGGATGGGACTTTGGCACTGTGTCAGGTAACCAGGGTTGTATTAACCCTCACAACATCCCAGTGAGAAAATATTCTGTCTTACAGGTGGGAGCCTGTGGTTCATCAAATCCATAAGAAAACACCAGGTGCTTAATTTCAGCTTATCCGATGGTTTCACAAATGAACATCCTTCCTCTGCTGATCCTGTTCCCTCTCCAGATGGACTGTAGGTAGGAAGTCGTAATCTATTCGGAAGCCAGAGTCCCAGTTTCCCTGGTGATGTGTGGGGTTTGGGAGCCAGCTGCAGAAATAGCACACACACTTTCATGCCTGGGTTCTTCACAGGTTTGAAAACCTGCAGATTCTTGTTAAGAGCCCAGGACATCAGGAGAGTTAAATCAAAGCCGCAAGAACACGTGTCCGTTCTGTTCAGTGTTCACAGGCTTCAAACAAGCAAACAAAGGAACCAATCAGGACTTTTTTACCAGGGCAAAATTCACCATTTCTCTGATTCCTGCCAGACCTCGGCAAAAAAAGTCTCTTTTTGACTGAGGACCCACAGACTGTTCTTTCTCTTCCCTCCCTTCCAGTTCCCATCCGCGTACCCCCATCTCCTGCTTTCAGCCGAACCCCAAAATTACAGGAATCAGTGGAGTTTTCCATCAGGTTTGGTTTTCTCTCACTTTCGGAATCCTGTTGCAGGAGCTCCCTCTGGTGGTCAAGACCAATAAACGAACAACGCTCCTGCCCTAAACCACTCTTTTTTTGTATTTTTATGCTGGAATGATTTGATAGAATCACAGAATGGTTTGGGTTGGAAAAGACCTCAAAGATCATCCCGTTCCGCCCTCCTTCCATGGGCAGGGACCCTTTTCACTAGACCGGGTTGCTCAGAGCTCCATCCAACCTGGCCTTGAACACTTTCAGGGATGGGGCATCAACAGCTTCCCTTCTACACTCACTTTCTGACCTTCATTATTTGTAACAGCCTTTTCTTAGCGTTTCTGATAAAGACTGGTAGCCTTTTCCAAATTCCTTTTCCCCCCCATATTTAACCACTGAACCCTTCAGTAGTTTATTACCCTTAACCCACCCTTGCTGCACAAAGGCTACAATAAGGTAGAGCCCTTCTGCCCAAACCTGCTTCCTACAGGTTTGAAAAAAAATGAACATTTTGAGTTCAGGTGGACTTTCAGAAGCAGAGGCATTGCCCGAGAGGAATGTGAGAGAAAAACAGAGCTCTGAGGCACAGTCTCAGAGAAATAAAACTAAATCAGTTGTAATTCTAAAGAATTCACTGCTAATAACAAGATTCTGAAAGAAGTTGTAAAATCTTGTGAAAACATTCTATTCACCCACCTGGCAGTAAAAGCCCTCTTGGTATCCAGGTTTGGTTTTCCTCTCCTGATTTTATTGACCCTACCAATTACCAGAGCTTATTTTTTCCTAGGAAGCTCTAAAATTTTGGCAACCAGTCTAAAGCCACAGTTAATCAGTAGAAAGTCCCTTGCTGAGTTCAATGGCTGAGCCTCAAAATGCTGTCAAGCGCTGTAGTACAGCAACATTCTCTCTGAGGTGACATTCGGGGATGCTAAAACAAAATAAGGAAACACCTGGGTGAGCCAGAGGCTTCATCTCCTCTCTGCTGACAGCAGTGCAAAGTGACCTGGAGTCATGGAACCCAGCCCCAACCATTCCTTGGAATCTGGTCTAGATCACATGGAAATACTCCATCCTACTTATAAAACTAAAGCTAAAGGAGGAGAAGCTCCATCTTTTGGTTTCTTTTCCCCGTGACCTGAAGAAATAGAGTTTCTGCAATAGAAATGTGTTTCCTCTTGCAATTAGTTCAGACTCAGCTGCTCACAGGAGGTGTCTGTGTCCTGTTTACTCCTGTTCTTCATTCCCCTTATGTGTGTGTGGCCTCTGCCATAACTCTTCACACCTGGCTTGGAAGTATCACCTGTGTCAGAGGTTCCTGCCAGGTGCTGCTGTGTGATGTCAGCACCAAATGGAATGCGGGTGACATGAGCTATTGCATAAAAAGCTCTGCAGGGACTTAAAAATAAATAATCTTGGAGTGAGTGAGGAGTGGAATGAGCTATTGGATTTTGTGTAGGGAGGAGCTTTTAAGCTGCCAGCAGTAAAATTTCTGCATAAAAGTCAAAATTTAGGAAGTACCGTCAGTTCAGAGGGAAAGTGATGTAATGTAAGGGATGGACTAGCGGGTTTTTGTTTGGAAAATGTGCAGAATTAAGAAATGGAGCAGCCTGAACAGGAGGGAAGGGTCCTGCAGCTGGAGGAATATTTGGAATTCTTACTGGAATTGGCTGTGTGTGATGATAATTCACAATGATGATGAGATGTGGCTGTGGAGCCTGTCAGTTGTGGTCTCGAGCCAGGGATGGGGAAATAATGATGCCAAGGCAGGAGCAAACCCTCAGCTAGGACAGGGTTCTGGTCTGCTGTGTGCGAGGGGATGGAGCTGATTAGTGTAATTTGGGAAATGAAGAACTTGTCTCATGGGAACAGATAAAACCATGTGGTTTATTTAGGCCACAGGCCTCTCCTGGAACAGCCTGAACACCTTGGGACAAGGTGACAAAGAGAATGACTGAGCCCCAGCACAATGGGACACAACACTTCGGAGAACTGCAAGCTGGGAATTAGTTTGATTTTATCAAAGATGTAAAATTCCACTAGTATGGAGTGGAGGGGAAAACTGAACCTTGTAAAAGTTCAGATAGTTAAAAAAAAATAGATCATTGCAGGAAGCTCTGCTTCCTACACTAATACACGTAGGGACTTAGATCAGGGCTGGTTGTGTGTTTCTCCCCTCACCGTGTGCCTTTCCTCGGGGATGGGGGTACGCGGGGCACGGCGGTGCCACCCTCCCCGGACCTGTGGTCGTTCTCTACCCTGAACCCCTTGGCCTCGAACGGGCTCTGTCTTCCGCGGGCCCCGGGGGTGCCCCGGGCTGCGGGTCCGCCGGGTTCGGAGCGCGCTGGGCACCGCTGGGGTGCGCCGGGTTGGGGGTGCCCTGGGCTCGGGGGCCGCCGGGGCTGGAGGTGCGCTGGGCTGCGGGCGACGCTCCGCCCGCCCCGCCGGCCCCGCTGCGCCCGGTGCCGCTCCGTTCCCGCTCCGTTCCCGCTCCGTTCCCGCTCCGTTCCCGCTCCGTTCCGCCCGCTGCCGCTGCCGGTGCCGCTGCGCTCCGCCCGCCCCGGCGCTCGGTGCCGCTCCCGCGGCGCTCGCCCCGCCCGCCCCGCCGCTCTGTGCCTCGGCGCGCTCGTCTCGCTGGCCGCGCTGAGGGCGGGCCCGGCGGAGCCATGGCGGCCGTGCGGGGCCTGCGGATCTCGGTGAAGGCGGAGGCGAGCGCGGCCACGGCGGAGCCGCGCGGCGGGGAGCCCGAGCCCATGGAGGTGGAGGAGGGCGAGCTGGAGACCATCCCCGTGAGGCGCTCGCTGCGGGAGCTCATCCCGGTGAGGGGCGCGAGGTGTGGGCAGGGGGGCAGCGCCCGGGGCAGGGGGTGTCGGGGTGGGGGTGAGCGGTCTGTGAGGGCGTTTGGGGGGGGCACTCGTGGGGAAAGCGGGGACACGGGGCGGGGGCGGGAGGGAGAGCGGGAGGGGACTGGGGGGTGTCCGAGGGGAGCGTGGGGACGAGTCCTAAGAGGAAACGGGCGGGATGTGCGTGGGAAGGAAAGGAATAAAGGAGGCGGTGGAGAACGGGGTTTGGGGTGCAGCTGAGGGGTGCAGAGGACTCTGTGGGTGGGAGAGAGAGTGCAGAGGGAACACAGGCAATACCTGGAGCAGGGAACAGCGACTGACCGCGGGAGAGCTGGGCTGGAGCCACTGGGACGGTGGGCTCTGATCGGCGGGGTTTGAGGGTTTCCTTTCTGTTTTGTTTTTTTTTTTGTTTGTTTGTTTGTTTGTTTTGTTCACTTTTTCATTCTCGCGAGTTGTTTCTGTACAAGTTTTAGTCAGGATTAGGTTCACTAGCGAAAAATGGGTCGCTGTTCTAAAATCTTAAGTAGTCTTTTGCTCTCCAAACTTCTTGGAAATTGCTTTAGAAACTAATCTTTAATTAGCTGGTCTGCCAACGTGCTTGTGCTCCTACCGAACATGTGGCCCGAGACAGCACCCTGCTGTACTTCCTCGTGCTCCATGAGTCAAGCTCAGACAGTGGGGGTTTTCAACTTTAAAAATAACATTTATTTTGCCTTACTTTTTCTAGTAACTCTAAACATTTGGCGAACTTTGATGCTCTTACTAAGAAAAGTGGTTGGAATGTGTTTTCTGGTATTTCTAAACTGAGACTAGCTTGCACCTAAAAACGGTCCTTTAGCCAAAATAATTATTGCAGCACAAGTGCAAATAACACGTTTACTCCTAAAAAAGGCTCCACAAACTCTTGCCAGGTGATGGTCCTGAGTGTGTCAGAGTGAAGAGGTGCCATTTGTACATATGCAAGCAATGGAGGGGACAGAATTGGATCACTGGTGCAGGGGCTGTGGGATTTAGTACATCTCTGAATTCAGCAGTCTTGTCTGATGGATGGGAAACTTGTAATTTTTTTCCCCCCTATCGTTTTCCATTTTTATCCAGTAATGTTTCACCTCGTTATTCGGAAGTTGGGTTTGAAATAATGGTTAGGAATAAAAACTTACAGATGAGGCTTCGTGTTCTGAATGTTTGAGACTAAAAGCTTCAAACTGACACTTCAGGAGTCGGGTATCATTGCTAAATCTGTTCGTGTTTTACAAGGAAATTATACCCAAAACCAATATTGTGCAAGTCTTATTTAGGAAGGATATTTGATGACTTCCCCTGTATTGCTGAGAGAAAGTAAAAACTTTGGCAGCAGGTGACATGGATACTAAATTTTATCAAAGGAAAGAATCCTTACAGTAAAGGAAGTTTTTGGTTCAGTTCATGTACTTTTACTTTCACTGACATCAGAGAAGGTTCTTGCTTGTGTGCCTGTCTGTCTAAGGATGTAGCTTGGATCAAGGAAAAGAGGATGTATTTCTCATAGAAATGGTCAGGTTTTTTTCAGTATAACAAGTGTGTTGCTTTCGGGGTTCGTTGAGATTTCATCAGCGTTTTGCTTTGTTTCAGGACACTAGTAGGAGATATGAAAACAAAGCTGGAAGTTTCATTACTGGAATAGATGTAACCTCCAAGGTAATCTTTGTGCTATGGCTCTTGAACATGTTTTCATTTTTGCTGCTGGAAGGGAGGAACCGTTTCATTTCTTTCTTCTTCAACATGCACAAAGGCTTTGCCTCCTGCTCAGATAGCTGGCATGAATCACAGTTTATGTTCCAAATCTGACTTCAGTTACTAAGATCCAAAACCTATAATGCTTCCTAATAAAATCTGTGGAACAAGGAGCTTCTCAGTTTCCAAAATTGCACAAGATCCACACAGGCTGTTGCTCATGAGCTATGTAAAAGGAGCCTGAGTTGCCAGTCTAAATAAAATCTCTATAGCCAGCTTTTAAATTCATGTTCAGAGAGACAACTTTACATTTTTGTATATATTTAAAAAACAGATAGGGAAAAACCTCTATAATCTTAAAAAATGAATTTTTCCTGTGGTGGAAATACTTCTTTTAAAAGAGATTTTTTTTTTTTCTCTTTGAGCACAGCCTTTTTACATTTTATTGGGGAGGAGAGGGTAATGTTACTGTTCCATCATGGAGTCTGAGCATTGTCCAAGATACCTTGCTTCCCATGCATCTTGATTCCCACTGTGTTGCTGGACCTACATTAAAACTATTCTGTGGCACAGAAATGTTTTACTGAATTACTCCTACATTCTGAAACTCACAGGTCTCTTCATAATTAATGAAATTATTAATACAGGTTGTTGCCGGCTGGTAGGTTTTAAGTATCTGGTCCTTCAGTGCAATTTGTTTAGAGGGCTGCTGTGATTCCTGTTTTGACTGCATTGTTTTGTATTTTGCAGGAAGCAATTGAGAAGAAGGAACAAAGAGCAAAACGCTTTCATTTTCGAGCTGAAGTGAATCTCGCCCAAAGGAATGTGGCGCTGGATCGGGACATGATGAAGAAAGGTACGAGTTCATCCAAAAGTCAAGGAGAAAAGATCCCTTTGTTTACTTCCTCACAGTACCTCTACTTGATTTATCCTATATTTCCTGCTTTCCCAGAGGTTTTGCCAAGAGAAATCACTTTGGTTTTTTTTTCCCACATTTTCATTTTAATTTCGCTATTTTTTAAACCTACTTGACAGTTTTCAGTTCACTCCTTGTTTCACCAACCCCAGAAAGAAGAGGGCATTTTTTGTGTGCCTTATTTACTACCTGGGAACAGCACCTAGTGCTACATGTCCAGGATTCATCTCCTGGATCAGTGCTGCTTTAAGAATCTTTCAATTCTTTGGAAGACCAGCCCTGGAGCGCTGTGTGTGTACACGTGGAGGACTCCGTGTCCTGTGCACAGGGAGATCAGACTCTGTGCTGTACCCACAGTGAAGCTGCACTGATGGCAAGCTGGACATGTTGGGATACAGGCAGATCAGCCAGGGGATGTGAGCACAACAGATTGGTGCTTTTGGCACCCAGTTAGTTCTCCAGGCTTTTTTTCCAGCTGGCAGCTTGGACGTGCTAAGCTGTGGCCTGTTACAGCTCTCCATCAGTCATGGAAGTGCTTTGTGCACTGCCTTGTTAGTGTTCTGGCTCTCTAATACTTCATGATAACACTGTGTTAGTATTCAAAGAGAAAGATATCTTTTTAAGGCAGTTTGATTGCTGTGCAGTCCCTGCATCTACCAATGCTTGTAATGTAACCTCTTTTAATGCTCAATTTATTAAAGTTTTGCATTGGTTGGAAGAATAAATCAAGTTACTGTATTTAGAATGGCACATCAAACATCAAGTAGCTTCCCTTTAACTTATTTAAAATGTTTTGCTTTGTAAGCCCATATGTTACTAATACAAAAGATCAGAATAAGTATCAGTTTTGTTTCTCTTCCTCTTTGTAGCAATCCCTAAAGTGAGACTAGACACAATTTACATTTGTGGAGTGGATGAGATGAGTACACAGGACATCTTTGCCTATTTCAAAGAGTATCCTCCTGCTCATATCGAGTGGTTGGATGACACATCATGTAAGTAAACAGAGTCTTTGTCTGTAATTCTTACTGTTTTTTCTCATACTGGTCGTAGCTGCACCTCAGATGTCTCAGTGGCTTTCAGAGTCACAGATCTTTGCTTGACTCAGTTTCCCTGTCTTCCTTAGTCAGAAGAGATGTAGAAGGAAAGAATTAATAACATGGTGAAAATCAAACCCACTATCTGATTGAGTATCTATTATTGGGAAGAGACAGCCCAGAATAACTTGCAGCTCTCTAAGTGGAAAAAGTGAAAGGTCTAAACTTACGTTCTGCTTCCGTCTTGACGTAAATAGCAGATCTGAGAGAAGGTGATTGAGCTGTGCAGTTGGGCAGGTTGGGATGGTTCTGTGCTCTGAAGGAGGAGACTTGTTGCCATATTTGTGTAGTGCAGGCTCGAGGAGAAATTGGTGGGTGGAAGGAGATGGCAGCTGCATGTGATTTACATAGATGGGAAAAGGAATGTACCTGCACATGGCAGGGGCTGTTTTGGGGAGTGAGCCTGCAGGGAGATTGCCAGCAAGATAAAAGGTGGTTGTGGTTAACAGCTGTGCTTTCTTCAGTGACAATGAAGGCTGTACAAGAGCTACAGTTGGGATCATGGAACTGGAAGGATTGTCATGTAGCTAGAAATCCTGTAACTGAAATCATATAAAAAGAAATAGGAGCCAGTGCAGGTTTTCCAGTGGATTGCTGGAAACTGTTTTATTGACAAGCGTGGCTGAGACCTGAGAATTAGCAGCAGGGTTTCCCTGGAATGACCCTGAAGGAGTTATGTTCAAATGCAAGACAAAATATGTGGTATTCTCCAAAACACTGATAACTTTGAAGCCACTGTATGTGACAGCTTGATGTACTGGCACAAGCTGACAGAAGATTTGAAACCAAATAAAAACCCTGGGTGGACAATTGCAGTAAAGAGCTGCTAGATGGATCTATGGGGATGCATAAGCTTGGAAGTGCACAGCTTAACTCTCTATCCAAGGCTGCATTTCTAAGATTGTCTCTTTCCTTTTTCTTAAATGCTAGGTGAGTAAATTTAACCTGGAACCAGAGTGAACTTCCAGTCCAAAAATGCAAACTTCAGAGTTGTAACAATACTTTACCCAGTTATGGTTAGAACACATCTTTTTAGTGATTAATTTTCATGCTGTATCTGAGTTAGCATGCCAGCTACAGTTGATGAAAAGATAAAGGCTTTGTCTTTTCAGCATAGATTTGCATCACAGCATGGCAAAAACTTTAATGTTCCTGACTGAATTACATCTCAAGGTGACTTACTGCAAAGGTGCACTTCCACAGTGTGCTGTGGTTCAAACTGATGAATGTTAAATGATAAAGGCTTTGAAAATTTGGAGATGAGAAGAGGAGGCAGGCAAAAAAAAAAAAAAGAGAAGTTATTAACTACTCATTGCAGTTAATATCTGTGTGTTCTTCACCTTGTAAATCTTGTCTGAGTAACTGAAGAGAATTTTTTATTTTGGGTCACTCTGTAGTTTTCTTGATATCTGATTACACTCTACTTAACAGCAGAGCAGTGACATTTGTTGCTGTATTTGCACCAAGTGCATCTGTGCAGAAAGCTTTTGTTCAAATCCTGTTTCTAAGCAGTTTTAGCTCTTTGAACTTCATCTATGAAGTGCTTTTAATTGGCCCAATAGGTTATATTTTAGTACTATCTGTTGGTACTTAAGACAGGTACAAGGCACGTACTGAATCATGTTGACCTGTGTACACGACAATCTGTGCAAAGGGCCTGAGCAGACTCTCTTATTTTCCCCTATTTTCCTGCTTTTTGGAAAAGATTAACAGAATTCCACAGTAAAGTCCAAGGCTCTGTGAAGTTGCCAAAGGGAAAAAAAAAAAATCGAGGCTTCAGTTCCTCCCCCCTGCTGCTCCCTTAATCACATTTGTGTGGTAACACATTCATGAGTACACTGACCCCGTTCAGCAGCCTGATTTCTGTGCTCAGGAAGCCTCTAATATCTATGGTTGTGCATATCAGTGATTTTGGTTTCCATCAGTTGCTGTGTTTTGTAATATGCTTGAAAATTCCATGTTGTCCAGCTTATTGAGTGTGTTAAAGAATATGACTTTCCCTGCAAGAGGTGTATCTGCTGCCTCTTCTGTCATGGCACCATAGAAAAGCATTTCTGAGCTTCTGTCAGCAATTCCCCTGCAGTGGGGCAGGGAATGTGGCTGCTGGATTACAAAGACTACATTTGGGTTCTGTGTGTGTTTACATCTGTCACAGGTAACGTGGTCTGGCTTGATGAAGTAACAGCAACACGGGCTCTAATAAATATGAGTTCCTTGCCTGATCAGGAGAAAACAAAGACCAGAGAAAACAATGAAGAGAAGACAGCTGAAAAAACCAAGAAAGGTAGATGGAGATATCCATATATAGACATCATCTCATTAAATCAATGAAACTTTAAACTTATGCTGGGGTACTGCATAATCTAAATTACTGAAGGAGCTTCTATCATATAGTTTCAGGTAAATGTATTCTGCCACTTTAAAAAAGGCTTTCATCTTGGAAACCTTTTGAAGAAGCTGCTTCTTAAAAGGTGGGTTGGAACTGGACCAAAAGCAGTAATTCAGTCGATACTGAACATGTTGGATGCAGGGTCATTCTCAGATCTGGTATTTATAGTGGTGCGTGTTGCACAGAAATAAGTCTGTGTGATGTACAAAGGCAGTAAAAGGATGGATTCTAAGTGTGGAAAAAGCAGGTGTGAGAAAATGTCCTATTTTTGAAATGCCACAGTTGATTGCTTTTTTGATACACCACCATCCTTTAAGTATATCCTTCACACCAACGTGACAGTGTATCACTTCACCGCCCTGCGGATCTTCTCTAAATTTGGCCATTATACTTTTAAGAAAGAAGCACTGAAAGATTGGTTACAAAAGAGCAAAGCAGCAAAAGTACATCTCAGTGTCATGATAAATCTGGTACCTGAATGCCTGAACTGTAAATTTATTTTACTTTCTTGTGTGTAAGGTAAAATCAGCCTTTTGCTACCTGAGGACTCTCTTGCTCTTAGGCTGATGTGAGACATTGTTGTGGTTCCAAGTGGACCCTTCTAACTCACCCCCTTTTCTTGTTTCCTCCACGATGCAGTGGCTCCTCAACCATCCATGTGACTTTAATTTTTGGGCAGATGTTGATAATGCTTCAAGTAAGACTTGTTATGAAGGTTTTGGAGACTAGGCACTGTCTTGCTTAAGTGGAGCATGAATATATGTATTTAATCTTGTTTGCTGCGAATTACATATTACATTATCATCACACCACATCTGAAAATAAAAACTGTCATCTAAATTACTCCTGCTCATCTGGAAAAGTGGGATATTAGATAAAGTACAGACTGTTCAATTACATCTTAAGGTGTGAGATGCATACAGATACACTAGGGCAATCTGGCTTGGTTACATTCCTGTTTTTAGGATAGGAATTTGAGGACTATTTAGACATTTAGGGAAGCAAGAGACCAATCTTTACTGTGAGAAACATGAGAAGCTTCTAATTTGGGGGGGGGAAAGTACATGAATACTGTCCCTGATGAACCTTAATTATTCAGGTTTGAATTTGGGTAGTTTGGTTTCAGTCTGGTTAATTGTGTTCTTTTAAAAGTGTTACTCTTTTCACTTGGGAATATTTTCGGGATCTTTTGAACAGCTGCTGCTCTCTATTTTAGGTTTTCAAGTCTATTGTTGGATGAGATATAAGGAACTCTGAAGTATAAAAGAGGGGGTTTTTTTAGTCTGATGTCTGTGAAGTACTTTCAGATCTTTGCAAGTGGTATTGGTATATGTTGATAGCTGTCCATATTCACTACTTTTTTTTTTTAATAAAAAAACCAGTATAACTCTGAGCAAAAAAGAAACCCAAAAATCTGTGCAAGCATCTCACAATTTTAGTAGTTCTGGAAGCATGCACTCTTAGTTATTTCACATCAAAATTAAGTCACTAGGGTTGGTTTTTTTCCTCCTTCTCTCTCAGAAACCTTTAAGCTCTTGATTAACCTGTTTTACACTGTTAGTATTGAATACTTGTAGATACTTGTGGAATTTTAAAGGGAGACTGAAGGAAATGGGCTTTCAGCATCGTGGCCTTGCTGATCTCTGCCATACCCTGAAAATGCAGTGCAGTTTCATTTGCTTTCAGAGAATTAAATTAATAATCCATGTGTGCTGCAGGCAGTTCTCTGCACAGGGGCTCTCTGGTTTGCTTTCTGTGCTCACGAGTGCTTCTCATGTCCGTAGGCATTTGCTGGTTTGATTATTCTCTAGGCTGCAGAGGAGAAAGGAAAAACACCTTCAGGTTGATTTCAGAGGATGCAGGCAATCATAATCAAATGGGGCTGAAGCACTAAAATGGAGTTTGTTTGTTTTTTCCCCATAATTTGTCTTAGAAAAACAGGAGGAAAGCTCTGATGACGAGACAGAAGAAGGCGAGGTTGAGGATGACAACCCAAGTGACGTGGAGGTCAGTACAGAAGGGGAGTGAAAACACAGAAAGGTTTTGCTCTCACTGGTGTAAAGTTTTCACAGCATTGCAGGTTTAACCATGTAAGTTTGCAATGCACAGTCATCAAAGTAAATGAGATGGGGGATGAGAGGAGGTGCAGGTGTGCTGTTGGTGATAACACCAATGTGAGAGTGTTTTGTGAAGGCAGATTTTGAAGCATCCAGTGTGTGAGAGCGAGTCTGGCTGCTCTTTTCTGCTGAGAGGAGGCAATGAAAGAACAGTGATGGAAGGCAATGACCTTTCAGCAGTGAAGGCAGTGCTTAAAGAGACAAATGGGATTTAGGCTGCCCATAGATCTGTGGGAATCAGCATACACATTGATGTCCTGTAAGTAATTTAATCTTCACTGGCTGAGTATATAATAGGTGTGATTAGTATTTTCTTTAGGAATGGCTCAGTGAACACTCATACATCACAGAAGTCTGAATTTTAGTTTCTGCAAAGCAGCTATAAATGAAAAAGAAAGCTTTTTAGTCATTGTGTGAGGGCGTGAGAACCTCGTAGTAAAGCCATTTAGATAGGAAACGAGCAAAAAAAATCCATTTTTTCAGTGTCCAAGTTGTGCTATTTATTTTCTGCATTTCAGTCAGTAATATGTCACTTGACAATTGTCACTTGACAATTACTGGATTTAATAATCTGAGATAAAGTTATGAAGCAAGAGAAGGAAGTGTTTTAAATTTTCAGGGCAATTTATGTTAAAAATTCACCTTGAACATAAGTTGAAAAGTAACTTTCTTAATAATCAGTCGATTGCTTCTCTGCAAGCAATCCATTTTCGTTCGACAGTAATTTTATTTTTGAGTCCAAAATACCTTTTTTGCCCCCAAAGTTGGATGCCCTCTCCCAAGTAGAAGAGGATTCTCTCCTGCGTAATGATCTTCGCCCTGCCAATAAACTGGCTAAAGGAAACAAGCTATTCATGAGATTTGCTACTAAAGGTAAATGACCAGCTTAACAAGCACAGTGAATTAATTGCTTGTTGTAGTTTTATTTGTTGACTAATTAATGACTCAAAGTACCTACTCTGTATTTGCAAAACTGTTAGTTTTTTGCTAACCATTGGGTGTTAAGATTTTACAATAAATCCACATTTAATGTGTGAATTAAATCCAGTTCAAGTTGTATGAAAATCATTCTACTGGAAGCTTTATCTTGGGCTCAGGGCATTCTTCCCAATACCATGGAATAGGTTTTATGATGCCCTTTTCCAAAGAGGTAAATTTCACATTTTATAAATACGGATATGACTTGAGATGCTGATGAGGTATTAGGGGAACTTATTGCTAAATACAGTTGAGATATTAAATTATATTTATGAGTAAAATGAAAATCCATATAGTTTCTGGACCGTGCAGGAAGTGACACATCCATAAAGAAAGGAAAGGTGGTGAGTAAGGTAAGTAGAGCCTCCAGCAGTGACAGAGGGATGTAAAGCTCTGTTAAGCTGATATGTAGAAACTCAGTCTCCCTGGAATTAAGTTTCCAGACACAAATAAAACTGTGGTGGTAGGAGAAATTTCAGAGGTGTCAGCAAAACTGAATCCTTCATGAAGGAGGGTGAAGTAATGCTGATTTGTAAGATGTACTCAGCCTTACTTTCACTCTCCGTGTTTGGGTGGTTATTTATTTTTATGCTGTGCTGCAAGAGATATTCTAAGAGGGAAAAATTCCTATAGTTGATGTTTTTTTTTCAGATGACAAAAAAGAGCTGGGAGCTGCAAGGCGGAGCCAGTACTACATGAAATATGGCAATCCCAATTATGGAGGCATGAAAGGAATTCTTAGCAACTCTTGGTGAGTGTTGGACAGAGGAATTGGAACATTGCAGGTAATTGGACAAGATACTCTAAAGTGATTTTAATTGGTGGATTTTCTTTCTATTCAGTTTACGTAGATGCTTCTTACGTGTAAATAAATGTGACTTTGAATTTGCAAGGAGGTATTTTTGCATGAAAGTGAAGAAGGTTTATATTTAAAACGTTCAGAACAGATCTCTGACATAAATATGTGTCTGCTGGTAAAGTAGGTGACAACTGCATCTCCTTAATGCAGGACTGAGTGTAGCTCAGTCATTGTGCCCTCTCTGTGACAGGAATGTCATTCTTTTTGTGGTGTTTCAGGAAACGAAGGTACCATTCCCGCCGGATCCATCGGGATGTGATAAAGAAAAGGACACTGATTGGGGATGATGTGGGTTTGACTCCTCCCTATAAACACCGTCACTCAGGTAACTGGTCCCAGTGGGACAGCCCTGTAAGGGGAGGGCCTTGAGCAGAACCTCACCTGATCCCCCCTGTGTTGTGTGGTAGTTTTCTAAAAAAAAAAAAAAAAAAAATCTGAATCACATTTAAGAGTTTGCAGGGAATGACTGAGGCAGAGACTCTGTGCTGCTCATTGCTTACCAAAATAGCTGCTGCTCTTTATGTGAGATTTTTATTTTACAGATTTAGGATGTGAGGACTTGGAGCATCAAGGGGAAAAAGAAGGGATGACTTCTTAAAAATTCTGGGCAATTTGTTGTACTTGCTTAATCAGTTCTTCTGCTCTATGAGAAAGCAATCTCTAGATATAGAACAATAAATACTACAAAATTCTATTAATTAGGCTTGAATATCTTCATCTACTCCCTAAGGTAGAAAGATAATTCATATAAAAATCTGGAATGAAAGTGTCAAATTTTCATATGATTGGCCCGTTAAAATATAGCCATGGTTGTATCAAATCTCATGGCAGATTTTATGTGTTGGTAGTGTACTGCTTTCTGAAGAGATGCTTGCACACTGCTGATGACTAAATTTAAGTTCTTTATATTTAAATCAGAGTCTATGATGAATTCATAATAAAGATACATGCCTTCTTTTTGGCATTACTGCTTACAGGACTTGAAAGGATTATTGCAGAGCCAGCAGTTGGCACATTAAGCCCTGCCAAGATCACAGGAGTTGTTGTGCTTAGTTAAGGAAGTAAGAACTGCACCTTCTACAAGAGGCAGTTTTAGTTACTCTGCCCAGCTTTATTCCTGGACCTGAGGCCTCTGAGGTACTGAACACCAGGGACATTTTTGTCCTGTGGCAGTTTCCTTCCACTTAGGCTATTCTGTAATATCGATTCCACTTAGAATATTTTGCAAAATATTCCCTCTCTTTAGCCTTAGAGAACTACAAAACTCTTTAGTCAGGGACCACTCATTACAGCGAGGTGGGTTTTCTTTGTGTCTCGGTTTTGAAGTACTTCACATGGATGACAAAATTCAGTTTATCAGAATGGGTTTGCCTCGCTACAGGCTTAGTAAACGTTCCTGAAGAGCCTATAGAGGAGGAGGAAGAGGAGGAGGAGGATCAGGACATGGATGAAGATGACAGAGTGGTGGTGGAGTACCGGGATGAGCTGCAGGCCTTCAGGCAGTCCCGGGAGCGCAGCGCAGCCCGACGGCCGAGCGCCAGCGGGTCTGACTCGGATGAGATGGACTATGATCTTGAACTGAAAATGATATCAACACCCTCTCCCAAAAAAAGCATGAAGATGACAATGTATGCAGACGAGGTGGAATCACAGCTGAAAAATATTAGGTAAAGGTTTCTCGCTCTTTAAAACCAGCAGTGAAAAGGCATTCCGGATTTTAATCGGTGGCAGAGCTGTCAAAGCTTGAAGACAAGCTGTTGAAGAGGCTTTTTCAATCCTTAACGTAATTTTGTAGTAGATATTTTAAAAAGTAATCCAGAAACAGGCTTTTAATAAAATTAACATGATTTTAAATACGGCTTCTTTTGCAGATCTCTGAATTCTGCTCATTGATAATAATGAAACTTGAAGTAGAATCAATAGAAATTTATGCAAACAACCACAATGAACTTCATGCACTTCATAGCTAGGCCAGGGAGAAATAACTCTTTTCCCCTTCCTCTCTTCTCAGAAAGAAGAATAACCCTTAAGTGTTGATGACAAAAAGGAATTTATGCTCATTATGGGTTATTAATCAAAAATATAGATTATATAATTAAAACTATGTTATAGATTATTAAAAGAACTTTAATTAGTGTCCCTTCAGTAGTATGGTTATATTTTGTAATAATGTCAAGGCCTTGAACAATTTTGAGGCTGCTCATCAGTGCTGAATTATGACCCAGAGGCACAGCCTTAAGGAGACAAACTCAATACCTGCCTTGAAGTGGATACAGAAGTATTCATGGGATTATTGTTAAATTCAGGATTCTGACTGGAACATGTGCTCATCTAAGCAATGTTTTTACCTCTGTTTCTCAGTAGAAAAATCCTGATACTGTTTTTTTTCTGTGATGTAATCTTACTTACAAAGAGACTTAAGAACTGTACTAGTGTTATTTAATTTAAGGGACATTAAATCTATTTTGTAGGAATTCCATGCGAGCAGATAGCATAGCAACCAGTAACATCAAAAACAGGATTGGCAGCAAAGGATCATTAGAGAAAGTTGCAGATGTGAGACTACTGTTAGAAGAGAAACGTCAGAATAGCACTGGGCCACGTCAGCCAAACAGCACTGTAAAATCAGGTAATTTTCAGCTCCTTTATATATTCATTTCACATCTGTGCTCCACTGGAAATAACAAGCTCTGCATTCATACAGTCTTTCCACACTCAGAGATTGGGTTGGGGATTGCTTTGGGGAAATACATTGTAGTGAAAGCTTATTTAGTGATGTTGATTTTTATCCATTTTCTTTGCTTGTGTCTTTTTCCCCCCACTCAGTCTCTTGTGATTTGCTTGAGGCAGAGATTCGTACGACTCAAACACAGCACAGAGGGAAGGTCATGCACAAAATCCAGTGTGAAACACTAACTACAGTTATGTGAAAGAATATGTATTACATGAATATGGATGTTCTTTCACTTGGCAGGGTTTATTTCTGAGCTTACTTGCCTGTTGTTTTTTTGACTCAAGTGTGTATGATTTCATCTACGTCTGACTTAATATTCTGAGGATTATCTGACTGATAAGGGAAAGATATGCTTTTGTATCAGTGTAATGTCAAAGTTTTGTTAGTATATTTTACCCCTTCTGCCTATTTTGGACCTCTGACAAGTTGGCACAAAAGTTCTGTAATTCCCTTTGCCTTCATATTTTTGTTTGAACTCCCTGTGAGACAAGGAACATCTGGCTAAACCAAACTTCAGAATGCAAGATTCAAATCAAAGGCTAAGTGTCAATATATTTAGGATTTTTATATTCTGGTTTTCATTTTGTTCTGCAAAATATCAAGAAGTATTAGAATTCTAAAGCAAGGTATCTGTTATCTGAAAAGAATTACTGAATATATACTTATTTTCATGGAATCTTATCTCATGCTGTGCTGCTAAAGCAGAAATGCAGCAAGCCATGGAATAACTTAGTTTTCTGATCTTTTGGACTGAGCACAACCTGAAAACATTAAGTGTCAAATTTATTGCCAAAAATGAAATGAAATCTGGATAAATTGTACTGCAGACATTGCCAGGACTGAAATCTGATTATGAAAGACTTAAGTGAAAAGACCACAGAAAAGATGAAACTAGACAAATGCTGTGTTATTAAGTTGTACAAATTGTGAACAAGCATAAAATCAGCTGGCAGAGCTGGAGTAAATGCAACATGAGTTTTTGGTCATTTTAATCACTGAAATCATCCCTAGATGTGCGGCAAAGACTGGGAAAAAGGCCACATTCTCCAGAAACTAAACCTCCAAGTAGTACCTCTGCTCCTCGTCGGGAACCAATCTCAGATGTCCACAGCAGGTTAGGAATCCCCAAACAAGATGTGAAAGGCCTCTACTCTGACACCAGAGAGAAGAAATCAGGTTAGTTCTGTGGAGAAAGTGTAATAATGCAATTCCTTTGATTCTGGAGTATGAGAGAGATTCCAGCAGAAAGTCATGAAGGAGGTTCAGCTGAGTGAAATTCAGCTTATAAATTGGCAAGTGTTTGTTCAGAGCTTTGAAATCTAAATACTTCTAGGTAGGAGCTGGGAATGTTTCTGAGCAGTATTTTTATAGAGGTATGCTGAAAAGTCAAGGACCACTTTAAAACTGTGGTCAAAACAGGGCACTAAAACAAGTGTAATGAGTGCAGTGGCACTTCAGTGCTGTGTGTAGAATTCTCTGCTAGTGGGCAACAGTGAACATGAGTGCCCTGAGCCTCCTGTAGTTTAATTTCAACTCCTGCTTCAAAGCAGAATCAGTTCCATGGCAGACATTAAGGTGGAAGGAGTATGAGGGGTTTAAAGGGATGCAGCGAATTTAAGATTTGATTCCTTGACTCATCCAGAATTCCTTAGTCCTGTTTTTTTTGGGTTTTTTTTAAATGTTTGTTTTTCATCTGATCAGGTAATTTATGGACCCGATTGGGGTCTGCTCCGAAGACACAAGAAAAGACTTCAGATAAACCTGAAAACTCTGTGGCGTCTCCAGAGGAAGAGGATTCCGAGCTGCAGCGGGTTTGGGGGGCTCTCATTAAGGAAAAAGAACAGTCTCGGCAAAAAAAGAGTCGGTTGGATAATTTACCTTCCCTACAAATCGAAATCAGCCGAGAGAGCAGTTCTGGCTCAGACTCTGAATCATGATGGGTTTCACGTCCTCATCCTCAAAGATTGTGACTCTGCAGTGTGGCAAGATTTTCTTTGCCCAAAAGCTGGACACTGGCAAAGGCTCTGCAGTGAAGGTCCCAGAAGTGTCTCTGTTCCTTTTATACAAAAAGAGATGCATAAACCACTTGAAACCTAAAGCAATCACCTTTGTGTGGAGTCTGTGGTTGGCCCTGTGTTATGGAGGGCATTGTCATATATGTTTATTACAGCAAACCTGTAGTTAATTCTAGCAAAACACTTTCCCCCGAGCTCTGAACTTAAAAAGAAGAGGCAGAAATGCCCTGTATTTTTAATGAGACCTTTTTGTTCTTAATCTTTTCATCATGGAGGCTTTTAACAAAATGTTTTACACACTTCATCCAAAGAACAGGGCTCATGATCAAGATCATTGCCTTGCCCTTCTGGCTCTTACCAGCACCTTTCCTTTCCTCTTGAAGTAATAACAAAAATGCTTCCTGGGTGGGCAGCCAGCAAGGATAAAGCATGAAGGGATTGTCACATTCCCTTCCTCCAAAACACTGAATGTAAATCCAAGTTAAATAATATTTTAGTACAGTTAAATTTCATGTATCCCAGTGGTATGACCACTCTCAAGGAATTCTCATTTATTCTGGTGATACCACGTCCTGCTGTAGTAGGGATTGAGATGTTCAGGACTGCAAAGTTGGATGTTTGAGAATTGTGTAAATCCCCAGGGGGTTGGTTTTTCATTGTTGTTGTTGTTTTTACACGATGAGAAATTATATTTCTTCCATTTCACCTGGATTATGTTTTGCAGCACTCTTAACAGTTGGAAAGTATACATTTTTATATTTGTGAGAATTTTCCTGTTGGCCACAGTGAAAGCTCTAGTGGTGTTCTCCTATGTGCTGTTTATCTATATATATATAACTGAAAGAGAAAAGGAAAACTATAGGATCACTGTCTCATGTCAATACTTTTGAATGTTCTTCCTGTGTAGTACATGTGGATGTGGACATGGTTGACTTGTTACATTCAGCTTTTTTACCTGCACATTTTCCCTTCCTAGGTAGGAGAAGGGTTTGATCAGTGTGCATCTGCCATTTTTTTCTTGTTGCCTGTGGGCATTTATTTTGGTTGCCAGTAATTCTAAGTGAGGAATAATGCAGCACATCACATTCAGGTAAACAACAGGTAGCAAAAACATCGTCTGCTACATTTTGATAGTCTGAAAATTTGTTTGCATTGTCCCTATTTCCTCAGTTCTGTCAGTCCAAAAATGTCTATGAATATCTCCTACAGTTCCTGCTTTTTAACAAGCAAATGTTTTCTTTTTTTTTTTTTCCCTTTTTTTGTACTAAGTTGAAGTAGGTTTGAAGTTTCAGCAAGGAATCTGCAATTAACTTTTCTTACTGCTTTGTTATGTGTAAGAATAGCAGCATGTAAAATGAAAGGCAAAATGAAAGGTACAGTGACTAGAAGGGCAATCTGGGGGCTGACCAGGCTTCAAGCCTTACCATTTCCTTGTTTTGTGACACTCATCCTTGATTTTATATTTAATTATTGAATATATAAATGTCTCATAAAAGTACTGTTGAGAGTAAATGACTGCAACGTCTGATCACTGTAACAACTCATTTTAAACGTGTGCTTTCATTAATATCCCTCCCAAAGCTTTCCAAGAGAACCATACCTATACCATACCCATTTCTCAAGATCCTGATAAAGTTTATTTAACCAGTGTCTTTTTGCCAGTAAACCTTGTGTTGTGTTACTGCTTTAAAGCCATTGTGACCTTTCCTCTTCCTGAAAGGAGGTGGTAGATGGGAATCATACCACTGGTCTGTGAAGTCAGGCTTCTGCCTTGATGGGAACCCTTGCACGTCTTTTAAGATCAGCAGCTGGTTTGTGCCCCACTGTGTTTCTGTGTAAATACTCATAACTTGGGCCTGGTGAAGGATAAATTAACTGGGAATGGGAATAGAGAATCTGATAGAAAAGATCTGAACTAATAGATGTGTGAAATCAAAGAAGAGCCATGTAGGCACAGGCCTTTTGTTGAGAAAGAGGCACCTTGAACACCAGTTCTGCCTTCCAGGTTGTCCTAAACAGTGCCTTAAAAGTGCCTCTGTATTATTCAGGTCTGTTGTATTTATGATTTGGGGGGGTTACATGTGCTGTTGAGACCACAGTAGCTTAGCTGCAAGAAAAATAGAGGTTCACTGTTGAAGGTACGTAAAATAGGGTTTTACTGTTGAGGGAACCTACAGAGAGGGTTTTGTAATTGAGTGTTTGCATTTTGATGACGTACAAAGGAGCCTTGAAAAGTGTTTGCTGATACCAGGAATTCTTTCCAGCTCTGGTCTTCCTTAGTTACGTGAACAAGAGCTGCTGGGATTTGATAATTAAAAAATGAGCACTGAATCTTCAGCGAATGCTTTTTCCTCAACATTTTAAGTTAAATCTATTTGATCTGGGGAGAGATTGCAAAGAGAATTGTGTTCTAAGTCCTCTTTGTGCTCAGCAGTTTTGCCCTTACCTAACGTGTTGATTTTTCACTGAATTCTCAAATATTAATCACCTGCTAGAATTTGATGCAGAAATTAATGTTCTGACACTGAGATACCTGTGCAGTTTACTAAAATGAACTTATGTTGAAAATTGCAAGGAGAATCTTGGCTTTGGCTCTTGCTGGATGGATCTGTGTCTTGGAGGAAAAACTGGTCTGAATTTTAATTACAGGAGCACAGTAGTCCTTCTTGTAGGAGGATTTTGTTTTGAAAAGGTGTATTTTTGATAAATAGTTCTTCAGGCAGAATGAACACGTGGCGTTGACAGGGTGGTGGTTTTGTGTTTGTTTCTAAGGTGCTGGGATGTGCCCGACAGGGAAAAGGAAAGCAAACCCCCCCTTATTTTCAGTTCAAGATGACATAAAGTGAAGAGAATAGAACTTTTATTTCAACGGCCGTTCTGTTCTAAATTAAAAGTTGTCTGGAATCACTGTGACCGCTCCAGTCCTGCCGGATCGCCAAGGGCTGGTGCTGCCTTGGCTGCCCCGCGTGGGGCTGTGCCTGGCCAGGTCCCTGCCCACTCGTGCTGAAGGCGCTCTGCAGCTCTCCCCCGCGCTGAGGTGGTGCCTAAAGCCGGGTTTTAGAGGCTGAGGAAACCTCAAGGCTCCTCCCGCCACCTTCCCTCCTGGCCCCGCGGAAGGAAATGGAAGCCTCGGCTCACCCCCGCCTGGCTGGAGGAGTGGCCCAGTCCACCCCCCCGCCGCGGGGTGGTGCGTCCCAAGCCTTTATAAGCAGCCGCGTGGAAGCTTGCCGCCCTTTCGATCCACGCGCTCGGTGGAATGAAGGTGGTGCGCGTGACCTCCAGCTCGGGCTTGGGGCCCAGGTCGGGGCCGGCTGGGCGGGCAGCGGAGAGGCGGTGGCCCGGCGTGTATGTCGAGGCGCCCTTAACATTGAGCAGGCTGAAGGGAGGGCTCCCTCTCCCCGCTCTCTGCAGTGGTGGCAGCCGCCGTGCCTCGCTGGGCCGCGTGGGCTGGGCCGGACCATTGTGGGGGGGGAGCGTGGCGCCTGAGGCCGCTGTCCGTTCAGGCAGCCATGGAGGCGACACCGGGGCCGGGGCCGGGACACGCCGGGGCTGCGGATGTGCCTTCTCGGTAAGTCAGGAGGTGCTTGGCCTGGTCGGGGCCCTGGGAGGGCACTGTGTGTGTGAGGTACCGCCGGGCGGCGAGGAGGGGCTGGAAATCACTGCCCGGAGCTCCGTGAGGGCTCTGGGGGTAACGCTGCTGTGGCGGGTGCGCGGCAGTCAGTGCCTTCCGTGGATTTTTATGGCGCTGTTTCAGGAAATAAGTCTCTATTTTTATTTGGTTTTCGATGTGCCAGGCCCTTTCTGCACAACAGACATTACAAACTCAGAATTGGAATGTCTGCAATTTCAGTTTTTGAAAATTGCCCTAGTGGTAAACGCAGTCTGGCAAGCTGCATTTATATACTATTCTAAAGTTAGGTAGTTCTAAATCTCCTGACTAAAAACAATTTAGAGAGGATTGTCGACTACTACAACCTTTCTGATGTAAATATTTCGGTGATTAATAGCAACAGAAACACAACTGGAATTAAAAGCAGAGTGTTGGTCATGAGGGTCTGGTTTTGGTGGGGGGGGGGTTATTTTTTTTTTCCCTGTATAAACCAACTTTATACTTAAAATCTAAAATTACTGCTGAAAAGTATTCTAATAGTACTTCTCTTCTATCCCCACAGCAGGAAGATGACTTGAAGTAAAGAGTAAGTTAATTTTTTTTTTCTATTAAAGTGCACAAGCTGTTAAGTTCCAGGCCTTTACTTAACGCTAATGACGCAACTGGGACCAGTAGTCGAAAATAATCTTTAACAATTACGTCTTAAAGCAAGCTAAATAAAAACTCATTAAAACTGATTTCATGTACCCACAAGTTAAAGCGTTAAAGCCTCTTATACACAAAGGGGAAATTGTACAAGCCTGTAAGATAAAACAGGCACTGTTTTGTAAAGGATGGGATGCAGAAGCTGCTGGCTGTTGATGATGATAACCCTGAATAGGAAGTGCCGTCAGATGCGAGAACTGACGATACCCTTCTCACTGTCTGAAATACAGCTACAGGCATGCAGTTCGAGTCACAGAAACCTGTCTTCTAAAACTAATCAGGCAACTTTTATTTCTGCTTGCTGTCTGTGAAAAGAGCTCTTGAAACGTTTAACCAAGCTTTGTGTCCATCTGTTCCACTTGACCTGCAGAACCTGGTCTTTCCAGGCAGATGTGACACAACAGGATGGGGCCAGGTTGCTCTTCTGGGATGGCCCGAATCTGAAGGTAAGAAATGAATTTCACTGGAACACATAGAGCTTTATACCAGGGGAAATATAATTTGAGAATGAATGAGCTTCATAGGCTGTAAGGAGCTCAATAGGTGTGTTTTGTCAGCTTGACTCGATCTGCTTTCCCTCGTCTCTTCTTCACAGTTTAAAGCCTGATACTTACTCTTGATAACTCTGTATTTAGGTATAGCTTGCAGGTCTGTGCTGCCATGTGCTGGTTGTTACTAATGTCCATCCACTGATGTTACAGCTCTTCACAAGCCCTATGGAAGGTGGTGAGACAGCAGAGCAGGAGAGTCTCCTGGGTGAGTTTAATGGTTAGTGTGTTCTTAGTTTAACATGGCTACAGTCTCAGGGATGTGTTTCTGCATATTCTTAGCTCTAAATGTATAATTAATGAAGTTCTAGGCCAAAAAACCCACTTTCTTAGACTAAAATAGAGGCAGTAGAGGTGTAAGAACAGCTCTCCTGCACTGCAGTTTTACTGACAGCACTACATAGAGCAAAGAGACAAAGGTGTTGCTTCTGCCAGAAATGTATCAATTTACCCAAAGATATCATGTGATGAAACGAACCAAAAATTGCTGGAATTACCGGCAGATTGACTGGTGGTGAGCAAAGGTTTTCTGATGATATCTCCTGCATGAACAAATGAGTTAATAATGGTGTGGAGTGGTTACCTTAACCCTGCTGCTCTGTTACAGGTGGCGATGGTGCAAACAGCTGGTCTGGGGAGGAAGGAATCCAACAAACCACGTGAGCTTGGGGACTGGTGTTTGTAGACACAGTGGTTTTCTGTCTGAAGGTGCTAAGAAATGACAATGGTTACACTGTTCTGATTACACAAACATTAAAGTGATCTCTTTCAAAAAAACACTGGGTCTGTTTTCATCACTTCACTGATCATTAAGGAATGACTTTTTCATTACACAGCACGGTTTTAATAAACACACTGGGCACTCCTATAATTTGCTATAATATGATAAAGAAGATGTACACAGGGTGCAGATAATGTCAGTGGGGTTTAGCTGTGTAAGCATTTCGTATTTGTTTGGTAATTAACTTGTTTTAAACAGTTTGAACAAATGATACTAATAGTGCTGCTGTAATTACTGGAGTGAGTAGCCCTTAAATACTTAGCAAGAAGAGCAAATGCAGCTATTTCTGTAGCTTGTTTCCAGGCTCGCTGTTTCTTCATTATTTTGGCCTCAAACTTTAAATTAAGCATCATAATTTAACTAATACCTCATGAGCACATGCTCATTCTGTGCCAAGAAGGTTAACAGCAGTGTCAGCTGTGCAGCTCCAGGTAGAAGGTATCTTGTTACCTGGTTTGAAAGTGGTGGAAATTTTGCTGGAAGAAAGGCTGGGAAAAAGCCATTCAGGACAGCCAACAAAACAGTCAGAATGGTAGTTTTCAGTCAAAATGTGATGGGCAATATTTTTGCTGTAGTAACTAAAGTGAACAGATCAGGTTGTCATAAAACTAAAAGCAGGGATACAGTTTCACCCAGGGATTTCTGGCCCATAGAAGCAGTAGCTGTGAGCTTAGGGTGGGACAAAGAAAGAAGTGACAGCAGAACATAAATATTATTCCAGCCCTGGATCACATATAAGACTTCAGGGACTGCCCAAGCTGTGATTGCACTTCCCTGTGTAGTTCAGGTAAAGACCTGAATGTTTTAATTATTTCCTGACTGGAAGAAGATGCTGTGCCTTGGTGCTGCCTTGGTGGCATCACAGGGCAGTGTCCCTGTCCCTCCAGTAGCACAGGTGGGCTCTGCTGTCTGGGGTGTAAAATATATAGAATGTAGGATTTCACAGAGGTTGCTCTTACTGAAAAGTCAAGAGTTAAGTGCTCTGAAAAACAGGTTTTCAGAGAAATGTCAGAAAGCAATAGGGTGTCTGGTGCAGGTAAATTATTCTGGATTTTTCCTAGAATCACGACTAATACATACAGGGTTTAATAAAAACATTCAATCTGGGTAATGGAGTATGTAAAACTTGTATGGGATTAATTAGTTTCTTTTTATCTAAAGGTATTTGAGCAGTATGAAGAACAGGTTACTCCAATGTTTAATTAAAATCTTAGAGTTACATTCTGTTCCCAGTGTTTAATGAAACAAAACTTTTTGCCTGATTTTAAGAGCTTGTGTATTAGAACATACTGACATTTCTTATCTCATGTAACATGCATTGGAAATAAAAAGGGTTTTAAAGCTTTCAGAAAACAGGGGTGCATCTTTTTTGAAAACCAGAATCTGTAGGCCATGAATGATCATGGAGTTAAGAGTAGCCACGTACCCTCAGGCAACAGACAACTAAGCAAATTGTTGCTTGACTCTTCAGTGTGGTGCTTAATTTGCTCAAGAAATGTTTGCTGCAGCTCGTTTTTATAATTGTTCTTGCTTTCCAGTGTGTGTCAGAATTGTCTCATTAAAAAAGAGCAGAGTTGATCTGGGAAAACTTAAGTAAACAGGACATAATTTATCAGGGTTTTTTGAGGTTACAAGTTGGTATCTATTAGAGTTAACTATTCATGAGTTTCATTTCAGCAGTACTTGTTTATTGTTTTAATCAAAACCAAAGTTCCTCAGCAGGGATCATCCTCCAACAGGCTGGATTTTTTTCTAAGATAAATGAATGGAAAAAGTGTTATTTCTGTTAGAATATGGTGCCTTTCAAACAAAATAGATACCCTGAACATACCCTGTGATGTTACATGGGAGCACAGATAATTTTACTGTTTTTCTTACAGTCCTTCAGGGGAGGGGAAATAAAACCATTCTGTTTTGATTACATTTGGAGCACACAAAATTGAGTGTTGTGGAATGAGCAACAGACAAAAAACCTGGTTTTCAAACACAATTAATTTAGATTTTCTTAAGTTTTAAAAGAACAGTTGGCAGGAGTCCCTTGGCACTTAACAGCCAACAACCACAAATAAATCTAAAATAGATGAAAGGATTAAAGCAGAAATAAAATATGCAGTGAAGTGAAGAATGGCCGAGTGACAGCTTTTAGCAATCAGAGAGATGGCAATGTCATGGGGTAATTTGTGAGAGAAAACACACTGATTATATGTTATCCCCAAAATTCATGCTGTGACTGGACCTGATGGAGAAGGGGCTGAAGGGATGGAGGAGGAGAAGGCAGCAGTGGTGTGGCCTTGATGCTGACAGGGGACATGGCTGCTGGTCTCTGTTTCCTCACTGTAAAGCACAAGCTTCACATTTAACATAAATGCTGGTTATCATTATTTCTTGATTAGTATTATAAAGCCATTGTATCTACATCAGTATTAAAATCACTCATGCAAACCTATAAATTACTATCATTAATATATCCCAGCTATTAATGGAAATCTGAGGAGTTTTTTCTCTTGCTGGCTGCCATTTCAGCTGAGGCAGTTCTGGCTCTGCTGAATTAGAAGGGAGGAAGGGATATCCTGTGTATCTTAGCTTTTTATAATGAAATAAGTCCTTAATTTGGAAACTTCACTACTTTTCTCCTGAAGGCAGATGGAAGAGCAGTTAATCTTGCAGCTCTTGTCTCCCTCATTTCACATTAGTGAAGGAACTGAGGCACAAAGGAGCTGCTGTTTTCCAGCAAGGAACAATTAAGATGGTATTAGTGTCATGCAGGAGAAGTGTTACAGGTTTGTTTTCATCCAGGTGCCACCTTGGCAAATGCTTTGTGATGATTTCTCAGATGACTCAGGCAGCAACTCTGAGCAAAGAGTGAGGGCTCAAAACACTCAAGGGAGTCTTTGGCCTTCCTCAGGCTCAGCAATGTTCATAGCACCCAACTGACCCTGTGCTGTGAGAGCTTAAGCACATTTCACATGTTCCTGTAAAGAAGGACAAGGTTAACACATCATTTAATGGCCTGGTAGGACAAACATTGACCTTATTTTGTCAGTTTATGTAATTTAGTGCCTTAATTTTACACTTGAAATCAATTTTAACCCAAATGTTATGAACTGATCCTGGTACTGCTTAACATGGTAAGAATTTTACAGGTGGGATTTGATTTAGAGCGTGGCAGGAGGACATACTCGAAGAACATCAGCATTTTGTGCTCCTGTACTCAATTCACAGGAGGAATAACATCTGTCCTGCTTGAGCCCACAAGGTGGGGCAGTGACCAAGCTCAGAGATTATTGAGAGATTTAAAAGTGTTGGAAGATGATTGATTAGGGAAACATGGTTTTATTGCTGGTTCTTTCCCAGTTGTCTAATAAGATTTTCATCTTCCATTACCACGCAGAGAATCCCTCACACAGTGAAAATGTCACTGGCTAATTAGTTGCTAATTAATGTTGCTTAGTGTTGGACCAGCAAAGGCTCTGTTTTTGCTGCTGTGCAAACCTGTTGCAGTGATGGTTCCAGCCCCAAAGTGTTCCTGGTCTGAGCAGACAGCAGTGACACAGAGAGCAGGAGTAAACAGTGGGATGAGGAGCCAAAGGAGTTAAAACTTAATAAAAATGCTGTATGAAAAATGGTTCTCTCCAGCAGCCTCAGGACTTGCCAGCCTGGCTGTGCCTCCTCAGTGGTGGGTGTTGAGCTTCAACTCAGCTGGAGTCAATAAACAGCCCCCAGCCCAGCACCTGTGTGGAACTGAAACCTGAACAAAATACAAATGAGGAAATCACATTATGGAGCCTGAATTTGAAATCCCTGCTGTTTTAATCAAATGGAGATGTTGAAACTTTCATCTCCAATAATCACGACTTTTCCTGTGCGTGCTTTCTTTTCTTTTTGTGCACTTCCTGTCAGTTTTTGCAAGTCAATGCTTAGATTTTTTTTTTTTGTTTTGTTTTCCCCATAACAAGTTTTTTATTTGTAATGATTTGTGGTAAAATAATTGTGTGGCACAGCTGCAGCACGAACTCTAAACAAAAAATGATCGATATTTCTAAAGCTGCCTGTGGCTTTCTGGTGATCTCTCCTTGGTTTTCTTTATCACTTTGATTTTTGAATTACTCCTTTGCTTGTGCTTTCCCAGACCCTGTAGGACAGTGTCTGCAGGTTTGATTTTCTTTGTTTTTCTTGTTTTTTGTACACATGCAAACAGCATGTGATGTTTTGTTGGTGTGGGGTTGTGTCGGGCACTGTTATTAACAGAACGGTGGAACAGGTTTGAGGTTTAATAGCACATTCAGAGACAAACTTCCTGCTAACTCTAAGCTTATCACCCACAATAAAAAATAATAATTTTTTATAAACAGCTTAAATTCTACTAATAAATACCTGAGTCAAGGTAAGAGTGGTATCAAATACTTCTGATAATAATTTGGTTATCAGAGGCTTTATCTGACAGCAAGTGCAGTACTGGTGTTCAGGTGATCAGTGACCATGTACAGTTGTTTAATGCAGCCCACAACAGCAGATGAAATGTTTAATATAATGTTAAATCTCCTGTGTCTCCATCAGGTAATCTTGATTCCAGATTACCTCCCCATTACAGATGAAAAACTGGAGCTTGGAGTCTTGCTGGGGGGGGGGGATGAGAAGAGGGAAGGCAAATTTAGTCAGTCGTTGGATAAAGCAATTTTACTTAACTGTGTCAAATCGGATATTTATTACTTTCAACCATAGCAATAAATAATAAAATCTTTGTGCCAACTGCTCCTTGGGATGTGAAATACCTGGGATACCTGCTGGGAAGGTGATGAGAATTGTTTCAAGGCAAGGAGCAAACTGGGAGCTTTGAGATGTGCAGCGAATTCAGCAGGTCACGGGAAGACACTGTACCAAGGTACCTGCACTTTGAGTTGGATTTGATGTGTATCCAGTCAGCTCCCAACTGGCCTCTTTGCTGCTGCACTGGGGAGGAAGGTGCTCTGTGTTTGCAGGAGGTGAGACAAAGCTTTAGTGTCAGGGCCAGGCTGTTTGTGCTCCAAAACTGGAGGCTGCATCAAGGAGCAGGGATTTCAGAGGTACTGCTTTTATGCTTCAAAAAAGTCTTTGGAGATGACAGCGACACAGTGTCACTTGGAAGCAGAGTAGCAGCTCCGAGGCTAAAGCTGAGGAAAAAGAAGGGTTTTCAGGGAGGAGAGCAGGGCTGAGGGAACAGGAATGACACCAAAATTGGTTGAAGAACTGTTGTGATGAAGGAACAGCTCTGGTCTGATGGCTGCCCCTGCTCTGGGTGGCTCTTGGTGAAGTTCAGCCCATTTTAGGAGTTGGTTTTTTAAGTGGTTGTGTGAAGACCCATTAACTTGTGTCTTTGGAGAGAGTTTGTGGTGCAGAGGGAGGTAGATAGAGGAGGGAACTGCTTTCAAGGGAACTCCTCTTCAAGGGAGCAGCAGGGAGGTCACTGGGTTTGCAGATGGGACATATGAACTATGGGGAAGAAATTTGAGAGTGTGCAATTTAGAGGAAAATGGATAAAGAGAAGTAGAAAATGGCAGTAAAGTTATATTGTACTTGGGAAAACTTTTTCCCTCCAGAGCACCTTCAGGAGCCCAGTCATCATGGATGTGGATTTTTGGTCAGTTCAGAGGGGATATTTGTGCAGAATTGGAACAACAAAAGCCGTCAGATGCAGCAGAGACTTTTTCACTGAAGCCCCTGGGTTCATCCTTCCCAGGCACTTCTTGCTGCTGATCTCAGGGGTTACAGTTGCGTCCAATCAGCCTTGAAACTTCTCTAATCACCCCCCACAGCCCTTGATAATCTGATCACCTGTTAAAAAGCAAAGTCTGCAGGTCTTTGCAAGAAGGGGTTGTCCAATCTGTGTTGAACAGAGCTTGAATAGTCTTAGAGAAAGCCTGGAAGCTGCTCACAGGCTGCTGCAGGGCTGACCCTTAACGAGGAGAAGCTGGTGCTCGTTAGGGCCCCCAGGTGAGGCTCTTCAGATCCATCTTGTTCTAAACGTCCACCTTCCATTTTATGCTCCCCCTGATACCTCAGGCACAGGGCGAGGAGTTGGGGTTCTGTCTTTCTCTTTTTAAAAATAATATTACGCTTATTTAAGTCCTCTTGCTGCTCACAGGATGAAAGGGCAAACTCCTGGGCAGTGCTGGGTGGTTTTGGAGGCAGGTGAGAAAAAGCTGCATTTCTGATGGATGAACAAGCAAGAAGCCTTTGAATCTGTTAGACTGACATGCAGAAGGTCCCAGTTGCAAGAGGAAGAAGAGGTGGTGCCTACATCCACTAGAAGAGGAAATTCAGGTAGGAAAAATTATGATTTCCCAGAGAAGCTGGTGTCTAATCAAACCCTTGAGGTTTTCCTTGAAGTTAAGGAGGGAGAAGGAAATAAGTGGTGGTCATGGGAAAATATGATCCTGGTGCAGGGAGGGATTTCAAGAGAAGCCTGTTGGTGCCTGTTACTTTGAAAGAGTTTTGGTGAGCTTGGAGGTAAAGGGGGAAAAAACCAGATGATTTAAAGGAAGACACATTAAAATAAGGACAAGATAAGAGATCTTTAGACACTTACATATGTAAGAGTTGTACAGCCCAGGATATGGTTTTTGTGGGTACATGGCATTGCTTCCGAAATGTCCTGCTCTGGAGCTTACTTCCTATCAGGAATTACCAGTTGCTGACTCTTGCTGGGCAGTTACCATCTGCAAATGTTGCTTTAATCCCCTTTATGTGAGCTGTGCTGAATCTGGGGGGGTTGGACCAGAGGGGTGACGTTGCTGACACGCAAACCTGGGCTGCTCAGATCGGTCTGTGAGATGTGGTTTACATGGAAAGCTCCTAAATTCCAGCTGCAGTTCCACAGTGTGTGTGCTGCCTGTTGTGTAGGTGTGAGGAAAATTGACCCTGCCTTCTACCACTTCCTAATTAGTATTATCACTTAAAGAAGCAATATCCACTCAGGTTAATGAGCAGGAACGAGGACAGTTCCAGTGAGAGAGGCAGAGAAGAGTGAGTTGAGCTACCTCTGGGGTGGGAAGCTGAGTTTTCTCCCAGGGATGCTGGGAATTGGTTCATTTAGCTCATTGCAGACGTCTTCCCGTGCCCCCAATTCATTGGATGGGCCAGATGTGAGCTGAGGTTGGACCTGAGCTCTAGAAATGAGCTGGAGCGAAAGAGAACTTGTAAGAAATGGAGCTTGCACGTCCTGAAGTGTTGCAATGCTTTAAGCTGTTCTACTGCTCTGTTTTGTTTCTTGTTGGGGATTTTGGGGGCGTTTTGTTTGGTTCTTTTTTTCCTGGCTGAACAATGGAGTGTTTTTTACAGTAACTCTTGCCAGTTTTTGGGAAAATGTGTATCACCCAGTTGGCTCTAGGCTCAGCTGCAAAGTCTCTTCTTCAGTTGCTTGGAAGGGAGAAGTAGGTGCTTTGTTCTTTTGAAAATCTCCCTCTTATAATTTACCTGATTATCCTTTTTTTTTTATCCTTCCCTGAACATAGATGGTGGGTTTTCATGGCAAGGGAAGGCAAGTGAGGGGCACAAAAAAAGGACAAGGTTTGCATTGCAGCCCCCAGCTCTGTGCTGTTTCAGTGCATGTGGTGGAGGGGAGCTCTGAGCCTGCAGGAAAGCACAGCTTCCCCCAGAGCACTTGGGAAAATACTGAGTCTTTAAATTCATAATTTAACAAGCAGGTGGGCACAGTGAAGGAGATGAAATAAAGAAAAAAAAAATAATGGTGAAGTTCTCCTCCTCTTGGAAAGTGATATATAAAGGCACACAGCCTGAAGCTGCTGCCTTTTATGTTGTGTGTTTGAATCCTGTCCACCTCTGGGATTTTTCTGCCTACATCTCTACCTGCAGGATTCTCCAGGAGTTTGGTAAGAGCTGGGGTAGCAGGTACCAGAGCGTGATGCACGGAGATTGATTCTTTACTGCCTTATATTTAATTTCTATAAGCAAGCTGGAATTGCAGGGCTTACCTGGAGGTAGCAGCAAGACAAGGAGCAGCTGCCAAAGAGGAAAAGAGAGGATCATTCCTGTGGTGATGCAGCTGGATTCTCCATATTTGTTATAGCCAATGTCCCTTCTTTATTTTACAGTTTTCCACATATACCCGAGTCTCTGTATATCTAGGAGTTTATACAGGAGTATATTCCAGGAGTTTATACAGACATGTCTGTAATGAGGTGCTTTGAGGTTTAATCACATATTTTTATGTCGTGTTTAGCATTGCTGCCCCTGCTGCTGCTTGCCATGCAAAATCCTAATCTCAGAGCACCTCCACAAAGGTTTCCACAAGCCCAGGACAACTTTGGTTTCCCCTGGAGGAAGGACAGAGCTGACAGGTAGCCCAGGAGCCACGGGGAGAGGCAAAAATAGAGCATCCTCACAGCACATACCTAGAAACAACCAGTGATAAATGCAGGGGCCAAATCTGCAGTGAGTTATATATTGATCTTTCTCTCCTCCTTGTGCTTCTCTTTTGTAAACCTTAAAGCTATTTCTGCTTCCACTAACAACTCACTGAGAGATGCCACATGCAACAGGCTCACTGGCAGTGGATTGCTCATTCCACCTCACCAGATACAGCTAAACCAACCCTCCTTTAAGGATGTTTCACAGTCTCCACAGGTTTATTTTCTCCTCAGGCTGAGTTAATAAAAAAGCAAAGAAGAAAGATGGCACAGAAGCCACAGAATCAATAAGCTATTAGGATTCAGAAGAAAACTCAGAAAACTGCACATATAATTAATTATATGAACGGGTTGCATCTTTTCTGACTCCATGAAATCAGGTCTTCAATTTTATGTAAAACTGTAAACTAAGCTGAAGTTAAAAACTGCTGTGTCTCTGCATATTTACAAGGGAGAAGATAGAAAGTGCAAGCCCAAAACTGCCAGAAGGGACTATAAACAAAGCACCTCCAATTCCCCATCCATCAGGAGTAATTGAGCCATGGGCTTATGCAGTTTACAAGTAAAAAGCTGGCACTGTATCCCTAAATACCTGTGCTGCAGTGCCAACTTGGGATCCAGGGTTCCTCCCGTCCTTTCCAGTGAGCAAAGCTCTTGTGTTCGTCCTTGTGAACAAATTCACTGCTAATATTTTATAGAAACATAAATCACAGAATGGTTTGGGTTGGTAGGGAGAGCCCTGATCCTGGCCAAGACCTGCAGCATTGCCATAAACCTCAAACCAATAGGATCCATCAGCTGCTTTTTGTTAATTTGGTTGTGGTAAAAGGGAAGTTTCACAACGGGGCAGAGTATTTGCTCATTGAAATGTGGGAGATAACTGAGGGCCTGATCCATCCATCCCTGCTCCTGGGATGCTGGTTCTTCTCGGTGCTCAGGATTTGGTATCTGGCACTTTTTTCCTGGACCCTGGAGTATTTTGGCATTGGCCTTATCCCTCCACCAAGGAAAATGATTGCACCAAGGATTAGACACATCCCAACTGCAGTGTAATTTTGGTTGAGCTCCGTGACCAGCAAGAGCTAAAACCCCTCAGGTTTCTGACTGTGCTTGCTAAGTGTTTTGTATGTAAAGCAGGTAGTCCTTGAGGGATAATACTTCCATTACTTTTCCAGATGCTGCTGTACACATTTCCCCTATCAGCTGAGCTCGAGCAGGCTATTTTCTATCTCAAGGGCCTGTGTTAAACACACTGGCATGAGCTGCCAATAAATAATGCAGAAGATTCCCCTAGCCAGGACTTTTCCTTCTATTAGTAAGGGGAAAAAATACCAGACTTGAGGTAGCATGGGAGCTGCTGAAAGTTTTAACCTAAACTTCTCCTGGGTTTTTACATGGTCAGTTTTTTAGTCCCAGATGTTGTGGGTGAGATTTGTCCAGGTCTCGCCTTTCTCCCCTGTAACCCTCTCCAGAGCCACCTTCTCCAGGGGAAAACTGCATCCTGCAAACATCTTCTTTTAGCTCCTGCTGGTTTCTTCTCAATTTAACCAGCTGAAGCAGGAGCTGATTTTCCTCACAATAACCAGAGTATTCCTGTGGGTTTTGGTGTGACATGGCTCACAGGCTTCAAAAGCACTCCCCAAGTGTTATGTTTTAGGTGGAAAAGGCTTGGTTTTGTGTGTGGCCTGACTCATAATTTTAGGAGACACCCTGGGGCATATATAGGGCAGATGGACCTGTCTGCTCAGGAAAATGGCAGTCCAGCATATCTAAATTTTGGACTCTGGGATCTCTATCAGATTTTGATGTAGCTTCACTCGGGGCAGCTTGGGATGATCTTACCTTAGAGCAGGAACAGCAGGCTCTGCTCAGGAGGGTCCTCACTGAACATCTACCATGGCAAGTGTAGAAATCTTTCCTGGTCCCTTCCCAGCCCTCTTTGTGCTCCTTAAGTGCTGCATTTTCCAATAAATATCTATAATGGTGATAGAAATCAGCTGACCTGCTGCTCGCTGGGTTTTCAACCAGGTCAGCTTTTTCCTGTTTGAAAAGCGTGTTTTTCATATTGAACCCCCACCTTCTGCAGCAGTTGTGATTGATTATTCAGTCACCCATTCCCCCAAACCAGCCATTTCCTACAAACCTGCTTCTTGACAACCCAGAAGCTGAAAAATATGGATGTAAAAAACCCCAAAATAGCACGTACCCACTACCTCCTCCAGTTCAATTCCTATTTCAGTTCTCCCCTGGAGTGCTCTGCAATCCTGAGGAGCACATGGGAAATCCTCCACACACTGAAAATATGTATTTTATTCTTAAGGCTTGGAAGACAATGAAAATAAATACTACACAAGTTGGGGTTTCTAAGGCAGGGAGGAGGCTGCATCAGGGAAACCTCAGTCCAAAGCCCAGTCCTTTTGCAAGTACAGACAAATCCATTTGCCTGCCCCGCCCAGGCACCCTCCTGTGTGCCCAGTATTTGATTTTTTTCCTCTGAATAAAGAGCAGGAAAGATGAGGGAGGGGGGAAAAGATGAATTATCTTAAAGCTGGGCATGATGGGTGTAAGCAAAATGGGTGAAAATGTGAGTAGGCATCAGGGAGAAGGACTTGGTCCTGGTGGGGAAGGGATTGCACCTGTGTGGAGAAGCTTTTCTGGTACAAGCAGAGTGTGGGTCACAGAGGGGTGAAATAAGTGAGCAGCCTCACAGCCAGCCCTGCACTGAAATTTCTCTTTGTCTCTTCTGCCCATTTAAAGTCTCCCAGCTGGGAGTTTTCCTCCCTGTGACCCAAACCTGTTGTATTTCTTATTTTTTGGCCAGCTTTGTGTGACAAGCATCAGCCACGATGTGCTGCCTGGGTGTGTGCAACCCCATGTCTTGAAATCAGTGGCCATGGGGTGCTGTAAGGGAGGGGAGCAATCCCCATTGAGCCTTTAACTCCACACATCATCACCTTAGAAGGCCTCTGTTCCCCCAGGGCATTGAAGGAAAGGCTGGTCCTGGTGTCACAGGGTCATCAGCTCCTTTGCTGGCAGCTGTTGAGCATTTGAGAGCATTTCATGAAGCCGGAGCTGTGAGACTCACATCACTGGAGGCTGTTGGAGCACTGTGAGTGACACATCTGGTTTCCTGTTTGTCCTTCAGAACTTGAGGCTAAAGACATTTAATAGAGCTGGAAAGACCATCTCCTCTTGCTGTGTGCAGTCTGCTGGTGGAACACGGCCCCCAGGCAGATAAAAACTCAGCTGCCCCTGGAGCGAAGGAGGAGTGGGATCACAGGATGACATCCATGTACCAGAGAGGTCAGGGGGAGATTAAATCTGTTTCTCTCCAAGGAACTTTTCACTGGAGAGGTTAGGTCAGTTGGTTTTTTTCCCTCTTTATAAGCATTATTCCATGAATACTGCTAATAAGGTCAATTAGTTTCCTTGGCAATAGCGGCTGACGATGTGCTCCCAGTTAATGGAACATGGGAGTCTCTCTGCCTTTCTGAGGACATGAGTGGTCCTTGCACAAGGTCAGGAGTCTCCTCCTCTTCTGTTGCTGAAAAGGGGTGTGCTGAGCCACGGGAGAGCCCCAAAACCTTTGTGCCTGACTGCACAGTCAGTGGCAGTGGGATAACCCGGTGTGGTGCCATTGCCTGGGACAGCCCCGTGTCCCCCTCAGACACTGTAGCCTCCCCCCCTGTACCCTTAGTCTTTTGGGTCACTTTTTGGCCTTTCCTCTGCAGCAGTTTTGGGTTGACATTTGCAGCCTTCTGCTCCTCTGCCAGGGGCTGGTGAGCAGCAGCAATGCTTTTGGCCAAAGTATTTTTGAGCTTCTTGACGTCCCCAGCAGTGCTTTCTGTTGCTTTTGTGCTTTCCCACATGCTCCGTGCTTGAGGATGACCCTCCCCAGCCCTCTTGCCTGCTTCCAACTGTCCCCCAGGAGCTTAACCCTCATTTTAAATGAATAATCACCTTCAAAACCTGAACAGGGTTTGTGCAAACTCTTCAGAGATAACCCAGCTGCAGCGAGCCCTCTGGAGCGTGCGGCACCAGCCCTTTCATGCCTCTCTCATTCCTCTCTCCTTCCTCGCCTGCTGTTTCAATTCCCCTCGCTGTGGGCTCCTCAATCTGTGCAGAATGATTTCCAATTACATTTTTGTTGCTGAAGGCATAAATCTTCTCCCCCAGACTAGTTTGTTTCATGCCCAGGCAGAGCTGTGGTGCTGGTGGAGATCACTAACCAAACCAGGCTGGGGTGTTTTATGGACTTCTTTATTTTATGGTGGCCATTTCCTCCCCTCTTTGACAAGAAATGACCTCAGCCAACTTTAATGTTCTACCAGCAGTGATTTTTAGTCCTTGAATCCTTCTTCTAGGGCCTTTTAAAAGCTTCTAACCCAAAGCAGCAGCACAGGGAACATTGATTATATACAGAGTGAGCCCCGAGCTTGTTTTGATGCTGATGAGCTGAGAAGGGAAACATCTCACACTGCTTTCTTAAAAAAAAAAAAAACAACAAACAAAACCAAACAAAACCCACTCTTTACTGAGCCCACAGGATCATCATTATCCTGAAGTGCACTAAATGGATAATTGAACTAATCCACACTGTGAGGAAGGGACTGATTAGCCAAAGCCTCTTGCTTTTATAACCAGTAACTGTCTCTACTAGAGCTCTGTTTTTTTCCTTTTTCTATGAAAGTAATTTGGTGCATCCTTCAGCATATACAGATATATTGATGGAAGGCCCTTTCTAGTTCTTTCCTTGTCTCAGAGGGGCTGAATGCTCGCTGGGCACAGAGGTGCTGGCACAGCCTCTCAGCACCTGTGGAGCAGAGGCAGCTCAAGTGGTGCAATGTCTGCACAGGGCGAAGGGCTTTTCCTTCAGTGCACTGAGACTTGGAGATAAATACCCTGTGGAGCACTATGCCATTCTCATCACTCCTTTCTCCCATATTATTTTACACACTGGTGATATTTAAAATTTAACTCTTTCTTTCATGATGCTCCTGTGTCCACCTTGTGCCCACCCTGAAGAATCCAGCCCATAAACTGGGCTATTTATTTCTCCAGCCCAGCTCCAGTGACCCTTTTTTTTTAAAGTCCCCTGGGGAACCCAGACCAGAGCTCTTAGCTCTCCTCTCGTTTTTGCTGGGCAGAGGAAAAAAAAATCAATGCTGGGTCTTTATTAAACATTGTCATTTATTTTGATTACGGATAGCTCCTTTATTTCAAACAGAACAGTTTATTCACTGCAAAGGTTTTTCATGCCTGTTGGAAAGAGTTAGAATTAAAAAAAAAAAAAAAAAAAAAAAAGGAAAAAGGCTTGGATACATGCAAATCATACTGAATGTTGCCAAATGTCTTAAAACAAGTAACAGAGTTTCTTCTAAGTTACCTACTTGCAAACGGAGGAGGAACAACCACTGGCAGCATGAAGCCCCTCTGGAAAAAGCTTCCAGGTGCTGGGATGTTACATGGACAGAGCCAAAGGCACGACCAAAAGTCTGTTTGCACCCAGAAAAAGCAAAGCCAGAGTCACTGTTGGGAGCCAGGAGAATGATCTGTGAGCTGGGAAGGGCTTGGAACAAAGAAAGGGGCTCCCTCTCAGCAAAGGGAGTCACGTCTGGTCCATAGGGGAGAGGAAGCTTTTCGCACTTTCCTGCCCTCCCCCAAGGTTTAGGATCAAATGAAATTCTGGTTCAAAAGCCAAGGTGCACATTCCAGCGCTGCTGCTCTGGGGTGATCCATTTTCCATCAAAAATAAAGTAAAATCAAACCCATGTCTCTTAGAGAAAAACAGAAGGACGTTTTAGAAACAGAGCACTTCTGGTCCAGGGGGCAAAGGACACAGCTGAGTGACCCAAAGCCTTTCTGAAGCTTTAAATCCCAGCTGGCTGGGACTACCCAACCCTCAGTGGCAGTGACAGAGGGATGAACCCCAGGATTGATTTTCCTTTTAAAAACCTTCAGTATTGTGGTCTCTTGTCAGCAACAGTAATGAGCCTGAGCTGAGCACTCCATGTTTTGTGCATCACTCCCCAAAATGGATCACATACTCCCAGCATTGCTGGTGCGAGTTCCAGAAACCGCATGAAAAGCTCTGGAGTTATTACAGCAGCACAGCTGGTGGGAAACTGGTTGTTACATCTGAATAAATACTGGGCAGGCACAAGTGCCAGCCTGATTTCGGTAAGGCTGGAGGGTGAGGGTGGTGTCCAGGCACACTGCGGGCTGGGATTTAGCTCCACACCAGGAAAGCAAAGCTCTCCCTCCAGGCTGGCTCACAATATTAAGAAAAACATCCCTGGTTAGTGTGTGACCAGACTTTTGTTGTATCTCAGTAGATACCAGCTCCTGAAGTCAGGACTGGAAAGGAGTTAAGGTTTATCTCAGTGGCAGCCCCCTCTGGGGTGACTGCTGTCTGTCCATCACGTGTGGGAGAGCAGCTGGGCCTGGTCAGATCCAGCACTAAGGAAAGGGAACCCTTCCCTGCACAGTCTGGGCACCTTCCCTCTCCTTTTTCCTGCTCTTCTAAGACCCTTGTGGAGATGCATTTTTGAGAGAACCAAAAGCACAGCACATCACTAATGCTCAAAAATACCCGGGCAGCTTTTATAAAATACAAATATTCAACATGATCACCTTTACCTGTTCTTTGAAAAGAAAATCATCGACATTCATGGTACAGGGGGGAGGCAGCAGTCCGGGCCCCCAAAGGATCCCACCGTGTGATCCAACCCTCTGCCAGGACCCCCAACACCGAGGTCTTGGATTTAAGCAATCCTTGCTCAACACACTCACCCAAGAGCCCCGGAGCTGGACATCATGTCTGTGGTGTCCCAGCACCTCGTTCTGAGTTTGGGAGCTCCCCGGCCTCGGCCGTTCTGTCCGTCTGCTGCAAGTCTGTGCTGTCAGTCTTGCCTGGTGCAGCTCGCAGGTCCTCCTGGCTCTCAGCCAGGCCATCCTGCTCCTCCAAATCGCTCACCTGACCCTCCCCGAACTCCAGGATGGTCGGCAAATTGCCTTGCTTTGGGCACCGCCTCTTCAGGCTCACCAGGAAGGGCTGTGGCAAGGAGAAGATGTCCACGTTGTTGCCGAGGTCGATCCAGGTGACGCTGGGGAACTTCTTGGGGTCCTTGAGGGTCTCGGTGAGGTCCCGCAGGATGGCCTTGGTGAGCCGGTTGCCGTTGAGGGAGAGGGTGGTGAGGTGGGGGAGCCCGCAGAGCGCCGGCAGCAGCTGCAGCAGCATGTCATCCGTGAGCTCCGTGAAGCACAGCTCCACCGTGTCGATGTGCTCCGAGCTGTGCTGCAGGTAGGACGTCACCCGCTCCAAGTCCTTCAGCGTCAGCGGGATGCCCGACAAGTCCACGGTGTTGTCCTGGGGCTTCCCCATCAGGACGGCTTTCAAGCTGGGGCAGGAAGGAAAGGAGAGGGACGTTAATGTGAGGGGGTGTCTCTGTGTGGGGGCATCGCTTTGGGCTCCGTGGCCGCCCCTGGAGAGAGCAAGAACGTGAGTTATTTGTGTAGGATGTTCAACAGGGGCTGATAATCAATTCTGTAGAGGCCAGGAGTGTGTCTGTGCAGTTGTGGGGCAGAGAGATATTTCAAGGCTGTTTATTGATAGAAAATGGCCAGAAACAAGGAGACCATGTTCAAAACCCATAATTCAGAAAGAGTGCAGAGTTCTTTCTTAGAGCCACTGCAAACCCGTGGAATAAGGAGGCTGTCCTTTTAGAGGCTATCCTTTTAGACAATCTCCTGGGTGCTGTTTTTAGACCAGAAACATCTCACAAATCCTGACCAGGTTGTGATGGGGAGGCTGGGAGAGGTGAAAGATGTCTTTTAGGGCTCCCCTGGTGATGCCGGATTACCCTTTGTGGTCTGTTTAGCAGTAATTTGTTCTTACCCCTCCTTTGAAGATCTTATTACAAGGAAGAAATGGATGTAGATAAGTGCTGGGATTAAAGGCAACTTCCATCTAGAGGCTAAACACTAGGAAAACAGGTTCTCTTCCCAGTTCCAATTTGCACTTTAGCTGTGGCAGAAAGGGAGGTGATTTCACAGAGCCTCCTTGGCAAGACCAGGTACTGAAATTGGAGCTGGATGTAATTCCTGTGCAAAAGTCCTTGATGATCACCTTGATGATCACCTTGGATCACAGTCATTTCACATGAACTATTTGTTTTCAGGGAATACTCCACAGGAAATAACTAATTTTGAGACTCTTTTTGTAGGTCTTTGAGCCCTTTACAGGCTCACATGACCCAGTGCAACCTTCCTGCTCTGACTGCCTGTAATGCAGTGAGCAAAATGCCTGAATTTCACCTAAACTAGGCTATGCACTGCTAAAGTCTACTTAAGGACATTAATTCCCCACTCCCCAGCCCCTACTTTATGCCCCAGAATCTGCTCATCTGCTGTGTGTGTGTTACTCATGGATTTTATGTCTGAAGAGAGGAGCTTGTCCTGGCTGTGGTCGGTGCTGCTGGGGGGTCACTGCTGTGGGCTGGAGCCAGGTGGGAGGGAGAGGCCAAAGGGACATTGTGGGATCCAGGAAAACAGCAAGTCTTCCCAAAAAGTGCTTGAAAGGCACAAGCCCAAATGGCCACTGCATGAATTAATTTCTCATCCTTAAAAAAGTGGGTTTGTGCAGCAGTTGGGCAATTTCTGAACCATTAAAATGAGCGACTGATTTCTTGCTAACCTCCTAAGTACCTGGGAGACCTGTGGGTAATTTTGATCCATCATCCTGACAGCAGCCCTGGCACAAAGAAATTGTTGGGTTACAGCACCAGGTGAGTGAGTGGGGCAGCTCAGCAGGTTCTGTCCATTGTGTCCACCCTTGTGCCGAGGGCTGGGACAGCATCTGTCAGTCCCTGGGCTGTGGGAGCTCAGCACTGCCCATCAAACCCTCCATCAGGGCTAAGCCTGGCTTTGCAAGGGGCAAAACCTCACTCTGGCAGCCCAGGCTGCTCAGACTAAGCCAGGGCAACTTCTAACTTAGCCTTTATTTTTTCATGCAGACGCAGGTAAAAAACTTTCCAGCCTAAAATCGGTGAGAGAAAAGTTATGTCAGCTAACTGATCTAAATCCCCTTTGCCTAAGGCAGGACCCTGAGCTGCCACAGGTTTTAAATCAAAATTGACAGGTTGAATCTAAGCATTGCTCACCCAAAGAGTTGGGTCCTGACTTGGACAGTGTTAGTTATGTTAAACAAGCTTTAAGACTACGAAATAGCTCAAAATTTCTAGGAGCAAACAGCTCCTGAAGGTCTGATAGGAGTAACTTAGGTGGGGGATCAGTCCTCAATAGAAGGAGAATGAGAAGGCTTTTAAAAAGGTTACAAAACTGATGTTTTAATGGTTTTCCTTGTTTAAGAGGTTTGGTGTTTAGTTTGTGGGGGGTTTTTTGTTGTTATTTTGGTTTTTTTTCTTATGGTAAGACAGATCCTACAGTGCTAAGCTATTATTAAGTGATCTGGGGCCACGCTCCAGTGGGCAGGTCAATAATGTCCACACATGTGGGCTCTCACTAAACTCTCCTGTGCCTTGGGGACACATTTCTCTGCTGTGGTGGCACTTCTGTTAGTGGCAGTTTGTGGTTTGCTGGGTTGGCTGAAACCTCAAACACACCCCCAGAGTCATTCAACAAAGTCTATACTTAGCCCTTTACAAGGTCTCGTTTAGCCTGAATGTGGGCAGAAAACAGCTGTTAATGTGAGGTGCTTCTCTGTACTGGTAATTTTTGGCCAATACTGGGAGAGAAATCAATGAAAGAGTATATTTATTATTATAAAAAGAATAATTTGGTGTTCATGTGTTGGCAGCTACTTCTCTGTGATATGTACAGCCACATAATTTTTTGGAAGCAGCCCCATCTGGAACCAAGGTGATGCCTCAGTAACAAGCTCTTCCCACCCAAAAAACCCAGATTACTCTTGTCCTGCAGTCTTCGAGCACCAAAGCTGTTTATAGAGGTATCTCACTATATATAAATATAAATAAAGCACAAAGTACCCCTCTGTGTAACTGATAACCATTTAATAGCATGGCTAAAAAAATAGGGGTTGATCCTTGTTTTATCCAGCATGGATATCCCCTGCTTGGAGTGATGCTGCCTGTCTGCCATCATCTTGTGGGACTTCTGGTGTGGCTTTAAATTAGCAAAGCCAAGGAGATAATGAAAAGAGAATGGGGATAATTTTGGGGCAGTTCTTTTTCGTGTGTGTGTTTTGAGCTGCTTTCAATGCTGCTCCACAATTATTTTTTTTTTCCCTTGGAGTATGTGTATGATTTCTGCCAGCCAGCAAAAGAGGATTTCTCCCTAGGGCTTTTCCCCCTGCTGATGTATCAAAGGAAATCTCCTGAATCCCCAGGTCAGAGCAGCCCTGGGCTTGTCCTGGGGGGATGGTTTGCTCTCCTGCATCAGCCCACGTTCCTTCTGTCCCTCGGGAAACAAACCAACCAACCAACCAACCCCAAACATGACTCAATACAAACAGTTCTGTGGATATTCTGAGCCATCCCATGGAAATGAGGGGGATATTATGTTAACAAACAGCTGTAACAACTTGTAGCCCTGCCATAAAGTTGGCCACAGAATGGCCCCAAATCTCTGGAGGAAGATCTTACAAATCCCTACGAGCTTTAGTGGGGGATCAGTTACACCCACTTGGTTTCATCCTGATGTTTTATGAGGCTATTCCATAGGGAAAAACACTGATTTTTTTTTTTTTTTTCCCCCCAGCTGAGGTTTTGACCAATGTAATGAGAGGATTGGGAATAAAGCCCTGCACTAAGCTCCTGATAACACACTGGCAGGATGCTGCTTTATACACACTCACGCTGAACTAAAAGCTATTTTACATGCAGTGTGGAATCAGATCAGAAAAAAAAAAATCCCATAAACAGGAATATTGATGTTTAGATCAAACAGAATGAAAAGAAAGGGATTTCCTCTTGGTTTAAAATTCATGACATTTCTTTCAAGCACTGCACGAATCGTGACATGAGACACCAATGTGTCATGTACTGGAGGATAATTGGGCTGTTGAGCCTCTTCCTTGCAGGGCAAAGGAATAGCTCAAGAAAAATGAAGAGGCAGCCTCATAGAGTGAAGAATTACAGTAAGAAATTCATATGATACCTGGTGAGAAAACTACTTACGAAAATACCAGCAAAACATTATTGAACATAATGAGTCACCAGAAAAAAAAAAAAAAAAAGGTAAAATACTGAGATGAAAGACTTGTCCTGAAATGCTGGTGGTATCAAAGATAAGTGCTTTTTCAAAGTCTCTGCTCCAAATGATGGCAGTCAAACACTGGAATAGATATTTGGGAAATGGAGGGAAGGAATACAAACAAATGCTGCAAATGCAGGTCCTCTGTTAGTAAATAATGTTCACTAAATGGTTGAGCTCCCCCCAGTCTCAGACGAGGAACAGAGACAGAAAACATAATTATTTAGCTTAAATGAGGAATCTGGCTAAGGTGTATATAATAATGTATTATATGTTGAATATCCTATATTCTATAACATATATATAATATTTATATAATAATGACTAAAACAGAGAAGATGAGAATGAACTGCTCTTTTTTCATCTCTGTTAGTGCAGGACCTGAGGACACCCACTGATGCTGAAAGACTAAACTCCCAGTGGATAAAAGGGAAGGAGTGAGTACACAGAGCTCAAATTAATCTTGCCATTCCAGCCACGGGATATCACTGGGATCAAGGGCTTTGTGGGAGGTCTGAAGCAGACAGGGCACTGCTGTGGCTGAGAATATCAAAAGTCATGTTAAGATTTAAAAAAATTAAAATAAAAAATTAGCTGGGTCTGTGTTCTGGGAAGTAATTGCAGAAATTCTGCAATTCACCCCAATGGGGCCCTTTTGCTTTGCTGTGTGAGCAGCCTGTGGTGGGACAGCAAGGGCCAGGGGGCTTGGAATGCCGGTCCAAAGGCTGTGTCAGGACCTGGGGGCACGTGAAAATACACCTGTATGTGCCTGGGTGTGTCTTTTGTAGCTGGTCCTTATTTAAACTACGGAGAGGCACCACAGACCCAGAGCAAAAACACTTCTACTTATGCCAGCAGCAAGGCCAGGGCTGTGCTTCCCCAGTTCAGTTAAAAAAACTCTTTTAGCAGGTTTGTGATGCTGCCTGGTTGAATAATTTCCTCTCCTTTTCCTTTCTTTTGTTTTACAAAAACCCAACACTCATCATCGAAACGTGACAGATGTGATGGGACAGATCCCAGAATAATGCAGATAGAGCCCAGGTCAGAACTGGAGCTGCCAAATTCTCCAAAATTCAGAGACAGGAGATTCTACAATGGCCCCACCACAGCTCATCCTCAGCTTTTACTTCACTCCTTCAGTTTTACACACACTCCAGGGTCTGTGTGTGGCTGTGGTTACTCAGTAGCTCGTTCAGATCCTTGTTTACCACCACAGAAAGGTTTAGAGGTTTATTAACAGCACAGTTTAAAGTCTCTGTTCCTCACTGCCTTTAGAAATGAACAGCTTGGAAAGATTTCACTCCTCTCCTTAGAGAGATTCAGGGTAAAGAGGATTTTTAAAATATATAAATATAAAAATATGTAACTTTAAAGCCCCTTTAGAGCTTACCAATAAATACATTCAAAATTCCAAAGTCTTTACTGTTAAGAGGGAAGGTACCAGGGGGGATTAGTTATTTTGGTCTCTTCTTGTTCCAAGAGCCTTTCCAGTTTTGCTAAGGTTTGCAGTTTTCATGTCATTAAGTCTAGACACCCCCTTTGTTAACATCCTTCCCCTCCTCCCAAAATCCCAGCCCAATTCTCCAGTGAGTGCCATCGGATTTGGGGGGTAGGAAGGGCAGGTTGGTCAACCTGGAGCTCATCTCGGGGGGCTGTTTCCTCATCATTTTGTCCCTGATGTTTGACGTGAAAATTAACTTTATTATGGCCATTTACAAAATAATTGTGCCTGCAGGGAAATGCTCTGTGGGAATCACATCCCTAAACAGGATCTCCCATTGCCAAGGAGAAACCAAACACTGGGCTGTTTCTTGGACAACCCAGCACAGTATTTATTTTTTTTTTTTAAGCAGCTGAAGAGCAAACCTGGAGGGAATGCTAAAATTTCCCCTAAATTTTCCTCTTGCAGCAGGATCCCCAGCGTGGCACGCCGGGAATGATGCTCCCAGTGACCTCCTCTGCGTGTCCAAGTGCACAGGCTCCTCCAGGAATAACTCTATGTTGACATGGCTTCCCTTCCCAAATCCCACTGCATTTTCTTTGGCTCCACACCAAGGCCTGTTCCACCTCTACTCCAGGCCTAAAGCTCAATAAGTGCACGGGGTATTTGATGGGAAGGGTAAATTCTGGGCATCCAAGAGCATCCTGTGCACCAGGAGAACTGACACGGGGCTCGTGGCTTTGGCCATGGTGTGGCAGGGGAAGGATTGATGGTATCAGAAGGATCTTGATCAATAAATCCTTCCCATCATAATGATAAAAGTCAAGCAGCTGTGATTTATACTCCTTTACTAAATTCATAGGATCACCAAACAGTTTGGGTTAAAAGGGACCTTAAAGATCATCTTGTTCCAACCCCCATTACTTCATGGGGTGATGCCTCCACATAAAATTCTAAAAGCTCATGACACAAATATCAAGAAGAAGTGATTTTTAGCCCTGAATGAGTGTTGACCTTTTCCACCAGCCTCAACTCCTTCACCTCGACCCATCTGATGAAGAGCCAACCACCAGAGAGCAGTGTCACCTCATGAAGCAGTGTCACCCAACAGTGTCACCCAAGAGAGCAGTGTCACCTCACAGAGCAGTGTCACCCAACAGTGTCACCCCACAGAGAGTGGTTTAGGGGTGGGCTTGGCAGTGCTGGGTTAATGGTTGGACTCGCTGATCTTAGAGGTCTTTTCCAACTTCAATGATTCAATAATTCCTTGGAAATGCCCCCCCAGTCAAGCCCCACCATCAGCCCACCCTCCCCTGCAGCTCTCACCCGTCTCAGCTGCTGCGTCACAACCTCTGTGGTATTTAGTAAAAGGACCTAATTAAACTTTTAAAAGCAACAAGCTTCTTGGAAAATGAAGCACTGCTATCAGGAGAAGCAACTTGATAAATATCTCCAGCAGGGACAATTAAGCAGCAGAACTCTCATTTGCATGAGGCACATCCAGCTCCTTGTCATGGTCCAGAGGAGCCTGGATCCAGACACGGAGTGAAGTGACAGTCTCCTGCTCTGTTTGAGAACCACCATTTCTTTGTTACAGGAATGGGGATTTCCCCCCCCCCCCCCCCAACTTGTTTTTAATTTCCTGCTAAACAAAATTCTAAAAATAAGCACTTGGGATCCATCAGAGTGCTTTGCTATAATTATAACTCTATTTAACTTATTGCAAAAAAGAAATGTAAATATACTGCTGCTGGAGTACTCCATTTTTCTATCCTCATCCTCCTCAAAATAAAATGTATTTGTATCACCCCTTGTATGACAAATTTTGCTCTCAAGCCTGCGTTTCCCTAAAGAGAAACTGTGCTGGAGTATTTTCAACAAATTCTACTCCAGCGTAATAAGAAACTGCAGCTGACGCCCCATTAATAACCTGCATTTGCAGAAAAGGCAATTTGCACAAGTGCCAACAGAAAAACAATCAAGAATTCAAAGGAAAACATGTTGGGCTTGTTGCTTCTGTAAATGACCCCCTGGAAGAGAATTGGCCCAAAATAAGAATTTATTCAAGGCTGCATTATAATAAACGATAGTTTGCAATAAAACAAACAACATTTTGTTTAAATTCTAACACAGGAGAAAATAAAAGAAAAGCTGAAAGGACTCTTGGAAAGGGACTTTTACGATTGAGTAGCTACAAAAATACCCAAGTCACTGTGGATTTACATGAGCAATGCCCCACTAGGGAGATAGGAAGCTGATGTGCTCTGGGTTGCTTGGGAAAAGGACCTTTGAATCGATTTGCAATCCTCAGTGGCCAAAGGAAAGGGGCCACAGGAAGAGAAATCACCAGTAAATTGCTCATAAAAACATTACAATTTGCTGCCAGTACATTTAAAACAACCAGTGAGTTGAAAGGAAGAGGAGGAAAAAGAAAAGGGTGGGAGGGAGGGAGAGGAAGGGGCTGAGATGGTGAGGGATGGGAGATCCACAGGGATGGATTGAGAATGACAAGGCAGTGCCGGCTGGGGCTCCAGCCCCTTCTGCAAAAGCAGGATGGATGGTTCCCTGAAATCCTTAATTTCACCTCTCCCTTGGCTTTTTTACTGCTTTGTCCTATTTTTGCAAGGAATGACCCTGAAACAGGCTGGATGTGACCCCAGTGTGGGGTTGGGGCATGTGGCTGCTCCTGCTCTGTCCCCCTGACCACAGATTTTAGAGAAAAATTAGTTTTGACATGCTGAGTCTATTTGCAGATGAAAGGGGCTGTTGTTAATTATGTCCATCCTGCTCTGGAGCCCCGGGAGCTTTTGGGTGGTGGAAACACACACAGTCAGGCTCCAGTTTACTTCTGCCCACCAAAATCTTCTCCCAGCCCTCAAACCTGCCCCTGGTGCCATCAAACAACAACAACAAAAAAAAAAAAAAGCCCAGGAAAAGTTTGCAGAGAACTCCACATACCCAACTGAACAGGCTCTCGCTGAAGGTTTGAGGTTCACGCTTTGTAGGGGCTGTTTGTATTTCCTGTTCCTTGAAATAAGTTGAATTCCATTAATTCAAAGGGGACGAAAACAGGATTTTTGGGGGTGGGGAGATGAGGGGAGAGAAGCTTCAACTCTGATCCTCCAGCCCAGTTTTCTCATCAGAAACCAGCCCAAAGAAATAAAAAAAAAAACCCGTCTCCCAACTCTCTTCCTGCAATTAGGGAGTGATCAGCTGCCAAAGTGTGTGCCTGGGGCTTCGCTTTCCCTAAACTGTTTATTTTATTGGAGCACAGATCACATTTGGAAGAGTTTAGGCAGGCTGAGGTCCCCTATTGCCTGTGCTGCTCTGATGAGAGCCAGAGCACGAGAGGCAGCCGCCAGCCTGGCTCCCAGGGTCCCTGTTTGTCCCTCACACTGTTTGGGAAGAGGTTTTCTCCAGAGCCAGGAGCTGGTATCACCTCCCTCTTTTTCCCTTTCCCCTCTTGATCCTTGGCTTATCTTCCTTCCATGCCAAACCCCTGCCTTTCCCACTGCCATCCCATCACCTCTGGTGTCCAAAGTGAGGGTCTGAAGCTCGACATGGGTCCTGACACACACACAGAGGTGGAACAAAGGGAAGCCACCACCTCCTGCTCCAGCCTGACCCCGGACACATTTCAGACAGCTGGTTTTTTGGGGGGGACATGTATCACTTCCCCATCCAGGGTGGAGGATGGACAGACCTGCAGTTGTCCCTAGCTATGGGGTTGGTGTCCTCCAACCACATCTGGGGGGTCAGGACCTCCCCCCAGCTCTCAGTGACAGAGCACAGGACACCCAGGAACTTGTGCTGGGGGAGCTACATGTCGAGAAGGTCTCACTTGCAGGAGTAACCAGTTGCCAAATGAAGAGGAGACAGGCAAATTGAGGCAGCCAAGAACCTTTCATCTAATGTTTGGCCTTGCTATCAGTTTTGATCATAATTTGCACATCTATCGAGCCAAAAAAGTCCTGTTTTGCATTATTTTCAATGAACAGATGTTACATCGGCCAAGAAAGCCCTTGTCCTGTCGCTGTCCTGCTTCCCCTCAGGGGCACAGGATACTCACAGAGGGAGGAGATCCCTGGGTTAAGCTAATGAGACCTGACCAGCGTGTGGCTCCTTCCTCGAGCCCTCCCTGCACCAGGGATGCATCTGCTTTACATTAATGTGCACAGCAAATAATGGGTCCCACTCAACCCAGCAGAACAGAGCGACCATTGTAACCTCAGCTTTCATCAAATGAGGAATAACAGGATACAACCTGACCCACTGCTAGTTCCCTGCTCGTGTCTTCAAAAGAAAAAAGGGATATTTTTTGTAGGTTTTTCATATTCTGTTCCAATGAGAAGATTTAATAGTGCTCCTCCTCTGTAAGTACAGCAAAAAGTTGCCCACTGCAGCAGGGGTAGAACCTGACTTATTGGCATCCCGAGGGTTCCTTTTCCCACTGGGCACAGTTCCTTGTGCAGTTTTGCTCCACCTCCCAAAGTTATTTCATTTTAGCAGCCCCTTCCCTGAGCGCAGGATCAGCAGAAAGCAGCCATGGCCATTTCTGGGGCTGCAAAGCCAAACAAAGGAAAACAGGCAACAGGGAACAGCTTTAACTGCCCAAAGAAAACCTCCTCTTCCCCCAGCACTTCATTGCTTTTGGCAGGTTATTTCCTCGCTGATGCTGGAGATTTCAACGTTCAGCTTCCCCCTAAAGATGAAAACAGAGCTAAGAGGTGGAGCTGGCTGCCAAGACGCCTTTTCAGTGGGCAGAACAGAGAAGGAATGTGATACGCTGCCCTTTGCAGCAAAACACCAGCACTGCCCAGCTCCCCCGGTCCCCACGGCACGGCAAATTCCGCCGGACAAGCAGGAAAACCACAGAAACCTTCCCTGAGTGTTCCCTGACTGGCTGTTTAGCTTTTCTGCTACAACATGGGCCCTGTTATCAGCTGTATCAGACTACAACCCAACCACTTCTCTCCCTCAGCTTTCCAAATGCAAACATTTTGCCCTTTTCTCTGTTTTCTGCACCCATCAGTGATGAGGTTTTGTCAGGTCACTGTGCTCCAAGCTGGCTGTTCAAGGGGAATGATGCTGGAAAGATCAGCCCAACAACAAATCTTCCCAAGGTAAGTAATTTATCCGTATTATGTAAACACACACGTACTTTACCCCCCCTTCCCCAAGTCTCCAACTCATCATCTTTGGAATAATGAGCCCCAACTGAGCACTCAGTGACCAGCATGACCCAGAGCTGATTAAACCAGGGAATGCAGGAGAGGACTCAACTCCAGATGGGCATTTCTCCCAGCCAAGATGCTGTTGAGGAATAATCCTCACCCCCAGCAGCACGGTGAGAAGTGACCTTCACAAGAGACTGAGCACGCAGGGAGAGCAGCACACAAGGGTGGCTTCTTCTCCCCCAAAAAACCAACCCAGGACAGGGGGAGAGTGAAACACCTGGGAGAGCATATTGCCACCCTGGGCTACACAGTGCTAGACAAAAGAAATCAGTCTTGGGGCTGAATACCCCATTTCTCAGGGACTGGGACGTGTCAAAACACAGGCTGCCATGAGTTGGCAAGACCTGTGACAGCCAAAGCTGGGAACTGAACGTGGGCAGGGTCTGCACTCTGCAGTTTGGTCTCTTTTTTTCTTGGAGGTGCCAACCAGCCCCTTTTGAGATGCAAAGGATCCTTCTGTGCTTCCCTGAGTGCTGGTGGGATGCTCAGCCAGTGGCCAAAGGGGTGTTTTTTCTCCACCACATCACCCGTGAGCCAAGGGAGGACCCCACGTCCAATGCTGAAGTGTCAGACTGGAAGGGGATGAGCCAAGTCTGTGTCTGGGTCACCCATGGGGTGAGGGGAGACCTCAGGGCCTGGCTTCCAGGGGACAGATAGAAATGCCTGGATATGAGCAGTCAGGGCTGGGCTGGAGAGGCAGGAGCCCATGCCAGGAAAGCTCCATCCCTGCTGGCTGAAAACCTCAATCCAACCCTTCTCCTTCCCGGAGCACAAGGAGCAGCAGCGCCTCCAGTGCTCCCTTCACCATCCCCATTTGCAGAATTATTTTACCAGCATTGCTTTCACTCAAAGAGAGCAGCAGCAGGCGTGGGAGGTGGAAACTCACCCCGACAGCGAGTTGGAGCCCCGAGTCCAAGTGATGGATGAGCTCACTGAACACCTTCGTTCACCATCGCTAACGATGCACCGTGTGAAAGGGCTTGGGAAAAAAAATATTTAAAGAGCTTCTATCGAAGCTTCATCATAAAGCCTGATTCTCTTAATTGGGAAATACAGCCAGGGGTGACAGGCACGCTGGGCTGGCTGGTAATTAGATGGGCACCACTGCTGGGGAGCAATGCCTTTCCTCCACGGTGGCAGGAGCCCAGGGCAGGAGCAGCATCCAGGCTCCAGGCAAGGGACCAAATTGCCCCTCACCACCTAAAAAAGGAGCCAGGCAGCGGCTGTTTTAGACAAGACAAATAACCACGGCGTGTTTGGAGGACTACCAATGCAGGGAAGAAGCGAGTGTGGAGATTAATTATCTCACCAGCTGATTCCCTCGTTTAATAACAATTTCTACTACTCGATTCCCCGCTCCGCAGCCCAAGTTGTGAGGATTGGTTTAAATAATCCCTGCCATGTGTCAATAGAAAATCTAATTTCCACTCTGCCCAGAAGCAGAGGAGTAATTATTAAAAAAAAAATAAAAAAAATTACAACCCCCACACTTTTCACAGTCAAAGGCCTTTTTTAATCAGGCACAGGACTTAAAAACATACTTAAGGGAGCACAAGCACCTAAGTGCAAGGAGGTGGAAGGGGAGCGATGCCAGCAGGATGGATGTTCCCTCTGAGGGGAGGAAAACTACCAGGTTATTCCTTAGTTCAGTTGCAGGAGGGGAGAGGAGGGTGGCTTGAAATCGAGGTTTTAAATCACAGGTGGTGCCTGTGATCACCTGAAGCTTTTAAGGCTTCAGCAAGAATGTGAGCAAGCTCAGAGAAGCGAGTCAGTGGGAAGGGCTGTCCTGCTGCTGTAAATCATCTCATCCCAGACTCAGGATTTTTCTACTTTAAATTATTTTCTAGTACTTCTGGCTGTCAGTTCATGGAACAGCAAAGGCAATTCAAGTGTTTGTCGGGGTGGATATTCATCTTTGTGGGGCGAGAAATGGTACTGCACAGTTTGGGTTAATTGCTTTAAGTTCTGGAGCAACACAGACAGCTTGTGGAGGGCAACAAACAGGGTAAGGGCTCATTTTACAGACTGAGTCAGTGGAAAACCTTAAGCCTCTTCCAAGGTGACAGCTTGCCCTGTAGCACCTACCCGGGTGGCATTTCAAAATCCATGCATTATTTACAGTTTAGCTCCAGCAGCTTAAAAAGTAGGTCTTTGCTAACACCAACTCCTGACTGAGCAAGGTGTGATGGGGCTGGGCTGGCACATGAGAAGCAGCTGCAGCCTCTCCATGATCAGGGAGCTGTCAGGAATCCCCAGGAATAACTTCTCCCCCAGCAGAACTCAGCTGTATGATCCCATCCATCCTAGCTCACCAGCAATTCCCCTTCAGCTGCACAGAGGATGATCCTGCCCAGCCAACAGTCCCACCTCCCAGATGCTGCTGCAATATTCTGCAAAAATTTCCATCCCAAACTTGCCAATCTCATGCCCAAATGACTCTCAGCAGCAGTGAAGAACAAAATGAGTGATTTCACCACCTGCTTACCCTCTCTGCTTGGTGTGCTTTGGGGTGTGCAAAATGCCCAGGCTTCCCAGGAAACAGTGGAGCAGATCCCACAGCTCTCGCTCTGACAGGCGCAGGAGAAATCAAATTTCCCCTCAATATCAGCAATAAGCAAATTCCCTGGAGTTATTTAAAGATATCCCTGGAAGTATTTAAAAGACATGTAGATGTGGCCCTTGGGGACATGGTTTAGTGGTGGACCTGGCAGTTACACCAAGGGTTGGACTCGGCTTTAGGAGGCTCTTCCAACCTTAATGATTCTATGATTGTAGGGTGGCAGCTTCTTCAATTGCCACAAACAGCATGTTGCAGAATTATTTCTTAGCCACAGCCCTCACAAATATTTGCTCCCCTGGATTTGCAGCATTTCACCTTTCCCTCCACAACAGGCACTTTCTTTGTTCGCTGCTTAGTCCCGTTTTCATCGTGCCAAAGGTCATTCCAGTGACTCTGACTCTTTAAATTCAGCAAGAAATGTTGCATTTCCTTCCAAGCCTCTCGGGAAAGACAGACCACCCTGCCAGCCAGGGCAGATTGATGTGTGTTGACATGTCAAGGGACCCTGGCAGGGGACACCCCTGGCTCAGTTGACATCAGAGCACTTCTGCCCTCTGCAGAACATCTAAATGGCTTTTTCTCCAAGGCTGGATCCTGTCTCAGGTCACTCTCAGTACGGATTTCCTCTGAGGATGCCCTTTAACTGCTCAGGGCTCCCCAAAGCCCTCAGGCAAGCAGAGACAGGTCACCCTGATGGAGTCAGAAGTAGGCAGAAAACTCAAGGCAGAAGGGCAGGATGCATCAAGTGAATTACAGGCTGGAGGGAGCCTCTGTAGTTCTTAGGGAATGGCAGGACCCTGCAGACTCTGGAAAAATCTCACCTCCTCACTGCACTAATGCTGGGATAGTGATAAACATCAATGCAAAGGAATAACCATCCTCAGTCACAGCAAGGGCTAACAAGTCCAGATCCTGTGTCTGGATGTCAGTTAATGTCTGGATGTTAGTCAATATTTGGGTAAAGGATCCAGAGCTTTATTCAGTTACTCCTCCCTGGCAAACCCTCCGAGCTTCCCAGGTTCGGAGCCTTCTTGAGTCTGAACTAGAGTGCTTAATATTCTGTCCTGAATTCTCTGTGCTTTTGGGCCCTTTAACATCATTCAACAAGGAGAGCTGAGTGAAAAAGGAATTCCTTCTGTTTGTTTCCAGCCTGCTACTTGCTGCTGTGGAAGCTTTGCTGTAACAATGGCACACTCGGGCTGCTCAGCTGGGCAAAGCCAGGAGCAGCTCAGGGCAAAGCCAGGAGCAGCTCAGGGCATCCTCCCTGCACCGCCGGGTCCATCCCGCCCCGTCTGATGCACACACACTGATTCAGGGATAAAGTGCACACCAGGAACAACCTGACACCCTGGTATTTATACCCCACTAGCCTTAAAAGAGCATTATTTAATGCAAAAGCCTCTTAGTGCTGTACATTATTGACTTTAAAATGACATAGCTTTTTTTTTTTTTTTCCAATTCCTGTCTCATCAGGAGACATCCATCTCCAAATGGATGAAATCCTTCCCTTCCTCCCACGTGGCTTAGCCTGTGCTGTTGACCTGTGGTGGATGATTGCTGGCCTGATCATCCTCTCCCCTCCAACGTCACACACCATTTGTGTGACGAGGACAAAACGTTTTTTGCACAGTCACAAAACGTTGGACACGCCGGATGGGACGTTTTCATGTTAAGCAGCATTTTTTGAGAAGAGATTCACCAGATTTTCTACACAGCAAGGAGTGAGTGAGTGCTGTGATGCCTGCCTGGCTGCAGAGAGCTGCATCTTGGCAGGGTAGCTTCAAAGGGTTGGGATTTCCCAGGGATAAACTGGCTCCAGCAGCCAGGCTGGAGCCAGTGTGGACGGGGCAGCTGCCCAGCACCACGCAGGGCCAGGGCACAGACACAGCAGCTCACCAGCATGTCCCTCATTTTTGTGAAGCAATTTAGGCATATTTAGCCCCAGGCTTAACCTCCCCACCACACTCATTCAAACCTTTCTGTTGGGGTGCCAGCATGGAGCAAAAAATCCTGGCCAGGTACTTTGGTGCGTGCAAAGGACCAGCCCCCAAAAGGTTGCTCCAGTTCAGCTATCTTGGAAAATGGACTTTCCACAAACAAAGGAGCTCCTGACCAGGCAGTTCTGAAGTCACACAGACCATCAGAGAGCAAAACTACAGAAGGCACTGTGCTTCCAGCCATGCATGTGCCAAAGGGAATAAATTCAAGAGGCAGGAGCCCAGAAGCAGCATCATGTGGGGGAGCACTGAGAACTGAACAAGTGACAGGTCAAATCATGGTTGTTCCAATCCCAGCTATAAAAGAAATAGAAAGTCACATCTTGAGTCACTATAAAAAGTCCAAAGAGTCCCAGACTGGCAGATGTAGGAAATGCCCCATGGCCATGGAGGAGACTGAGGTGAGAAGGACAGAAAAAGTGCACTCCTCGGGTATGAACTGTAGAATTATCCACATCCAAATATTTCTCCCAACTCCTTGCTGGTACCTCTAAAGGTTTCTTTTTTTCCTTTTTTGTTTGGCCATGGTGCATGCCTTGAACCCCAGCAAACCTGCTTGTTTGCTTGGCAAAGAGCTGGATCCCACAGCGCTGCTGGAACCAGCCCCCACCGCTCTTCAGGACCACAAGTTTCCAAACATTTCTGCCAAAGGAGAGAAAATATTCCAGGTTTATGCATGCTGGCTCAGCGTGAACCAGACCAAACCAAAGGTATCTCCCAAAGGAGCTGCTGTAGGTGCCAGGCATCCTCAGCCCTGCGTGATGCCAGTGCCGCCCGTGGGCACAACTGGGATTTGCTCCATGGGGGCCGAGCACCCTCTGATACAGAGGGAACACCACACCCCACCCTGCTATTGCTGGCATTAATAACTCAGGAATAAGGCTGAACAAAGTGCTTTATAAGTCTGAGTTTGATGCCTCAGAAGAGGCCATGCAAACACAAGAGATAGGCAGGGTGCACCACGAGCCAGCTGATGCCAGTGGCAACCCTGACCACAGCCATGCTGGGGCACACAGGACACGGCCTCAAGCTGCAAAATCACTCAGAACGTCTCTGACAGCAGCCAAGGGGGAGGTTGCTTTTGTCCTGCTCATCCTCCCCTTGTTTTCCACTCTCTCTCCCAAAATCTTAGCTCCCTTCTGACTTCTGGGTCACTCCAGGTCTTCCCATCACATGAAGTCATCATCTATTAGTGGAGGATTACTCAGTGCCCGTGGTTAACCCTCCCCATTCCCAGTTAGCCCTGCTCAGGCAGGGACACCCCTTTGCATCAAATGGCTCTGCAGGACCTGCTGCCCTGGGACTCCCTCCTGCATGGCTCTGGTGACAAGGGACAACCAGACATCAGACACCTTGCAAGACACTTTTGGTGGCCATTCAACATTTCCAGAGGAAAACCTGGTCTGCCTCGGCCAGGCTGGGATTTGAGCGCTGAACCACAACAATACGCCGAGAATAAATTCTAATTTCCAAACCTCAGCCACAAGAGCAGGGTAGGACGTGCTTGGAGGTGGCCTCTCCTGTGCTCTTAGGGCAATTCACAGAAATAACATAGTGAATAACCACAATGTTTCTATGCTGCAGGGTACACAGAGGGGAAGGCTCTGCTTCACCCCAGCACAGCTCTTAATAACAGCCTCCAGGAACAGGCAGGCAGCAGTTGGTATTTAGTGCCCACCCTGGGAGTGAATTGCTTCCCTCCTGCATCCTCGCTGCAATCATCATGTCAGAGACAACCCAAGCTCTGTGTCACAGCCACAGGTGGCTGGACCTTGGTGACAACACGCCTGGGCAAGGACAAGGACAAACACCGGCAGCCACCGGGTGCAGAGGGCCACAGCCTGTCCCGCCCTGGGGGTGAACCATCTTTCTGAGCCATCACCAAATCGCAGCCACCAAAGCAGGTACTTAGCTCCTGAGGAGGATGGCAGCACAAGGATTCATGGACTCAGTGACCACAAGGCTGCAGACCTTGGTTGTTGTGATACAACCCAGTAAAGGTCAGAAGATCCACCACGGCCAGGAGCACTTTGTGCCTCACCCACCTCCTCCTGTGGGATGCAGGACCCACCTGTAAACCATGGCCCAGCATCCCACTGCTGAGGCCTCAGTTCCCAACCCCAGGCAGCCCAAAGAACCACCAAGAATCAGAACTTTGCTTTTCTCCACATGCACGAAGGCTCAGGCTGTGCTGGAAATGTTTGGAAATTGCCTGTTTTCCACTGCAAAAGGTAGAGCGATTTAGAACACCCCCTGAAAACACAGCACCAGCCAATAACTCATTCTGGGGTTTGTGGCATTTTCTCCATGTCCTGTAAAGCACTTTGCTGTTGTCTCCCTTCTGCTCTCTGGGACAGTCATGTAACACAGGGCACAACAACGTCCCACGGACACAGAGAGCAGGGATCGCCCACACGCGCGTCCCAAAGGCTTTGGATCACAAATCCTCTGCTCTCCTGCAGCAGTGACCAGCAGCCTGCTGTGCACACACAGACACACAGAGGGATTCTAATGAAGAGGAGACACTGCATAATTCCTGCTCCAGCCTCCTCCCACCGACAGCGGATTTGTGTCGGATGCTCTGAAGGGACCGTTTGTTGCAGGAGCTACAACTTCTCCTATCGCTCGCCCACAAGCTGCCAGCAGCAGTGGAGGATTTCCATCCACAAACGTTCTCTTTCTGTTTTCAAAAGGGCTTCTCCCTTGAAAACTCCCCTTTTTTTTTTTTTTTGCCTTATAAAGGAATTCAAGCAGGCACTGCAAGCAAGTATGAAAAAACCAGCACCCAGCATTCCTCCAGGACAGAAGTGTTTTGTGACCCTGATGAAATTAGGAGTGGGATGTTAAAAGATCATTCCTACCAACAAAATAAGGCTGCTCAGCCTCCACAAGTTCATCACTAAATCAAAACACCCTTCTCTTCTGTTTTAACAGGTCTCTCTTTGCACTTTTAGCCAGGTACTTTCAAATTGATTTCTAACTATTTCACCTCAGAGAGTCTTAAGAGAGCCAAGGGGAGTTCAGGCTGACTCCCAGGTGTAAAGGAGAACCCCAGGCTGGCCCTGCCATCAGCAGAAAGGACAAGTGGCAAAGAGAAGAGAGTTGGCTGGAGCTAAGTAAAGCCACCTGCAAAATCTTTTTAGGGGGTTCTCTGCTTATTGCAGAGCAACAACAGAGTTAGAAAATCCACATATTCAGATTCAGATCCAGATTCACCCCATTTAATAACAGTGCTCAAACTGAGTTGCTTCACCCTAAATCCTTCCGTGCTTCATGCTCCAGTGGCATCAACAGGAACTGTGGGTTTTACCTGATGCAAAATGGGGCTAGATTTGGAGTTATGATATGAATTATCAATCTTCCTTCAGCTGATGCTCACTGCTCAGCCCAGTGGGGAAGGCACCACTGCTCCATCCTCCCTGCTGCATCCCTGGCTCCTTTTATCTCTCCTGGACACAGCAGCAACACAGAACAGGAACAGTGATGGGATATCCCAAAGGGATAGGAAAGACATGGCAAAGCCCCAGGGAAACACCTCCTCCCTCCCCACAGAGCATCCAGCCTGTTCTCCAAAGCAATTACAGGCACGTGGAGCTTTGATTCCCAGTTTTGCTTTTGTGATGCTGAAGCGAGCACTTGGCAGCAGGAGGAGCAGGGAGATTCCAGGATCCAATTCAACACTTGCTAGTTAAACACTGGACTGTAATCGTGGCCCTAGGCAGAGCCAGGGACATACAAATTACTTTTGCAGGCTGGCTTCATCCTCCTGCTATTGGCTGTCCTCTCATCCTGGATGTTTAATGCATGCAATTCAGAGGGAGGCACAGAGACAGCAAGGGAGAGCCAGACAGATTTATAATATGCAAAAAAAATAAGGTCATTTGGCACAGGTTTGGGTGCTCTGGTGCCAGGCAACACAGCAGAGCAGGGCAGCCAAGGCTGAGAGCGTCTCCCTCCATTTAGCTCTGTCTGTGCACACACAGGCTGGACGTGATGCCTGGGATGAGATGGAACTGGGAAGCACGAGCCTCCCCCTCTGCCTACACAGCAGGCTGCCTGACCACAGCACGACTGACTGACTGCAAAATCAGCTCCAGTCCCCTCTATCATCCGTCCCCATCCTCCTCCTCCGGCTGCTCTGCTTCCCATTATCACCTGTAATGGATACGGCAGTTGTGGAATAAAGAAAAGCAATTTTCCCTTGTAATTATTTTGCCATATTTCTGGTGAGATTAATTATGGCTGTTTGGCTTTGCTCAGCACTCAGCTGAGCTGAGCAGGGCTCTCACTCACCACGCCAGCGAGACCTCAGCGAAGGTACCAGGGGGTACCAGGAGCCAGTCCAGGAGGGACTGATCCACCCCTCTGCTGCTGGCTGCGTCCCCCACTGCCCAATGGAAATGCCAACAGGCACTCAGTGAAGAAGGAATGCTATCCCACTAAAAATTTGACTCTGTGCATCCGAGGAGGTGGCAATACAACGACATCCAGAAGCCACCGCCCCTTCAGCATCCCACTGTGTCTGAGACCCCCTTGATCCCACAACTTTGGATCAAAGAGAGGGATCAGCACTGCACTAATGCACCCATCTCCTACAAATGCACTCCCACCATTCCTGATTGTAGGGATAATTAAAATTCAGTTCTTTCCCAAACAGTTCCAGCACTTCCAGCCCAGCTGCAGGGGACAGGGGATTGTGGAGCACAGCCGTGAGCTCAGAGAAATGATGCCTTCTAATAAAGCCCCGCCACAGAGGATGATGTGTGTGTTTGGGCTTGTCAGGAGGCAGTGCAGTAATGACTGTGCCTCTGCAGATGGGACCCAGGAGCACAGGGTATCACTGAGATATAGATTCCTAATCAACAAAGCATTCTCCAGGAACTCTGCAGCTCTGGACTGGGAGTTCTCCATGATGGGTTCCACTGCCCCTGCTGTTATCCTTTAGCAATCTCTAATTCTTATTATCAGCAGGGAACCAAGGACAAAGCCAAAACATTCATGACAAGGACCAGAATCACTGTGCAGGAGATGAGGGACCAGGTTTCCACATCCAAATATAGAGCTAATGCTTCCTGTGGGTGCATCCTCCAGGGAAGTCACAACACAGGACAGGGGGTGACTCTAAATTGTCCCTTTCTAACCCCAAGGTTGTCAGAAGACTTCCTCTCCAACAAGAAGGAGAGAAAATTAAAAGAAAGAACTAAGAAAGAGCAAAGAAAAAGGAGAAATGGCTTAAGAAAGTGTTATTCACAGGTGCAGCCCAGGGATGTTACAGGGTCGGTGCTGCAGGGAGAAGGAGGGGAGGGAAAGGAAAAACCATCATCTCTTCTGCAGCAGCCCCTGTCCTGTTTTTCCCAGCTGGAGCTGGGAATGGCAGGAGGAGCAGCCTCAGGGCAGAGCACTGATGGGGTGTGGATGGCCAACAGACACACAAAAAAGTGTGGAAACTTAATATTTGAAAGTTCCTGAAACATTTGACAGCAGGGCTGAGCCAAGGCAACACCAACACCTGGGAATAGGACCCCATTACTCCCTTGGAAGCATGTCAAGGCACTGGCAAACCCAGAGTGGGGACTCTGGGGAAATACCTGCTGTGCAAGGAATCAACTTACACAGAGATCAGGAGCATTCCTGGCAGGGGAACTGCCAGCACATGAATAAAGCAGTGACTGCTCCAGCACAGACAAGACAGATGCTCTCTCTAGTCTCCTTATAACCTCTACATCGTGGCATTTAGACCTTAGCAAAAGGCTGACCTCATCTTCCAGTAAAGGGTTGGCTTCAACTCACAGAGCATCTAAACCAGAAACCCGGGCAAATCCCATCCTCCAAACCCTGGCCTGGGCAGAGCCAGCAGCCAGTGTCCCATGTTCCCACTGTGTCCCATGTTCACAGCCCTGGGGTCGTTGCCATGTGCTCAGGGCCTGGTTTACTGCCCAAACCTCATCCCTGCAGTTAAAACCGTGAAAAACCTCAGCTATTCCCCGGCTGCTCCAAGGAAAGGCAAGTGCTCCAGCAGCCTTGTCAGATAAAGCCCTGCAAATCTCTGGCACGAGGATGTGCTCCCACAGCCGCTCCAAGCTGATGATTAAGGACGGGGATTGGCAATTAAAGACAGAGTGGCACAAAGCACTGCCTTAAATTTTTTCATTTTCAAGAATTTCTTGTGTTTTGGGCTGCAGAGAGCTCCCCACTGCCCCATCACCATAACTTTGATAATGCCCTGATGGGGTGACAAGGGGTGTGCATTTCCTATTCCAATCAAGAAAAAAACTCCAGAGGGCAATGAGCTGCTGGGTCATTACCCAGCTCTGTGTGCTGAGCCCAGCCCGAGGGACACATCCCCAACATGCTCCCTCCCTTTCTGCTGCTTTATTGGAAAGAGCAAATTTTAGTCACCAGTACACCTTAAACACGCTCAACACCAAAAGCAGTTCCCACTGCTAATGAAATGGAGGTGTTTCTCCACTTTTGAGTCTCTAAGGACAGCGGTGTGTACGGGTGCTGAGCCAGATCTCCAGGATATATGGCCCTAATCCTATTAGGCCAGGCAATCTTTTATTTGCTTGTGTCTGTTCTCCTCCTGTGTCCATGTTCCTCCCCTCTTCTTGTCTTTCCAGACCGAGTTTTCTCACTGGATTAGTTTCCACTATGGCTACAAACAGCATCTACTACAACAGGAACCAGACCTCTCTTAGAACCATGAGCCAGCACTTGGATAAAAATTCTGACTTTGCCAGATTGTGGCTTCTTTTCTATTTCTTGCCTCCTTATACAAAAATAGTAAATATATAATGCATAACATCACAGAAAACAAGGAGTTCTTTCTATTCCCTTCAGCCTTATCTACAGGTTTCTTGGCTCTGTGGATCCAGGATGCTTTGCTGAGGACCCGGATGAGGAGGGGATCAGAGTCATCTTCTCCCCATTTTTAATAAAAAAATTCCTTTTGTGTAAACACACTGCAAGCCACAGTGTTCATGGTGCCTGTACATTAATCACCACCTAATTAGGATGTCTTGGAGCAGTTTGTGTGCTGCTCTCCAATGCCCAGCACGGGATGTTTGGAGGATGGATGGTTCAGGTTTCCAGCCTGTTCCTCCCTCCCTGGGTGCTACTGTGCTGCTCTCTGGAAACCAGGATGCAACGGGGAAAGGGAAATGGAAAAGGAGGAAAACGCCTCTGGTTCAGCATGAAGCAACCTGATAACACAACTACAAATGGGGGAAACATTGGTGAGATTGGAGACAACAGAGGATTCTGGAGGTTGTGGCAAGCTGGGAGGTTTTGACATCCTGGCTCCCTCCAGGAGCATTTAAGGGCTTTGAGCACTTCCCAAATCGTGGTGGATTCGTTCCTCCCGTCACTGCAGGCAGCTCCCACCAGCATCCACATTTGCACAGCACAGCTAAAAGCAACATGAAAATTCCCCTTCCTGCTCTCCTGAACCTGTGATGGCCCTGAGGGCGCAAGGACCAGGCTGGGGACAGCGACCCACCGGGGTGACAGTGGTTTCCAGACTGACTCACCAGGACTGTGGCTTCCTCTTCATGATGCCCTGGCGTCTCCACTGCGAGTGGGGGCTCAGGTGGTACGTGAGCTGCCGGCAGAGCTTCTCCATGGCCCCCAGGGAGTCCCCTTCCTGCAGAGACAAGGGAAGGACACCAGGTGAGGGGTCTGCAGCGTTGCCGTCACACCCAAGGGATGCTCCGACCCCAAAGAGGCTCCAGGAGCTGGCACCATGCCGGAACCGTGCTCCAAAATCTGTAAGGGGGAAAAAAACCTCTCTGATTGATAAGAAGCTGCAAGGATGCACCGTTATCATTGGACACTACGCAATAGCTTTCAGCACTAAAATTTTACAGAGATGGATTAAATAAAGCAAACTACCCATCCATTACTGTCAAAACTGCTTCACAGAAGAGCAAACAGGGGCTTTGTGAGCTGATGGAGATCTTGGCAACAGAGCTCAGCAGAAACTCTCAAAACATTTATTTTTTAGGAAAAAAAAAAAGGCTTGAAGGAAAACAGGGATTTTGGTGTCCTCTCAATTTCAAGTAAAACTTTCACCACAAAGGATACTGGCTTGGAAAACTTTAATTCTGGTTAAATTTTGGTTCCTAAACTTTGGAAATTTTGGTTCCTAAAAATAAAACAAAATACAACCCCCAGCATCTGGACTGTTCAATCATGTCTCATTTCAAGATCTTCACATGCGTGCTGTGACATCCAATAACATAAACCACCCATCCTGCTCTGCCTTGCTTGCTCTCTGAAAGGTCACAAGCAGAGATTAACCCGACCTAAAGTTCAATAATGATAAAAAAGATCAAGATGTGACAATTGGAGGTGTCAGCCTGGTTTTATCAAACTGCTGCATCATAAAACATCTTAGAGAAGACACAGAAACTCAACCAGGAAACCCTACGATAAGCACTCGGTCTGGGGGCTTTGATCACAGAGATGGCTCAGGATTTTCTGTGTGCTGGGACAAACCAGGCAGGGATGATGAGGAAGATGCTGAGGAAGATGCTGCTGGACACCCAATTACTGCTGCCTTCACGTCCTCCCTGCCCAGGTGCCCTGGCAGAGCTGTGAGCTCGTGTTTCAAGCAGCCTAATTTATGCAATGTATTTTCCCCCTCGCCTCCGAGTCAGCAGAGCGGGACCGGCCTTATAAAGACATCATAAATATTGAATTACCAAGGAGCAGTTGGGATTTTGACAAATCACCTCTGGGTGTACAGGAAAACAATTACATCAGGTTTTCTCAGGGTAAAAAAACCCCAACAAACAGGACAAAAGGGCGTCTCTACAGATGGCTGGAGCAGAAACACCAGTGCGGGACTTGTGGTTTTTAGTTTCTCTGTTCAATCCACTCTGTAAAAACGAAGTCTTGACATAAATTGGGGTAGTTTATTCCCAGACATATCCAAGTGCCTACGCAGTGACTACCATTAATCAAAAGCTGATTTAATGCAGGGTGATACCTTCCCAGCTCCATCTGCACCAAAGGCACGCAGTGACAGGTGATTTCAGCAGCTCAGGTAGAAACTCCAGGACCACAGATACCAGCAGGGCACGATGTATGGAAAACATTGTGTCAGCACGAGCTGGGAACAGCGTGAGCCAGGAGCCATTTCTCACCTGAGCTCCGCAAGCGTTTGACGGATGTACCTCCCGATTCCCAGGAAATATGGGTTTAAGAGCATATTTAAACCCATGCTTTTCAACACCTCATTTATCACCGCGCTTAAATTGAAACAAGGGGTTTAATCCCACAGATTTCAACGGGATGTCAGCCTGTGCTAAACCTCAGGCATGCCCACAGCTCCTCTCCCGCCGGCGACCCTGCGGCAAGAACCAGGTACTGCTCTGGGCCTGGGGGTGGGTGAACCCTGGGAGCATCAGCCTGGCCAGTTAACACAGGTAAAAAAAAAAATAAAAAATGAAAGACAAGGTTTTATTTCATGTTTTCCACTGGAAGGTCTGGAAACACATTGCAGTCATTCCTTAATTAAAGCCTCAACACATTTCGGGAAGGCAACAGCACACGCCGCTCCCTCCCAGCGCCCTCTGCCAGCAACACCTTCCTCGCTGTGTAACCAGCATCCCCAAAGCGAGATGAAAACACCACGAGTTTTGACACCTCCCTATTTTTTTCTACCTTTGTGTAATATCCACAGCAAGCTGCCAGGTGCCATCAGCTTTCATTTTATCTGTTTTATTCTTTTTCAGCTGTTCTCTTGCAAAGCACCGCAGCAGCCCCTGAAATAGCAGCGTCCACCCTGGGTGCTGTGCGGGGGTTTCCATCTCCCAGCCCTCCTTGCATCCCCTGAAAAAAACTCCTTGTTGAGAAGGAAACAATGTGCTAAAATGCTGTGGAGTAAGGACACAGTGCTGACATTCTGTGCTGCAAATTACGTCCAACAATAACCCTGAAAGAGATAATTAAATTTGTCTCCAGTATTATCTCCCAACAACTGAACTGCCGGGGAAGTGAAATGATGCACAAGAGAATGTGGAAAAGAAGCTGAGAAAGTAAAAAACCCAAATTTTTGCTGGTACAAATGTGACAGGATCATCCTGCCTCTCCAATAAAAGGCTTTTCCCCTTCAGCTGCCAGACCTCTGCTGCAGTGGGTCCAGGTGGCTGGTGGAAGCTCAGACCTGAATTTCACATCAAACTGATTTCTGAGAACTTCATCCCAAAGAATTCCTCTCAACAGAACCCAGCAAATCGTCCATCAGCACTGACACAGCACACTGAGGGGGGTCCAAGGAAAGAGGTTACAGCAGAACAAAGTGTTTTAATCCTCTGTATCAGCAGCCACACCCAGCTCATCCTTCCATAGTCACCCCAAACAGACCACTCTTTCAGCCCTTTTTCTTCGCAAGCTCAGCTCCCAAACCCTGCACATACTGGGCTACTTCTATTTTTGAGTTTTAAAATATGATTTAGAGAACATAGTTTCTACACACACCAACTCATGCATGGTCTGTAGCTAAGTGCTACAGTTAAACACTGGGATAAACAAACACTCCATTTCAGAGCCCTCAAAAGACACATTACTTCTGTACATCTCACTCCCATCACTGCACTTCACCTGCCCATGGGTGAGACACAAACCTTTCTGCTTCAAGAACCCACATTTTTTAGGTACTTTCCAGAACCTCTGCAATTCCCCCTGAGAGTTTGCAGGAGTCTCCAGAGCAGCCCCAGGGGTGATCCCTGGCACACGAGGGCTGCCCTGGGCTGCACAGAACTTGTGTGCAGGAGAAGGGAGTTTTGCTGGTGCAGTGCCAAAGGCTCCTCTTATGGTCTAAACAAAAGCTTGTTCACTGTTTATGATCCAAGTCTATCAGGAAACAATTGAAGCTGACGCACACCCTCGTGGGACTGAGCCCAAGAGACTGTTTGAAAACTGAGTCAGCTTAAAAATCAGCCCAGCTTGCCTGTGTTGGCAAAGTTTTAACCTCGCTGTCTGTACCATCAGCATCCTCGGGCATGATGGAAGAGAAGCCCCAAACCCCACCGGGCAGGCAGATCCTGCTGCCATCCTGCCTTGCTGCTTCCAGTGATTTAACTGCTTCCCACAAAATGAAAAGCACCAGCCAAAAGGTCTTTTTGCCCCATCTGCTCCAGTCTGGATCACATCACTCATGCGAGGTCAGTATGAAGCTGGGGTTTTGTGGTCAGAGGGTGCGTGAGTGGCAGGGCAGACTTCCCTCAACCCGCAGAGACCAAAACCCACAGCGCTGGCTTTTGGCAAACACCGCATGCCCTTTCCACAGAAAGGGCAATAATAAAGCACAAGGAGCACATTGTCCCACCACCAGACCCAAACTGCAGCAGTAATCATTCCTGAAATAACACACAGGGATGAATCTCTAGCAAAGGCATCACCAGTGATACCACATAAGATCTGGCCCTTCTAAACATCAGGCATTGGTGGGTACGTGCGTGGGAAAGTGCATTTGGTACTCTGGTTTCCAAAGTCTGGGAGGAAAACTGCACAACATCTCAGGGTTGGGGAGATAGGACAGACCACACAGAGAGCTCAGCTTTCCCAGCTGACAGTGCTGCCAGGAAAAAGCCTGTTTCATAGGGCTGGGATATGGCCTTTCCCTTAGCACTGCACTCACAAGCCAGCAGATAAATGCTGGTAAGAGGCTGGTGACGAGCTCAACTGAGCTCCCCAGAGATCCATCAGTCACACATCTGGAAATATCCGTGAGTTCCCAAAAACTCTCAGTGCCATGGTGTTGCACACACGTGTACAGATCCTGCATGGGCAGAATCCCGTGTCACACAGCAGAACTGCTGTGAGCAGCACCCAAATGGGGGCCAAAGTCTCACTGCAAGAAGAAGAAACGTTTTATGGCACTTGCTTTCCCTTCCATGCATCTTGGCTGCCCAGCTGGAAAGCTCTGAGGAGAAGATATGAGCACGTCACACAGCACCCTGGCTCTCGGCAAGGCTCAGGGAGCCCACGAAGTACAAGCCCAGCTGGTGCAAGACTCAGCTCAGGGAAGCAGTTTTTGGGCAATATCTTGGTTTCTATTCAACTGTGTCCCCCCCAAGGTGGCAGAGACCCAGCACAGCTCCCAGCCATCAGGCATGAGGCAAAGCCTGGGTCAGAGGAGGGATGTGGGGAAAATTGAGAGCAGAGGCTCTTCCCTGCAAAGGGCCCCTTTCCCCATCATTCTCCTCTGCCTTTGCCTGCCCTGGAGAAGCAAAGGGCTGCTCACTGCTGGGAGGAGCCCAGAGATTCATGAGATTTTAATCCCTTAACAGATTTCAGCTGGGACAGGGATTCATGGCACATGCCCCATCTGCAATCCACAACCAGCCCTGTGCCAGCGGGATCCCGTTCAACTGGAAAACAAGGGGGAGCGGCATGAGCTGAGCCCTGGCTGTCCCCACAGGGGAGGGGGTGCCCCAGGCATGTGCTGGGCACCACCAGGGTCCTGCTGCTGGCTCCAGCCCTGGAAGGGGACCTCTGGATGAAGGGCTGGAGCTCTGGATGAAGAAACAGGATTCAGTGATTCAGTCAAACTCCAGGGATAAGCGAGAGCAGGTGGAGGCCAAGAGCCAGGATCACCACATTGTGTCCTGCCAAACCTGCCCTGGGTTCTGCAGGGGGACCAGTTTTATCCTCACTGATGGTGTAAAATGTGGTGTAGAGGGGAAACCATTCAGCCTCCACCCGCACCCCACAACACATCCCGTGGGCGAGGCATCACCCGGCATCTGCAGACCACCTTTAACCACTAATGAGCCATCCCTGGAAACGTTCCTCACTGCCAGAGAGGGAGGGGCTAATTAGAAGCAGAGGGATTACACCATGGGAAAGCAAACACGGGATGAACAGGACCATGGTTCCACTGGGAAAAACAACCCTGGCATCGCTGCCTGCCCTCCTTGCATCACCATGTGGCAACAACTCCTGGGCGATGCAAGACGTAAGGTTTGGGTTCACACACTGCTCCAGAAGAAGCAGCCGAAGAACTCGGAGGAGGACACAAAGCACAGGAAAGCCTCACGATAAAGATGTTATTACAAATTAATTTGTTTTCATTAAGAAATTAATCACCCGCTCCTCCTCCAGCAGCAGAATCCCCGGCGATGTGCAGAGCCCTGGGGGGGCTGCACTGGGGCCAAACATCCTGTAAAATAGGCCAACGTTAATGATTAAAGAGCCCTGGTGAAGAATTCCTGCTGCAGCACAGCAGGGGATTGACCCAAATTAGAACAATTAGCCATTGTCTGCAGGCGGAGGAAGCGACAGGTTTTTTTTTGTGTCATTACACAGTCCCACATTTCTGTCACTCACAATCAATCCCGAGGAAATTAAAAAAAAAAAAAAAGGTGCTGTCCTGCAAATCTTAACACACAAGAACTTCCATACTGGCCCTCCCAAATCGTGATTTTGACTTGATTAAAAAATATTTTTTTTCCTTTCTTGATTTCTTTTTAAAAACTTTTCAAACTTGCAGCATCACTTTCTGGATGCTGCAGGATTTGCAGTTGCTGCTCTGATGCACAAAAAGCTCTGTCCAGGCACAAACCATTGCAGTCACAAGCCAAGGAAACTGCACTCATCCTGGGAGCACCATTCCTGCATATGAAATATTTGGTGTGGAGACCCCTTCCATTTGCTTTCCATACAGTTCAGTAGAGGGTAAACCTTAAAACATGACCTATTTCACACAAAAAATACAGAGAGTGATAGATTTCCTTCCAAATCCTCCTCCTTGGGTTTTTTTTTTTTGTGTCTTGGGTGATTAGCTAGGACAATGGGATGATAGTTCAGACTACTAAGCAAAAAAACCCAAACAGCTGAGAGACAAAAAACCCCTATGTTCACAATGATAAATGGAGTTATTACACAGTTAAACAAAGGCAGAAAATAGTGAGAGATGCTCTGGGAAACCCTAGGACAGATCATCCTCAATGGCTTTAATGTGTATCAAATCAGTTATTAAAAAATCAGCAAGAAGCAAAAGAGAGCAAATCCCCAGTAACCCGTGCTGGTGTAGGGATAGAGCCTGGAAAGGATGACAAGGAAATGAAGAGGAAATGTTGCCTCACCGCTGTGAAATGGCCCCATGTGGGAAGGTTTCACACGCTGTGAGGTCCCTGACACATCCTAAAGCTGATGGGACACAGGGACCTCCAAACACCTGCTGGGAAGGCAGGAGGAGAAGGCACAGGGACACATCTCAGGGAATCAGCGAGAGCCGCGCCCGCCACCCACCAGCGCAGAGCGGGTGAACCCCCCCCTAACCCAGGTCAACACGGTGGCTGGGAGAAAGCTCTGCCCACCCAAAACCTGCAGCTGCTCCTGTGGCCCCCAAATGTCTTTCCCTGGCTGCTGGCACCAGAACTGCATCCTGCTCCCCGGCCCGGCCCCGGCGCTGCACAGAACCCGAATTTACGCCGCCTTCCCTTTTGATGTAGTCACGCGGAGCTGAAGTCATCTAATGGCTTGCTGGTTTTCTTTTTTTCTTCCCTTTCTTCTTTTTTTTTTTTCCCCCCTTTCAAAGCTTGGGGCTAAACTGCAGCCTATTGTTGCCTGCAGACATCTGCGCTGCAGCCCCAGCGCCCACCCCCAGACGTGCCTTCAGAACTGACCTCCCCCTGTGAGACCAGGAGCTGAGGAGGTAGGAAAGGCCTTAAATCCACCATTCCCACCTCACTGAAGGCCAAAACATGGCAGTACCCTACAACCCCATCCAGGTGAGCAGGGGAGGATCCACAGCAGCAACAAATCCCTCTTGCTGCGTGGCTGAATTCCTCAGGCAAGGCATGGGAAACCCCCCTTGTCCCGTAGGGAAGAGCTCTCCAGGGAAGTGTCCTTAAAATATCACCATAAAGGCACTGCAATTCCCTCTCCATCATTACAGGCTCCTCTGGGAAGAGAATCCAGCGTGTGGAGAATGAGTGAAGAGGTGGATGATGCCCAAAGGCAAGCAGATATTGGCACAGTGGAGGGAAATGACATATCTTGTCCACATGGAGGAAAACTAGATCCAAGTAAAGTGATAATATTGGCTTTAGATGGGCCAATCTGATCACCCAACAACACCGTGCAGAACTTCTTTTGAAAATAAATCACGTCTGTTTTAATTCAAGTTAGAGGAGGGATGGAACAAATTTAATAAAGGCCATTTTAATAACAATGAGGTTGTTCCCAGAAGGCTTCACTGCAACTGAGCTAATTCCACTTGATTTTTCCTGAGTTTCTCCAGGTACTCAGCCATGAGGCCAAACACCACCCCTGCCTCCCCCTGCTCAAGGTTAGGGCCAAGCACTCACTGGCAGCAGAGACACCCTGATGGCTTTTGTAAGGGAAGGATGTGCCCCAGAATTAATTCACATCATGAAATGGCCAAAAAAAGAGCAGCTGGCCCTGGAAGAGAATGAAGGTCTCTTATAGGAGAAGGGCCATTTGGCTTCTTACAGGAAAAATGCATTTTTTTGGCATAGGAAATTCAGCTTTGGGCTCGGTGACCCCTGTCTCAGCACGGCTCCAGCACTGAGCTCATGGCAATTCAGGTCCTGCCATAAGCAGCACTCCCCATCTGCTTTGATGAAAGGCCAAAGCGTGAGGCCTTGGACTCAGTGTTGACACACCAAAATGAAAAGCAATGTACAGTGGGGCTTATCGAGAGAGCCAGAAGTACGAGATGAATGGGATCTGCAGCAACTCAGGAAGTTATTCAAAAGGATCCTGGAGTAATATTACACTTGGACTTCAGAGAAGCAATTAAAGAAGGCAATAAAATTCGAGGTGATAGATGGCCCTGGGGGGGGACATGTAAGATAAAGGGAAATTGCAAAAAAGAATATAAAAATCTTCTGTGAGAGCTACTGGAGGGTACCCAGCTTAGCTTCCACAGCAGAGGAGGAATGAGCAGCATCCAGAACAGCGTGGGGAATGGCAGGGATCTGCACCCACCAGCTGCACTGCCCCATGCTGTGATGCCCAATGCCTGCCCGAGATGTGCACAGCAAAGCTGTGCCTGTGGAGGAGGCCTTTGAGCAGCATCACTCCAACATGTGTTCCTGACATACACAGTAAGGTCCTCAGCCAAATAAATTGGGCCCACTTGAGTGCTATAAACAAAGTCACCAATGGGGAGGCCATTTAGGTGCCAGTGTCTGTTCCTGGAAAGGTCACTGGACCATCCTTTTAATGACAGATGCATCTGTACCCTCCTGACAGACACAGGGAGCTGCCATGAAACAAAGAGAGCAGCTAAAAATCCAGGAGAGCCATTCATTACCCTGGAAATATCTCAGCCAACAACCGACTGGCAAGATAATCATTACAGCTGGTGCAGAACAGCAAAGAGAAAAACACCCAAGGTGCTGCTGACTGGGCTGAGAACAGGAAGGGCCGTCAGAGGTGTCAACCTCCAACGCCTGCTGAAGTCAGTGTGTTCAGTGGGTGATGGCACTCACCCTCCTCCTCCACACACAGGCAGGGAGGATTGATTTCAGAGCCTTGGGGGATGCAGAACCCATGGGCAGCTCCTGCCCAGGGGGTGCAGAGCTCCCCACCACTCTCTGTGGCTGGCCAAGAGCAGTTTGCAGGTGAAGCTCCATCGTGTTTTGGCAAACAGCATCATCCCTTGCCTGATGTCTCTACTTACCTGTCCAGCCTCAGGTTGCAGAAAGTGCTCTGCCTCCTGAGGGGCTCCTCTATTTACTTCTCAGCCTCTCAGCCCCTGCTCAGGGATGGAGTGATGGGGGCACAGAGCTTAGCATGGAGTCTGTGAGACTCCCACCATCCTGCCCTGAGCAAACCTGGCTCTTCAGCCAGACCCTGCCTTGGCCTCTCTCTGCAGGAGCTGGTATTTCTGAGGGAACATCCCATTTGGAACCACAGGTCACAGCCCAGCACCTGCCTTTGCTGCTAAATGCAGGAACCTCTCACTGTCCTCTGCACTCACCTCCCCCCAGGGCTAAACCAGACGTGGATTCTTTGGTTATTTATGCCCCAGATGTAGGACACCACGCAGAGACTTTCCCAGCCCAACAAGTCTCCTGCAGAGCCTGTGTCTCAGCTGCACCGCGCCAGATCCCACGGGAAGCAAACCCCAGTCCAGGCTGTTATTGCTGCTGAAGGAGACCAGGACCATCCCTGGGATACTGCTGCAAATATTTATGTCATTCCTTGGAGGCTCTCAGCCCCTCACCACAGCCCTGGGAGCCTCGTGATGTGCATGAGAGCCTGGGGAGGGGCAGCAGCGACCCCCTCACATCAGTCCCTGTTGTTCCCTGCAAATGTGAATCCCAGGGCAAGGGCATAACCCTCAGAGCAATGCTCGTCTCCAGCTCATTAACCACTGTGGGGCCCTCGTAGGCACAAGAGAACTGGGAATTTTCCTATTTTTTTTTTTTAAGGAAAAAGATAAGATCACAGTAAGGAAGCAGCAGTCAACAGCATCCAAGCTCTCCCAGCAACAGCTCAGGGAAGGAGTGGGGTCACTTCATCACGTGCTCCAAGCAGATGTGAAACTATGGATGCAGACACAAGAGCTGTACTGGGGATTTCCTGGAAGGATGGATGGCAAGGAGAAAAAGGAAAGTGACAGAGGAACTGGGAGGATTAGCAAATTACCCTATGATTGCAAAACTCTTTGAAGATGGAAAGGGTGGGATAAAGCTCTTACCCAAATCCTCAAATACCCCAAACTGTGAGATAATCACTTGCTGGACTTCGACCAGAAATCACAGTCCCTGCCATCTAGGAAGAGCAATCACTGAAAATCCTCTGGCACCTTCCCTATCTACAAGAACTCATCTCTCTGCTTCTCTTTATTACTTTTTTTCCTACTAGAGATGGGGCAGGTGCATCCCCACTGGAAGGATCAGTCACATGGTGATTCCCAGGGAAAGGAGGGCACATTTTACACATGGGGTGAACCAGACAGAGGGGTCTGTGCCCTACCCCAAACCTGCAATGCTGCTCACTGAGACAGCTCCTCTATTTGGCTGGGTGAAAGCATCTCTGAGCCAAACTGAGGGGATGCATAGATGCCCCTGCAAGGTGACTCTGTGCTGGGAGCTGCCAAGGCAAGAGCTTGGAGATCAGCAGCAAAGGGACAAACTTCTCCTTGCTCCAAGAAATAGCCTGAAGCATATGTCAGGACAGCTGTGATGCTGCAGACAGGCTAAATGCCAGTAACTCTTCAAATTCCGGGATTTATGCTGAAAATGAGAGAGCTCTGGTGAGTTCAGTGTTGTGCACAACCTTTCCCAAATCCAGGCATCGCTTCTCCTTACTGTGAAATGCTGGTAGGGCTCTTTCCCTTTCTCATACAGGGCTTGAGGAACCAGAAGGAAAGGGTACAGAGAGCTGTTTGGCAGTACCAGTGGCTTATCCTCAGTGCTTTCAGTGTAGCACCATGGGTACTCAGCACCTCTGGTGCAAAGCCTGGCCACGGTGCACAGAATCTGAAATTTGGGGTACATGCAAAACAATGGATTTTTCTTCAAGCCCACAGCACGGGGCAAAGGCAGGATTTGGGGCAGAGACCCTGGGCACATCACCATCTCCATCTGTTCCCCCAGATGCTGCAGGAGAGCAGCACACTCGCTGTGGTGCAGCAGGGCTAATCAAAACATGCCCCAGCACCTCCAGTGGTTGAAAAATGGGTACTGCAGCCCCAAAACAGCTGAGATTGGATCCTAATATCTGTTAGAGCTTCTTTCAGCCACCTTGGCAAATGGTGAGTAGGCCTCTTCTGCCTTAACCGAGTCAGATGTGGCCACACACCACATCAATTCCTCAGCCATCAGCAGTGGTCTATCAACGGAGAGGAAACCGCTTATTAAACCCCTCAGACTCATTTCTGCAAATCCACATTGCCAGCAGACCATTTGCTCACTTAGTATTGACACACCTGCGAATTAGGCTAGAAACAGATACTAAAATACCCATCCAAGTGCCAGCTCTGCCCTCCAGCCATCCCACAGGACAGGTCCCCACCACGCACTCCTCAGCACTCCAGGTAAATAAATAACACTCCTGCCAGGAGGCAGGGAATCAATATGCTTCCTTCCTTTGTGGTAAATTATGTTCTGATTAAAAGCTAAATGAGCTGAACTCAAACGTCGATTGCCATCAGAAAACATCAATAAAATATGTTGTTACTGTTTAATGAGGTACCTGCTGCTTCATCCGTCCTTTCCCTTGGGGACGCTTGGAGAGGCTGTGGGTGAAAGGGTCCTTAGGAAAGATCCAAAGCTAAACCAGGCAACTACAGCCTCACCCACAGACTCTTCTTTACCCCCATGGTAAGCCCAAGATAGCCATGAAATATCTTTTCCTGCTACTGGCTCTTGTTTTAATCTCCTGCTCCAGCTCCGACCCGCGCGATGATGCTCGTCACTGACAACTGGTGTCACCAAGACGCTCTCAACTGCTTGGCAGAAAAAGGGAAGCTGAGCACGCAGCTCTCCACACATCACTTGCTGCATGATGTGGCACCTGACATTTTGGAAGCGCTGCAAAAAATCCACCTCCGAGCCGATAAAATCCACCCTGTGGCATTTCGGAGGGTTTGCAGATGGTTACACCGTGGTTAGGAAAGGTCGTCCTATTATTGTGGGAACTGAGCAAAGGGCCTGGCAATTCTGCCAGCTGGCACTGGGATTTTGGGTTTAAGCAACACGAAAAGAGAGAAAAAGATAGAAGTTTGATAAAAGTCACCTTGGCCACGCTGGAGTGGTTAATGATAAAAGTCACCTTGGCCACGCTTGGAGTGGTTAATGGCTGGGTTTGATGATCTGAAGGGTCTTTTCCAACATAAATGGTTTCATGATCAGACTGTGATTAACTGCTCAACATCCCCACATGCAAACTGAGCACCGGGGAGCACATTTATCAGGCTGGGAGGGATAAGGACAGCAGGGGCTTCCTTGCACCCCACGGGGTTTGGCTAAGGAGGCTGAGGCAGGGCTCATCCCTTCTCCACCCACAATCCATTAAGTTGCCAGCAGTGGCACCATCACAGCCCATCTAGACCTCACCATTATTCCCTTTTAGCCTTAATACTTTAAAAACCTGCAAAGTGCAATTTTCCCCTGTTTCCAACCGAGGCACTCTGCTCAGCTTTGGCTCACACACAAGGGCTTTAGGGAACATTTCTGTTTTTCAAAGGCAAGATGAGCAGAGAGCATGGCACATTAAGTTAGCAAAGAACCCGAGCTGTCATTAGTGGGGCCTGAGCTTTGCAGCCTCTTTCATACTTCAGGACATTTTAATGTATTGCAGATGTCTTAAATATCCATAAAGAGTGATCTTCACACTTGGAGCAAGACCAGCCAAAAAAAACCCAGAAAGAGCCATTCACACAGAATAGACTTAGCTGAATCCCCATCATCCCCTTTGCTTTTATATCAGATATTTGGGGGTTTAGAGGGATTTTGTTCATAAATCAGCCTCCTTCTATGATCTTTCTTAAAGCAAAGAATAAGTAATACTTAGTGCTCTCATAGCACTTTGCATCTGGAACCTGAGAGCTTTGCAAGATGTGTGAGATTTTCCTTGCACGTCTCACAGCAAAAGGGAAAGGTAAGAAACTCTCTGAGGATGACAAACTCTCCTGACACCCTGTGCCAGAGTGTCCCTCAACAAGTCATCGCTCCATACCCACAATTTCAGCTCATACTGCTGTAAAAACAAGTTTGATGTCAGAAGCTTGGAATGATAACTTGAATTCAAGATCAAATAACAACACACACGATGGAGGAGCTGGATTATGGCTTGGTTTGGGGATAAGGGCACCGAGCTGGTGGTCATGGTGCCCTGATTACATTCACCCTGTATAAACTGAGTTGATTAATACAGTTCTAGCCACATGTTGCAGCACACAGGATAAATAAGAGGAAAAATGCTCATTTTAGCTTCAGTGCAGCTCCGTCAGAAATAATATATTTTAAAAACTCAGGGCATAAAAACCCCAACATCATTTGTAAGTTAAGTATTTACACCACAGGGCTGAAGAAGGGATAGAAATAGATTATTTCACCCAGATCACAATAACCACTTTCTCTTTCCATATTTTCTTCTTTTCATGGGTGACAATTCATGTAATCAAACCCATTTTGCAAACCTGATCAATTTGGAGCTCATGCAGGAAAAGGCAGCTGAGCCAGGGATGTGGCTAAGCATATATTGCTCAAATGACACAAAAGTGAACAGGAATATAGATCTTCAATCTGTCCAGAGCTACACAGGCAAAATCCATTTTGCTTCCAGTCACTTCTCCAGCTACACCAACTGCTTAGAAGAGGTTTTAAATACCCTCCCCTAACCCATTGCTGTCACCATACATCTTGAAACACTACGAATTTTGGTGGGGAAGCAGTGCACCATGTTCCCTGCTCTACACAGCTTCCACTCTGAGGTGTTTGCCCACATCTAACACCCTGTGTGTGAACGGGATCACGTCTTTCAACTGTTGCCTTGGAGGAGCTGCTGCCCAAGAGGTGCAGGCACCAATAGGAGAATGGACAGGCAAAGCTGGACTTTGGTGGGGCTTTCCTAAACTGCTCTGCCAGCCCTTCCCTGGCCACTGACCTGCAGAAAAGCCTTCCTTCAGAGAAAGCAGCAGGATGGGGGGCAGCAAAGCCAAAAATCTCACTGTGTATTTACTCTGGGCAGCCTTCAGGGCTTGGAGGAACTTCCACAGTACATCCCCAGGCCAACAAGAACTGGTGCAATCCAACAGCCCAACGTCACAAGGCCAAAAAGGCTTGTGAAGCCCAGGCTTCACTTCCTCCTCCCCCCCAGCCCCACTCAGTGCTTATCCCAAATTCAGCAAGTCCTCAGACTGGAGGAAAGCCTGACTCCCTCCCTATCCCGGCCATCAGACATCCATGCATGTGGCTTTGGTGTGTGGAAAAAGAAACCAGTTTAATTTTCCAACAGTTTACAGCCAGATATTCCTGCTGGCAAGAAGACCTGTGAATTTTTTACAGGGGCCCTTTGCTCCTTACTCATTTGTGTTTTCAGCTCCTTCCCACTGGAAACAGGAGCGGCCACAGGAAAGATGCAGGGCATTGTGGCCACTCTGCCCCACACCACGTGGCTTTGCTGAAGCATTTTGTCCCCTTTGCCTGACCGTGGGGACAGACAGACATTGCCCTGGGGGCTGCACCAGCAGCACCAACTGCCTCCTCACCCCAGCACGGGTTTTGGAAAGCGGCGTTTGCAGAGAGAGCTGAGCTGCTCTCCAAGGAACACGCCTGGCACCTTTCCATGGGGCTGGCATTGGAGAGAGGCAGGAAGATAAAAGACTGCCCCAAGGTCATGGCCATGGGGAAGAAAACACTTGTTCAAATGTCTTTGACCCAATGCAAACACCCCATTGAACCGACACTGGAAAATTCGCTGCGGAGTGTGAGAGCTTCCTGAAGAGCAAAACTGCCTCTTCCGAGGTGTGAGGAACCCCAAAGCTGAATGAGGTGACAAATGCCAAGAGTAGCATCTATGGCCACCACTCAACGCCATGTTGAAATGCAACAGCAGCATTTATTCCATCCGAAAGCTCCCCTGTCAGAGAGCAACCCTGGGCAGTTGCTCCCACACGGCTCCATCAGCGTCTCCGGAGACGCTGCGTGGCCGTGCTGCAGGCACATCCCGGCCCCTCCAGGAAGGGGTACTCAAGGCACCTGGGCTTGGTTGAACTGCATTATACGTCAGTAAGTAGGGATGGGACCAAATCCAAACCCTGACTTCCAAATGATCTGGAAAAGAGCTTTCAAGAGCCTCGGGCAAGGCTGGGATCTCAGCAGGGTCTGGGAGACTCAAACCAACCTGTGACGTCCATACAAAATCTCACCCAAATGATTTCCATACTCAGGGCTCATTCGCAGCAATCCAGGCTCCTCCAGCACAAGTTAAGTTTTCTGCCTTGCTGCAGGTTTGAATTTACTGGCTGGAATAAGCATCCACTGAACTGTGCTGAGCCACAGCCACGTTGGAGAGCCCAGGCCAACTTTTTCTGGCCATACAGACCAGGACATGTTTACCCAGAGCTTTATTTTAGCTCAGAGGAGAGACCAAGGGGTCACCTTTAAGCTAAGGGTGGTATAAATAGAGGCTGAGTGAAAAAGCAATGTACAGAAAGTCAGGGAAGTGCTCAATGCTCTCTCCAGGAGGGAGGAGGAAAGCAAGACCCCAAAGCCCTGAGCAGAGAGATATTTAATAAAGCAGATTAATAGGGACCAGGGTCCAGATCAGCCCCATCTCTCCCACCTCTCCCACCTCCATATGGATGTGGGCAAGGTCACAGCTGCCTCAACCTACATATTTACGTATATTTGTGCCACAGGATGCAGAGACATTCCTTTGGCAGACAAAGCAAAAGCCCAAACTTCTGCAGCACTCCTGGCCCTGAGCTCTCTCCTGCTCTTGTACATCGCTGCCAAGTCTCTGTCAAAGAAACTGCAGGGAGGGAAAGAGGTCTGGGAGATGGAAAATAACCCAGGTGACTGAGGCTTGCAGGTTTCTGGGGACTTAGAGAAAATCAGTGTCTCAGAAAACCACCAGGAAACACTGGGATGAAATGACTTTTCACCCAGTATCCCGAGCTGCCGAAAAAAAGAGGGTAAAGTTAAAGCACAGCCGGTGGCACCCAAACCTGAGCAAGGTGAAGTCATGGACCAGGAGCTGCAGCACAGTCCTGCTGTTGCTGCACTTGCTGTCTGTCCCCTGCACAACCCCTGCTTTCCTCTCCAAGGCAACACCCATCCACCTCCTGGGGATGCCCTGGGACTCAGCAAATGTCTGTGAGCCCCTGGGGCTCCCCAGTGGAGCTCCTCGCTGCACCACAGAAGACAGTACGTTCTTTGCTGCATTAATACAGCTGTCACCACTCTCATGTGAGCACTTGCCACCTGCCAGCATTTGCCACCACAGCCTCGTAAGGGACTGCTGGCCCAGAGAAGCTGTTCCTTGCTCCAGCACCAAAGCAAGTGCGTGGTGTGCTGCAAAGCCTGACCTCCAAACCTGACAGAGCTCAAGAAGCATTTGAATGATACTCAGGCACACAGTGTGACTCTTGGGAATGGTCCTGTGCAGGGCTAAAGGCTGGGCTAAGGTTTGGATTTGATGATCCTTGCAGGTCCCTTCCAACTCAGCATATTCTGTGATGCTGCACAAAAGAGGGGAGAGGACGAGTGTGTTCAGTGTTGCATGGGCTGGATTTATTTGGGTTTTCATTGCATGTTTTACCACTGCAGAATCACAGAATAGTTCAGGCTGCAAGGGAGCACAGTGGCTCATCTGGTCCCACCTCCAGAGCACCTGGCACAGGACTGTTCTGGAATATCCCCAGTGATGGAGACTCCATACCCTCTCTGGGCAATCTGTTGCAGTGCGTGGTCACAGCACAATAAAGAAGTTATTCTTCCTATTCAGGTAGAACTTCCTGTGCATCAGTTTCTGTCATTCCCCTCTGTCCTATTGCTGGGCACCTGCAAGCAGAGCCTGGTCCATCCTCTGACACCTCCCTGCACATACTGATAGACATTGATGAAGTCTCCTCTCAGTGTCTCTTCTCGAGGCTGAACAGGCCCAGCTCTCCCAGCCTTTCCTCCTAAGACAGATGCTCCAGTCCCTTCATCATCTTTGTCGCTCTCCCCTGGACCTGCTCCAGAAGCTCCACATCTCTCTTGTCCTGGGGATCCCAGAACTGGACACAGCACTCCAGATGTGCCTCACCAGGGCTGAGTAGAGGAAACCAGATTGCTGGACGCCCACCTGATTCAGGATGAGGAGTTTGCATCTCCATGCTTACACTGGCACCAGCTTCTCCACAGCACTGAGTGCCAAAAGAAACGTGCAGGGAGACATGCAAAAGCAGGCACTTGGTGGTGGAGCAGCTCAGCACTGCATGAGTGGCCTGGGGTTGTTTTTGTGAGGAGTGCAGAGCACACACTTGGACACAGTTCACTGTCAGTCTCCCAGGGCAAGACGTGGAGGAGAAACCAGCTTAGTCACGATGCTTTGGAAAAGGGAAACCTCAGCGGGGGAACGGGGCCTCTCTGCCTGGAAACACGCCCGGCAAAATAGGTTTCTCCAGTTTCCCACCTCATTGTCCCATGGGGGAGGAGAAAGGAAAGGATCTTATTCTCCACAAGAAAAGGGAAAGGGATCTATGAGTACCCTTGCACAGGTTTAGCTACGCAGCACAGGGATGTGTCTGTACTTTGAGCTCACGCTGCAGGATACGGGACAATCAGAGATGGACATCTGGGTCCCTGATGTCCCCTGCGTGCTGCTGCACCCACTCCACCCTTCCCAACATGAAACAGAGAGTTTCATGAAGCACTTTCAGAGCCAGTTTCACACCATAGTCCAGGCAGACACACTCTGAGCGTCACCATGGCTTTTCCTCACCACATTAAAAAAATTTTTAAATGTCTCAAAAAAGTAATTTCCCTCATTTTTAAATACTGGTGGAGGTTATTATTAAGTAAAACACGCACAAGAAACAGCAGTGAATGACTCTATCCCTTCATACACTCTCACAGGAAGTTAAAGACCCATTGTTAGCAGCAAGTACAGGAGAGCGATGCCTGCAGGTCCCAGCTCAGACCCCTGTCCCATCACACCTGTGGATGGTCCCTTCCCAAGAAGAGCTTAAAAATGCCACAGGCAAGTCAAAAGGAGGCATGAGATGGGTAAAAGCCTTGAGCTCAGCAATGGAGATAAGAAGAGATGAGCCAGCTCCAAGTTTGCTGACTCAGAAGGCAAAAACAACCCCCTCTCCAACAAAATCCAAGGACAGAGAGCGCAACAAATGTGCTTATTGCACTGACAGTTTTGATTACTTAAAAAAAACGGGGGAAAGAAACCTTAAATATCCAAGCAGCCAGTGGCCACCAGGCAAAGTCCCATTTACCTTGGAATGGAGGGAGCCAGCCCAGGATTTTCCAAAGCCCTTTTGCTGCTAGAGCTGCCAGGGGGCAAATGGGGCTGATAGTTTTAGAAGTCCACATCTGCCCAGGGCTGCACTCACAGCCTGCTCATGGCAGAGCCCAAACAGCAGCCCATGGAGGCTGTGCTTTTTTGGAAACCCAGCCTTGAAGACACGGCCAAGGACTCTCCTGTCATTTGGGTTGTGATAAATATCACATGGGGCGAGGAATGGTGTGTTATCCTCATGAGGCACAAAGCATTCCTGATGGGGCACAGTCTTTAAAATACACAGTGGCAGAAAGCAGAAATAATTTGCCAACCAAGTGCTAACCCAACATTAGGTGAATGTCACTTGGTCAGCTGGAAAGCCCAATGCTGTGCAATCAAACCACGACCTCCAAGCAAATCCTCTTGGTCCAAAGACACACAAGCACTGCAGTAACCAGGAGGCTTTTTCCCTGGCACTTAGGGAGAAGCTCCACACTCCCAGCAGTCTCCCAAGCCAGCAGAGTCATGGAAGTGTGATGAGAGCATGGTACCTACCGGTTTGGGGCAGTGGATGTATCTAGCAAGGCTGATGATCAAGTCATGAGTGATTGGATCCACCAGGTTTCGAAAGCTGGCGTATCGATAGAGGACATCATCGAGAGAGGTCGACTCCATTCCTAAATCCTGCAGGAAACAGGGCAAAGCAGCAATATTAGATGTGCTACAAATGCCTAGTGTGGATCTTAAAATTATCCCACACTGGTGGTGCCCATGGGAGAAGCCAAGAAGAAAGTGATTCCCACCACCCAACACAAGGAAGGGACACAAGAGCATGTCACCCTGGGGAAAGCTGCACTCCTGTCCTTTATCTGCCCTGCAAAGAGGCATTAGGGGTACAGGAAGAACACCCTCGTGCCTATAATAAATCCATACAAGCCATAAATAAATAACAAAATCCAAACAAGCCATAAAGCCACTGAGCTAACAGTACACTTGCAACAAAGTCAACCCAAAGAAGACTCCAGAGAACGTAACAGCTCGATCAACATGAAACTGCAGCTGGAGAATAAACACAGCATAGATGTGCTCTGGGTCTGCTGTGCACAGGGAGGAAAGAATGAGCCTAAAATTGCTGCAATGGAAACAGGAGGATAAACTGGAGTGGGGGAAGAACAAAGTGCTGGACTAGAATGACCAGGGAAGGCATGGAAGCTCTGCCATTGGAAACTGGACAAAGTTGTGTCAGGAGCAGTTCAGATCGAGCTGATCCTGCCCTAGGGATGGATCAGACCTCCTGAGGTGCCTTCCAAGACTATTTTTTATGATTTGCAATTCTTAGACATAATAATTTGAGGAATTTTGGCAGAGAACTCATCATTATATTAAATATGTTGGTGCACAGGGATGAGGAGGGGAAGGGTTATATACAGTGTACTCCTTTAACTTCAAATGTATATAATATACAAATATATATACAGTGTACTCTTTTACTTCCCATGGAGCTGGTGACATCTGGCACAAAGACTTTCCTGTTGGCAAATATAAGCCAATAACTCCGTGGCCCCCTGCAATAAACTGGAGTCTGTCCTGAGCTCAGAGATGCTCCAGCCCCAACAAACCAAACCACATTGGTTTTAGGTGTTGATGCTCTGTGACTTCAGCCAGGCTGAAAACAACCATCTTCACTTAAAAAACCCAATTGTGCCTTCAGGCCCTGGCTGCAGCAGCCAGAGGGATCTCACATTACCTGCAATTACAGCTCACGGCCACAAATGAGGTGGCAAGTCTTTATCACACTGGTTTCCTTGGTATTTTTAGGATCACCCCTGCAGCACTGACTGAGTTAACACCAGCTTTGCCAACTCTTTGACTGCAAACATGTCATTTAGTAAAAAAGAGCCGAGGCAGTTAAAAATCACACAAATGAGGCTGCCCTCCCCTGCCGGGAGCGCCAAAAAAGCCTCAAAACAACAAATCCAACTGGCCACAAAACCCAACCAGCCAACCTGCCCACTGAGAGCAAACATGCCCAGCTGGAAAACTGAAGTGGCCAAACTGATTTATGGTCTATCTCATGGCTTCTGCCAAGTTGGCACTTTAAAAAAGAAGAACTAGTCTCAGTGTGGAGATGCAGAGCTCAGCTGAGGGCATGCGCTGTGCTCGCTGTGGCAGCCAGGCCAGCCCACCAAAGCTGTTCCAGAGTGGTTGGCTTTGATTAGGCTGGAAAAACTACCAACTCATTTGTTCAAGGTCATCTTCACCCTCCTGTATTTCAGCACCACGAGGATCTGCAGGTGACTGCGCAGAACTGGAGCTTGGGTTCCTCTGCAAGAGGAACAACAGGGAAAATAGAAATTGTGCGGATAATGTAGGAAAGAGAGATGCCCAAAGGTAACTCCCTCTCTTTCAGGAGGAGAAACACCAAACAGCAGTGTGGATGTCACCTTCCCAGTCTGGTAGAGCTCAACATTAGGATTTAGCAAACATCAGCTAAGAGCTGGATTTGGTCCATGGCCATATGGCATCGCTGGCAAACACCACACATTACCAAAGGAGCCAGTCTGGGGACGTGGTAGAGGTAATCCTAAAGACTCAGCTCACTGGGACCTTTCAGGATCAAACCAGGTTTAGCATCCTGCCACTTCTCTTTAAGCATCTCAAAACTCTTGACAATTTTCTCTCATGCTAAAATTAAAATGTAGAGCTAATAAATCAAGAGAATTTCTCCTCCTCTCTCCTGGGAGAACTTACATTTTTCACATGAAGTATTCCCTCCTCCCTCCTGGTATGCATTTTTTATACACAGATGTCTTTCTCAGCTGCTCCCTAAATCTCTCTGCCACACCAGCATTGTCTCTTTTCCACCACATGCAATATTTTAGAGCCACTCAAGGCTGAAACATGTTCGAGGCCAAGTGATGAGCTCATCTGCAATTTAATAACTTCACACCAGTTCATGCTGTCAGCAGCAAATCACAAATCTCTAGCTTTGGAGAAAACGCCCAGCATCTGGCTCCAGTCACTTGGGTTTTTTTTCAGCACGTTCCCTTTTCCCGGGGGATTTTACCTGGATAGCAAGTGCAGCTTTGAAACAGGAAGGGTGTCAGGGTTTAAAGTTATGGTATTTATGAGCCAGGCAGGAGCATGGCTTTCTCAGCACAGTTTGGAGGGGTGTATTTCTAGAGTGCACCCAGAACCCTGCACCGTGCTGAGATGGTTTGTGCACGTGCAGGGGAGGGGAACATCTCTGCAGGTAGTGACAGGACAAGGGGGAATGGCTTCAAACTGACAGTCACCCATGACCTTCGTGCAATTTATCTGATTTCTTTCCAGCTTTAAGAGGCTGAGAGGAAGCCAAACCGCTCATCTGTCCTTGGGGAAGGCTTATCCACTGGAAGGAAAAGTTCCTGCCACCAACTAGTTGCATTCAGCCTCCACAGGAGGAGTCTCTGCGAATGCAGCAATGTAAAGCTATTAAATTCTAAAAAAAGACACACACACACAAAAAACCCCAACCAAAAAAACCCAACACCACCCCCCCCCCCGATGGGAATTAGAAATTTATATCAAAGAAATCCAGCAGAAAAATGTAATGTTTCCCTTCAGCAGCCAGCAGTTGAAACTTCCCAGCCACAGTCATGAAAGGCATAAGAGAATCCAATTATTTTTGAAAAACACCAAGCCAAGCAAGAGCCCAGGCACAGTCAGTCCTGTTGCTCTGCAGAACTGATGCTGTGCTCAACCTGAGTCCCTTTTGCAAGCAACAACCACAAAAACAGCCCAAACAGACCCAAAAACCAGCCCAAACTCAGTGCCCAGCATCAACTTTCCAGATCAACACGACCCAGGCAATGCAAGCAAGACATTTGGGAGCTGTACCCCCGGTTTATCTTTCCTTAGTACCAGGTGAAACAACTTGTTATTCCCCTTCTGCTGCCTGTCAAAAAACAGCAGCACAACAGCTGCCAGTTGAGCAACCAGATTTTGAAGCTCCAAGTTGTGTTTCCATGAGATACAGCATCATGTAAAGCTCCCCTAAGCCACACAGAGCCATAATCGACGGAAGCCAAGCCCATTTTCGCTTATTAAACTATTTATCACTGCAAATTGAATTGTAATTAGAGGCAAATCCAGCAGGTCCATGTGAGAAGTCATATGAGAAAGCAGGTTATGCTGTTGCTGCTTTCCCTAACATGGAGCAAATGCAGTTACCAGCTGCCCAAATGAGGTTACTGTGCAAAACACCACGCCGAGCTCCTGCCATCGGGGCTGCTCATAAATATTCCAATATCTGTTCTTTTGGCCAGCACCTCTTCCAAAACTGCTTCTTATCTCCACTAATAGCCAGGGCAGCATAATGAATTTCCAAGCGGAGAGGTTGGTGTTATAAACAAGGGTCGGGCACGGAGGAAGAGAAGGAATAATACTGTGTGCCATCAATCATCTGCAGCAACTGAAGAGCGATTTCATGAGGTGAGCATCAGCAGTGTGGTGAGTAAGGTCAGCTCAGAGACAGGCGTGTGAGATGTGACTCAGCCGCCGGCACAGCGTGGGCACAGCCGCTCGAAGGCCAAGGGGTTGTTTTTGTGCGGGGAGGACACACTCAGCTGCTCAGCTCCTGTGTCTGGTGAAGCCCCCCCCTCGAAAACAAGCGAGCAAAACTGCCTTTGATCTTTAGGGTGTTCGGCTCCATCGCAAACCCTCCCGTGTGTGGTTGATTTCCGAGGTTAGGAAGTCACTGTAAAACTCGGTGTTTATGGGTGCACCTGTTACGATGGGCACAGGGTGTAGAATCAGCCTCCACCCGTTCTGCACATGATGAGCCCTCCAGCGTTTGCTTCCCTGCTCTTGGTGCAGCTTCACTTTCCCGTGAGATAAAGGCAAGGAACGTGGAATTGCACTGCTGAAAAGATTATCTGCCTGGTGCATTGACTGCAGCCCAACAGCTCCTGTCATCTGTGCACACCCCCTATAAACCACGGCTTTATACACTGCAATAAGGTGTTCAACACATGCCATAAACAGCTTAATTCTTAACTGGGTATCCTAAGGAAACAAGGCTGAAACAGTCACGTTGTCCATCCATCTCCTTCTCCTCTTCCCCAAGCAGTTTTATAAGACAGCAACCGATTTGACAGGTTGAGAGAAGAGTAAAGCACCTGAAGGGTAATGACATTCCAACACGTTTTGGGGAAAAAACAGACCTCAGCAACACAAAGATACCCAACTAATCCACCCCATTAGTGTAAAAACAGAGTTTCAGTACGTGGGATATTTTTAACAGAGTTAATATTGGTTTGGAACTGATGATTGCTCATTCAAGCCTGGAGTGAGGGTGCAACTAGAGAAGAGAGTTGATGCTCTGGGGAAGAAGAAAACATTTCCCTGGCAGACTGACTCAAATAATAAATGGTGGCAGCTTGAACCCCCTCCAGGAGGCTGGAATTATAGAAACTTGGAGAGATGGATTAATGGGCAGAGATATGATGCCACCATCCAGATAATAAACAACTGAGAATAAGAGATCTGCAGAAAAATGCCTTGCTTTTATTTTATACTGCGAGGCAAAGGCAATTACTCCAACTGGAGTTTGGCCAGACCACAGTTAAAAGAATTCTTCAGGAAAGTGCCTGTGGACATTTAATGAGGAGAGCCTCAGCTACCCATCCCATCTTGATTTACAGAGCCAGTGGGATCCCGGTATAGAAAAAGCTTGGAAATGCTATTTGGGTAAGGTGACTCCAGGATTTGCTTTGAACAATTCAAACAATTTAGATCCATCACTCCCTTTAATGCAACTGTATGTCATAAGCTCACAAAATATTATTCACTCATCCCTTCTAAACCAGCAGGAGCTGCCCACATCCTGATTTCCCATCCAACCCAGTGATCAATCTGGGGCTGTCGTTCCAGCTGGGGCTCCAGCCCCAAGCCAGGATCCTACTGGCCATACAGAGCCTGCACCAGATGGCTTCTGGTGGGACTTGTCACTTCTTCCTCCTGCTCCCGGATGGATGGGTGACAGCCCAACCTCCCAGCAGTCTCAGCCCTAAAGCACAAGAGTCTCTTTAGCCTTTGCACCAACACCTTCCCAAGGAGAGCAATCCCCCAAAGTTTCCTCCTGCAATGGAAACGCGGGGCAGAAAAAGCTGCAGGTCTAAGGGCAAGGTGTGGGGGAGGCTGTGAGCAGAGCACAGCTGAGTGCAAACACTGAAGGGCCACTCTCACAGCCTCCTCACCTCCTGTAACCAGCCCCACCCAGAGCCCCCCACACTACATGGCCAAAATCCAAAGGAAAAGGTTAATGCATCAACCCTGCAAGACACCCACCCTATTAACTCTGCTCTTGCTGCTGGACCTCCCATTAACAACTCTGCAGTGAAGCACTAAAAGGAAATAGGACAAATTTAATCAAACATCTGCCATTTCCGTCCTCATGTGTGCTGAAACAGCTTGCTGGAGCAACCCAGGTGCTGACTGAGGTATCCAAACCACAGGTCAGAAGCAGAACTTCAATTTATCATTCCTTTTGCTCTGTGACCAGCACCTCTCAGGGCTGCAGAAGGAACTCCTGTCCCAGCACGGGTCAGTGGCTGATCCCCAGGGTGAAGAGGCTGCACCAGTGCCAGCTCCCATCTGCACCTCTTCTCCCTGCCTTTTTTTCTTATTTTCCCTTGCAAAAGCCTCTGAGATCCCTGCTGGAAAACCGACTTTGAGGACTGGGTTCATATCGTCTCCTGTCAGGTAAGGATCCAGACCTGTCACCTAAGCTCAGTCTACTGTCAATTCATATGAAGATGGTGATTCATCCTACTCTAAGACAGCTGGGCTGACTCAGTCTCTGGATGTGGTTGTCTCAGTCATCTGCCAAGAAAAGCCCCTATAATTAGCTTGTCCTAGACATTTAATGTTTAGGCAACTGGAGCAGGAAAATCCCACTCGTACTGTTCTCACCTTTGTTTTCCAGCACAGCAAGCACTGAGCTCTGTGTGGTTTTTGTACCAACTCTTCCAGCCAAAGAAGAGCCCCATCTGTTTTGCAGCTGATCACCCATCAATATTAGTTACATTTTTAAGATTTGCTTCAGGCCCCCATGGTTTTGTTGGAGGTAAACAGGAGCTCAAACAACTCTTGTCCCTTAGAAGGTGACAGGAGGTGCCTTACGGCCACTGAAGACTTTTATTTGTGCATGCAGATATTGTATCTTTTGTGCTCACACGCAGTAAATACACACACACACACATCTTTGTAGTAAGTATTTAGAGGAACAAAAACAAAAAGCAGAACTGGGATCCTTGCAGGAAAGGGGAAGAGGTTCCCAAGCAGAAGATGACACTGTCAGATGGGGAGGAATCACTCGCCTTCATAATTTCCACTGCCTGTTAGAGACCGCCCCGGTGTCTGGGAATGCAGCAAGTGAACGATTCCCAGCACAAGAGCAGCATTTGTAATCACACACCTTCCCTGTTTGGAATTACAGACAAGTCTCCCTCTCCCTACACACACTACAATTGATGAGAGTTGTTGGAGCAACACCGAGTCCACAGGTACTTCGTGCAATCTGCTCCTCATCCCCACCTGCACGTACTGCATGACCCAAACACCCAAACACATCCCTGCAAACGTCTCTGCTAAGAAAAGAGTCCAAAAATCTTGACTCACAAGGCCCAGCCTTAGCAGAGAATCAAACAGGCAACAAGGCTGGAGCAACTGTGCTGCCTGTCCATCCTCCCACCTCTCTGTCCCTCCCCAGGTAACTCTGTGTGTCAGCCAGTCTCGTTAAACTGTGGGAAAGGGGCAGAAGCCTCAAAGGCAATTAAGGTCCTGTAAGTTTGGGGGAATCAGTGTCAGGGGAAGGAAGGGACCCCAGTAAGGGAAGGACGAGGCCTTGGCTGTGGTACACCCTGCATGGCAGCAGGTGGATGGACAGAATGGATGCTCTGCAGCTGGGCCAGATGGTCCCCAGCTGCTGACAGGGTTGACTGGCTGGGACCTCAAGGAAGGCACAGAAGGAGAAGATGGATTCTCCTAGAGCTGAGGTTTGGCTGATGTGATGGACAATAAAGGTAAACCTACAGGAAAGCCAGCCTGACCTCGCCCTGTGCTGAGGACCCACCCTCTTTTCTAACAGAGAAAATGAGACACTGGGAGTCCTCACCTCTCACTCCTCCCTGCTCTAATCCAGCCACCTTCTCCAAAGTTCACTTCACAGATTAACACAACATGGCATGAGCTGCCAGGCTCTGGCATTAATTCTGTTGAACCAGGGTCTAGTTATCAGGAAAGCAGGATTTATTGTCTTGGCCCACTTGAGCCCCATCTCCTGTTTCCAGCAGCTGTCACCGTGAGAGGAGAAGGTCAGCGTGCATCTCCTGATGTACAACAGTGCAATCCTGCCCTTGGGTGAAAAGCCTTCTCTGAGCACAGCCCAGTCAGCTGTTCCCAGGAGCAGGTGATCCCAACACAGCCAAGCACAGAAGGAATTGCAACTCACAGTTGAAACATCACCTTTGCTTTTTCTACCCATTCAAAATGCTACTTTCGGATGGCATCCCTCGCTCTCCTCAGCCAGCAGAGCTGTTGCACTCCAGGGACGGAAAAAGAAACTTCATTATTTCGGGGGATAGATCAGGTCCATGTTGCAGTGCTGCCAAAAACGCCGAGGTGGGGATCACCCACACCTATCCGACACGGGGGCTTTGTTTTGATGCACAGCTCTGCCCAGCAGCGAGGATGCAGCCAGCCATGTGAGCCACTGGGAATCCCTCCCACATCAGCCCCAAGCACCGACATTCCCAGGCACATCACGCGGAACCTGTGGCACCAATGACATTCCCGGATCACCAGGGAGCCTCCTGGACCCGCCACCAGCACCCAAAGGAAATCAATCTGTTCCTGCACACACAACAAGAGCCTGCAATCCAATAACTGCCACTTAAACCCTGGTTCCACTTCCAAGCCCTGGGTTGATTATTATTGCATTAGCTATGGAGGGAAGTATTGTTGCCGCTCAATGAATGCTAAGCTTGACTTCAAAGGGACTGAATTTCGGTGGTGGGAGACTGTAGGAATGTTTTGACAATTGCTTTGGGATCCTTCAAGGTGGGGAGGTGCTAGAATAAAACCTCAGATTTAAAGATTCTCTTTATAGGCCTTAGTAAAGAGAAGCATCAATGATTCCTCATCACAGCTCTTTCCCAGTGTCGGTTATTCAAGGGAAGTAATTTAAGACATCTTTGAGAGACACAAATATTCAATTCACTCTTTAAACTGGCTGCTGTGGAATAATCTGAATGTTACAAAAAGATAATTTAAATGAACAAATTGCGGCTGTTTTTTTTTTTTTTTTTTTTTTTTTTTTTTTTTGGTGCCATTTATACCATTGCAGGAGCCTGGGTGGGAGGAGCACAGGGACAGAAATGGGTTTGGAGGGGAAATCTTGATCCCTTTATCCACAACATCCTCATTCTTGCTTTGCAGGCATGTGGACATCCGAAATCCAGGTATATCCCTGGTTTTCTGCCAGCAAGGAGAGTGGAGTTACTCTTTACAGCTGCCTTGCACAAGAATCTGGCTACGTATCGCTGCAGAAAGACACCCAGTAGAGATTCTGCACTGTAAAAACTTAGAGGAAACAAGACACCGACAGATTTTAGCTCAGTGCAAAATAGGAGAAAATAGGGTTGAGCTCAACACTGAAATAAAACCACCCTGACCCTTTTTTGCATTAAGATTTATTCTGAGTAACAACACCCTGTTCCACACTGAGCGTGAGGCCTCTTTTTTCACTTGGTACCTTCCCAACAGTTAAAAGGGGCTTCCAGCAAAGGAGAAAACCAACCAAATCCCACAGCACCAAACTAATTTCCTTACTTAAGACAAGGCAAGAGGAATGGAATAAAAACAAAGGTTTCCACAGCTTCCAACAGCGTGCCAAGGTGGCCAGCATCACCCAAGTAATTATTATGGACAACATGAATTTCAATTCTTTCATTTGCGAATCCAGCATCACAGTTAATCTTGAGCACGGACAAAGTCCATTAATAAACCAGATTCATGTAATGGGATTCAAAGCAATGGCAAATCAATACATAACAAACTCGTATGCTTAAATAATTTACGCTTTGCATGATAATCACAGTAACTGTAATGCTGTGTGTTTGTGTGGAGACATATTCCAGACCAGCCCAGGCCATCAAATGAGCTCGGTTGAGCTCGTTCTCCTGCTGTGGGATGCAACCAGCACTGGGCTGAGCAGCCACAGCACAAATACCAAGCAAGAAAGTCATATAAACCTGTGCACGAAGTGGCTGCAGTAGAGAGAAATCAGGGAGGATGCTGTTTCACACAGAGGGCAAGAAACTTAATTTCTCTTTCCTTCAGCTTCCCCAGCAGCAAGATGGAGGTGGTTCTGATGGAGTCCACGGGACCAGGTACCTCAGCAAAGTGCCTGAAGATGCAAGGCAGCTCCACCCACGTTTTGAAAAGCCTGGTCCCCAGCCCTGGAGCAGTGTGAGCTTATTGAGTCAATCCTGATAACCACACTGCTCAGTGTCTCTGGGGTGGAGTCAGTGAGGGAAGGGAAAGCATTTCTTACACTCCTGAGCAGTCACAAGTGAGGCACTGCATTACCCTCTCCTGTGCAGCCCTACCAAACAGCTGTCGAGTTCCTCATGCTCAGCAGCTTTTTGATGTGTGAGGGGAGATGATCTCCCTTCAAATCCTTCCTCAAGCCCCTCTGGTCTCACCCTGGGTGCCTGGCAGAGCCCTCCTTTCCAGGAGCTGCCTGTCCCTGGAGCTCAGCAGCTGCTGGTAGGACCCTTCCTCTGTCCTCCACTGCCAGCTCAGATGTATTTACTGATACAAACTGATCCCAGCTCACTGGTCTCACTTAATCACTGCCTTTCTTGTAATCTTTGATGCCTCACAGCCCATGTGGGGTATACAGGGAGTCTTTCCCTGAACAAAAGGAGAAACTGAGCCACAGAAAGTTAGAGCCACATCCTCAAACTCACACCGCTGCCTTCTGCCTCCAAAGTCCACATTTCCAAACACCTTTAGCTGGGAGGCCACGGTTCTGTTCTCCTCCTTCTCCTTTGGGATATCTTCTCTCATGCTTGCCAAGTCAGAAAGCCACTTAAATACCTGATTAACTACAAGCACATGTTTAAGTCCCACTGAAGCCAAAGGGGTTGGATTAGGCGAGCACTTAATACAGGTTTTCGTTAAGCAAAACTTCTTTCCTCCTCAGCCCTCTCCACCCCAGTCCCTTCACAGCAGCCCAGGGAGCTGATGGCCAGGACACACCACAACCATCAGCTCACCAGAGCGAGATGCAGCTTCAGTGAGCAGTGGAAGAGCATTTTGCACAAAATCAGGCAACGAGATCCCAGGAGATCCCAGGCAATTTGCAGGCTGGGCTGGTCCGAGCAGTGCTCTGCCCTTCCAGAGCCAGCACTGACTCGCCAGCAAATGTTTCCAGTAACTGCTGTTAAGATCCTCCTCTTCATTTCACCACACACTGCTGCAGAAAGGCCTGAGGGTGGTGGCTGCTGGCCCTGCTCCTCTGAGCCCCAGGGGCTGCCTGGGATGTGACAGATTAACCCACACGTGGCCTGAGAGCCCCTGTGCTTGGCCAAGAAATTCACCCCAGGTTTCATTGGGGGTGCTGAGCAGACACAGGTAATGAACAGCCTTTCTGCTGTACCCTGTTCCTCCTGCCCCTCTTGTAGGCTCTGAGATCTCTGTGAGGGGGAAGAGGTGCTCTCTGCACCCCCAAACCCACAGCACCCCCACACCAGGCAGGCTGGGGGGCAGCTGGGAGAAACAAGGACAACCCCTCCTTCCCCCCAGGAGCCACCTCCCGCTCGGAGGGAGCAGTACATCTTGTTCAGCAATAAAAGGTGTCAAAGTCCCCTCCCAGCCCCAAATAAAAATGAGAATATTTCTGCTTTGTTTGACAGTCGGGGCCATTAAGTTGTTCTTGTTGATACTTCACTTCCCAGCAGAGGTGCTGGCAGCGTGTGCCAAGTGAGCTGGGATGCCAGGGACAGAAAACATACCTTTGCCCAGGAAGCTTCTGTGAAGGAAACCGAGCACGTGATGGATCAGTGGCAGTGCAGTGCCCAGGGCACGGTAACACTCCATTAGCTGACACTCGTGGGTGGCAATAACCACGCCTGAAGATCACTGGGCATGGAAAACCTGCTGCTTCTGCTGCTGAGTCACACCACAGCTCCTGCACTTGGAGCTGATGCAGTGCAGGCTTTTGCTTCTCACAGCTCCCAGGCTGATGAGGAGTTCCCTTCCACCAGTGGATTCTACCCGACCTCGACTGTTGGGGTCCGAGTTGAGGACCCAAAGACAAGTCAGTCACAGGAACAAGGCAGGAACAGCTCTAGAAGGGGAACATCAGCAAAGCACCCACCAAGAAAAGCCTCTGCCTCCATGCCTTGGGCTATTTCCCTCTTTCCTTACAATGTGACACCATCCCATGAAGCAGAGGCCTGAAATGCCGGTGGTAACACAGTACCCTGCTAATCCCTGTGCTGCTGCATCCCACGGGTGGCTGAGCCTGCCTGGGAAAACTAAACCAGAGCCCATGAAATGCTGTGGCCGAAGAATATTCCCACAGGTGCTAGAACAAAGTCTTTGGCTTGAAGTTCCCACCACAGTTCCGGCGCTGCAAGCCCAGGACGTTTATTTTCCAACTTCAAAACAGCCAACACTAATATTTTTGACCACCAGTTCCTCCTGAAGTCAACAGCAGAGGAAGAAGAACCCAAGAAGCCTTCAGGACACTGGACCAACTTCTTAATATCGTTTCCCAGATATGACCACGGGGCTGAATAATCACTGAAACCTGATGCAAGACAATGAGCTGAGCAAGAGCAAAGCCAGGATGAGCTCACTGTGCGGCCCCATCCGCCAGCAAGTCGAGCCTTCCCTTCCCTGCTTTGGTCCCAGCGAGACATTCACTGCCCTGGGCTGGAATTCCTCCAATGGCCACGAACAGCTGATTTCAATATTAAGGCAGCACCGAGACGTGACTAATACTAATTGAGCTGGTTTCAAAGTGTAGAAGCAACTGGTCTGTGGTGAACCAGACACCTACAGCCTCACACACACGAGATGTGGGTGAACCACGGTGTTCACAATGGGCTGGGGTGGCATTTAGCACAGGGTGACACCAAATGAGCCTTGGGTCCTTACTCCCCCCTGCCAAGAAATGCCAGAAATTCGTGCCTGAAAGAAAGATTCCTTTTGCAAGACGTTAAACAAGAAGAAAAAAACCTTGTTTCTCTCTGAAGATATCACAGGCTTGTCCAAAATCACCACTGACAAGTAAATAGGTTGGAAAAACCTACTTCTGAGAGCCGCTGAGCTGCCAAGCAGACTCAATGTGTGTTATCTTTTCCCTTTTTACTTTATCTTCCCTGACGAGACTGCTCAGAAAGAGATAAGGAGCAGCTGCTGGGAGCCCTACTCGTGGCTCTGCCACTTCTGCACTCTTCATTCCTGCCCTTGGGATTTCCCTGCTCCAGTGGATGTTCCCATTCCTCTTTGCCAGGGGGACACTCAGCCTTTCTGCCCCTCCATTCCCTCTGCAAAGCAAGTAGAACAGATACTTTTCGTGGAATCCTCTAGGTTGGAAAAGCCCTCTGAGATCATCAAGTCCAACCACGAACCCAGAGCTGCCAAGGCCACCACTAAACCACATCCCCGAGCACCTCACCTACATATCCTTTAAATCCCTCCAGGGATGGCGACTCCATCAGTGCCCTGGGCAGCCTGTTCCAGGGCTGGACAACCCTGGGGCTCGTGGATGGGTCAGTCAGAGATGAAACATCCGGAGATGGAGCTTGGTCAGCATTGGGTCCCCCAAGGCTTTGCACGTGGTGCTCAGCAGAACGATGTCATCCTGATCCTTCTGCAGTCAACAGAGGCAGCCCTGTGAAATGATCTCAGCCTGCAGGAATGGCACTGTATTCCTGCCTTTGGATTATTTCAGGCTTCTGTATTTTTGCTCCAGCACTGTGTCCTCTGAAGGGAGGGCATATAAGCAAACATGAGTCCTTCTAGAAAATACAATCGATTTATAGGATGAAGCAACACTTAAAGTTTTCTGAGTTTTTTTAAATAGCTTGCAGGAGAGAAGCTTAGCTTCTTTATTTTCTTTGTGTTGGTGGAGAATAGCAGCTGATGGGCACAAGATGAAAGCACCCTAAGCAGAGATTCCTCACTGCGTTTCAGGAGTTAATCTCATCTGAGAACTGCTTTACATCTGTTTGAAAAAGGATGGAGAAGTTTGTCGGAGCCAAAACTTGCACTGGGTGCAGACAGGCTGACCCTGTCACCTGCACCGTGCCAGATTCTCCACCCTCCCCCTCTGGACAGCAACAGGGTGGGAAGGAAAACAAAGGGAAGACCAACCAGCTCCAAGCTGTGCATGGAGAGTGTGCAGGAGCTCAGGAGGAGCACTGGTGCTGTTTCCTTTTTTTTCCAGCTCAGCCTTTCCACTTAATGACCAGTGCCCTGTACTGGACAGTCAGCTCCTGGTACAGTTCCAGCAGCTGGTCCCCATGTGGGAGCAGGGACCTGCTGTGCCAGGTGCTGCACACCCACGGGCTCGTGTTGCTTACAATGCACCCAGGGGCTTTACAGAGATGCACACATCCTAAAATCCAGGACAACCTGGAGTCCTACCAGCTCTCAGAGCTGCTGACACCCTTGTTCTGAAGCAACAAGGGCAAGAGAGGTAAAATGCCTCTTCTGGCATTCTCCCATGGAAAGGAGAGGATTTTTATACTCAAAAAGGAGATGTCAGAGGGCAGAGGTTGTGCACATACAGCTGAGACACCTTTCTCCCCTGCCTGGGCCAAATGCACAAATCTGTGCAAAGCCTGATTTGGGTTAGAAGAGACCTTAAAGCTCATCTCATTCCAACCCACTGAGCCCAGGTTGCTCCAAGCCCTGTCCAACCTGGCCTTGGACACTCCCAGGGATGGGGCAGCCACAGCTTCCCTGGGCAACCTGTGCCAGGGCCTCACCACCCTCACAGGGGAAGAATTTCTTCCTAAAAAATCTAATCTAAATCTACCCTCTATCAGTTTGAAGCCACAGCAGCCCCTCCACAAAGACGTGGAAGGAGCCTGTTTGCATCACCCACGCTGGTGATTCTCAGGGTTTTTAAGGGCACTCAGGTACGTGGTTAAGAGCTGCACCTTTAATCTGAAGAGAGGATGAAAAGCCTCATGCTCAGCAATGGTGAGGGCACTCTGTAATCCCATTATAGGCTCTGACAGGCTGGGAATGGCACACAATCATACATCGATTTTGGCTGCTGTAGGAGAGGCTGCCAGGTGGCTCGAGGAAGGGAATTGCTGAGATGAGGGTTTCCTCTTAAAACACCCACAGAAAAATGGGATGCTGATGGGGAAAGTAATGGATGAGACCATCAGCCTGGGCAAATTATCTCCACTTTTTGCAGGGTGGCTTGAAAGCCTCCCATCTTCCCATCCTAAGACTCAATCAGTGCCACCATTGCCCTTACCTGACAGGAATATATCATCAAAGGAATGTCAGGAGGTTTTGGGGGTTAAGGGAAGAAATTAAGTCTTTCCCGTGTTTTATCCCATGCTTGAGTGTTTTGATTTGCAGTGTAAGATTTTTAACCCTCAGGTAGAGCAGGGTTGGGATCTGGTATTTGGTACTTGGCTCAGAGGGAAGAAGCTTGGAAAGTGAAATCTTTCTTGAAGGCTTTCACAGTAACTTCCCTGTCTGGCACCAAGGAAGCTGGATGCTCCTTTGAGGATCCAACTTAGCAGGTATCTCCCAACTGGAGGAATGTGATGTATGGCAGCTGCAGGGGTGGGATCCTCCCAGACTTCTCAGTCTCTTCAGAGAAACCCAATGGTAAAGTTATTTGGCTCAAAGTGATCGGTAAATGCCCAAACTTGCTATGGAAGAATTAATGACTGGGCTGCACAGGGATTCAATTCAATGACATTAAAATTCAATTAATAGTGCTCTTCAAAGTGGCTTTAAACATTAAACATTAAATTTAAAAATTAAATTTAAAACACCCGTTTCAAACAAGCAATTCAAGGTGACGCCAACTTCTGGTCATGCTTTAATATTAAACAGCTCCTGTTTGCCCAGGTAAGCAGGACACATCAGCTGCTGAGGATTTTAAGGGAAGACACTGATGAAAACACAACCAGAAAAGACTGAAGCACAAACACAGCTTTTGGGGGAGTCTGGTTCTCTCACCAGGACAAAGAAAACATCTTAAATTCCATTAATTCAGAGGTTGGACCCCATGATCTTTAGGGTCTTTTCCGACCTAAATGAGTCTGTGATCTGTTCCAACCCCTTGACATTCTATCATTCCATGATTGTAATTCACTTAGTCCAGTTTAGCACCTCATTTCAGCAAGTCAATGAACAAATCAGGAGTACAAAGGAGAAATGCATGTTTTCCAATCTGCAAGTAAAACTGCAACATGAGAGACCAAGATCTCTAATTATGGTGACCAGTGTAACTCATTAGGTACAATTAATACTGCAGTTAATGAATCAACTAGCTTTAAATGTAAATTCTCTTTGAGACATTTACTTTTTCTGCCTCACATATCCAGCCTATTTTATTAACTGATCAAATAACATTCAAATACTAGTTTTCTGCTTTTTAAACTCGTTTTCATCTCCACATAACTTGAGGCAGAAATAGAAAAGAATAAATCAATTGTGTAAACCCCAAATTCACCATTTCCCACCAGAATAAAAGCATACAAAATTAATCACCCAGCCAAACAGCTGCCTAAATAAACACCCCCAGATCCACCAGGCTCCTTACTCAGGAAAGGAAGTATCTGATTACACCAAGCAGAAGCAGCTTTTTACAACCAAACAGGAAAACATCCTCTTTCTTATAGAATGATCCCCCAAAAAATCCTAAAAAAAAGGACTGCTTAAGTCAAGATTCTCTCCTTGCTGATTTTGGCTGTGGTCACCACCGTGGATGTAGGTCATTCACACTCACATCCCAAATTGCTTCACACTTTCTGCCTTGGCCCAGGAAGCCCACAGAGCCATTGGGAGCGAGATTTCTCCCAAATCCCTTCTTCTTCCAATCCTGGAGTGAGGAGAATTGTATCTAAATTGATGCTATAAATGGGAGTACATGAAGGAATGCCAGAATGAACCAAGGCTTTGCTGGTGCTATGTGCCACCATGGATCAACAAGAACCTTCAGAGAAGGGACCATCAAGGATGGGCTGTTTGAACAGGTTTGAGTTCTGCTCCTGCAGAGATTTGTGCTTCACTACCCTGATTTTGGTGCACCAGGGCCTGAGGCTTATTCAACACAAGTAAAATCCATGGAAGATGCTGCAACAGGTACGATTCATCCCCCGTGCAGGGGTGCTGGGGCTCTGCCCCAGTGCGCTCTTTTGCCAAGGTCCAACCCGAGGCTCTCACCCCCACCTTGACATCTCATGGGACACCCCAAACCTCCTGCTTTCCAATTCCCACTGGAGGAAGGGCTGCCCCAAATCATGGCCAGAGAGATGGTACCAGTCCCCACGACACTCACTGTGCTCCGTGGGACCAGCTCTGCAGGCAGGGTGGGAACGGGGACAGAGGTGTCCCACCAAAAACCCTCAGCACATCCCTGCCTAAAATAACCATTTCCCACCACAGACTGCAAAAGGCTGAGGGCACGTCTGCTCTCCTTGCTCAGCAGACTTTGCTTTCCCCTGCTGGGATTTAGCTGCTGTGCCAAGATCTGCCTGGCCCTGGGGAGGATGGGGGCAAAGGAACAGCCCTGCAGAACAAGAGAGTGATGAACTGCTCGGCCGCTCCCAGCCACCCCCTGAGCGAGCTCAGATTAACCATCCCCTGAGAGAGAGGAGAAGCCAGCTCTGGGAGTGTTTCCCAGCGTGGTACCCAGCCATGGGACCAGGGGCTCTCAGGCACAGATTGGCTTAAAGCCCCATGCCCTTGGGCCAGGAATCTCCTCCTCTGCACACAGAGTGCCTGTGAGAGATGGAGATACAGGAACCGTTCAAGGCGCTTTTAGTCTCACATTTTCCAGGCTCATCCTGCTTTGGAGGGGGAGGAAGGGACAGATAGAGCTCACTCCTCTTGGCTTCTTTTGCATGCTGAAGGTTATAAAATGTGGCCTCACTTCCCAGGAACCTGGAGGTCCTGCCCCTGTGGGTGCTACACCATCCATCCCCCAGCTGGGTGAAGGCAGTGACCAGCACTTACCCCGTCACCCCCAGCTTGGCCGAGCTGCTCTGCACCCTACACCCCTCACCTTTCTAACCTGGTTTATTTTTGCTTTCCCAGCTAACATCCACTTTCTCATTTTCTGTAGCTAAACATAAAGCAAGGAGCCGAGAAACTCAGTACACACCCCCCCCCCATCCTCCAAATAAACCCGCACACTCGAGGGTCCTGCTCGGAGTGCAGGCTGGCTGATTGGCCTCTCCTTTAATTAATTAACATTCATGTCAACTCAGTTACTATCAGAATTAGAATCACTATTACTAGCAGACAGTGCCTCACAAGTAATCTCTTGTGCAACACACAAATGCAACCCCTGGCCCCCCGTGATCACTCACAAGCGTTGCACAACCGCGCAGGAACGGGCAGCGGAGCGGCACCAGCGGGAAGCAGGAACAGGTCTGCAGCAAAGCAGCTGGAAATGCTGCTGTTACTTCTTGGAAGCCAATCTCAAAGGCAAAGGGGACATTAAAGGACTGAAAGCAGCAGACAGCAGCGTGATCCAGTGCCAGTGGAGAGCAGGGAAACCCTCCATGGGCCAACAAGGACACACAGGCTGCTGGAACACCCGCAAAACTCAGAAATGTCTCCCAAAGAAATTCCCCCACCAATATCAAACCTGAGTCCTGTTTTGCAATGGCAAGAGAGTTAGGCCTCTAGGAAGGTTATATTGCAATATAAAGAGGCCCTAAGGAATGAGATATCCATTGAGATACCCAAAGGCATGAGGAAGGAGGCAGCTCCCTCCCGTCAGCTCTGGTGCGTGTCCAAGGCTCTCTCTCGAGCTGGTGAAGCTCAAACCCTCACACAAAGAAAGTGCTGCTGACTTTGAAAGACATGAATTCTGAAAGATAAAGAGTCTTGAAAAGATCTGAGAAAGCTGGAAAGCTCGAAGCAGTTTCTACTTGCAAAGCAGGAAGGTCAGAGCCAGGAATAATTGGAGTTAAAATCTTCTGCTTGTAGAGGAATGGAAAGGACAATTTGCTTTTCCTTTTAGAGGCAAGATTAAATTTACCATTCAGTGGTCTTCTCTCCAAAATCTGGAAGAGAAGGAGGCTGAGACACACAAAAAAAAGAAAGGGAATTAGGCATTAAATCATATTAGGCATTTAGCTAGGACCTGTAGAAGTTAAATACTAAAAATTCCACATCACTTTGTAGGAGAATGAAATTAATATTAATATATAACCACCTCCCTTACCTAAGAGGGGGCCGCAGTCACCAACAACCCCAACACATCAGATACTATTATTGACCGAAAGCCTTTGAGAAGCTACAATATACTGAATTTCAAGTGCATCATCCTGCACTCCTGCCCCCTGAGACCCCCAGCACAGCCCAGCACAGCCCAGCACACTCCAGCACAGCATCACAGCACAGATCCCAGCACTGGGATCTGCAGGGAGGTCTCTGCCCACACAGCCATCACACCCACACGCTGGCAAGGCAGAGGAGACATCCTCACACTCTGGGGTTTTACAGTTCGAAGCAAGATAAAAAGAAAAAAGGGAAAAAAAATAAAAGTGCATGCCAGGCTGTCTGCAGGCTGGAGACCAGAGCTGCTGCAGTTCACATCAGATGGGAAAGCCTGGGGGGGGGAAATGCACATTCCTGCTGTTATATAAACAGATAAAGTGCTGAACAGGGGCTGGGGTGCCAACTGCAACCATTAACTTCTCCCAGCTTGGAGACTTCTGTCTCCAGTGAGGGCACAGGCAGGACCTCCCCCTCCTCTGGGAGCAGCCCATGGCAGACAGTCCAGCCCAGCCTAACACAGCCCAGTCTAACCCAGCCCGGCTCCACAGGTCCAGAGGAAGGAAACCGAGTCTGACCCAGCAGTTTCATCTCAGATCCTTTTCAGCTGAGGCACCTCCCAGACCCAGAGCTATGGCATGTGTGGGAATCACCAGCTCTCCAGGCACACAGTCCTCCCAGCCAGCAGCACTTCCAGACAGGTTGAGCCAGGGACCCCTGGGAAGCTGGTCATGGAGGGAGCTCATTCAGGACGTGCCCCTCAAATGAAATGGGTACATGAACACAGATCTCACCCGTGCTCAGGCCCCCACACTGCCAGCCCTACAGCAGGCAGGGCCTGCCCAAGTGTGTGACACTAATGCATCCACTACCAACACTGATTCCTAACGTGTGTGATTCCCCAATCCTGACAGAAGAGAATACCCACTCTGCTCCATGTCAGTGGCAGGGTGAGCATCACTGCTGCACAGCGGGGCTGCAGGGGTTGAGGCCACACTGCCGAACACATAACTCCTCTGCCTGACCTTCCTCTCCCTCCCTGCATCTCAGCATCCTCCAAAGACACATTTTTCCTTAGGAGGAGCAGCAGCAGTCACCTTGCAGGGGGTTAATTAAAACCAGGTTGCTTGGATGCCGAGTAGACATGGGACACATCCACCTGTGAATCCCACAGGGGAAAGAAAAAGAGCAGAAGGAGCCAGGATGGGAAGCACACACACTGCAAGAGATCATCTTCCAGCAGGGCAGGGTTAGGGAGCAGGGCGCGAAGATCAGAGACCCTGTTTGGGGCAGAAAACACCCCATCACTGTCACTTGCTGCCTCCAGCAGCCTAAGGGTTAAAAAAAATCGAGAGGAGCACTGGTGGTTTCAGCAGCAGCCTGAACCAGAGGAAATGAGCGCTAATCCCAAAGCTGCCCCACTCGAGAGCTGGGTTACCCAACTTCCGCCCTGCAGTGCACAGCAGAACAGGTCCCTGGCCTCAGCCCCCACTTCCCAGCCTCAGGATCTCCCACTTGCAAAAAAGCCAAGCCCAGTGCTGCAAACCTCTTCATCCCTGCCCTCCTGGCAGCTCAGAGGCTGCAGGAAACCCCAGCCTTGGTCACCTGCAGTACATCGGCCGGTCCTGGCGCTCAGGAGAAGGAACCAGGGGTTTCCTCACAGACACAACACTGCCAAGGTCCTCCAGCATTCCAGAGGCCACAGGATGGTCTCCACAGGAGTGATGCCCCATGGCTGGTGTGCACAGGGCCAAGAGGGAGGAGAGAGTGGCACAGCCCAGCCACGAGGCACCCTCAGGCTGCGGATAAGCTGCATCGCATCAGCCAGACCGCAACGCTCCCCAGGGTCTGCTCTGGGTGTCCATAAGCACATCCAACCACACGGCTGAGGAGGAACATTTCAGCAGTTTTGGCACCGGCAGGGCTGAAGCGTGTGCTCCGAGGCTGGGGCAAAGCCAGGGGCCAGCATCCTTCAGGGAAAATGTCTGAATCTGAGACAAGGCAGCAACAAAAACCACCCCCTTCATCCTGATGAGCTGCAATCATCACTTTGCCCGTTTGGGGCCCTGCCCCCCCTCCCTTGCCCTTCACACCCCATCACTGCCCAGGCAAAGCTGCTGTGGCAGAGAATCTGCCTTACAAGTGGAGCAGCTTTGCCGTACCTTGGACCTTGCCATTTGGCTTCTGGCCACCTCCAGCACCCAGAGGCTTATTACAACACTTTTGCTTTCTTCTCCTCCTTTTTCTGTTTAATTCCTGGAACTGCTGCACACCTCCTGCCCAGCACAGATGATGCCCAGATCCGGCGGATGCCTCCTCCTCCCCTCTCCCCCCAGCTCTGCTGGAGCAGCAGCAACAGCCCAGCAAAGCCTCCACGTCGAGCCATAACCAATGGCAAATTCCTCGAGTGAAACGTAATGTGCTGGGAAGCGCTTCACCATTTCACTTGGGAAAACCGATCCATTTGGCAGCAGAGAGGAGGAAAACATGCTTTGTTTTACAAATCCTCTCCCCAGCAGGAGAGACACTCCCAGAATTTAATATACTGACAGCTCTTGGCTGCCTTAACCGCTGAAACTCCAGAGTGGGGAAAAAATAAGAAAGTAAAAATAAAAGTGATACGCTACACAATGCTGAAGCCCATCCTACTCTGCAACTGGTGGTATTGGGCACAGTGGAGCTGCAGTTTTCCCACTCAAGACATGGATGAGGTGGAGGATCTGAGAGCAGGTTCCCATGCCTCAAGTGCTGGGCACCCTGAATTAATTCATTCTTCATCCTCTCTTAGGGTGAGGCCCTGCTGCAGCTCCTTGTTGGAAAACAGAGAAGATGCTGACAGGTAAATCTGGGAAGTTGTTTTATAGCAGAGAAACCGGATTCCAAGTCATTCAGTGCAAGAATCACTTCCATGAAAGGCAACTGGCTCCTTCCAGGTGACTAGCAAGCTCCTGGCAACCCCAAACTCCAGCCTCAATGAAATGTTAAGCATTTCAGTGCATTCCCACTTATCCTCCAATGTGTTTAGCTGCCAAAAGCACCCTACGAGCAGCACTGAGAGGGCAAACACCTCAGCCAAAGAGAGAGGCAGACGGCACTTTTTTGGGGAAGGGATTTTAATTCTGCAGCGTGGGGTTCGGGCTCTGGGTCGTTGACAGCGTTACCAGAGCAGAAAGGAAAAAGCAGTGGGTATCTCTAGCTCAAGAGCCTGTAGTTAAACGAGCCTGGCTGTGCCAGAGGAGCACATACCCTCTGGAGTGGCCGCTGCCAGCTCCTGCATGCAGGAATAACACGAGTGTTATTTTGAGGGCAGGCAGTGGGATCGAATTGCCTCCGCTCCAGAGACCGCTGCTGACCTCTCCGAGGAGCAGTCTGGAAGCAAAGGAGTCTGTCTGCTGTTCACATTTTTTATCTTTTCAAACAAAAAGAAGTTTGCTTCGTATCTCAGCGTTTTATAGTTGTTTGCAACCTCCAAGCATTCCTGGAAACACTAATTAGTCCTTACAAGAGCCTGAAAAGAAGACAGCACTCCTCCTATCTCAGCGAGGGGAGCAGGATGGATAAATCTGGTGAAATGCAAAAGGCCACAGTGGATGTTGGTACCAGTGGTGGGGCTGGAATGCTCATCCTGCTCAAAAAAAAATGATGGAGCACCTCCAAACGCAGGGATGCTGTCACCTACTCCCTCACTAGCATGCTGGGCTGGCTAAAAAACTTGGTGAAGTCAGTGGAAAGGCTCCCAGTGACCTAAATGGCTGGGATTTAAAAAATCTCAACTGAGAGCTGGGCACCAGGTCACTGGGTTTGCTCGAAAAGCCCAGTTTTGCAGGAGCAGCATCCCACATTACATCAGCCAGTGCCACAGCCCCTCTGCAGTGGACACCCTATAAATGGCTCAGGGGAAAAGTCTCTGTCCCACCAGGCTCACCCATCCATCCCTCTCCACAGGGGGAAGCTCATCCTTCCCTCCAAATCCTCACTTTCAGGTTGAGACGAGCCAGGGGCTCAGCTTTTGGAGGCTCCCAGTGGTGGGGAGCAAACCAAGTGTCCCTTGCAGCCACCAATGCACCTCTGAAACGTCCCCTCCCAAAAGCCAGCTGGTGGAAAACCACAGCAATCAGGATTTGTTCAGTGGGGCATCCCACATTCACCACCTGTAGGCAAGGAATAATACCACCTCATTAAAAACGTGCTTTGAGTCTATTATAGTATCTAGGACAAAGTGTTCCCTATTTTGACACTCTATACATTTTATCAGAGCAAGCTCTTCAGAAACACTCACTGACAAAGATATACTTGATTGTAACAGATTCCTTGCTTCCCCCAGCATTTTAGAATGAATTTTTAGCTTTTTCTCCCCCCCTCCCCCACCAAGTCAGATGACACGATGCCCCCACGGTCAGATTTGTCATCAGGGCATCCACTGTGACACCTCCCAGCTCCCTCATTCTGCACAATCAACTTGTGTGGAGGGTGAGGACAGTCCAGAGCATCGCTGAGAAAAAACAGTCTCTGAAGCCAGAGAGAACTTGAGAGTGATTCATGGCACTCCCCAGGCACCAAGATTTGTTTTTTGGGGAGGTGTTTGAGATAAACACCTTCTAAAATTAGCACCTGCCTTTCTGCCAGCTCCAGTGGGCTGGGGCAGCGATAAAGCTCTGGCGTGACTGAGAGGGTGCAACATTTGGGCACTGATCTGTTGCCCAGCTCATGGCCACTCCTGTCCCACAGGGTTTTCCCAGCCAAGGAAACCCACAACGGCTGCACAGATCCCAAATGGAGAGGTCATTGTCCCAAACAGTTGTACTGCCAACCCTCAGTGATGGGGCACGTTCATCTGGGGAAAAGCACCTTATCTCAAGGTTGAGAGTAAGTTCCAAGAGCTTTCCATAAAGAAACAGAAACAGATATGACACTGCTCAGATTTCTTAGCTGGGCTGTTCCAAAGATAGTCCTAAACCACATAAACCAGCTGGGCAGAAGGACCCTGGCTGACAGGATAAATGGAAGTGGGATGAATGGGTCAGGGACATGCCCCAAACAACAAATCCACTTGCTAAAAAGTTAACTGGACCAGAAAATGGTGGGAGTGGGGATGGAAAATGCTAAAATCAAAACACAAAATCCAAAAAGAAAATCATCAGACTCTGCACCAGCTGTGTTTTCCTGTGGACAGACTAACTACAGGGCAAGAAAGCTGCTCCCAATGCCCAGTGAAGTTCTGAGCAACTTTTTCCCAGGTGGCAGAACTGGTTACGCTGAACAGCTGAGTGCCGTGCAGGCTCCTTGGGAGAAAACCTGAGCTTAAAGACAGGTCTACTTTTGGTTTGCATGGAAAACTTGCTGCCTTTCAAAGCCCTGTGTACCCCAGAGCCTTGAAAATGCCCAGCACTTCGGTCTTTTTATCACCACCTATCAGTAGAAAAGATTAAATGCTAATTTGCTGGATACAGAGCAGTGCTCCTCAGCTGCCTTTCTGTTTGCTCACAGCAACTTTCCGTCCTGTTGCTTCTCAGCTAATGCCCAGCTCAAACAGACTTTCAAGGCAAAAGGTCTCGAGCTCTGTACAATTAATTCCCCACTCCCGCACAGCGTCTCGTTTCTCCAAGCCAACACCAGCAAAACTCCACCACGCGATTGTGCGTCAAAAAGAACGAGATAAAAAGCAAAGCTGCCAACTCTGGGTATTTCTGAGCCAGGAAGAAAAGAGCTGATCCTCAAAAGCTGCCAGCTCAAATTGCCTCAGCGCTCTTACAGAGCTGCTCCAAACACCAAACTTTTGGAAAGTTGAGTGGGAACCACCTTGAGTGGGCTGTGCACGCTGCAAAACCCGGAGCTATCAGCGCCAGCAGTGAGGGGAAGGAGAAAAATGCACCCGGCAGGGTTCCTCGCTGCAGACAATGCAAAGCACCTCCCCGGGGGTATTTTAGCATCTCCAACACCATGACCACCCTGCAGCTCCTCAGTCACTTCCCCAAAATTACGCCACGAAAGTCAGACCCACAAAAACAGAGCGTGCCCCTCTTTGCTAACAGGCTTTCGAAATCAGCATGGGGTTTGCTCCTAGACTGTCTTTTCCCCACCGAAAGCAGGCAGCCCACGCCCGGAGAAACCTGCCCATCCTCACCTGCCGCAGGTTCTTCAGCAGCTCGGTGGCCTCCTCTTGCTTCCCCTGCTTCACCAGCACCAGCATGTCCTGGATCATGCAGATCCGCCGGTGGTAAGGGGGCAAGCTGCTGCCACCGCCCTTCCCAAACTTCTCGCCGGACTTCACCACGAGGGAAGCGAGGAAGTCCCCTCTTTCCCTGGGGGGCACCTTCTTGCGGTGGTGAGCCGGGGAGCTCTCCCCGGCGCTGCCCGGCTGGCAGCCCTTGGTCTGCTTCGTGCCCATGGTGTGCAACCCCGGCTCCCGCAGCCCTGGGGCTGCATGCAAGGGGGGTGACGGGGCTGGATGGCACGGAGGGGGGGGCACAAGGCGGCTGAGGGGCGCACAGGAGGATGGAGGGGATGCACAAGGGGTTGTGGGGTACACAGGGGGGACGCACAAAGGGGTGGGGGACGCCCAGAGGGATGCACAAAGGGGGCTTGGGGGATGAACAGGGGTCGGGGGATGCACAAAGGGTTTAGGGGGGAGGGATGCGCGGAGGGTTCAGAGGATGCACGAAGGGTCCAGGGGGTGCGGGAGCCTAGCAAGGGGGTCGGTGCCCGGCGGCGGGGCGGCTCCGCTCCCGCAGGCGGAGGAGAGGGAGGCTGCGCCCGGCGAAGAGGAGCCGCGCCGCGGCCCCGCCGCTCCGCTCCATCGCCGCGGGGAGCCGGGAAGCCGGATCCGAGGAGCTGCTCCTGCGGCTCCGGGCGGCCCCGGGGCGGTGGGAGAGACCGGCGGCACTCAGCGCTGCAAAGCGGCGGCGGCTCCGCGCAGCCCCCGAGCCCCCCCCGAGCTGCTCTCTCCTCCTCCTCCTCCTCCCGGTGCCGAGGGGGCTCCCCCGGGCAGGGCGGGGGGCGGCGGCTGCGCCTTGGGGGCAACTGTTGCTCGGCGGGGGCTCCCCCGGGAGGCGGCTCGGCTCGCCCGGCTGAGGGGTGCACGGAGCGGGGAGAGCCGGGGGAGGAACGGGGGCGGGCACCGGGCACCGAGGCAGGGCTTGCGGAGGAAGCCGGAGCCGGACGGGGCTCTCTTCCTTCCTCCGCCGCCTTCTCGAGCCCAGCGGGGCTGGGGGCTGCTCACCCCGAGGGGCTGCACCGAACGGGGGCACCGGAGGGAGCCGCACCGGGTTTGTGTAGCGGGGATGGCAGCGGGGCTCGGCTGCCGGCAGCCCCTCCCCGAGGCAGCGAGGGGCATCCCCGCCGGTGCTTCCCGGGGAGGAGCACGGAGGGATTCCCGCTGGATTCTCGCCCCAGGGGATTTGCAGGCGCTTGGCCGTGCCCGTGCCCCGTAGGGATGTGCTTTGGACAGGACGTGCCTGTCCCCTCCGGGCTCCTCTCCGGGAGAAAGCTCCGCGCAGGGTGATGCTGGGCACTGCCGGCTGCCGAGCCACACCGAGCCGTGCTCCTGCACCCTCTGGCCTCCTCCCTCACCTCCACCCCTGCCTGCGGCCGCTCCGGTGCCCACCTGGAAGTCACCACTTGTGCCCTGCCATCCCCTGCCCCATCCACAGCCCCTCTACCACCCCATCCCGAGCTTCCAGCCACGCCTTGCACGTGCTGCTCCTTTCCAGCAGCTTCCCATCCAATATTCAGTCACTCCTTATCTTCCAGGCACTCTGCTGGCAGGACTGAGGGCACAGATTAAAGCTCCTGGATAAAGCTTATGATGGACAACTCTTTATACAGGCACTGCTCACCTGCTGCAGGAGACAGATTGCTCCAGAAGTGCCTGGGAGGGATAAGGTTTGGACTGACGAGGCCCAGCAGCAGCCTCAGACCCTGTCCCAATGCAAGGGGCTGTTTTCCAACACAGACACGCAGCAAACTCTCCATCCACCCCCACACCTCTGCTTGGCCAGGGCAGAAGACACACCACAGCCACTGTGCAGTGCCCAAGCTGGGAAAGCATCACCTCCTGTGGTAGGAACGAGCTATGGGGGCGTTTTGCAACTGTGTTAGAAACAATCCCAAAGCAACACGTGAGAAGTTTCTGCATCCTGTGCAATTGCACATCCATGAACACACAAATGCTGTGTTATATTGATGTATAAAAGGCAGCTCTCAATCACCAAACAGCTGGAGGCCCATGTAATTGTTCCTAAAAGTCCAAAGGCCAACTCATGTAATGCATTTTTGTACCCAGACCACGAGAACAACACAGACCCCCACTGACTTCACTAGAGTTTGGCCCTGGTTTACAGAGTCATGCAGCACATGATCCAAAACAGGACCAAACACTGGTGTCTTCCCCCAAAAAAGAGCTCATGACTGCTGTCATGAGCCAAAAACTACACTTCAGTGGTTCAGCCATATCAGGTAAAGTCAGATGAGGAAACACGCAGCCAAATGGTTTGCAGAAACCACAAGTTTGTGTTAACCAAAGGCCTCACCTGGCAGTAAATCTCCCTGGAGAAGTCAGGGAGAGGCAGCCAGTTTGCCAATGTCAACAGGAGGCAGCGGGAAGTGGTGCCTGACACCCCTCCAGCAGCATTTTCCCCTGCAGACGTCATCCCAGGTACAGCCTCCTCCCTTCGAAAGGATCAGTCCTCTTAGCAGGGTTATGACACATAATGACATTAAAGAAGGGCTTTTGTGACCCTGCAAGATGCTGTGTGGGGTCTGTGTCTGAAAATGCCATTGAAGCAGAGTCATTTCAGACCTGGAGCCCGACACTATGCCCCAAAATCCGTGGGACAGGACTGGTCACCTCGTGTGTTCGTTCTGCACTGGAATAGACGCAGCATTGTCAGTACTTTCCTGAGCAGCAACTGCAGTCTCAGTCCTGCTGGTACACACAACCTTCCTGCCTAACAGGAGCTGGCAGACAAGGTGCTTCCAGCCCTAAAATCCTCTGCCTGTCCCTGAGTTTCATCTCAGAGCCTGTTCCTTACTTACATCTGTAAGCCTGTGGTACAGCAAGAAGCCAGCGAGGTCAGGTCAGTTCACCTTTCCAACAAAAATATTGAATAATGGAAAAGAAACAGAAAGAGAAACCCCTGCCAGGGCTGAGATCCCCCGTTCCCTGCACTCCTCCAGAATTTGAGGCCATGGGGCCTCCTCCAAAGAGGCACAGCTCTGTACAAACAGAGCATCTCATCCAGGATGAAGGGAAAAGCACACACCTCCCTTGTGCCAAGAGCCATCACTCATTCCAGGCACATAGAGAACCAAATCCAGCCCATCTCTGATTTTCAACCACTTTAAAAAGGGCTGTTTGTGCCCTTTCCCATGAGTTGGGGCAGCTTTAGCAGCACAGGCTGCAGGACTGACCACACCAGGAAGGCACAGACATCTCTCCACCTCTTCAGGTCCATCCAGGGGGCCACCTCACATTTGTGGGATACCACCATACCTATCCCCTTGGGACTAAAGCTACAGACCCCCTCCCTTCCCCACCTGCTGCCCAGAGGAGAGAGGAACTTGGCCCACAAGGATCCTGGCCAAGGAGGTGGCTTTGCACAGCAACCATGGCCTGAGTAAATAAATAAAGCCCAACCTTTGCACTCCTGACACTTCTGTCAGCAGGGCAGAGTTCATCAACCTCTCTGATCAGACTTACTTATAGCACACAGGACAAAGCCTGGGGGAAAAAAAAGAGGAGACAAAATTGTGGGGTGTGCTCTTGTTACACGAATGCAAAGCAAACACCAAGCACTGCCAGGTTGGAGGAGCTGGATTTATGTTCCCTGTGAGTGGATGCAAAGGAACTGTGACCATTCAGGGCAGCTCAAGAATAACCTCCAGGCTCAGCACTGGTGGCTCGATGGTACAAGATGTGCAGATCCCTCAGCAACGCTCCATCCCAGAGCACTGTTCACTTCTACACCCTCAAAAGGTCCCATCCAGCTGCAGACCCGACCTTATGGCAACGCTCAGCTTTCATGGACACCCACAGTTTTCCACATACACCCAAAACACGTAAACCAAGCCCACCCAGCACCAGAAAACCTGACCCCAGCCCTCGTGTGCTGGGAACTGGGGCTGTCCTGCAGTGCTCTGGGGGCTGGAGCTCGCTCGGCAGCTCTGACTGATGAAATGTTCTGCTAAACTCATTAGTGGATCCACAGCCAATGTGCATTTTTTCCTTAGTGCAGATGTGTGCAAACTTCAAATTAGTAGATGTTTGTCTAAGGGGGTTTCTTTTTTTTTTTAAAAACTCCTTTCATGCTTTTTATGATGTCTAATATTAAGGGCGAGTTAGAAAAATCCGCTGCTTTAAAGGGAAATAACTTCAGACCGTGAAATCGTGAAAGACAACAGTTTCTCCTCCCCACAAAACTCAGATTTAAGAATGTTCTTGCTTCTACATCAAAAAGAAATTAAAGCTTTTCAGTGCATTCTGCAGAGGCCAGGGAACATCCATACCGTGTGAGTCAATAACCTGATGGAATAAGCTGGTGTGCAGGAAGTCTGACATCAAATACCTGAAAAATGGAGACGTTCACCCTCAGTTCCCCAACATCCCAGGTGTGGGGACCCACCACCAAACCACTTGGCACACCTGTAGCATATACATTTGGCTTCAGATTAGTCACAGACAAAACTAACTTCCCATTTCCAGGAAGCACTGACTGGTTTTACTGGAAGTTCACAATCCAGTCATGCTTCTCTCTTCCCAGCCCACCTGTGCTGTCCTCTGCAATGTGCTTTGTAAAGTGCTGGAGCTCCCCCCTTTATCCATGGACTCACAGGCTTGGATGGGGGAGATTGATTTCATAACTTGCCCTTTCTGATCCCAGGTTTTGCCCAGGACTCCCACCCTGAACTGGAAAATCCACTTGGGACAAGTATGATCCAACGTGGGATATTCAAAAGAGGGTCTAACCCTGTAGACCTTCATAAGTGGGTATTTTGCAAGAGGGACCAAGCTCAGTTTCTCATCAAATCCTCTTGCTTTGAAGGGCAGCACAGGACTTGCCAATTATTCTTGACTGAGATGGAATTATTAAGATTGATTTTAAATGTCAGCATCAGATTCAGGTTAGTGCTACTCACTCTTTGAAAAGACTAAGCTGACTAAGAGAAACATTACTTTCAAGATGGCATTTAAAGGAATCCCAGAGTTAATGTGATTTTTGTCTCTTACTTTAAAAAAAAGCAACCTTACTGTAAGACACCACCAAATCCAACAAGAGGAGAGCAGTCGGTCTCAACAGACAATCTCTGGGGAAGAAGGCCCAATTGAAAAATGTGATTTTAAAAGAACAAAAGGCTATCCACATCCTCAGCTTAATTCAGTTCAGATTTGACAAGGCACAGCAGTGAGACAGGGTTGAAGGGCCTTGTGAAATGCTGCAAGGTGGAATTGCAGATGAACTGAACTCCAGGATAAACAGGGATGAGAAACATTGAATGTACCGAGAGATGTTTCTAAGGAGAAATGAAAGAATCTCATGTAGAAGCACTTATGTTTCCTCCTGGAAATGAATGAAGTCGTCCCGTATTCACCTTTAAATTAATTCTCCACATTCGGCCTAAGCTACAAAAGGCAGGTGAAAAGAATTAAAAAAAAAAAAAAAAAAATCCCTATCTTCATCCCCCAAACCAAGGGAGAACACAACCTGAGCAGCCAGAGAAATATCAGTGCAATGCAGAGGGAAACACCCTCCTCCTGCTCTCCCTTGCTGCCTGAAATCTGCCCTGAACTCCGATTTCATCTGAGTTCAACATCACCCAGGTTGGAGAGGGGCTGGGGATGAGGAAAGCAGGCATGTTCCTCAGGGCTGGGTACCAGGGGAAAAAGCTCCTACAGGCAAGAGCACAGAGCTGCCAAAATCCCCAAACCACAATGTGGAAAGCTTTCTTCTTAATTGTTAATTTGCTGCACCTTATCACATTCATTACACTGCAACAGCTGCACCTACACAAGTGTTTTTAGAAGAAAAGGATTAGGATTCAAAGCAAATCCCACACCCCTTCCCAGCAATTCTGCTGCCACAGATGGAAATGGGGATTTTTCATGCAACACCCTTGGCCAAACCACTTCACCTCCCAATGCCCCATTCTTGTCACCAAGCCAGGCTCACTGGGTGCCACCAAAATGTGCTGTCACTCCATTATCCAACCACCAGCTTCTCCTCTACTGTCCTGGGGAGGCACGAGAGAAGGTCCCTCCAGTGCTTTCTTGTGGGGTTTTTAACTTTAAAAAATTTAAATTCCAGCAAAGGCTGCATTCATCTCCCAGAGATTGTATGCTGGGGGATTTATTGTTTTCGGTTTCTGAGTGGTGGTTGGGGTGTTTTTTGCCACTGACAAGTGTTTAACCACTTAGTCAAATCAGAAGAGTGGAAAAATATTTGTTAGATACCAGAAACCTTTCCTCAGTCCAAAGGGATGGTCTGTAGAGGCATTTGCCTGTGTCACACCCATGGGTGCTGGGAGGATGGACCCCTCTGCATCCAAACTTATCCCTCCAGAGCAGAGGGCAGCAGCGTTGACCTTCCCCCACACTCAGGTATCAAATGTGCATGGGGATTGCTGTCTAGAAGCACTTTTACAATCTCATATTTTTCCAAATTCAGGTGCTTTCCCCCCGCAGTGCCACCTCTCTCTCTCCTCCCAGATTTCCCATGCAAAATATGTCCAAACTCAAACCCTTAACCCTGAGCAAATACAAAAATACTTAAGCAGCCGGAAGCAATTCATCTTCCCTTCACGTGATGGCTTCAGCTTCTTTCCCACTCAACAGTCTGGATGCCGTGTTTATGAAACCAAAAGGCTGTTTACACACTGTCCAAAAGTTGTTTAGCAAGAGGTTAAAGCTGCCAAACATTTTTCTGGAGTCATCTTGAAAGCTACCCTTTGCTTTCCTTCCAGCAGGATTAAAAAGTCTTGGGCAACTTTCTGCACTTTGGTCTGCAGGGAACCTTGAGATGCTTTAGCAGGAATAAAGATCAGTGAGCATTTTCATGGAGAATTACCTTTTTGTGCTGTAAGGAAAACACTAATTCACATGTGGAACTGGGAGACAAGACTCTGGGAGCGCGTTCTTGGATTTCTCCCAAAGATAGCTTTGTGCCACAGTTGTATCCCCTCCCGGGCTCCAGCACCAGATCCACAGTGGGATATGAACACCCAGCAGTGCCAGAGGGGCTGATCCATCCCCAGCCAACCCCACTGCCGATCACTGGGAAGGGGAGCCCCACCAGGATCACACCCAGCCCTCCTGGAGGAGCCTCTGCAGGGAGGGAGAAGCGAGCACAGCACCCAGTCAGAGCCAAGAGCCACAAGTCAGTTTGACTCACGCTCCTGATGGTTTCCAAATGTTTCCCAGAATCCAGCCATGACGTGAAGATGAATGTTTTGGAGGGGCCACCCCCATCCATCGCTGCCACAGCCCAACTCCGAGCATGTTTTGTCTCGGGAAGAGGGTGACTGGTTATTACAGGAGTTTATTGAGTTTTGCACGTGCCAGAGTCCCGGGACGAAGCACTTCTGGGTACCTGCTCTCTAATTCTTGCTTGGCATTAACGCCCCTTTGGAGGAGCAGCTCTGGGGCAATGGATGTGCTGCTGGAAGCCCCAGGCTGAGGTGGCTTCTGGGGACAACGTGGGGCCACGAGGACACAAGGCTGACCCATTTCCCACCACAGGCACTGCCTTTCCAGCCATCACTGCCCATTCCCAGTTTGAATTTGTGGCCTCCAAAGTTGAAAGGTTTTACATGCAGGAGCACCAACATCTCTCCTCCATCTCGACCCTCCTGCTCCCTGCTTCCATAACCTAATCCAGGACCCAGAGTTCCACAGTAGAGATCGAGTTGCAGCTGTTTGGCAGCCTCAGCCCTGTCAAATCTGGGTGCCAGAGGCAGGGCAAGAGCGACGCCAGCCCGGTTACCTTCACAAACACACAGAGCCCAGCTCACGGTGCCTTTTGTTAGGGGAGGAACAAAAGAACCTCTCTCCACTGGAGCTACTGGGGCTGAGCAGGAGGAGCTGAACTCAGGGCTTGTTTATCAGAAACAAACTGGTACAAATCCTATTTGTGCAAAGCTGCTTAAAACCCTCTCGTTCAGAGCCTTTTCGTTTTGCCCGGTGCAGGCGCTGGGCACGTTTGCTGACGAGGGCCAGGGAAAAACAGGTCCACAGCCTGGGTTTGCCATCAGCCCCGGCACCTGAGGGCTGCATTTCAGGCAGGCAAGGCATTTGCAGCTCCCTGGGATTAAAATAATAAATAAATTGTGATTTCTGAGCTCTGTTACCTGCTGCTCAACGGAGCCTGAAAGGAAGATAGAGGCAGACGGGAGGGGGAGGGCAGCAAATAAATCCTCATAATTTCATCTGCCTTTCGGATTGTGAATGTTCATTGACTGGATGTGTCCTCAGCGAGCTGTGCTGTCATCCCAGGCTTTAACTAGGATGAAGGGACTGTTTCCAGGGCATTCAAAAAAGCAGAAGATTTGGGCTTAAACTCTCAATTGTTTGGAGATTGCAAACTCCACCATGTGCAGCACAACAGCCTTTAGCTGCAAAATTTTTGCCCTCTTCATTTTAACTTTGCTGAAGCTGAATTATATTCTATTTAGAGAATACAATATTTAGAGGAAAGAGTGGAATGGCATATTTTTCCAAACAGGAACAAGATCCCCAGCATGTATTACACCAAGATCTGGACCTTCCCAAAGTCTGAAGTAATGCCATGGTGCAGCTCAGGCACCTTTCTCATCCTTGAAACTGAAAAGACCTTTCTTTTGAGAAGGAATAAGTAAAATCTTTTTGTGTTTTCAGTTCAAATCTCTCAAGCATGGGCTAAAACTGACCTACATCCAATACTTCCTGTCCACAGAGAGGCTTAAATCACATTTCTTTCCAGCTCAGAGTAAAAACTTGGAATTTCAGAAATAATTATAAATCAAAGTCTGCATTCACTTGTGTGAGGAACACTTTCTGATTTTGGAAACACTAATTTTGTTATCAGTTTACTGTGATAAGGTGACTAGATCAAGGCAGCTGGAATCAACTTTACACCGTGTATCTCCTTAATAATGCATTTCCTCCTCTCTCTCAGGGATGGTTCCTGGTCTGGCTGGGCTCCAGGGATGATGCCTTTCTCCAAGTGGACCTAACAAGGCACCTGCCAGGCAGTGCTGGGATAGACCTTGCTGGGAAGCCTCATCCATGGGATTAAATAGGCAATAAAAAACCCCTTTTGCACCAGCAGTAAGATTCAACTTAATTTCATTGAAATAATCAAACGGGTTTGGGTCATTTCAGAAACACAGCAGGTCAGGCTGACCCGATCCAGCACGATGTGCTCTCTCAGCACTCCCCTGGCAGAGGACACGGCTGTGTTTAACTGGGACTGTGCCGAGCATCCTGAGGGCTCGCAGGGTCACAGCTCCCCATCCCCTCCCACCGCGGCAGGGGAGCAGAGCAGCCCAGGGCTTTGCAGAACCACGCCTGATTTTAGATTACAGCGAAGAGATTTAACCAGGCATTAACATCCCGACGCTGCCTCGGGCTGGTTCCCGAGCACGCCCCCAGGTAAGCAGCCCCAATTCCCAGCCCAGTTGCCCAAGACCCCTCATCAGCACAGCAGTGGGTACAGCTCAGGTTTTAACCTCGCTGGTGAGTGCTCCCCGTCCTCTGATCCCCCCAAAGGGTCAGAAGATTTGATGGAATCACGGATTTTCCCTTTTCCAACCTGGCAGAGAAGCCCAGAGCCGGGTGCTCAGTCACTGGAGCTCATTCATCTCCACCCTCTCGGCTTGTCCGTATCCAACAGCCCCGTTCACTGCCAGAAAGTTAATTAACCAGCGCTCCGCGAGGGGTTGAAGCCTTTTGCATAAAATACTTGTTTCCCGGGAAGAGGGGGAGGGGGGGACACAGCTTAAAACATTCCTCGGGATGCCTAAATAATCCATCCCAGATGGAAAACGTGTTCATAAAAGGAAGATGTTAAATACAAAGCAACTGTGGGGGAATGCAGAAATGCAGACAGGCAGGAATGGAAGGGGAACAGCCACAGCAACACAACTCACGGCCTGCTCGCTGCAGGTGATGCCCAGTCCCTGGAAAGCCAAAATCTGCTCCTCCCAATTTTATTTATTTAAATTTTTTTCAACAGCACAACCAGGATTATTTTTCTCGTCGGGACAAGAGGATGTATGGCAAGAAAATAACAACACAAACCACTTTGTGAGGGTAAATAGAAGGAAAGAAACTGCAGCTTAAAGAAGAGGAATGGGGTTAGAGGGAGAGGACGCAGGTGGACAGAAAAAGAAAAAGGAGATGTGCAGATGAGCCACAACCCAAAATATAGACTGAAAACCCAGGGATAATTTAGAAACAGTGTTGAGAAGTGTGGATCTACTTTCCTTTTACTGTAGGGCTCCTTTTGTGACATTGCTCAGCATCTCAGCCATACCACACGCAAGAAAAAATACCACAGGACTCGAAAAAACCATGTTTTTAAATGCAGTAATTGTACTTTGAGCAGTTAAAAGCAACAGCCACCATCACTTAATAATAACATAATAAAAATAACAAACTGTCACAGAAATCTCCCAGCAGTGGATCAGACCTTCACCTCTGCAGAGGTTCAACACAGAGGCCGTGCTCCAAACCCCCTTTCAGTGCTGGGGCTCCTCTGCAGAGCCAACACGCTGCCACGTCCAGAGCAGCATTTTCAGGGCTCTCTGTCATCAGCACAATGATAACAGTGATCACTTCACAGCTCTTCAACCACCCAGAGCCTCTGCTATTACCAGCTCCCATCAGTGAGACCCTCTGTCCCTGGGACAACCAGTCAGACACTCAGTGGTTTATTTTTGTCAGGGAACAAGCACAAATTAACCCAAAGCCACAAAGAGATTCAGCAAAGAATACAGAAAGCTCATTCAAGCACCAGATGGTAGCAGTCCTGAGCAGACTCTAAGGCCTCTTCCCTGCTTAGTCTTCTCAGCCCTAATCTAGATAAAAGCCCTTGCTTCTTGAGCAAAGAGCTTATTTTCCCCACTAAGAAGATGAGGGTGTTAAATCGTGGAGAGCCAGGGGAGTATTGCTATTTAGAGAAGGTGATGAAACATGTTTCAGATATTGCACTAAACATTGCCAATCTCACCCTCCCTCGTAGCTGGAGGTAAATCACCAGGTGACCTGGGACAGGCTACATCCCCCCCAGGAGAGAAGAGCCAAAGCTCTTCAAAGTAACTTCAGTTGGTTCTGACCACAGCTCAGACCCCTGAAATAATGATTTTGCCAATGTGTATTCATATCTTCAGACATTTTAGACCCAGGTTTGTAAGACTATACAGGACCCAAATGCTACAATAAGGCCTCCTGTAAGCAAATCCCGGGGGTAAAGCCAAGCTTGTGTCTCTTTGGATCACTCTGAAGGTGATTTCTCTCACTCTGCCCAGAAAAACTGTGGCTGCCCCATCCCTGGAAGTGTTCAAGGCCAGGATGGATGAAGATCTGAGCAACCTGGTCTAGTGGAAGGTGTCCCTGGCCATGGCAGTGGGTTGGAACGAGATGATCTCTAAGATCCCTTCCAACCCAAACCATTCTGTGATTTGCAGGGAATGACGTCTGGATTTCCATATGACACCTACAGAAGGAAACCTGTGCTTGGATATGTTACCCAAGCAGCACATCTGGCACTGGAAGGTCAACCCATGTATGGACAACAGACACAACAGGCTTCCCTCTGTTGTCATGTGGGAATGCCCTGGCCATAAAAAGGAGGGAGATCTCCACTCTCAGGCTGTCAACACAACCAGCCACATTCCTGCTGCTGAGGACAGGAGCAAGGTTTGCCAAGGTTGTCTGGCAGCTGCAGATAAGGGATGAGCAGATGGACGTGGTGTGGTGGATCCTGGGGGGTAGGAGGGGAAAGTTACAGGCCTGGAAGTCTTAAAAGGCACAAGAAGAAAGAGAAATCAAATCAAAGCTAAATGCTGCAGCTCTCCCTCTCACTACAACCTCCAGCGCTGAAATAATCCAGGAGTGCTTTGAATTCCTGCAGAGAGGGCTCTGAACATCTGATTTTGGATTCAAGCCACAGCACTGTGAGCACCAGCAGCATTAACCCCGAGCACAGAGGGAAGCAACGAGCCCTGCCTTTCCTCCTGGCCATCCCAGGGGGGCTTACAGACCTCACCACCCCCCCAAAATCCTTCTAAACACCACCTCTCCTTTAGCAATTGTTGATGCAGCGATGTGGGACTGCCACCCACAACTGCAGCAACCTCACACCAGTGCTCTTCCTGGGGGGAGCACTGATCCCATCCCAGTCCAGGGCTCTTTCCACCTTCTCAACCATCAGGACAGAGAGGTTTTATCCCTGTTTTGCAGATGAGGACATGAAACAAGAGGCAGACTGGGCATGAGGTGATCCCCAAAAACCAGGGTTTCTCTCCGATTCACCTGAGTTTGTATCTTTGCCAGAACAGGAGACTTGATAATTTTTTATTTAAATACCTAAACTGCAGAGGTACAGCCATGCTTTGCTTCAACTCTGCTTTATCTTATTAACACACCCCTAGCCCTGTAAAGCATTTCCCAACCAGAAACAGACTTCAATTCTTCATGAACAGCTTTTAGTCTGGCCACAATTTTTGTTGTGCATCATGAATTTTAACAGAAACACACACAAACCCCAATCCCTCAGCACCAAGGCATCGAGGCAGGTGAGGTTTGTACAAGGTGAGACATGATACTGGTTTTTTTTAACACAGTCACAGTAAATGGTTGTGGTGGGTGAGGGAAAGCCCAACAGAGCCACTTCCATCCATGGAAAGGGTAGAGCTGCAGCTTGGAATCCATCTGAGTCAGGTCCTACATCACAGCAGTGCAGCCTGACTTGGGTGCTCCGTATCAGCATTTGTCAAAACTATGACAGCCCCAAAAAAACACCCCTAACAGAAACCACTGGGGCTGCCCACTCCCATCTGGCATGCTGCCATTCCCACCCCATCTTTCCATCCATCCACCCAGGAGATGACCCCAATCACCAGCAGCTACCCACTTTGTAACAGCATCCCTGGATAAGCGAGGCCAAATGCCCCAAACAGACCCCCAAACCAGTACAGAGACATCAAAGATTTTTGGATTAAATGATCTTTCTGGCTCTGCTGAGGGGGTTATTCTCTGTTGTGGCTTTGGTAGCAAATAAATCACTCTGCCTTCCCTTTGCATGAGCCTCAAAAATGCCCCCCTGCCATTCACAGACATCCACCCTGGCACGATGCAGATCCAGATCCCAGCCTTCCCACACGGGACGGATTAGTGATTCACCCTCTGGTTTCAGCACCTCTGGCAGCCCAAGAAATTAAATTAAACTCCTCTAACACATCCTTGGCATCTTCTCCCAGAAGGTTAAAGCAAACAAACAAATCCCAGTGCTTTCATTTGCCAGAAGGAAAAACAATCCCTGCTAACACTCGGCGGGGAGAAGTTTGGGTGATGAGTTGGATGGACAGTCAGCCCAGTGGAGGGCTTCCCATTTCCAGGAATGGGCTCCCTCACAGCCATGCTGAAGGCTGCAGCCTTACTGGCAGCTTTCTGCAACAGCAGAAACCCCACAGCTCTGTGGCTGGAGGTGACCTGTTTTGGGGAAACGAGTAGAATGATGCTCAGAGCACCCTCTCCCCACAGAGAGAGCAGCAGGGAGGGATGTTTCCCAAAATCTCTTGGCAAGGTACCGTCTGGTTTTGCAGTCAATGACACACTTATGGGCAAGGCTGAGTGTCACATGACGTGAGGTTGGGAGGAGGAGGCAGCAGCATTACCAGCATTACTAAAAGCCCCAGAAGAAGACCCCAACAGAGACCTCTCCAGCAGGCACCCGGTGGCTCTCCTGGGCTGTCCCAGCCAGCTCTTGGAAACTCTGTGCTTCCAACAACATGAACATCTGCAAGCTGCTCTCAGGAAATTTGGCCAGAAATAGCAGACGTGCTATCCTCAAGAGTCACAAACTTTTGACCCTCCTGAGGTCACACCATGAGACTCACATGGAGAGCACTCGTAACATCACACACCTACTGCTCAAAGTAGGTTATAAACCACACGTGGAAGGATTTGATGCTACCAGAAATGTTGGATTCAGCAAGTTTCTGTTGCCCATGATCTGAAACGCTGACCCTGTTCATACACAGCAGCTCAGGCCACCCAGCAAACCTTCACCAGGCCTGTTCCCATCGCTGTCAGCCCCCAAAGGCTAACGCTCCCCACATCTGGGTAAAGACCACTGAGCTCTAATCAAGATGATCAAGATATTCCTGTGGCAGCCAGATCTGCACAGCACCAGAAGGCCTGAGGGAACTTAGGGCTTTGGGAGAGTTCAGTGGAGATGCCAGCAGCAGATGGCAGGTACAGGGAGAAGCCCCTCACCTTCAGCAGCAGGGCTGCCAGCACCCACCCTGCACAGCCTGCTGCTCCTCCCAGGGAGCATCCCCATGTCCTCCCATCCCATCCAGAAATGGTAGCCTGGACTCTATTCTTGGGCAGCTATAAACCTTAGCTCACATTTATCTCTATCTGCTGCTGCAATGCCACAAATGACTCGAGGGCGGGTGTTGATGCTGCAGTAGCCCAGGGTGTGTTCAGTGCATGCTCACACTCAGCCCTCCAGTTTTCAGCAGATCTGCTCAGATCCCAGTTGTCAACCACGCAGAAGTGCTTCTCTAAGTATTTTGATTTTGTCAGGGCAACCGTTCTAGGGGGCCATTATGTGCCCCTGCATATTCAGCTACCCCAGTCAAGCAGAAGCAGGCAAGTCCTGGCATGCTGGGCTCCAACAAGCCCTGGGCTCCGGGGGACTCCTTCCTCCTGCCAGTCACCTCCAACACAGCAGCTTTCAAGCTGCTCTGACTGACACCAGGGTCCCTGCCGGCCTCCAGCTGTGCCCAGGCTTTGAGGAGATGACGGGCACCTTGTGTGCCAGGGCGCGGCTTCCCCCGTGCCACAGCCACTTGTTTGTTCCACACACGGACAGTCAATGCCCGGGGGAGAGAGATTTCCTTCTGAAAAACTGCTTTGTGTCGGTCTACATCCCTTCTGCACACAAAATGCTGGGGAGTCAGCAGCCCTGCATGGTGCTCCAGCGATGGCAGAGCATCCTCATGCGAGTGACATTCCCAGGGCAGGCACTCCTGGGAGATTTCCCATGATTAAGGCTTCCTGTATTCCTACAAACCATTTTATTCATGCACAATGGAGTGTCATAAATAATTACAAGCAGGCTGTGCTCCCAGAGCACAGGGTGCAGCACAGTGTGCCAGGAGTTTGCCTCACTCCCTAAGAGCCAGAGGGAACCACGCACACAGCATCTTCATTCAAAAGCAGAGGGAGAAAGGAGAAGAGTTCCCTCATCCACCAGGGCCAGGAAACACAGAACTGTGGCTTTATTTGAAGTAGGAGACTGGGGGAAAGCTCAGATCCTCAAGAGAACAATTAGGTGACTAATTCCCACTGCCTTCAGGGCAAAGTTAGGCACGGGAGTTGGGTCCTGGTCAAGATGTACTAATGTCTTGCTGCCATCGGGGATCTGAGGCACAGACCTGGAAACACCATCTCTTTCCTCCCAATATCACCACTGGTGTTAATTATGAATTAAGACAGACCCTGTGTGTGACAACCAGCATCAGACCTGGGGGCTGAGGTTTACAATTGTCACAACAGAGAAAAGCAAATCCTATGGAATTCCTCCTTTAACCAAAAGCAGGAAAAGGTTTGTCTAATTGCTTTGACCCTTACTCAGTAAACCTTCTCCTCACCAGGCTGGGCTTCGATGGGGGAGATCCACAAGCCCAATTTATTCCTTACAAGTTTCCTGCTCTTCCTTTTCCCTGCCCGGAAGCAAGACCTGGGAAAAACAAACTCATTCCCCAGACTTTCCACAAGCAACTGCAGATGTGGAATGTTTGTAATTACAAGTACATCCACTGCCTCGGATGCTGCTCAGAGGGACACCACGTGCCTGCTGCTAAGTGAGTGCTAAGGCTGGGTTTGCTGTTTATTGGAAATACAGATGGAGGGAAAGACACAAGGCATTTTGTCAGGTAGGTGTTTCGGCACAGTGTGGTCTCCTGCTGTGCTTGGAGGCAGTGGGGGGCATGGTGGAGAGCAGGGATGCAGGAGGGAGCACCAGAGCCCCCCCAGACACACAGGTCTCCCTGTGCCAGCTGGGAATGCCTCTCCCATGGGGAGATCTCACAGCTCTCCCTGTCCCCACCGGCACCTCAGCTGGGTCTGCTGCAAGAGGGCCTGCCAAGGGACACGGCCTCGGCTAGGAGCTATAGATAAAGTCAACCTCGCTGGAAAATCCCCGTTTTCACTCCTATACCTGCGCTCAGCACACAGAATCTGAGCACTGACCCAGTCCAAACAGCACCTGAAGTGAGAGACCACTGGGGAACATCGTGGGGGGGAAAGGCTGGAAAACTGCTGCCGTTCACGCAATTTTTCATCCCTTCCTAAACCAACACCCGCTAATTTAGGGGGTCCACAACATCGGACAAGGAGCCGGTCGCCAGGGGAAGGAGGGCAGCAGCCGCTCAGATGTGACACAACCCAACAGACACAGACCCCAGCCCGCAGCAGCCCCACGCAGGGGTGCCCCGCTCCCCTCGGGGCCGCACACACCCCTCGGGGGAGCCTTTCCCGGCTCCATCGGCTCCTTTCGGCGCCTTCAGGCCGAGCTCCTGCCGCCACCTCGCGGTGCTGCGGGGGCAGAGCGGGGATAACCCCGAACACAGCCCTCCATCCGCAGGGATAACCCCGAACACAGCCCTCCATCCGCAGGGATAACCCCGAACACAGCCCTCCATCCGCAGGGATAACCCCGAACACAGCCCTCCATCCGCAGGGATAACCCCGAACACGGCCCTTCCATCCGCAGGGATAACCCCGAACACAGCCCTCCATCCGCGGGGATAACCCCGAACACAGCCCTCCATCCGCGGGGATAACCCCGAACACGGTCCTTCCATCCGCAGGGATAACCCCGAACACAGCCCCTCCGGCCCCGGGGGCACCCTAAACACAGCCCCTCTGGCCACAGGGATACCCCAAATACAGCCCCTCCATCCGCGGGGATACCCCTCCTTTGGGCTCCCCCTCCAGACCCTCCCTCCGCAGGACTCCCCCAACTCCAGGTTCCCCGCTCCAGCCCCCACGTCCTCCGGGCTCCCTCTTCCAGCCCCGAGACCATTCCGGGCTCTCCATCCAGCCCCTCTGTCCTCAGGGCTCCCCTCACTCCGGGCTCCCCTTTCCAGCCCCTCTTCCCCGCTGACAGTCCTCAACTCCCCTCAGCCCTATTAATTACTCCCTTGCGGGAGGCTCAGGCTTCTTTTCCTGACCCAGATCAGTGCTGGGTTTCTCCTTGTTTCTAAGCATTTTCGGGTCACCTGCATTGCCTGTGAGAGGATTTCCTTAGAAATCTGCACTTTCAAGCTGTTTCCCTCCTCCCTGAGCCTTAAGGAACCCCCCTCCAGGCTCTGAGGGGGGTGAGGCTCAAGTTTAGGGCACATCCAGCCACCTCCGTTTGCTCTGAGGCCCCTGACAATGGTCTCCTTATCCTCCCCTCACTACAGTGCCCCCCGAGCCCACTGACCAGTCTCCTAAACCCCCCTGAGCTCCCTCCAAAGCTCAGTTTTGCCCCACAACAGAAAATACACTGCTGGAGTCACCCCTGCAGCCCCCCACACCCACAGGGACTCACCAGGGCCGGAGGAATCCAGCAGCTCCAGTGCAGCCTGTTCACTTCCATCACACCCAAACCATCAATTTACTGCTTAAAATACCTCTTCGGGGTCTCCCCGGGGAGACAAGTGACCCCCCTGACCACGGAGCAGCAGGGACTGCTGGGGGGTGACTGCCCCAGGTCTGGCACAGCCCCCACCACCCGGCTGAGGGGTTGTCAGGGGGATTGGCATCACCTGTGGGCAAGGGCCAGGCTCCAGCTGGGCTGCCCAGGGCTCCAGCCCACCCGGCTATACCCCAACTGCAGAGCAAAGCCCGTGCAGCTGCCCCTCGTCCTGCAGGATTGCTCATCCTCATTACTCTGCAAAACGGTGAATCCACCCACCTGGGACCCTCCACAACAGAGCAGGCAGTGACCAGTCCCAGCTGCTCCACCAATTCTGCTGGCAAGGGAAGGAGAGGGGAAGAGACCAGGGAAAACAATGAAATTCCAGGGTGAAAACCCCACCTGGGCGGTTGGGAGGAGCTGCACAAGGCCACAGCCCCATAATCACCTTTCTTACCCCTTTGTGCTTGCTAAAAGGTGACAATTTTGCTCAGACAGGGGTGAAATGGGTACAAGGACATCACAAGTTGAACCATTTGAGTTTCTCAGTCACTCACCTTACTCAAGTTGCCCATGGGCTCTCATCCTTTCCCCAGTGACAAAACAACTCCATGGTGTGATTTACACCAAGACCACAGAAAATATATTGCCAGTCTCCTCTTGCTAGAAAATAGAGGTGATTACCAGCAAGGACCTTTTCAAAGGATAATAGTGTGCTGTAAAATCTTTTATTCACAAACATTAGTAAGGTCTACTCAAAAGCTGGTCTCTGCCTTGCCCTACTCTTTTGTTACTACAGATTAAATCTAATGTTGTTATTTATTTCATTAAGGTGCAAGAATCATGTTGCAAGGAGCTAATAATAGAGACAGCACATGGAAGTCTATGCTTAGATCCCAACTGTTTCTTTAATATCCTGTAAAGAAACATCTTCCAAAGGTAAATAGGGAATATTGGTTCTGCTGGGAAGCCCTGCAGGGCAGGACAGTGTCTCCCCCTCCCTGTAGCAGCCTGGTTGGTCAGATGCATTGGCAAGCCAAGGATAAGTTCCTGCTATCAGTAAAGGTCACAGCACTTAGAGCTGTAAAAGCCCTTTGTAAAGCAGAAACACAGAGCAGGCTGTCCCAGTAACCCAGCAAAAGGCACAGCAAGGAACCCGGATCTCCAGAGCAGGGCACTGAGGGACAGCGACACCGCTCAGCAACGGTGCTGGGGCAAGATCCAAACCCAGCCAGCTCCCACCTTGCTCCTCAGCACGGCTGGTTTATTTAGCTGAGCTGTTTTCAGCCCAGGGTTAACAGACACCTCAAGGTCAGTCCACAGACTACATCCAAAAGGTTGGCAAAAGCTGACAGAAAGGATACCACAAAGGAACCTTTGTGTGTGCAGCTTCTGAGGACCTTCCAGGACAGTTGTGGGGCCCAGAAATCAAAAGTCTGAATGTCACCGAGTTAGCTGCTGCCAGCAGACAAACAAGTCACAAGAGCTTAACAGAAACATGGGTTTCTACCTTTAGCTACAGATTTATTTTCTGACTCTGCCAGGCAATTCATCACCAGCGAAGTTTTGATTAGTGCTGGAGGGAAAAGGAGAATTTACAATCCAAATTCCAGCAGCTGCCGGCACACTCATTCATATGAACTTTGGAGAGCAACATTTCATTGAAACTCTCCATTTTACGAAGAAAGCTGGAGCAATTTCCTTGCAGGAAGAAGATGCTGCTGCAAGGAGACAGATGCTGCTCCTAATTTTCAGCAACGCTTTCACGTAAGACCAAAATATTTGGCACAAAACACCCAATTAAAGAAATGCCATCACTGATGGCAGATGGTCCCTCTCATCCCAGCCTGCTAACCTTGGGTGTAATCTGCTTGCAAACACAGCACGTGTGTGTTTTCCAGATGAGCAACCTTCATGTAAGTTTTCATTGCCCTTATTTCAGTTTGTTAACAAACACCATTGTTATGAGCAAACAGCCTGATTACAGTGTTATCCAGTGAACCCCACCCTTCCAGCAGCTGGAAATATCAGCAGAATGGCCTCTTCCCCTCCCCTACACCTCCTTAAAACACCTACTTTTAAGCTGCTCATACCATCAGGAGCCAGCTTTGGAAAAACCTGACTTAAGGCTGTGGCACTAAATTGCAGCAGGACTTTTGCTATGTAAAAGGCTTTGGGAAACAGTCCAGGCAGCAGGTTGCTCACCTTTTAACTTTAGAACAAACCAAATTCAATCACCTATTGATTTGCTCAGTACTTTTCCCCCAGCAGGAACTCCCCACGGATCCTCCTGTCAGTTTACTCAAGTGTAACTCTGTGAGTATGAAACCAGGACTTTCTTCAAGGAAGTTGCACTTGTATAAAACCCTTTGAACAAAGCCCTGCACTTGCCAAATAGCGGCTGCTCGTTATGAAAGAGAGTTTGTTTAACAAAACAAGTGGATACGTGTCCAACTGCCTTTCTCTTCCTCTCTGCTGGCTGAGGGACAGAATTCAGAGGAGGCCAAGACGACTGCTTTGCTCCCTGAAGTAGCAACATTCACTCAAACCTGGGACAGTGCTAACACAGGGCATTAAGGCTCATTCCAGGCATTTCAGAACTAGCCAGGTTTCCTAGACCCATCCCAAGGGGATTTGTAAAAAAAAAAAAATTATATTAAAATCACTTTTTTCTACTAATTCTCAGAGTCTCTCAGTAGAAATTATAAAACAGTGTCACAGATTTGCTTTTAAAAGATGCTCCCTTTCACCACCAGATGTGAATAGGCAGCATTTGGATGCTTTGAAGTGTTTTTCAGAGCAGCAAGGCAGGCTGGCCTTCCTGCACTTGTCAAACACACGGTGCCTGGCTCTTAACAAGCTTCCAAGAGCAAAACAATGATGTTCCCACTCTGTCAAGCACTGAAAACATGCAGGTGCAACTTGTTCCAGCTGGGGTTAGAACTTAACAGGCCACATTATCTTCATTTCAACCCTCATCCATATAAATCCTCCAGCCACTGGGAAATGCTCAGCATCTGGTCTTGGTTCATCTGAGTAAGTTACCCAGTATTTGTAGAGGGGAGGCAGTGGAAGGAACGATCATCACCAAGGAACAGCAAGAGGAGAGGTGGGGCTAGGACACAAAGTCTGCATGATGGGCATCAGGCTACATTCCCTACACCATAAAACATGAAGAAAACAAGTCTACATAAGGTGCTCACTCCACCTTAGGTACACAAAGGTTTTGAAATTCCACACTGCTGCAGATTGTCACTACTAATTTCCTCCAGTGGCCCAAATAATGGAGGTGATCTATGAAACCTCTGCAGCAACTGGGCTGTGGAAATAAAGACAACGGAATAAACTTCATAGTTTTTATTCTGCAAAGCAATATGCACATCTTACAAACACAAAATTAATCTAGGAGAGAAATGTCATTTCCAAATCAGCTATTAACCATCATGCAACAAGACAAGTGAAATGTAAGAACAAAACAAAACGAAACAGCCATCTTTAACCCTACAATCACCTGCAGAGGGTTGAAACCAAGGCTCAGATTTTCTATGTAATGCCAAAGAAAACGCAAAAGAAAACGGCAGCTTTCTAAGAACAAGAAAACACGTACAAATAGAATCAAAACTGATTCAAGTCATAGTTAAAAAGAAAAAAGAAAACAAAAAAAGGAAAGATCAATATGATCTGAACTTTAATATTAAGTTTTAACTCTTCTGTTTGGCTGCATTTAACTTTGTACACCGCGCCTAGGAACAATCCAATATTCCTCAGTATTACAGCACGTCCACCTGGTGGGACACTCTCACCTCTCTGCTGCAATACAGGGGTGCAAAGGGATAAACTAAGGCCAAAAATACAACTCTCTAACATCTTCCCTTTTGCATTTGTGGGTCACAATCTTAGTACTTCTGGGGGCTTCAATACAGTGGGTGAGAAGTTTTCGAGGAGGTTCCTTTAACTGCCAACTAGCAAAACCAGATTAAAAAACCAAATCTCTTTTCCCCAGCAGACCAAATTCCAGTTTGGACATTTGGAGTTTGATTCTTAATTTTGTGAAAGGGAAAGCATTTGGCTTTGCTTTTCTAAAGGAGTCACATTACACTGGATGTTTTCTAGGTATTTCCAGAAATACCTCCCCCCCCAATCCATTTCCTATTTCCTATTTCCTGCCTTTGGTCCCCAGATCAAGCCACCCTTGTAGGCAACTCTCAAAGTCAGTATTAACACAGAAGGCTGGGCATGGGTGAATTAGGAACTGTTTTCAGGAGAAGCTGTCTACCTGTTTGACTCCTCTGACTCGTTTCAGGGAAGCAGCATTAGCCCATAGCAGCATCAGGAGAAAACTGGAAGCTTCGTTTTGTCCCTAGACTTCAAACTAGGCCATGTCTAAAGCTCTGCCTTAACATCCCTGGAGAAAACATGTTAGTTAATACCACTTAAGTAACTGAAACTCTATAAGGAAACATGTTCTGAGGAAAACTGTGACTCTTTCGCTTCAAACACTTTTAAGACTCGTGAAGTCACTGAAGTCCCACACACACAGCCCAGTGGATACCAATCAATGGTGTCTGTAGGTAACAAACTGAGAATTTTATGCCAGCATAGTTGAGACTATGAGATTCTGAGTTGGCTTTTTTCTTTTGTGTAGTTTAGAGCAGAAGGAGGAGGAAAAAAAAGCCTGTGGGTATGAACGCAGACCTGTTACACTGATGAGAAAGCTGAGAGACGATGAAAGGTCAATTAAGGCAACCAGTGAGATTTTAAAAGCAGTGGTGGAAATGTCTGCAGGAAGACCCTGACTCCTGAAATCAAGGAGGCTACTCAATAAGGAACCAGAAAGAAAAACAGCAAAAGGCAGAATGGGAAAGGGAAGAAATGCACAGAATAAAACCTCGGATTTAAGAATGGACACAGAGAACAGAAAGTGTTTGACTGTGTGGTTTCTTTGACCTTAATCACTACTTTTCTTGTCATTTTCCCCTGAGTGGACAGCATTAAATGGGAATGGGACAAAGCCAATCAAAGGGGCATTTTAGCTGCCCTTCAGAGATGGATGGAGAGTCCCAAAGTGAAGCTCTGTAACAGACTATGGGATTTCTTTTCCTTTCATTATTTGCACTTGCCCAAGGCTGTGCAGAGCCCCGACAGACTGTTAATACAATACATCTTTTTATTAAGTTTCACTTTCTAGAAAAAAAAAAAAAAAAGAAGAAGTTTACAGAAAGCTGCTCTGCAGCAGAGACACACAATCCTGGCTTGAGGGCTGCGGATGGGAGGCCAAGTGGAAAGTTTTCCAGATAGTCTCTGTGCTGACTGGTTCTCTGGCATTCAGCAAGCCAAATGAAAAAAACAAAAAAAAAAAACCCAAAAAATAAATTACAAAAAAAAAATCAATCAGTACTTTTCAGTAAGAAACATTTTAAAATGGGACTTCACTTCTTAATTTTTTTACTATGAATAAAAGCACAAGTTTGTCCTAAATACAGCACTATTAAAATGTGAATATGTGTTTCTTTTTTTTTTTTTTTTCCAAAAAAAAGAAAAAGAAAAAAAATTCTAAAATGTTGATATCTTTTCTTGCAAGCAAGGAGCAAATGGAAGAAAGTATTAGGCCACACAAATACACATTTAAGTCATGTAGTAGATTGGTGGCTTTGGAAATGCAGTATTATATCAAAGGTGCATACTGTTTCAAACACACTGTACATATTGGGCAAAAAAAAAAAAAAAACCAAAGATCTCTTGGTTTGTTTGAGACACTTGCAAAGGCATCTTAACCTGCCCAGATGCAGCTAGACAAAAATATCTTGCTCTGACTATAAGTAGCCATATCACTAAACATATCTACACAAACATTCCGCTATGTCCACAGGGAAAGACTGAAGGTGTCCGGCCGCACTACGATGCGGAACAAGTGCATCCTCTGACCTAGTCTGAATATACTTTTATAAATATGTACAAATCAATTACAGGCACTTGAAATGTCTTTGGTTGGAATAAACCAACATTGCAAGATAATGTATTCACAGAGTGTCAAGACCCATTCTGGGTTCAGCAGGCAATGATTACGGTTCTCAGTCGTTCTCGGTAAAAGGAGAGGATGGATTATGCTTCTGACAAAGCAACCTAAACAAAAGAGAAAGAAAACATTTAATTAAAGGCAAGTTCTTAATCCTGTTACAGTGATATTACTTATCTCTGTGCAGCTGGCATATCTGTGCTTGCCTTTTCAAAGAACCTTGGGAAGTCTAACTTGGAAAGGAAATCAAAGCAAGTCTGAAGGTGTTTTGTACTCAGCATAATCAATAAAATTAAAAAACTCAAACCATTCAAACCCAAAAAACCAAACCAGCTTATTCTACAAAACATCATTAAGATCAAAAGGTGTCAACAATGGCTTTCTACTTCACAAGTTAATAAATTTAATATTTAATCCTTCAAGCAAAGTGCAAATCCTCCAATGCACTACTGAACAATGACTGCTTCAATAGCTTTGTTATTGTTTTTAATTAAATTCTGATTAACAACCATTAGAAGTATGTATCATGTTTTAGTCAAAGTTTTCAGCCTGTTGTGATAAAAGATAAATAGAACTACTCAATGCCATCAATTCAGTGCTTCACACAAAACAGTTCAAGTAACATCAGAATTATGGCAGAAGAGCTGCAGCCCTGCACTTACTGAGCTGCAATAATCCACTTCTGTGGGACAGAAACCTAATTCTTAGGATGTACAAAGCACATATACGCCTTTTGTAGCACCCACCTATACTGTCCACAATGAAACACCCATGTCTCTTTGGAAGGCCATTAAATCTACATCTCCAGAGACAAAAAAAAACCAGTCTGTCCTGTGTAAAAAACATCTTCTGTGTTTTCTTATCAGAGTCAATATTTTGGTACCACCCAGACTCACCTTTTCAGAGCAGAATTCTGTATTGCTTTGCCTCAGTTTGCTTGGTCTGCCTTTAATAACTGCATAGCAGAACATTGTAATCACCATCACAAAAAGGAAGTAACTGGTGTGCATGAGATGCAGGTTTATTAGGGAGCGATCATCCTGCACAGAGAATTAAAACCATTTACTGACAGAGCACCAAAGGTTGGCATTTTATATTAAAGTAATAATTATCAGATCAACACGGAAATTACTTCATGAATCAAGTTTCCCCCCTTTATGCAGCTGGTGTAGTAATGAAAGTGATTCCTAATTGTGGCACAAAGAGCCAAAATGTTCCTTGTGTTAAAAACCTGTGTTATAGATCTTTTCCCAAATACTGGCAGAGGCTTTTAAATGATTTCAAAATATAAATGTTTGTTATTAAGAGCTGTGAGGCACATGGAGGTTACATGAAGACCATCACTGGGGGCAGAGCATTCCCAGCTCTGTCTCAGCCCTGCATAATAAACCAGCACTGAACACGCCTATTTTAGGACGTGAACAGAACCACATTCAATTAAAACAGAGCTAAGCATTTATCCAAAATAACACATAGAAACACCCCAGCACTTACATCTGGAACTATAACAGTTAGTTTGGGATTTAAAGCATGATACACTTTTCCGATTGCTCCTTTGTAACACCAGAAAGGGTTGTAATCTTGTGCATATTTGGTGTTAGAGTCCCTTGCTGTGGTGAAGATCTTGTACCACAGGGTAGCATTGCTGTATGTTTCAGGAACACAATGTGGTGGCTGACTGCAGAAAAAACAGAAATAATTAGCCCCCTGAGCACATTCTCCATGTTCAGTAAGGACAACTTTTACTGCCCTCTCAAAACCCAGTTTTAATTTGGACCTTCCAAAACAACAGCAAAACCCAAAGCCTAACCAAAAGGGTCTGTAAAAACCATATGATTCCCATACTAAGATTAGACTTTAACTGCATGTTGTTCCAGTAAGTCAACATCCCACAGCTTAATTGGGAAAACACTGGTTTTCATAAGGCTTCACACATGTTAATCTATCTGGGGGTTCTCCAGGTTGGGTTGAACAGCGTCAGGGAATCCAGACAAGACAAAGGGAAACTATTTTATGGAAGGTCTGTACCTGCTGGGGCAGGGGCAGCACAACAGCATTTTGCTGATTTCTCAGCAGGGAAGAGGATAAGAACCTTAGGGTCAAATCTTATCTCTCACCCAAGGCAGTGACATTAAATTATAGGGTATCTTTCTTAAATCTCCACGGATTGTTTTGCTCCCAGTGAAGTTTAGGTAGCATGTTGAAAGGCATGTTTAAAAAACATGCTATGGTTTAAAACACCCTCAGAAAAATCTAGTGCTGCTAAAAGACAGCAGAAGTTCCAAGACAAATGTTTTACTGTGGGGGAAGGAGGGAAGGTACATAATTTCCACGGTCAACAGGAATGTTCATCAGGAACTAACATCCTCAGAGAACCAGCTGAGGAATTAATCACCCAGGAACCAGTCTGGGAAGGAGTGTTTAAAAAGCACTTACACTGTGACAGGAAATACATTGCTGGCTGCTGTCACAGTCATGCAGGTTGTGAACACGACCTGCTCGCAGTGGCCATGAAGAACACAGTCATCTGAATTCCAGGCAGCTGGCAGGGTGAATGTAATATTTATTTCCTCATGGGATTCTCTGCCTTTGAGAAAGAGAGAAGGAAAGCTGGTTTTCGTTCACAAAAGTATCTGAGCAACAATCACCAGGATAAGGACAACACACAAACGACTAAGGCAGCAACCACCACCCTGAATCTGTACCTTTGAAGTCATCCCGGATCTTTACTAGCAACAAAGAGAGCAAAAACAAAGTTAAAAACCAAAACAAACTACAAAAACCCCAGCTGCTGATCTTTCTAATCTCTCCTGCCCCAGAAGAACTGGGGTCACTAAGCTCCTTTCAGAAATTAAAAACTATTTATAAGTGAACTCCTGCATGTTTCAGAGAACTTTATTAGAAAGTAAAATCTTTAGATCTTTAGCCTTTCTCCTCTTAAAAACTTTGTTCCACATTTGTTTTTTCTGATGCTCACTTTTCAAACTGGAGGTATCTGTGTAGACAAAAAGGTACCAGCAGACACTGGACTGCAAATAAAGTCAGGTACAATAACTCCACGTGGATATATTCAGACTCAAAATAAATCCAGGCTGCTGGAAATGGAACTTGCATTTGATAGCTCTTAAAGCAGCAACAAAATAACAACAGGAAACACAATAATATAGATTTGCAGCTATGGGCAATGTCTCTTCACAGGTCTCTCAGGTTCAAGACTCCTTCAGGGATTATTATAAAATGCAACCCTGGTTAAAAGCTAAAATTCAGTGAGGTTCTATTATCAATTTCCACTAATTTTCTAAAAACTCCTGTCAAAACTTACTGGTAGGCAGCCACACAGCAGACTGGTCATTCCCCACCACAGAAACTGTAATCATCTTATCTGTTGCTGTTTGTGATATTAAAGCTTATTCACATATGTATTTTAGATAAACCACAGTTTTTTAGACAACATGATACTTGCTCTCTAATGTATATTTGTCACTGCCTTTAAAATGTCAGTTAAGGACCTGAAGATGTATCAAGACAGATCTGAATACAGTCACTTTACAAGCTTTTGCTGTTTGGAATTCTGTTGGCTTAAAAATCACCTTCCATTGTCATTAGGTTAATCATTTAAAACTGCAAAGACTGATCTGGGTCCATCTGCAGGTTCTTTGCCACTCTGAATGCAGGGAAGAGTTCTTCTAACAAACAAGTAAAGGGCTCTACACAGGAATATACTCACAACAAATCTGGGAACACATATCTGTTGTACACAAAAGATTTATATACCAATAATTAGCTGGTGAACTTTTATTTGATTATACAGTTAGCATTCAAATGATAGAAGCATTTAAATCACAGAATAGTTTGGATTGGAAGGGAAGATTCAACTCATTCCACGCCCCTGCCTTGGGCAGGGAACCTTCCACTATCCCAGGTTGCTCCAAGCCCTGTCCAACCTGGCCTTGGACACTTCCAGGGATGGGGCAGCTACAGCTTCTCTGGGCAACCTGTGCCAGGGCCTCACCACCCTCACAGGGAAGAATTTCTTCCCTAATATCCAATCTAAACCTACTTTCTTTCACCCTGAAGCCAATCCCTCTTGAAATGAAAAAACCTCTAAGAGCCAACTATAAACTGAATTTTTAAAGGTCCAGTCTTGCATACCTGAAAGTCCAATTTGGTGCCCAAAAATTGTGGAGCTCAGATGTGTGACATTGCGAGAATATCCTCCAAATGGTCTGAGTGGGTCCAGGGTCAGTGTGATGGTAACTGAGATGTTTATTGGGCCAGAGTCCTCCAGAGTCTGTGGGGACTGTGTGGAAGATCTCGCCTGTCCACTGGTCACGGTGCTCTCTGGAGTTGTGGTATCGTTGATGAGATGCTTCAAGGTTTCATTCTCAGATATACAGAAGTCCAAATCATTAAACCTCAGGAGGAAAGTATTCCAGTCCTTAAAACAAACACAGAGATTTCAACCAGATTAGCCAGTTTCTGCTGGCTGCCACCTCTGGGGAGCTGTGCACGCCTTGAGAGGCACCATCCTGCCCTGTTCCAAGCCATTTAACAAAAATTACACGGCTCACAAAGCAAGCACAAACACCACCAGGGCTGTCTCAACAACGGGGCAAGCTGTTTACAGAAGTCAGATGTGTTCAATCCCAGCCACTGCCTGACCACAGCTCAGCACAGCATCCTCTGAACTACAAAGGGAACATCCCAACTCGGTCTGTTCCCACCGTGCCCGGGGTAGGAGCGGTTTCTGGCGAGGTTTCCCTCATTACAGAACAGTCCTGCTAGGTAAGGAGTTCCCCAAAACAGCCAGCTGGGCCAACAGAGCAAGAAACAGAAAGGTTTCTAGACATAGTAGGGAAGATCCATGACAGATGATTTGGGCTCATCCTCGAAATAAAACAAGACTGCCAAACATTGACACCAACAGCCTCTCCCCTATGAAATGAGAGGCAAGTATAAATGAAGACAATCTCCCACAAGACTCTGTGCTCTCCCATAATGTTCTGATTCTGGCCAGGACAGGGGTAATTTTTTGCAGGAGCTGAGTTATGCTACACCACCTCACATCATTGGTGGGGGAAAGAGTGTTCCTTCCAGCTGAGAAAACATGGTGGAGGGAGCTGTCCAGTGTTGTCTATTCTCGGGAATGTCAGTCCATGTAAATAATTTCTTTTCTTACACCTTTTGTCATTGATATTGTTGCTGTTACTGTTTGTTTTGCTATGTCATTGCTGTTTCCAGTAAACTGTTCTTATTTCAACCTGTGATCTTTGCCTTTTGTGCTTCCAGCTGGAGAGGGGGAGCAGGGAACACTCAGTGGGGGCACTGAACATTCCTAAACCACAACACAAGACAGAGTTCTTGGAGGGGAAAAAATAATCCACTGCTTAGCTCAGGAACTTTTTGTACCTACCTCTGTCATTTCTGGTGACTTGATCTCCTTGATTTTGAAGAAATAACCCAGTGTCAGGAAAGCTATTGCCATAGCACTGACACTGATCATAAAGACCACGAGCGGAGGTCGGCTGCTGATGTAAACCTTCAGGTTCTCCAACAGGTTTATGTAGAACATTATTCTGATTGTTCACCTGAAAAGAAAGAATATTACAACAGAGTGACTGGGCTGTGTGCTACAGTGTGGAGGGGCTGGCAGATCACACCAGACAAAAGTTTGACGACAAGAAATGGAATCATACGCCGAAGTGAGATTCAGTTATACGACTGCACTGCTCACTGAACACTGTGAGCCTTAAATACAGCATAAATCAAAACATGCTCGACATCACCTTCTCAGCACCTGAAATTGCCAGCTGGGAACAGACTTTAAGAAATGAGGAGAACTTCCAGCACAGCCCAGTATCACTGATAAGAAATAAACTCAGATCTTTCCTTTCCCCACACCCCGAGGCAGGATATACATACACTGTTACACTTGAATTCCAGTGAGGTTTGGATTCACCAAATTACAGTGTGGACAGAGTTGTAACACAGCCCACAGGTCAAACCTTGTACATCCTTTCAAAACTGAGGCTGGAGCCTTAAGGATCCCTCTTTACACCATCCTTAGCCCCAAATGCCTCTACTTTCAAAACAGGATCTGAGAAGCATTTTAGGCTTCTGCATCAAGAATCCTGAGGTCAGAAACACCTAAGAACTGCACTAGGGTGGAGGTTGGAAGACTCTATTTGATTCTTGCAGGATCTAGAACTTTTGCTAGAGTCTGGAAGCAAAGACAGACTTACACATGCTGAGGAAATGTACTGCATCATTAATTTTTGTCCAAAATATAATATTTTGTCTGATTCCACTCCTGAATTTTCACTTACAGAGCAGAAAGACCCAAATTAACTTTACTGTATCAACTTCCCCATCTCCACTCAAAAGGAAAAGCAAACAGTCCAGTGTTAAAGGGCAGTCTTGTGACATCTACTTGAGAAGGTCTGCAAGGAGTTACTTCAAGCCAACCTCTTACCTATGTCATACCTAAAATCCTGGCTGAAAAGGCTTTTAACCCCAACTGAACTAGAAAGGCAGTAACTGTTCCTACCAATGTGCTGCCTATCTCCAAAATTCATAGGGAAAGGCCAACTTCAGGACCAGCATCTTAGAGAATTCCACACTGCTAGAGTTAATGTTTGAGCATCCATACAGGTCTGGTAACATTTAATTAAGTCAGGGACTCTGCTCCCTGCAGGTCTGGGTGATCCTCACTGACTCTTATTAAAAGCACACAGTTGTCATTTAGAATCCAGGTGTAGCAGGGCTGAGGATGAGAGGGACAGGTTTTGAGAAACAGGGCAAGGGAGGGAGTGATCTTTGATCTGATCTATTGATTTAAAAGAAAACAAAAGAAGGGTAAAGGACAAGCATTGAAACAAAGCCTTTTTCAGATCCTTCAGTATACAATGATCACAACTTCCTTGTGTATACTCAGGATTTTACTGGCAGAAATGCTCCCAGCTCCCATTAGTATTAACAGAAGAAATACTGACAAAACCTGCAAAACTGCCCCAGAGAGAGGGAAAAATTCAGCTCACAGAGAAGAGCCCCGAGGTCCTGCAACAATAACACAACACTGAGTTGTGCCTGCTGCCTCTCCCCACACACCTACTTGCTCTCCTGGGTGAAACCTGCTGAGACAGTGCTCTGCAGAGCACAAGACCACGTCCTGGGTTTACTATTTTGCACCATCAACCCATTTTCATCCACTCTGCAAAGACCAGGAAAGCCAGCAAGTTTTTATCAGGGAGAACAACCGGGTGCTGCAAACACCTCTCCAAAAACAACGTGTGTCTCTGAGTGAGAGCACAGTGCAGGGGAAGGGGGGGAAGGAGAGAGGAAAGAAAAGGTGATGATAAATGTGCACCTTACCAGAACTCCTCTCTTTGTCCCAGACCAGCTGTGCCACGGCCAAACAGGCCAGTGAAGGTGTCAGAAGGCAGGAATGAGAGGGGAAGGGAGAGCTGGTGCTGGCAGGGATCATGCTGGGGACGATCCGCCCTCCCGCACGTTCTGCCTGTCTTGTCCCTGGCAGCAAATTTCTTAAATGAGCCCTAGTTAAAAATCCCAAACACTCCATCTAGAAACATTGGAGACACATGTTGAGATGGAAAAAGATCAAAAGATAAACCAAAAGCAGAGTTGTATTCAGTGCTCCCTTCTGAATTGCCTTTTGAAAACACCACAGATGCAGGGTTTATTGCAGCATTTAATCAGAGCTGAGTGTCACTCACAGCATATACAGGGCTGTGAGTCCTTTTTAAAGGGGCTTCCAGCAGCTCCATTAGCATGTTTGTTTACCACAGGGCCTAAATTCAGCCATAAAACGGGATGTGCTGAAAAGCACACGCAGGAAAATATTTGGGCTAATATTTTTATGTAAGAGATCACCGGCTTTTAAGTGCCAGTTGCTTAATATGCTCCCATAACTCAACGGCTTTGAAAGCAATTAGAAAATGCTATAAGCCTCAATTTCCGAGGCCTAATATGCCTTTTGAGCATTTGTGAGAGAAAAGGGAACAACTGTGGATTTCAATACTAGAGCTGACATGAAAACAGCAATTGGATGTGGCTGGTGCAAACCAGAATGACAAACGTTTCCACGCTGCTGCCCAAAGAGCTACTGATTTTTTATCAAAGTACTTAAATAACATTAATTATTAAAGAATTTGTGAACCAGATCACTGCAGGTACATCTAAATGTATATTCCCACTAGATTTTAGGGCTTTCTTAACCTCCTCCTTTCTCTTAGGACCCGTGAGAATCACAACACAAACACAATTCTTTTACCAGCTCCAGCTGTAACTAACTCCCTCCTCTGTGTAAACGAATAACTTAAGGACTATGATTTAGACCTTTATTTCTTCTTCACACAGTTAAAAAAAAGAAACCCAATGCTATTACCTCCTGGCAGGTCAGGCAAGCAAGATCAGATTTCACTTTTTAGCCAAATAAATAATTTAGTGAGTGGCTCTAATGACTCTGCTGCCTCTCCCTACTCTGGCTAAGCTTTTTAATACTTGTAAGGCTGACTGGGGAGATTTTTACTGCACAAGTAGCTCAAGTACAACGGGAAGAATGAAAACTGCCAGCCTGGAACATTGGCCACCAGCTCCAAAGTAATTGCTGGGTAGTGAAGGGTGTTCATCGGGACCAAATGCAGAGTTACAGCTGATGGAACTCACTGGGAAACCCTGGACAAGCCCTGGAGATGCTCTGAAATCAGGCCCCACAAAGCCTGGAAATTCTGTTATACAGGTGAAGAGATACAAATGGAAAAGGATAGGATGGAAATATAACAGTTAATCTACCAGAGTCCCAGGGAAACAGAGATTTGGGCAGCTGTCTAAAAAGCAAGAAAATAGTCACGTATTCTGCAATTCGGGGAATTTCCCTCCGGTACAGCTCAAGATCACAGACAGCAACCTCAAAGGAATAACATTTGTAATTCCTCCTTATTTATATATGAAAAAAGGAAACTGCTGAAACAGACAGATGAGTTTTTTTGAGAATAAATTACAAATAAGGAAAATCTTGAAGTCTGTTGCAAAGACCAAAAAGTCAATGAAATGAGTCACAGCTGAAGTATTAAATTCCCATTTCAGAGCTTAATATCAAAGGAACTGAATTCCTAACAACAATAAAAAAATGTATGCTGTACTAAAGCAGATATTAAAAGCAAAATTGCAGTTGCCAAAAGGAAAAAAAACCCACCCAAACATGAATTTTAAAGAGATCAAAATTGTTTGACATTTTTTACCTGTATCTTACCATAATGTCAACTACCATCTTCCCACTAGAAAGCTTAAGATGATGGAATTTCCTTATAAATAATTCCCATTCTTGTTGTGCATGTAAAGATATTCAGTCTAGAGGAAGGGTTTAAATACAAAACCACCACTGAAATATCTTAAGGAAGAAAACTGTGGGTGGAAGGGAAGGGCACAGGCAGCACTGCCCCATGAAGACCTTGTATGTTTTCCAAGCCTGAACATCTCACTGCACAGAACAGAGTTTAATCTGAGCTGTGCAGCTCAGTTTATTTATAAATCAATTAGGTTTTCAAAGCTGCCCCATTACCAGCAGTACAATGGGGTTAGGAAATGGGTCACATCAGGGTTAACCACTTTGAATGAAAATAATGTTGCTGCCAGAAAAATATTTACTAACACAAATCAATCCAAGGGTGATTTTCTTAGCAAACCATCCCTAAATAACATGCAAACAAAGCAGTGCTGTTCATCTCAAATTAAAGTGCCACTCATTTCAGAGCACTAAACAGCAGCAGGTACCAAAATTACCTTTAATTTTGTTTTCTTCTCTTCAAATCGAACTTGGTACCCAACACCGAAAAGAGTGAAGCAGAACAAATCCCAGGTGTGTGAGCTGGGAAGTTGGGGTTGGAGCTGGGATAAACAAATGACATGGACATGGGATTAAAGGCACCCTCAGCAAGTCTGGCAATGACACCAAGCCGTGTGGAGGGAAGGGATCCCATCCAGGGGGATCTGGAGAGGTGGGGCTCATGAGGTCCAACAAGGCCAAGTGCAAGATTTACTTTACCATACTGCTATCTGTGGGGAAATCCTTTTAGAAAGCAGATAAAGACCATGTGGGATGAAACTGTACAGCCTAAAATCTCTGTCAGCAGCAGAAGGGCAGGCAGGAAGGAGGAATTCATCCTAGAGGAACAAAAGGAGGGGAATCCTCCAGAGCAGAGCACTACCTCTGTCCAGCTGAGCCTCTTCTCCTTCTCCTGTTCTTCACTGCTAAAAAAATACACCAAAGTAAACAACCTCTCAGTAAATGCCACTGGACTTCTCCACAACACAGAGGAAGAGAAGTGACTGGGGTGTGTGGAGGAGGGTGAAACCTGCTGAAAACATCACCTTGGATTCTTGAATCCACTGCAACCGAACACAACCAAAAGATCTGCAGCCAGATGTGCACAAACACATCTCCTCCCCCAGGACTGCTCCAGGAGAAAGCTCCTGAGTGGGAGATAACAGAGGATTGGCTCAAACCAGACAGTGGCTTATCAGTTTTCTGAGCTATTTTATTCTACAAATAAAATTCTCCATATTTCCCTACAGCCTGGAAGCAGAAATTGTGGCAGAAAAACGGCCTGGCCCTTTGCATATGCAAAAAGCACAGGCAGAGGACACTGAACAGGGCAGAACAAGAGTGAGAATGTCACCTGTTGAAAAGGACATTCCTTCCTGGTGTTATTCTGATAAAAAATAAATAGGGAAGCGGATTATTAACAAAAGCCTGAGAGCCTGGGGACTCGCAAGAACAGAATGAAGCAAAATGCTTCATACTTGCATGAAATGTTTCTCTCCAGCCCTCAAAACCCTTTTCAAAGCATAATTAAGCATTTCAACGTCCCCAAGAGCTCCATGAACAGCAAACGTTTCAGTTCTGCCCATAAAACAAAGCCAAGGAAGTAATTTGGTCGGTTATAGCAAATTTTAAAGACCAAATTGATGCTGAATTTCAAACACCCATGTTTCTGACTTCAACTCTCTATAAAGACAGAAAAGTTACTATAAAAGGCAGGTGACTTAAAAAATCAAATGGAAAATATGTGGATCACCCATTACTCAACCTGTGTATGACAGCCCCTCCCAAAAAATACGTGTTGTAGCCCAAAATGTCTGTGGTGGATTTACCACAAGCACCTGAACTCTGTGCCAGCTGCTGCTCCTGGGACAGCAAAGCTGATTTTCATTTCCCACTTGAAGAAAAATTGATGCAGAAACAGACAAATCCAAACAAGCTCCAAATATTTTTTTAAATGCTAGAAGTTTAAAAAAAAAAAAAGAATCAGCAAAGGGTTATAAGTTAAGAAGTTATAAGTTAGGAAATATAAATAATGTGAGGAAGCCTTTTTTCACTGGTCCAATGAACTCTGAATTCTGACTTTTGTTAAAAGTGAAAAACACAATTTAAAACATAGCCAGCTGTAAAATCAAAATGAACCTTACCTCTGACTGAAAATACATATTTTGGTGCCAAACTTGAAAAGGGCAAGCGAGCCTGTGCCATGGGGACTAGGACACTTCCATATAGGAAGGTATATGGGCATTTTTAAACCTTCCAACTTCTACAAGCCAAAGTCATGACTTACAACGTGACTTACCATAATCTAAATAATACAGACTACAATAAAACATACAATAATAGACTGAAGGGCTTTGAAGTTGTATTAAAAATTATATTTTGGTTACTGCTGCTTAGCAAGAGAACCTGGGAGAGGAAGGCAAAAGTAAAGTTATGTTGTTTTATAGGACCTTTAAAGACCCATGAGAAATTAAATTCTGTGTATACTGTACTGACAATGGCCAAACAAATACAGGACATCTTTAATCAAGAAATATGTAAATGCTCACTAGCAGTTTAATAATCAGGAACTGGGTGAGTGCTCAGTTTAATAAGGTTAATTGCTGACTTCTTTAAAGCCACCTGTCAAGGAATGTGGTACCAAATTCAGCAGTGAAAGTGCAGAGAAATGCTAGAAAAAGGCTCTTCAGCCTGTAATGAGAACTGTAAGGAGACAAGGATGCAGAGAGATACACAGCTTGAATCCCAAGCAGAAAATGACTGACAAGTGGAGGAAATGGCAGCTTTGGGGAATGGCAAAATAAAGAGCTCTGGGTGTAGAAAGAAGGTAATTCTGGCTGTGTGAGACAAGCAGGAAAGCAGCCAGTAGCCACTTATGAAAATAGAAACAGCAGCAAAAACAACTGAAATAAGGGACCTGGGCAACAGCTGAAATATGAAGGCTATGGCAGTAATATTATCATGTCACATCAGCAATATTATCACTTCACCCCCACTGGTCAAAGGAAACAGGACTTTATTTTGCTCAGCCCAAACTCCCGCAGGTGAGTTCAGTTTCCATTTTACAGATAACTAACAAAAACCGACATGCCAGGACACCAGTTTTCTTCCAAAACAAAACCTGGGAGTTCTGAGTCCTGGGAACCAGCTTTATTCACAGGTCAGGACGGTCTTCTCAAAGAGAAAATAAACTCCCACACATACTTGCTTTTGGCAAGGGCAGATTTGGGAAAAACAACAGAATTCTGACACCAGTGAGTTTCATTAATACTCACTTTAGGGCTCATTTGATAAAACAGCTTCATTTCTGCAAAACCTCCTATGCTATTTAATAAAAACCGAGATGATCACAGGTGACAGACCTGCAGGATCAGGTCGGGGGGTGTTCCAGGAGGGAGCTGCACACAGGGGGCTGGAGGTGCCAGGCTCCTTCTCCTCTGTCTCTCCGGGCTCATCCGGCTCACACAAAGGGCACCAAGGTCTGTTTGTTCGTGCCCTCGGATGCTCCCCGGTGCTCACAGAGCACAGTGACTATTTTGTCTTATCAGGCGGCATTTCAAGTTCTTGTCTTTCAAGTGGAAGAGAAGAATCGCATTCCACCGGCCCCGAGCCACTCCTCAAATCGCGGGAGGTAACAAAGCTACCAAGGGCTTAATCCTCTCCGATGCGACTAAATCTGGGGTCAGGGAGCATCGTTCAGTCCCGCAGGCACAATTCAATATTATCTCGCAATTCAATACGATCTCTGCTCTGTCTGCCTACAAAAGTTATCCCTGTCCTGGGCACACCTGCTGACCAGGAGCTGGATTGCAGCCACCGGCTGATTCCCAGGGACCGGAGGGGGATGGAAGCGGCAGTAACTCACCGGATGAAAGTCGAAACATTTTGTACGTGCAGCCTAAAAGCTCAAGGATTAGCGCGTTATCTCCTGGAACTCAGCCTTTATAAAAACGCAGTAATGATTTACCACAGCAGGCCCGGCCGTGAGAGGGTCTCTCCTTCCACGACAGGTTCTCCTCCCAGTCGCAAAAAGTTCATGGAAGTTCGACGAGGATGTGGAGAGCAATCCTTAACGAATCCCTATCTACACTCCAGGACTGTCTAACAGGGAAAATTACACCGCCAGAGCTAATCCCGCCAATAAATTTTCCCCAGAGAAGACAAATTCTTAAACAGCAAACAAAGGGAAAAGGAGGGGAAAAAAAAAAAACCCAACACCCAGCTGTGCTGTAATCTGTTCTCTCCAACCTTTCCCGGCGTGTCCACACCCGCGATTCCGATACATAGTTTGAATTTAACAGGGGGGATGTAGCAGCCATGTTCCTAGGCATGATGCACCAGAAATTTTATTATTAAAGACGTCATGGGAACATTAGTCAAGTTAAACCCCAAAAGAGTAAAAGAGGATGAAATACAAGTACGTAGCGAATAGGAAAAAAAATTAAAAAAAAAAAAAAGGTGCAACCAAACAAAAAACCCCTAATGTAGGAATCACTATTCAGAAGCTATTTTGAAACGGAAATACAGCGCTACTGAAATTACTCTTTTTTTTGCCGTTTTTTTTTTTTTTTTCTGGTACGACGCCACACATACAAAGTTCAAGCTAACGGACCCCGTTCAAAAAATAATTAATAATAATAATTTAAATAATAAAGCCAAGTCAAGGCTAAAATCCACGAGGCTGAGCCAAACCACAGCCAAACCAACCCGCCCGGCCCAGAGCCCGCTCCCGACACCGGCGGGACCCCCCGGTCCCCCCACCCACCCCCGCCAGGCCGCGGGGCCGCCCCCGTCCCCTCCTTACCGGCGCCCCGGGCCGGGCGGGGCTCAGAGGCGGCGGCGCTGCCGAGCGGGCGGGCTCTGCACCATCGTCCTGCCCGGCCGGGGGGGAGAGACCGCTGCCCGGGCAGAGCCCGGGACAGACACACGGAGCCCGGGACAGACACACGGCCGGGCCCGCCCCCGCCGCCGCTTCCGGGGCCGCAGCCGTGACCCCTCACCCGCCAGGCGGGCCGACGGTGGCGCGGGGGGGACAAGATTGCGGCGGCGCCGGCAGCGCGGGAGGAGCCGGCGGCGGGCGGGGCCCTGGCAGCGCCTGCGACCGGGAACGGGCTCGGGAATGGCTCCACGAGAATGGGCTCCACGAGAATGGGCTCCACCGGGAGTGGGCTCGGGAGCGGCACCGAGCAGGAACAGGCCCCGGGAGCGGCTCCGCCGAACCTTGTCGGGGTTCACCGCCTTGTCCCCTCAGGCCGGTGCAGCCCCGCTCCTCCCTCCCTCCCGACACTCCTCGCCTTCTCCAGCCGCTCTTCACCCCCTTTTCCAACAAAAAACTTCCAATAAAAACTACCCAAAACATCTTTTTTCTTTTGTTCGATAGTTTTCTAAAGGTGCCCAATACCTTGAAGGGTTCGGAGTTAAATACTTAAAGCAAAGGGCGTAACAGAAGAAACCGTCATCATAACCGTCATTAATATTTATCATTATAATTATCAGTAATAACAGTAATATTAATATAATGGTGATATAATTAGTATGGTGATGATTATGCTGTTCACAGGAGGATAATGTGAAATCTTTTCCCCGGGAGCTGTAACACACCGGAGTGATTCCAGGGAAGGACATGGATGGTGTGGGGATAATGGGTGAAGGGACAGAGCCGGGCTCTGCCAGGAGTTGGTACTTTAGGAGGGTAAAACTAAATAGTTTCCTGAACTTCGTGCCTTCAAAGATGTCCAAGACAGCCCTGAATTAATGACTACTAGCCACAGTCAATGCCTCCTCCTGCCCGAGGCCTGTGGAAGGCAGGAGGTAGCACAGTTGGCAGCCTCTCAGACAGCAAAAAATCATCCTGTAAAAAACACCAGTCCTGTACACACCTGGCTGCAGATCCAGGACAAGGACGTGTTCACCTCTCACAGGATGCCCAGATGAAGTGTCCAACTGTCGGGTCTCCTGTGGCAGCCACTCGAGCGTCTGAGCCTCCGAGGGTCAGATGGAAAAACGCTCCTTGTGCCCCCAACCCTCTTAACCCCCGTTTCCAAACCGCTGTTCAGCAGCACCAGCTGTACCAGCATCTGCCACTGCCTCCCTCCCCAGCCACAGGAGAATATACCCCAGAGCACTTGTAAACACTGATGATAACTGGGTAGAAGAAATCAATTTAATTTCGTAACTCGGTTGTGCGGAACCAAAGACACCGCACAGTTTAATTAACCAGCATTTCCTGTAAAATATCTTCTTTACTGAACAAAACAGTAAAGAAGTATTTTACAGCGTAAATTCTGATTCCCAAGGATGAGCTGCAGTCTTTGTTTTCAGTGATACTGAACTAGCAGTGGGCTGTTGAAAAAAACCCCAATACTATGACTCACCACAGCACAGCACCTGTATTCCAATTCACTGGAAGAGCATATTTCAGTTAAACTCAGTTTCACAAGTAACTTGTTCATGGATACAATTCCATAATGTTTTGCAGAACAGGGGTCTCTCACTGTCTTTTACTCAAACTCTGCAATTCATCAGAGCACCCCTCTACTACAGCCCTGCCCAGGGATTACTACTAGGAGGAAATCACTCCTGCTTTCTGACTGCTAAGTAAGGTTTGGAAATCCATCTTACCTGCCCGATTTGTTTGCTGAAAACATTCCCCCTTTAGTGGCTTGATAACAAGAGGGCATATGCATAAAAGATACTTCAGTTACAAATGCACCAGTAAATCCTTAAGTGCTTAATCACTACAACGACCTTTCTGCAAAGGAAAAAAAAAAGACTTACCCAGACTTGCACTTGAATGGCTGAGAATTGCTGTCTTCTGAATCACAGAGAATGCAAAAGCAGCCCTAATTATATTCACATTAATCATTAACAGCATAACAAAACCCGGGTGAAGAGGTTTTCAGGAACTCATTAACAAGGGCATAATGTACACACTTTTATTTAAACATGGTAATTTACACAATAGCTAAAAGTTTGCTTTCCCCCCACCCTGCCTCAGGAAAACCTGTGTACCTGGATATCAGAATTAGCACCTAGTGTTTAAAAACTAAAGCCTTTACAGTATTATTTACTGCAAGCACTGGTCAGATCCGAAGCAATTTGGGCGCGGTGACACATGGATACACTGAATAATTGAAATCTCAATTTAATTTCTAGTGAGCTCATTGCTGCACCTCAGCAGTGGTGCTTTGGGGAGCTGGTTATCTGGAACACCAGGGATGCATAGTTTATAAGGATAAATACATCTGACAGGAAGGGACAAATCACAGTCGTGGTCTGAAATTATTGCAGTGCAAATTTAATAGAGCAGTGTTTTAAAGCAGTGGAACTTAATAAAAGAGGTAGGTACTTTCCTCCTTGATGGTAAGAACTTAACATTGCTTAAAAGCAGCTCCATGTTCAATATCTCAGGTACACAAAGGAGTCACGGCAGAACTGGATTAGCTGGAAGATACTTCAAATGATATATAAAATGTTTCACTGGCATAAAAAAGTTATATTGCAAGAGGTTACTTTTTTTGGGGAGTGAGCTGTTATTCTTGAAATACACGGATCTAAACTTTTAGTGACACAAAGCCATATGTACCTTGATGGTCAAGGTCAATCCCTTTGCTAAAGGGGTAACTAAAGATCAGAAGACTGATGTTTCATGAAAATAAAGTGCATTTTTCTGCTCATGCTTCTAAAAAGCAACCTCTAATTATATGAACTTATTTATCTACCAGGATTGTCACAAAAGCAACCAAGACTTATCCCACTTGGAAATGACCAGGCAAAGCCAGAAGAGAAAGCCACTTTTGGTGCAATTCTTGCATGATCTTCTCCCCTCCCACCTCTTGTTCCACATTATGTAATTTTTTAATACTAATACTCCTTCCTGTTTCTGAAGCCTGGCTCCACATTCTCTTCCAAACAGTAATATCAGCACTTTTGGGCACCACTCAAGGCTACCAGGTGTCCTGACAAAGCAGGGAGAAGGTTTACATGAAGGGAAATGTCATTTTTTAAATAGCACTTTTCCTTTTTTTACAAAGCAGATTGAGTGTCAAGTTTTCAAATCATTACAACAATATCCTCTGCAATTCATCAGTTCTCCCATCCAGCTTATCCAAATACTAACAGTGTTTTTGCCTTTACACTGCAACATGATGTAAGTGAAAGGTGCTAAAATGAACACTTTTAGATCATTTTCACTCATACACAAGCTGTCATGCACAGTTGAGACATCAGGTTTTAAATCTATTTACAATTTTACATATTTTACAATATATATTTCATCTTTACAGCTACAGAATGAATTCAAACTAACATTGGTACCTTTTGAGTTTCTGCTGGAACTCGGATTCAGGTTAAACTAATCATTAAAAACGAGTAAGTGCATGCTTAGAAGGAAGCTTTCAGGAAAGATGTCAATGGACTAGTGTTGCTTAAAAATTACACCAGTTTGTGTAGAAAATTTAAATTCAGTTCAAAAACCCACAAAAGCCTAATAGAAATCTACTCGACTAAAATAAATACAATTCATTACACTTAACAAAAAGAAAAATGTACCTTTAAAAATGTACTGATTTAAGCTCGTCTGATTTTTAGCGTTAAATTTATTTCCCTTCCCAAGTAGCAGATAGTACTAGGTGAGGATAATGCTGCTTTTCAGAGTTAACACTGATAATTATCCTGCATAAACCTGAGGCTGCAGTGGTGGGGGCAGCTTGTCATTCTCCACATTTTCAGAGTCAATGGCTGCTAAGGCTTGACTTTTTGGTTTTATTTCTAACGGATATTTCTCAACAATATCTTCCACTTCCTTTGTGATTCCATCAGTCCAATCTATTAGGTCTTTCTCAAGTTTCTTGGCTTCACTGACAATTCTTTCCTGTCTCTCATTCAACTGAGAGAGGAGGTCTAAGCTTTTACACATCTGTTTAACCCCCAGGCACACGTCAGGGGAGAAGCTGTCGGATTCCTGCTTCTTCGGGGACGTCTGACCCGTCATGAAACGATCGAAATCTTCTTGGCTTAGATTTAGAGACTGAGCATCCAGCTTTTCAATGAAGGCCACAGCACAGCACTGCAAACAAAGCAGAGAGAGATCACTGCAAGCCACAGACTGGAATGTGTGTGTTCTATTCTCGATCCTGCTGTTAGACCAGTAACTGGTTATTTCTTTTTAATGCCCCAGCAGATTGATCTTTTCCAGAAGTTCACTGTACCAAACAGTTCATATGCCTCTTTCCTCTCCCCAAAGTCTGAAGAAGTCAAAAACTCGGTTGAACAGCACTGACTCGCTGGGCAATGTACATTCCAAACTTCAGGGTCACCTCAGGGTGTTTGGGAGGTGGGAGAACAGAAGGAACACAACAACAAGACAAGAGCACTAAATTAATATTTAATAATCTGATCAGCAGAGATCTGCCATGCTCTTAATATTCTGAAGGAAGCAATGTCAAATCCCCATCTCATCTTGCGGATTCTCTGCTCCTACTAAAATGAACTTTTAATATTCCAAGTATTTCATTCAACTACATAATTTCCCTCACAAATTGCTTTATGATGAAATGCAGAGCACACCAATAAACGCCTCTTGCAGGAGCTTTAAAAAGCCTGTTTACCTCCACAAATTAATGGCCTAGTTCTGCAGCCCCTTCAAGAGAAAAATCTCATGGGCTCTTGCAAGTAGGAAACTTTGCATCTGTAACATCTGCACTGTCCAAACTTGGGATTTTAGGAATAGAAAGGACTTATTTCCTGGCAGAATGAAAATACACCACAGTCTTAGCATCAGACTGTTCAAACGAAGGACTTAATATTATAAAGAAAGAAAAGCACTTCCTGGTTTGGAAAGCAGAAAAGGAGGAGATAAAACACAGCAGAACTGGCTGTACTCGAAGTAACCTCAACCACCATTTTAATTTTTTTTCTACCTTATGTTATGTTTCCCTTCACTGGCAATTCCTACATCCAAATAAAAGACAAGCTCCTTGTATAAAACCCACACTATTCCTGCACTTACCAGGTTGGTGAAATAGTAGCCATCCTCTCCTGTCATTAACCTGCTGGGGTTGCAGAAGCGTGTTATGTACTGGATGTTGGACTGCAGGCGGGGGGGGTTCCCCTTCAGAACAATGTATATGAGTGTTGGGAGAAAGTCATCAGCAGAGGCTGGTTCATTTTTTGTGATTTTAATAGCATTAAATATGTGCTTGCTGCACTTGGTGATGCAGGCTAACTTATCACGGGGCACACGCTTCGAGTCCATTTCAATAATATCTGTAAGATAAAAAGAGTTCTCAGATCATTAAAAGTGTATTAATCAGACACCTGAATGAGCAGGCAATGCTAATTTGCATCATTTCTATCTGTGGTTCTTGCTGTTCCATAAAAGTATCTGTTTATTCAACCTTCTCTTGGTTCAGTCCAAGTGTTTCAAACAGATCAGTCAGGCCTAAACACTTCTGTGGTGGAAAAATTATTCCTGCCTCACATGTGATATTCCAGTCCAATACAACAAAGACTCCTGCAAATCTAACAGCCTGGACCCCCCTCGGGTGATCAACTCTCTATAAGCAAGAGAGATGAAATTTGAAGCTGCAAATGTAAACTTTATCATTCACAAACCTGTAATTGCCTTTACAACCATATCAGAGACTTCTGGAATTTCTTCATTGACAGGAACACACAGCATTTGGGGAGTCACCCAGTGCAAAGCCCTGTGAGAGGACAGAAGTGTTAAACTCTTCTGTGCCAGTGACATTCAGGTGTTTGAAACCAGCTGCTTCCTGAATTCAAGGCACAAGGAGTGCTTTGTGTGGGTGAGGCACTAGTCCAGCCTTAAGCCAGTTTATTCCACTGAAGTAATTTATTTTCAGAAGAAATACTTTCTTCTATTTTTGCCATAATTTAACAAAAGCAAACCACTTGGTTTTCCCAGTGTAGCAACTTCCATTATCCATTCCCTTAATTTCTTCTGGTTTTTAAATAGGGTGTTTTTAACCCTTTCTGCTCAACAATTTTGCCATTTTTGTGTGCACAGCACAAAGTTTTTAACATGTTTGATTCAGAGCTCATTTACAGGACTGGGGATTACTCAACTATTTTTCCTTTAAAGCATTCATTACCTGATTCTCTTTTGGACAGCAAGGTCTTTCTTCTCATCATCAGTTGTTTCAGGGCAAAAGACATATTTGTACTGCCGAGTCATAATGTACTTTTCAATCTGATCCATTGCCTTCTCAACTTTTTCAGGGGGCACTGCAAGGTACAAATCCCATAAATGAAGTATTCCATGGCTCCTCTGAAGATTTAATACAGTTTGACCCCAGCATCATCAAATCAATACGACTGACTCGAGCCAACCTGAGCTCACACAGGATGGACATAATTGGAGCATTTTCTCTCTCTACAGCAGAAGCAAAAATATAATGGGTCGAACATCACATGCCAAAGGGTCACAGTGAAGCACATTCAGCACACAGAGCAGGTTCAGCTGCTTGTAGCCTACAAGAATATTGTCATCCTTTGAAAATAAATCCAGTGAGGTCCTCCAAGTCCTCTGTTGCTGTTTATGTCTGAAAAACTCCCTGGGTTTGAGCTGTGTCTCTCACATAGCAGACACACAAAAGCAGTTCCCAGCAGAACTGGCTGCTGGAGCATTACAGGGTAACACAAGGCCCAAAGCCTGTTTGTTACCTGGGTGGAGGCTACACATCCACCTTCAGTTTTAAACAAACAGTATTGGACTTCAAACAAAAAATTAAAACAACTGAACCAAATTTTAGAGACTTCAAGCAAAACCTGTACAAACAAATAATTTAGACTGCAAAACCTTACAGAACTGGGAATAATTCCAACTATGGGACTAGAATTTGCTACCAGCATTTCTGAAAGCTGGTTTGGAATGCTGCAATATTTTACAATTTTTACTTGAGTTTTACTTGAAAATGCAAGAGGCTTGAGCTTCAAATAATCACTTTCTCAACAGGAAGAGGAACTTGATACCTTTCCAACGTGTCTGTAACTTGTCTGCTACATTTTGGTAGAAGTCCTGGGCACATTCTGACTGCTCCTCAATACTTAAGTCCTGTAACAGAACACAGATTAGGTGCCTGTGTGTGTAAGGATTGGCAGCAACACCTCTGATGTTTTGTTTCTGTTTAAGGAAAGTGTCCAGCTGCAGTAATAGTCTGAGAATGCAAAGGTATCGTCAGAGGTGTTTATATTGGCTAAATTATATTAAAAAATATGAGAAACCAAGACACACTGGCTCTTTGACATGTGAAAGACTCGCATTTACTTGCTGAACAGATAAATATTAGCAATGGGACTGGACAGGTGCAATGCCATTTTCCCCAGGCACATCCCTGAGTAATGCTGACAAAATAACAGAGTCCTAAGAGAAAGTTTGTCCCTATTTTGCCTCTAATTTTTAAAAGATTATATACAGTGTATCAAAAACCCAAGAACACAAATCACAGTTTGAAAGAGTATCTATACAGTAAACATTTCTAATGATAAAGTTACTCTGAAATACATTCACAATGTTATTTGTAAAACAACACTGTCTTTTGGGCATTACTTAACTGAGCTCCTGAAGAACATAACAGAGGTTTGAAGGGTTAAAATTAACTTTACTGATCAAGTCATTTTTTCACCATTAAATAGCATCATAAAGCTACACTTAAAAAAATGGAGAGAGAACTTGGCATCTGAATTCTCTAAGGGCAAAAACTGGACAGCTGCCCTCAACACAAAGTCTCAGCTCTGCTGGCAGTGCTGCATTTTAGCTCTGGTTTGTGTGTGATAGCAAATTGTATGTTTTGAGTTCTTTTTGACCAGCACAAACTATCAAGGAAGTAGGAAATGAGAGCACCTTCAGTATTTGAAACCAATAATAACACCACACTGTTTTCACAAACTCTCAGTTTGTGAAACTCAGAATGAATAAGTTCTAAAGGAAAAAAAAGCCTTCAAGATGTTTTCAAAATAGAGGGAATGTAAGATTCCATCAGAACTGCCTTTAACATTCAGTCCAATTTGAGGAAACAACCTGAGTAACTACATACTAAGCAGGAAAGGTAGGAGAAGGGGGAAGAAAAGAGTTGTGCTGAATACTGACTCATTCCAACCGTAGGTGGCACTACAGACTGATTAATATTTCAAAACCATTGATTTTTTTTTAAAAGGAAAATGAAGATGTAACCCTTATTCCATACTAAAAAGAAAAGTACAGTCAAGTTCCTGTTCCCCAAATAAAAGATGTGTGGGTTGATGTTGTATTATCTTTATAACCTTTTAGACTTAAGATGCCCCATCCCTGGAAGTGTCCAGGCCAGGTTGGATGGGGCTTGGAGCAACCTGGGCTAGGGAAAGGTGTCCCTGCTCATGGCAGGGGTTGGAACTGGATGATCTTTAAGGTCTCTTCCAACCCAAACCATTCTGTGGTGATCCCATGATATCTAAAAACTCAGCATGTAATATCTTATAATTTCCACAAGTCATATTTATCTAGAAAACCATCGGACAGACTAATATATATGGGATTTATTCAGGACTAATTTATTTGGGTTGCAAAGGAAAGTTCCCTGAGATACTGGAGTTGGAAGGATTCTTTGGTCACACACCACACCAAAAAACAAGGCAGCCAGAACTTAAAGCTGCCCTGAGATCTTCACTTGACTAAGCACATCCCCTGAAGGCTCCTGTGTACACTCCATAAAATCCAAACTGCTGGAAGAAGTGCAGCATTTTCCCCATCTCTCCCCAGTTTCCCCATTTGATTGATGCAAAAGGCATGCAAGACTTACCCTTTTATGATTCATTGTGTCCAAAAATAGTTTACATTGCTTATAGATGTCTTGTCCAGGCTTGTGATATGTCTTGAGAAATTCTATGAACTCCTTGGACACTCGATCCGTCTCGATGCTTGCCTGCCTGTTTATGGAAGGGCTGGGAGCCTTGGCTTCTTGGATCTCTGCTGGGAAAATTTGGGCACATCAGATAAGCTTTTGTACACTGATGGATAAATTCAGCAAGTGTTTAACAGGTATTAAAGTTTCAGGTTGGTCTTTTCTTCTTTTTTTTTTAACTGTGCAGATGATTGATCATGTACTTCTCAGGCTCTGCCAGTGAAATGATGGATATTATTAAACAGAACTCCAGGAAACTGAGTATTCCACGGAAAGGAAACATTTTCAGCCACACACTCATTTGCACTAATGGCCTTTTTATAGCAGCAAATGACTGTGATGTGGGTTTGCTTTTGGGTTTCTTACATTTTCATCCCTAGGTAAGGTATCTCCATAGAAGATCAAGGCTTCCAGACAGGATTCTGCAGCAGCTTAAGATAATGGAGTGGTCCCTTTTCCATTCCCCCTCACCTCTAATTCCTGCTCCTTTGCTTGCACCAACACAAGTATTCATCCAACTGGCTCATGAACCAGCTCAGGGAGCAGCAGATTGGGCAGTTCTAGTCCAGGGACACTGCACACACCACTGGATGCAAGTTTAGGGAGCTGCAACCACAGGGTTGTTTTTTTTTTTCCCCACACAAAACACAAGATTTTCCAAGCTGCAAGTTAATTCTGCTGCTCCAATACCTTCACTAACCAAGTTTAGTTCACCCACCTTTCAACTTGCCAGCCAACACTGTTCAAAATGGAAGGATTGAACAGAGATGATGTAAATGAACATGGTGAAAAGCAAGCAGCAGAGGGACAGAAAACATGAAAATATTCATGGTCAACACGATACAAACAAATCTTTCAATCTGAAAATACTAACATGCACAACAAAAAATCCGTGTTTCAATAAGCACACATGCAGAACTCCAAAATAAAAAGAAATGCATGGGATTAATATACTTAAGGTATCTTACTAGGGGTTTTTGTTTGTTTGTTTGTTGTTATTTGCTTTTAAAAAGATTCAGCACTAAATTCAAAGCTGTGTCATCCAGTGATTAACAAACACTGATCATCTGACCAAAGCACAAGACTTCAGCATAACCTTCTCTGGGTAATAATTTGGTCAGGCACCATTAGAACATTTATGGTATTTAAGCGATAAGAACAGAAAAGGTTTAGCAAATATTTAAATTCCAACTGTAGCAATCGAGATAGAAAGTGCAAAAAAACCTCCTTTTGTGTTCCACAAGGACATTTTTCCAGAGGGGATTTCTTTGTATTTAAGATTCCCAGCAGTGCAATACAAATGCCTGGACAGGGTTCAGGCTGAAGGGTGACCACTCCTGCATGTTGATCTAAATTTGTCACATTTCATATTAGATAACCAATAAGTAGGAAGCCTAGTTCTGAAATAATAAACAAAGAAAGCAGGTCTGCTTTCAGAAGGGCAGAATTATATGACATTTCTTCCATGATTAATTACTGATCTCAGTCTGAAGTACAGTTGAAGATTTATTTACTTACTTCAACACTGAGTTCACTCTACTATAAAAATAATGAACCTCATTCTGCTGGTTGACCATAAAGAATATGATTTTTTCAGTCACAAATTGAAAACAGATTTTTTTTTTTTAGTTATTAGAGAGATGTAGTCAGCTGAGGCAGATTACTGTTAAGTATTAAAAAACAATGTTAGAATGAACTGTCTTCAACGAGTCACACCAAGAACTACTTGTAGTCACTCAGAAGTGTTGCAGCTTCATTAATCTCTGAGCTGAAATCCTGGTTTAAGGAAAATTGATCTGTACAATATGCACTGATTACTTAAGGACTGCAGGAACAAATGTACTTTCAGCAACAAACTATTTTCAGGTTTGTCACGTGCTCTAAAAGAATTAAGTCCAACTAAAAAGAAGCCGATTATGGAAAAGAAATTCCATTTGACCAAGTTAAAGAGAACCCAGTAGAGGAAATATGCCCCAAATGAAAAGGAAGAGCACTGGAGGAGTTAAGAAAGGATCACCTTCACAAGGAACAAACACTATTAATAGTAAAATCTTTCTCAAGGCATTCTACAGAAATGCTAATTGTCACAGCAGAACATGAGCACTCCAGTGATTCACTATGGTTGTGCCACGGTCAGGGATCTGAGTCCAAGCAAGGAACATAAAAAATGGGTTTGTCATTAGCTCTGCTACACACAGCCACTCATCTTCTCCATATAATTTGCAAAATAAAGAATGGTACATCTTCAAATTTCTTTAGTCAGCACAACAAGTCAGAGTTGCACACAAATAACACAGGGCGAGCTCCTGAAGCTGTTTGCATCAAGAGGGTTGGCATCCTTTTGGTGTAAATGGAACTAGGATGTCTTCTCTTGATATGAAATTGTCTTCTTGGTTAACATAACAAACATCTGGAGATGTTTTGAGAATGCAAAAGTGCTTGAAGTGTCAACTATTAAATTGAAACAGCAGTTTCAACTTATAATCAGATTTAGAACAGCAATCTGGAATTCTTTTTTGATAAAAAAACGTGAAGCAGCACAAGATCCAGCTACTTCTTACAAAATTCTTATTTTTTGAAAGAGTGGTCACACTAAGGTGGAGCTCCAGGAAGCTTCAGCTTTATTCTTGTACTCTCCCTACCAAAAAGCAAAGAACTGGTTTAGAGATCCAAGTTCACCTCAAGATGCTGGACTTGCTTTTTTTGTCATCTTCATGTTCAAGAGCACGAGGTTGAACTGGCACAACCCTAGTTTGTACTTTGCAAAGCCCAACTAAGAAGTAAGCTCACTAAAACCAGGCAGACAGCTTGCTCAGGCTGTGCTGCATTACCTTCAGAAGGGGAAGCCAGTTCCCAGGAGGGAGTAAAAATCTCCTTCAAATCCCTGAGAATGTTATCAGCATTTCTCTCCCTCCCAGGCTGTCCTTGCTTAACGATTTTCTCTTGAGCAGCTGCAATGAACGCGAGAGCGAGCGGGACACGAGAGCAGGAGCGTGGCAGGAGAGATGGCAGGGGGGTAAAAAAAGAAAATATGGAAAAGTGAGAAGAGTGAACATAAAAAAAGGTTTTAATTACACAGGTGAATGAATGCCTCATGTAGCCAGCTGCTGCCATGCACCAGGACAATTCCAGGATGAAATTCAGGCATGTTTCTTATTAAGGAAATGCATTGTCTATAAGGCTAAGGTAGATTTGTGTTGATTTCCCTTCTGGAATTCCTACTCCACAGCCCAGCATTTTCTGGTGTTTGCCTGTCTAAGCTGTTGCTGTGCAAAGACATCAGTGCCATTAATCATTCTTAGTTGGAACACACTCTGTAGAACAAACATCCAGACAACCACAAACTTGGTATTCACAACCCACATACACACAAACACTACAAGTCTCACATTTATTTTCAGTTAAAGGCACCCTGTTTACACATCCCATTTTTCCTGCTAAGGCTGTCAAAGTGCTCCATTATGGCAGCATCAGCTGATATGTTATCTCAGTGTTTCTATCACACTTAGACATACCAGTTTCTTCGAGGTGAGTGACAGCCAGTACCTTTTCCCCTGCTTCCTTCAGGAGATATTCCCCTTCAACTCCTAAACCATGGCATGACACTGTGGCTGACTCAGGAATTTAGCAAGGATACATGTCAGAGGAACAAGGTCCTTCAGTGGCAGACCCCCACCAGGAATACATTTATGCTATACTTTAGTGGAAGAACTCCTGTGGAATGCACACAAACACAGCCACAGGTTTAGGACTGCACAGAATTCTATTTAAAAGATTGTTTGGCATCACTCAAAAGCCCACATTTTTCTGTGTTTTCAGTAGCAATCGCTCTCCAGAAGTGTCACTATTCCAGCCTCTTTAAAGTCAAACCACAGAGCACTCCTCTGCCTTTTAGAACGTGACATCTGTCAAAATACTTTTTAATTTACCGTGTTGTACAGAACCATTAAAAGCAAAGGAGACAGTTACCCTTCTTAGCTCCTGCTCTGGAAGAAGCAGTGAAGAACTTCTTCACAGTAGTGACCTTTCGTGTTTTCTCATTGGTTTTCTTCTCCTCAAACTTTGAAAAGGTCAGTGACTGGGCCCCTTGGGTGCTCTGACTACTGGCATAGGCTTCTTCTTCCTCACGCTGAAGCCTGGAATTAGAAAAATACAGGTCTAATTTAAGTGCTTAAAAACAAGACAAATAAGCTAATTTCCTCTGCAATAATTAATTACTCATTTGACAAACTGATTTCCCCTATGCCCATCTTCATTTCTTGCTTCCTCCCTTGGCTACATGACATCCACCTTTTCCATGGTGCAATGGTCCAAGTGAGGGAAAGGTCAAGATGTCCAGGGAAGATTAAATAGTAAGGTCAAAAGGGAGGAGACTGAGGTATAATCATGGTCACCTTCCCCTCATGTCACAGCCCTGAATTCTATAAGGCAAAAGTGAGGGGATAGACTGTGGAAGGATTTCCAAAAATCCATTCATGGCCTCCCTCCCTGCATCATGCTGAGTTTCACAACCACAGGCAATTCAATCCTCTACCCCCTCACTGAAGGGAAACAGCCTGTCACAATCTCACAAATATTCTGGGAAACACATCATTGTTGTCATCATTTGTTTTCTAAGTCTTAGTAATAGATAAACTTGAAGGAATGGGACAAACCCCCTCACTGCAACTCTGCTGGGTGCTCTGCAGAGACCAAGGCCAGCTTTTAATCTACAGGTACAAAGTAGGGAAGGCCAAATGTACCAATCCTTCAACTCTTCTTCCTGTGCAGGAGGATTAAAATAGGTTAAATTATATTGCCCTTCAAGATGCTAGAAGGTTGAGCCATTGTCTTTAAACATCCATCCAGCTCAGGATGGACCATAAATAGTCTTGGATCTGCAATCTCTTGAGGCAGGAATTGTATCTTATCTGTGCTGACAAGCCTGTCTGTGCACTACAACAATCACAGCTTATCTGTGCCTTTAGTATCTCCCTGCTGAGCAGCTACTTATTGAAGAACTCCTTAAATACCCCACTTTCTTGTACAGAGATGTTACAAGACTGACAGCATAACTATCTGCTCTAATAATACTTAAGTTCTTAGTAACTGTTTAAGACAAATGTATGGCAGAGTTATAAAATGACATGTCCTCTGTCCTGGCACCTTTGGATTGGGCTAGAGAAGGTTCCAAACACTTTCTCTGCAGTTAATCTGTTCCAGTGCCAGACAGGAAAGAGAATTTAAAAAACAAACCAAGTAACTACTTCAAAGGCTTTGAGATGCCAGAAAACTTAGGGCTTCCAAACTGTAACCATCAGTTTGGACCCAACTCAAGCTCAGAGACCTTTCACAGATGCCACCTCCTCCAGTGCACTTAATTAATAACTTTTCTTCCTTCCTCAATGACCTTGGTTAATGTATCACTGGGTAACTCAAGGTCTCCAAAGGGTTCCAAGCTCTGCCCAGCTCCAACAAAAAGCAGTTGTAGCTGCTTGTATTTTCTCACCCAAGCACAGAATACCTCTAACACCCATTTTTAGGGTCAAGCATTTATCACACTAAGAGAGCTAAACTGTGTTGCAGAAAATAAGTGCTAGAGAAAAATTACCTAAATTATTAAAGCCAAAGCTTTGATGCTTTTGGGCTTAACCCTGCAGTTTAAAAGAATGACCACAGACAAGACTAAAACCATTTTTTTCAATCAGCTGCTGAAATGTAAAACCATGGTGCTGGCTATGCAAGACAATAACTGCCAACTCCAGAGGCAGGGGTATTTTAATCAAAATTGTCACTTCCACCCTTCCAACTGCTACATAAATTACAGATTTAAGTATGCAAATTAGGTCAAAGTATTTATTGAGAGGTAGGTGGGTGTTTACACTTGCTACTCACAGACTTTCTTCTGAATCCTCTTAAATTAGAATGTCATAAATATTCATCTTTGCATCAAGAGGAAGGTTTTAATTCCTGCTGGAAAGGTCAAATATGAGAACTTGTGATGAAACTGAGCCAGAGCAAATAGGACTAGAAAACAGGAGCCAGGAATAGTACTTAGTGAAGTCACCCTACTGCAAAAGCTGAAGGAATAAAGGGGCTTCTTTACCGCTCTGCCAGCTCCCAATCCTCTTGAATTTGCTTCTGCCTGGCCTTATGGTATTCCTCTCTCCAGCACTTGGAGCAAAATCCCTGCCAAGCAGGATTGCCATAGTAACCACATCCCTTCTTGCACAGGAGCTCCGACTGATCCACGTGGATTCCTCTGCGTTCAGATTTCAGGTTCATTTTCTTCCTGTTTAAAGAGAAAAAGGGTTAAAGTCAGAGACATGGCAACAGCCAGCTAGAAATAATTTCTTTTGAAGGTCTGCCTTTCAGAAGGAAGTCACCTGTTTTAATTATTTAACAGTTCCATAGCAACGAAATAAATGCCAGAGGAGGAAGAGCACAGTTATATAAGCAGGGAGCCCCAAAGCCAGCCCAGCATTAGAATGTGTTTGCATAGCTGTGACCTGCAAACAGCACCAGGGCTGGCCCAGGGGCACAGCAGCAGTGCCAGTCACACTCAGGGAGAAAAGCCCAAGGCTCTGATCTCACCAGCACGTTGTTCTACCAGTCACAGGCACAAAGCAACAGAGGAAAAAAGAAATATAGGAAGTTCCAACCACCAACAAAGGGAGCAGGCTGAGTGAGAGACAGAATGAACATGGGTTTGTGTTCAGACTGCACAGAATCACCCTGGTGAGGCTTTAGGTATCATGTCTGATACAAATATCTTCAGAGCACAGCGAGGTATCCGAGCTGACCCAGCCAGGCACACTGACGTGGAGAAGGTGCATCTCCCTCTCCTCCAGCGCTCAAGTTACTCCAGAGTTCAGCTGGGTGCCTGCACACAGCACAGCTCTATAGAATTTATATATAGTGACTGCTACAAAAAGATTCTCGTGCCCACACCACCACTGTGCCGAGCCTGTCTTGCAAGGATCCAGCCCTCCTCTTCCTTTCCCTTGGCACAAACCATCCCACGTGCCAGCTTGTTCCCAAAGGCACCTCAGATACTGTGTTCTAATGCTAAATGCTGCATTCATTTGAGAAGAAAAGCAGCACAGGATCATCTGCATTAGCAAGGCCTGCCTATTCAAATATTAATATCTGGATTACAATACTGACAAACACACACACACACACAAAATATCACAGCGAGGCACTGGAAAGCAGGTCTTGACCAGCAAATCCAGCCCCTTTTTCTTCCTGCCACTCTCAGCAGAGAGCTTTCTGTAAGCTGAGCAAACACCTCAGCAACTGCTCTCACACTGGCAATCAAAGGTGCCCCAGGACATCCTTCCTGCAACAGGAGCAGCAGATTTTTAAACCAACACTGCCCCATAGTCTGAAGGCCCTGCCCTCCCCTCCAGCACATGGCTTCAGATCACACAAGGCAACCAGAACACACTTGGAGATGCCATGGATGGAAAGCAAGATGAAAAGTGATTTTCTTAATCTGAAGAATAGCAGTAGCTTGTCAGAATTATCTTGTTTTCCCCTAAAATTCTGCCCCAAACTCCTCCCTGAGTCATCCACCAAAACAGATGTGATGCACAACTGTCACTGCCACTGACAGTCTTCTACCAGAGGAAATAACAGCTATTTTCTTCCAAGATGGATTATCTAAGATCAACCACTTAGAAAGACTGATAATGTTTAACATTTCCCATTAATCTAATCAAGTTATTTTAAGTACAGTAACAGGAAACACACATGATTTTCTCTGAGGGGGGAATATTCCATCTTATCCATTAAGACTCCTTCTTCACTAACATCTTTTCTATCTTGGAAAGAAGTAATGAGTTTTGAAAAATAATCTAAAAATAGTTTCATTGTAGAGATGTATATTAAAGGAATCAGTCTCTTAACAGCATAATTTATGAAGATACATTTTCACATTTATATAGACAGAGAGCAGCTGAATATTCTTTTCTTTCCCTCTGAAATGTCTGACAATTAAACAGACATTAATGTGCTTCTGCAAAGCAAAATAATAAAAAATCCCCAAACCTAGATTTTAAATATTTGAGAGCTTTACTTCATTCCCATATGGACAAACTAACAAACATAAACACACTGCCTTCACAAAAATATTTTGGTTTCATTTACTGACTTCTCAAGGAAGGCTATAACATACTGATGGTGTATGTTATACAATCTATCTGACAATCTACCTCACAGCCCAGAAATTAAACACCTACTGTCTGTCAGCTGCAGAGCCTGGGACAGAAATTGCACCTTGGCACTATTTGGACACACAGCCCCCTCTCAGAGCATCACACCTGCCCTTTACCACCAACTCTGAAAAGAAAAGGGAAGCAAAAGCCTGAAAATCTTTACTTGCTGCTGATTCAGTTTCAAGACCACTTCTTAAAACCAGAAGCTGCAGCAGCATTTTGATCAGAGGCTTCTATTGCAGGTGTCTGTACTAGAAAAAAAACAACGTGCCTAAAATGCTCAATATTGCCATTACTGGTAAAGCTGAGCAGTCTCAATGTTTTCACTGTAAACCACAGGGAGCTATAAAGACACAACACACAAAAACATCTTCATAACACGAACTTCACAGAAATTCTGTAGCACCCAAGGAAATAAAGCCCAGTTCCTCTCACCCCCCACAGCAGTCACAACAGCTTTGCCACTGCAGTCTGCAGGCCCATGTCATGAACTCAGGTGTGTGTTCTTACTCAAAAGCACCGTGCTCCAGACACTCAGATGTTTTGAATAACTTCTGCCTCTCTGAAAGCCACCACGTGCTGTTTCTATGCCAGTTGTGCACTTTCACTCTCTCCAGAGATGCACAAAAATCAGCTTTCTGTGCCCACAGAGCTTTACCCACAATTACCTCTGGCATCCCGCTCACCCTCTGTGAACACCAGAGCTAAAAATAAGGTTCTGTTTAGTGTCAAAGTCCAGCAGCTTTCCCCAGGTCTGTAAACAGCTGCAAAGTCAAGGCACTAGAAAGTTGTTCTGTTCCCTCCCTTTCAAGTGTTTTAGATTGCAGTTACATCAGATCCAGGGACTGAAGAGGTCACCCTGAATCAATAGGAAGAAGTCACATGCTGCACATAAAGCAGAGCCTTTCTGCCTCCTTGAAACAGAAAAGGCCATTACAAAAAAAGTTTTGCAGCCAATTTTTGCAGGTCAGCATTAACGTTTTAATGAGCAGAACAACTCGAGTTTTGATTAAACTGACGAAAAAAACCCTCTCGAGCCAATTTTCAACAGCTAAATCACTGTGTACTTTATGATCTTGCACACTTAGAAATGTTTTGTTGGGACTTCTGAGTGTCCAAAATGCTTTCCCCCCCCCCCCTTCTCGATTCCCTTCTCTCCCTTCCACCCCAGCTAAAGGTGTATCATTCCTTATTCAAAGATCAGCTCCTCAATGTGTTTGCACAGTCACACCACTAATTTTGCAGGGTCAGACCTCTTATTTTACTCGTGCATGGCCTGTTCAAAGGTCAACTCTGAGCAACATAATACAAAACAAAGAACAAATTTGTTGTTTTCCTGGAGTCAGAGAGCAGGCAACTCTGAAGAGCTTTCATACCACCTGACCACTGAGAAGCCAGGAAAACAACAGTAAAGAAGGAAACAAACTTCCACATTATAAAAAAAAAAAACCAACCTCCAACCCAAACCAACAGAAAAACTCAGCCAAAAAATCTACAAAACTAATCAAGGACAATAAAGTATCAGAAGATAATAACTAAGTAACTAGTAACATTTGGAGAGGTGATTTACACCAAACATCCTTATTGCATCTCCTGTATCCCAGTTAAAACACATCTCGACAACTTCAAAAAGCACCACATCTCTCTCCCAGGAGCAAACACCTGTAATTTAAAATATACTCATACACTGCTTTTGTTTAAGTGCCTCAAATAGCTCTGCTGTGAATATCATCAGGGAAAGCAGGGAAATGACACCTCCTTGCACATCCCCTCACAAATACCATGGTACAGAATCTTCTTTTAAGGGTTTCTGTACCAGTACTACACCTCATCACACATTAATATCTATGTTAATTAGCAACATCCCTCTGAAGAGTTTAAAAAAAGAATGGGCTCTTAGTTATTAATTTATAAAATCCCTTTCCCCTTGTTACTCATTTGCAAGTAAAAGCTTCTTGCCTCCCGTTCTCCTCTGAAATGGAAAAATGGAAAACTCCTTTCCATGACCAGGATCTTTAAGCTCCACCTCACACCCCGTGTGTGGCTCCTCAGAGGGTCCCTGCAAATGTGCTGTCACACCCTGGCTGACAAAGGGGATTTATTCTGGGCAATCCCAACATGGAAAGCTGTCCCACTGCTGGCAAGCAGTGCATCTGTACCCCAGCCCCCAGAGGACGAGGCTGTGGGGACACCAAGGAGCTCCCCTGGTCTCACTGCCACGAGCACCCCCAGGCTGGTCCCCACCCCAGCTACAGCTTCAGCTGCCCATGGCCACGGCATTCCAGGCTCTTCTACACGTCCAGCTTTGCTTTTCTGAACTGCAGAGCCATCAGGAGCAGATGAATATTGGTGCACAGCTGGTAAATGAGGCACGTGATTCATATTAACTCAGATGTATCTGAAGGGTTGCACATCAAAGGTCTCTGATGACAGATCAGATCTCCTTCTCCAACTTTCTCATAAGCACCTTACAGCAGTTTTCTTATGATGTCTGGCATGTGGAGAAAAACCCCAAGCCACTGTGGATTAATTCAAAATTAGCTTTTTACTTGCTTTAATGCAATTTATTCTGAAGCTGTCAAATGCATCTTCCTATCAACACATTTTTCTTGTGCCTAGGCTTACCTAAATTTTTTCTTTTATTCACCTATTTACTTAGAGCAAATACATTTTAAAGAGTGCAATACCAACTCAGAGGTTTCTCATCCCTTGCTCACACCCCTAGGTTTTTCCTGTGGAGTTTGTCATCCAAGAAGAACATTCAACAAATCACAGCTCCGACTCCAGAAAATGGAAATTCACACCATTTTTTTTTTTTTTAGGAAGGATAAACCAGCTGCCTGCCTACCAGTTCCTCTGTGCCTCTGTCAGAACTGAAACTGAGAACAGATGTGCAAACAGTTCAGGGTTTCAGTTACCACAGCCAGGGAAGCAGACCATGAACAAAACCAGCAAAACCAACTTTTCTGCAAAATACTCTGGCTGACAACCACATCACTTTCCCCAGCACATACTTTGATCTGCCTTTGATGATTTACTGAAGAAAACACAGAAGGGGTTAAGACACAGGAAACACGAATTTTGTTATGAGTCCATAAATCCTCAGCCCATTTTTGTCCCACAGTGGGGACTGAAGGAGCAGCAATCATTGCTCCAGGACATTGGACCTTTTGTATGACACAGAAAGGACTGTATTTTAATTTTCACACAGACCAGATCACAAAATAGCCAGAAGAATTCACAGTGAACCTATTAAAGCAGGTATCAGTCACAGCAAAGAGCATGTGCATCCTTAGCTTTTATGTGGTAGGAAAAAGGGGTTCCTTCAATCCAAATAGGATCCGTCACTGAGGGCTGATTTAGTGCACACATGAAAGACTAAACTTACATAACACCTTCTTTTCAGCAATAAACCCAAGATAGTTTTCATAACACATCAGGGTTTCCAAAGACTGCAGACACAGCTTTGGCTTCAGGAAAGGCACTGTGTGAAATACAGTTTAGGAGCAGTACAGATTTCCCATGGGCTCCAGCACCACCAGCTTGTTTTCCTCGTTCTTTTCCAGCTCCCAGGCTTGGAGCAGGCAGGTCCCTCTACTGCCAGTGCAGGTTGTGTCACCACCACAACGACAAGATATCGACTGGGTCATAAACTATTTATTAGTCCTGAATTGCTGAGGTCACCTTTGAGAGGAGAGCTGGCTGGAAAAGCTCACACCCCAAAGCTGAATAGGAAGGGTCTCGTTTAATCAATCTATAAACACCTCTGGTAAGGGGCAATTGCAAGGCAATGTATAATTACTGAAAGCTATGAAAAACACTTTGGTAGAAACTCTGCACACTAACGCTGGAAATTAAAGCAGCAGCTTTGCAAGACTGTTCTGTAAATGAGTTTCACTATTAGTAACCAAGTTCATTAATGAATGTATCTAAATCAGGAAAACACAAAACAGACTCATAACACACGGGTTTGTTTTGGGTTGTGGCTTTGTTTTGGTTTCTTTTTGCTGTTGTTATTTTGGGGTTTTTGTTTTCCTCCATGAAACCAACAGTCTTCTCAAAAAGCCTTTGGCACAACTACTGGCAACAACCCACACCAGTCCTTTCACTGAACCGAAGCAAACGTGATTCAGCTCTTCAAGTTTCTTCATAGCACTTAATACACAACTTTAATTTCCCTTATTCAAAAACATCAAAGTGCTCCAAAGTGTGTTCACAATGTCTCATCACTCATTGCAACTGTTTGGTCATTGATGGCCATTCCCAGACGTGGGATTTTAGAGCAGGAAAAGTAGGAAAACTGAGGAAGTCTCCAAACACACAATGCTTACATTAAGTGCTGCTGTTTCACATTTTACTGGTGCCTGAATACTACACCATACTTCAGATCAAGAGAGAAACAAGCAACTTCATTTACTAAAAATAAATTTACAAGGTAGATTAGAAAGTGCATCGAAACTGAGGGGGTGGAAGGATGGAGCAGGGTTAAGCTCTCTAACAACCGTGTATTTTGCCAGTGGAAAAGGCCCTTTAAAATGTATTTAATCCAAAAAACAGTCACTGACCCAAATGCCACAAAACTCCTAAGAGCAACCTACGTGTTGAAATAGTCGTGATTCAGGTGTAACCCCGAACATTCAGGCGTGTAATTAGCAGAAGGCTAATTAAACATGAGCTAATTTCCTCCAAAGGAAAGGGTGGGGCAATATGATCTCAGAAAATACAAAAGCCATTAGACAACTTGGGAATTAGGCAAGAAACCCAGCTGCTATCTTTGCTGTGTTCACAGTTTTAACGTGCCCCTTTCTTGCAGTTGAGAGATTCCAGCTACAGCAGTTGTTTCCTTGGATAAACAGTGCAGGCTGCTAAAAAAATGATGCCAAGGAAACAAACAGTCGTTACTGTGATGCCAGACAAGGGCTGAGCAGCCACCTCAAACAAACCACACTGCTGGGGACTGTCATTTGGAGGGGAAATTGCAGCCACTGCTTCAAACCTCCAAAACCTCATGGCCACGAGGCTCCAACGCTGCCCAGAGAGCTCAGAGTTTACTCAGCTTGGAGATGTGCTTTCCCCCCTCAAATGTCAGCAGAGGCCTGAAGCTACAGGTTTGTTTGTCCCCATTAAATCCTTAACTCCTGCCTGTAGCCATGAGCACTCAGCTACCAGCAGGAGTAGCACATACTCATGAATTAACAGACTGTGCCTCACCATCTACATGTGACTCACAACCGTGCTTTTCAATGAAATCACAGGAAACATCTAAAAACTCTTTGCACTCTTTCATTGGGAATTCAAGAAGATGAAGAGGATTAGCTAAAACTTCTAAAATCTCCTCAGAAACTTCTCCTCCACACTATGTTTTGCAAACGTGTCAGCCACGCTCACCTGGATTAAATTTAAGTTGGCTATAACCTCAGAGAAAAACCTCAAAACATCTTATACACTTTATACCTGACTCGTTACAGCATTTTAGCAGGACTTCACAAGCATAATTTTAAGGTCTAGTTTTAGATCACAAGTAGTTAATCATCTGGATAAAAAACCAAGCATAATTGGGGATTATATAGCAAACATCAAGAGAGGGAGGAGGGAGCTAAGAAAGACTGTTCTACCTTAAATAACACCGCAGAACAAAATTAAATACCAGAATCATGGACTATCTTCAAGCTTATAATCAACAAGTTTGTTGGGTAAAGGGGTAAGTAAAGGGGTCTTGGGAATCGCTATATTTGGCTTTTTATCCTATTCTTCCATTCTATTTTATGTTGTTTTGGGGGGTTTTTTTGTCAGCAAAGCATTCCATTGAGCTACAATTCTCTTCCTAATCCTCCCTGCTGCAAAACACTTGTGTAACCACATCCAGAAGGCCAACACATCCAATTCCAGAGTAAAGCACTGTTCCTGGATATCACCCCGTCCTTCTATGCTGGTTGGTCATTGGTCTCAAAGGAGTCTTGAGTAACTGGAAAGCCAAGAGCAGCTCAGTGCTCTTCTCAAAGTACTGGTGTGAGGTACTGCCAACACAAAGCACTGCTTCAAAAACAGTTTAGTGACTATTGGGATTTAAATCATAACCACAATGCCACCCTTTCTCCAAAACCATGCAGTGCTGCTAATTCCCAGCACTGGGCCAGATCAGGGCCTCACTCAACCCAAAAAAAAAAACAAACCAGTTTACTTTTTCTTCTAAAACCCCCTCAAGCCAACCCAGCTCCACATCACAACGATGCTGCCCCTGCCATACACCAGCAGGATTTAGGACAGCATTGAACCAACCCCTCAGAGAACTTTTTTGTAACTCCAAGCACGTCATTCATCTTTCAATATCTCACACCCTCTCTGAGGGTACAGCCACTCCCTGCTGGAAGGAACAACCTGAACACTACACAAAGTGCCTCAAAGAGTGACAAACACCCACAAAAGCATCCAAAACGCGCTGCTCAGCATCTTTAAATATTCTCCAGATTTCACCTGGCTTGAATTTAAAGGACTTTGATCCTCAGCCGTGCAGTGAGAAGCCAGGCAGCGGCAACACTTACAGGAAAAAAGCCAAAAAACTCATTGATCCACAAGGAGCTCATCAGGAAAACAGGCGGGGAGGGGTGGGGGGGAAGGAGAGTATATTGGGAAAAGGTATCAGTGACACCTGCTCCTTGTTAACTATGGAAACAGACCCATGGGATTAAAAAAAAAAAAAAAAAGGAAATTCTTTAAAACCACATTAAGTACATTAAAAAAATATAAAAATATTTACACGTAATAAAAAGAAATTAGTTTTAGGAGCTGCACATGGAAGAAGACAAACACCTACAAAAGCATCCAAAACGCACTGCTCAGAGGCATTTTAAATAATTTTCCCAGCTTCACCTGGCTTGAGCCTGAAGGGCTTTAACCCTCAGCCGGGCAGTGGCAACACTCACAAGAAAAAAGCCAAAAACTCATTGATCCACAAGGAACTCATCAGGAAAACAGGCTGGGGGGGCATACTGGGAAAGGTATCAGTGACACCTGCTTGACTGCTGGAGCACACCCATGGAATTAATATATATACATATATAATAAAGATTAGTTTTAGGAGCTGCACACGGAGGAAGGTTAAGTTTAGCGTATCCCGACGCTGCCGCCCTGTGGGGCCTGGGGGACCCCCCGCCCAGCCCCGGGGAGCGGGGCCGGAGCGAAGCCCCTCGGACCCCGACCCCCGACCCTTATAACGAGTGTGGGCGATACCGGAGGGTCCCCGCAGCCCCCGCACCCGGGGCAGGGCCCGCGGCCCCTCGGCTCTCACCGGCTGCCCCGGGCGGCGGGGCCGTCCCGTCCCGTCCCGCTCGGCTGCGCTGCTCCCGCGGCCCCGCTCGGCCCGGCCCGGCGCTGCCTCCGGCCCTCCCTCCGCTCCGGCGGAAGGGCGGGCGGCACCTCCGGGGCGGGACCGCGCACGGAAGGAAGCGGAGCCCGGCCGGGCTGGGCGGAGCGGCCCCGCCGCCCTGAGGGGGGATCGGAGCCCGGCCGGGCTGGGCGGAGCGGCCCCGCCGCCCTGAGGGGGGATCGGAGCCCGGCCGGGCTGGGCGGAGCGGCCCCGCCGCCCTGAGGGGGAACCGACGGGAGCGGGAGCCGGGGAAGGGCGAGCGCCGGGAGAGCTGCCCTGGCACGGCGGCACCGGAGCTATTACACACATGTACATGTTCCTGAGTCCTGGAAATGCGAATAGATCCACGGTTCTCTTCGGCTTCTTGTTTTCCTCCCCTTCCAGCCCAGGGAACGGCTGCCTTCCCTTCCCTCCCTCCACACACCCCCCAGGCCAGCTCCTCTGTTGTCGCCCCAAAGCCAGGCCCTGCCCCAGAGCTGCATTAGTGCTGACTGCAGCAAACAGAGAAATAGCCACTGCTATTTCAAACTCACTCATCCTCTCATTCTCAGTTACCTGGTTGTGGTCTTTTTTTTTCCCTGCCACATTGGGTCTCAGTCATCCTGCTGGAAACAACAGGACAGATGGACAGCAAGGAAATGGTATTTTAGTTACTTCAGAAACATATTTCTGAAAGCAGCCAGCTAAGCAAATCCAGAAACTTTGTTTTCGAGCATTGCACAATCAGGGACAGCTACTGGGACTTTCTCTGCGCTGTGTCACATGGACTGGAGGGAAGGAAACAGAACTGAAATGATCTGACACCAGTCAGCATCCCCGGGGAGAGAGCAGACACTGCACAAATGCCATCTGCTAAGGAAGTGATGATGAACGACTTGGTGCCATTAAAACAGCCCAAGACAGAGACTGGTGTCTTAATTTTCATTTGCAGTCATGCAAAGCAAACCCGAATGCCAGGGAAGGTGAGGAGGGGCACCGCAGTGGCTGCAGACCAGAGGAGCCAGATTCCAACGGTTTTCAGTATAATAATCTTTTATTGCACAACACAAATTTATATCCACATTTTCTTCTATGTGTTTTAAATAAAAAACATAGACTATATATTACCCGAACTGAAAAGTCAAAAATATTAAGAAATAATACACTGCAGTACTCACAGTATTGAACATCACACGTCAACAGAATTATTAACAAAACACATTTGGAGAGAATTCCAAACCCTGATCGTTAGCATCCAGGCTGGATTTTCAAAGGCATTACGGGTTACAATGCATAGACACATACAATTCATAATTCAGCAAAACAAAATCCATTTATAAAAGTCACAGTGAAAGTGGAGGTAAACTTAATACTAAGCTTGTGTAAGTAAAATGACTAAGAACTGCTGTTCTGGAAAGTGATTTCCAGTTAGAGAACTATATACAGGAGATAATAAACAGAGCATAATTACCCTCTGAAATCAGCTTATGTGCAGAAAGATAACCAAAGACTGGAGGGGGGGGATTCTGTTAAGTGAAATTCTGTTTCCATAGCCCGAAACTCAGAACCATCCTCGGTCCTCTCTGCTGTGTGTGAACGACCTGAAAACATTTTCAATTGTTTACCTACAAATGACCAAAGAGATCAGCACAACTCCAGGAACCACAACTTAAAGCCAGTGGGGTCTATAAATTGCCCAGAGCAAAGTAGTTATTAAATGATGGAAGTGAAAGAAATATATCCCAGAGTTTTATAGTGAGTTCAGAGATGATTTTTCTACAGTCCCTGCTCTGAAGTCTTCTCTTACCTGTCCTGCAGTTGTGTCCCAAATGATTCCTCTGCTTTGCCATGCAGAAAGATCCAGCTGTGGCATAAAGTTCAAGCAGTGTGACCCTGCAATCCACTGGATTTTCCCACCCTCTTAGCTCCCAGAATCAACACCACAGTGAACTCACACAGAAAGGAACGACCAGTGGAAGTTGCCCTGAATTCCTGACAGACTGAGCTCACACAAATGGTGCTGAAGGTTCCTGTGCCTCACACAGAGCAAGAGCTGAAATCAAGCCCAAAGAACACCCTGCAATGGAAACCACCAGCTCTGACAGGAGCTTTTCCCTGCTGGCACTTCCATCATCTTCCTCATCATGTCACCTGTCCCACGTCATCTATAAAGAAGAATGAGCAGTGAGAATAAAGCTGGGAAGGAGGGTTCCCAGGGCTTGCAAATGCCAAATGAAGCTAGAAAATCATGACCTTTAATTATATGAGTAATTAGATTTTAAGGGAAAAACCCCAAACAGATGAGGGATTGTGCACTTTATCCTTCAGCTCATAGCAAGCAGAGGGATAAACAAATGTAAGCCCTTAAAAGAAGTAAGTCTTTACTAAAAAAAATAAGGAGAAGAGTGAAATTAAAGTGATTATGCTATAAGTTAGTTTAATTGATTTACTCAGGTATTTTTGACAGTAATAAGGTTTTCACGGATTCTTTAGCAACTATCAGTCACCATATTGCAATATTAAAACAACCCCTAAGCATTCACCTTGCAAACAAATCTGAGGGTGCAGCAGAGAGAAGTAATAAATTTCCTGCACACAGAGTTGTACATCTGCAGGGTCAGAGAAGGGGGTGAGGCCCAGGGGGGATCCAGTCAGAATCATTATCTCACTGTGAGTGTTCAGCCCAGACACCTCATCTCCTCATGCCTTTTACACTTCAGCTCACAAAGGGAGCTGTGGGGGAGTGTGGATCAGCATCTCACCAAAGTGTTCCTTTAGAGGTAGTGAGGATCATCCCTGGGGAACACACTGCAGAGCTAATTCCCTCCCACTTTCGTATTTCCAAAATCCAGCTCGAGCTCAGGACACACCTGAAAATGTATTCCCTGGACGTGATCAGCAACCTCCCCGGGCTTCAGACTCCACTGGGAAAACACGGATACACCGAGAAGCACAGATAAAAGACCTGGCCAACCCCTGACAATACATCCACTAGCTCAGAGCAGATTAGGGTTTAACAAAGCCATTGCTTGGAACAGTTTAAAATATCGACATCCTTCGGTTTGCAGGAATTTTAACAATCACTCAGCAAAGGCCAAATTAGGTGCTTATGCAAATCAGCTCGTTTCTCATAACAGAAGTGTTTGAGTTTTGCCTTCAAGGACTCTTGTGAGCCAGACCCAGCCCTGAGACCACCAGAGCAAAGAATGGAGGGTGTGAGTGGATTAACAAGCCCTAATTCTCTTAATGACTCATTGTTGAGAATCAAGGAAGATTCCTGGTTTTCCTGTAACTATAACAGCCTTGACTTTTTCCTACATCAAACGCCTTTGGGATGAGTGATTTTACAAAATGAGGGCAGGAGATATCTAAGGCATAAGCTGGCTTATCAGAAAACCAGTGTTTAACTCAACCCTTAGCACTCTTGCTAGTTTCAGGGGAGAATATTACAAAACTGAACCACAAAATCTCAAAAATATTCACATTAACAAGTTCAGGTATTTGCATATATTACATCATGAGGTGTCTCCCGGGCAGACTTCCTAAAAACTTTTAAGAATCCATCAAAAGGGGGTCATGCAGAACTTCCTGCTGCGATAACTCACTGCTTTTGTTACTCAGGTAACTAAGACCTGAAGTGCTCCAAAACAAACCAGAGAACTCACACCCTCACCAATGCAGAAGCTGATCCCTCATTATAAGTTTTGGTTAAAATAAGCTTTAAAATAAAAATAAAAGCCCAGCAGTCTCAGAAGAAAACATGCAGCACGAGGACCACAGAGAATCTGTTTATGGCTCAAAGGCTTCCCAGATCAAAGCTGGCAGCACCTTCACTGTCCTCCAAGGAGGACTGAAGTTCACCAAGGAGTATTTCAGATTCCTATGTAGGGTATTGGGTATTCAAGTTAAGAAGCCCACACCAAGCTCAAAAGTTATTTTTATATATTTTTTTTAAGCTCTTGAAATCAATAAAGTGGCTGCTGCACATAAATATATTTTCAGGTCATTTTGAGTGATTCAGAAAGATGAGGTTTTTTCCTTCATTTTTAAATTTTCCTTTTCTCACCCTTCTTATTTTACAAGTGTAAAACAGGTGCAGAAATACTGAATGTGCTGTGGAATTGGCCAAGTCATTTAAGATGAGACCTGATAATTAGACCTCCCTTTGCTCCCTATTAAAAACCACTGCAGAGTGGATTCCAGAGGGAATGTTAAACATTCCAGAGAGAATGTTAAAAAGAATTAGTCTTGTCATGTTTTTTTCATACACACAGCAACATAAAACAATAGCTAACAATTCTAATTTTAAATAAGTATCCCCCAATTGTCCCACCAGTATTGATAAAAGCAGAATAATCACTGCAATCCAGATATGTGATCTGGGCTCTGAAAATATTTCAGACTTATTTGGGGGAGGAAAAAAAGTCAATTGTAATATGTGTGTTCCTGCGTATCAATTTGGAACTAAAAATGGAAAAAGGGCCTGTATCCAGTCTCAGAATATGAAATAAAAAATGTATGTCCTTCAAACTGAATCAGCTAAATGGACATGCACTGTCCTTTTAATGATCTGCAAACATGATATTCACAGCAAGGTTATATTGATGACACGAGACTATTTACTGTGCCCAATTTGTTTCCAGTGCCAGCTCACAAACACAGGGATTTGAGAGTGTGGGGGTGGAAAAGTAGCTCTGTAGATGCTAAAGTGGCAAAAAAGCCAAGAGAAGCACAGAGAAATAGGTAAATATGTTGTAGCAAACCTCTGGCCTGGCTGGATATAAAGAAAAGTCCTAAAGGAAAGAAAAAAGCAGTATTCCATAGGCATTGAGTTTAATCAGACAATTCTAAAGCATCCACAATGTACAAAAACATCAATCCTGTTAAACACGGATTTAGTAGATCAGCTACTCACATTTCTGTTGCAAATGGAGAATTTCCAAAGTTATGCTACACGCCAAGAAAAGTCAATAATGTTACATAAAGCAGTGATTAGATTCTACTCCCCTGCCATCCTCCTGCACAACTCCTCTGCTTCTGTCAAAAAATGAGCACAGATTAGGCAAGATCATCTAAATGGTTGTAAACAAAGACTGCTTAGAGCAGGGGCAGTCAATAAAAATAGGGTTAACCTGCCCAAATCACAGCACAGAACGGATGTGTTTAATGAAAGCACGTGGGCTTAAATCCATGTTTTCCTTCCCATTATTGCACTGAATGTCTGCTGCCTCCAGGAGGACTGGAAGGATGAGAGCTCTGATTAAGATGCAGCTGATACAGACCAAGATTTTCATTTTAGCTTTTTGGGTCGGTAGTTTACTTTTTTAAAGCAATGAACAGGGGAAAGTAATAAAATATCAGCATGTGCATATTAAGAAATAGCAAACGTGGTCAAAACAGGGGTTTTGTCGTCACAGCTTCTCTGTAAAAACAGTGAGAAAATTCTTAAAGCCAAACCAAAAAACACACTGTTAAAAATCAGACTGTGTCCTGTTTCTGCAAGTGGTGCTGAAATTCAAACCAGAGTTCTGTCCTGTGTAAATACATATATGGGAAATGGCAAAAAAACCACTGAAACCTCCCCTTAAAACTGCAATTCTCATTGTAATCCCTAAATAAACTATGCTGAAAATCCCGAATTTAAATGTCTGAAGTGGACAAGCAGCCAAAAGTTTGCAAGCCTCAGCTTTAAGATCTTACGTAATTTTGGAAGAAATTGTGGTTTGCAGTTTAAGATTCCCTGGGAAAAAAAAAAATAAAATGAAAATAAATGAAGCCAGCAAAGCAGCAAAGAAACCAAATTCCTCTCATTGTAGGGGAGCTTTACCAGTCTCAGTTTAACTCTTAATTTTGGGTCACCAAACACAAGTACAAGAACCTGTAACACAAAAGCCAATATTTAAGAAAACAATTAAAAGAAACTTAAGATCCAAATGCCGTTTCAAGCTCTGGACTTGAAACTCAGCACTTGACAAGGAGCCTCTGTAAGTAAACATTTGCAAAGAGATCATCAGAGCCCCCACTACAGAGAGACAATTTACTAAAAATTGCTAAATTAAGTGCCTGAAAGTGTGACAATGCAAACAATTTGGCTCTTTTTTTGCAAGACAATTTGACCATAAAGTTTTTAGAATTATACTAAAAATTACCTCAGGTAACTACGAATTTTGATCCCTGTAATTAATGTGTTTCTTAAGCATTTTGGTCAAAAGCTTAATTAAGCAATATTGTTGGATCATCTAATCCAGTGGAATGCAATATGCAAATATTTACTTTTTCTCCCTCTTTAAGATTATTTGGAAGCCCCTTCAAGTGGAGTATTTTAGAAAAACAGTTGAGTTTCCTGTACCTCACAAAACATTAATATCTGCAGACGTTTAAATCTCCCTTTTGGTTTTGGACATCAAGTAATTCAACTTTGGGATGTGGTTACTCCTGTCAAAAGTGCAACAATTGCCTTCTGAAAAGAATGTGATTCTGCAATGGCTGCCTCTTTTGGCATGGAAAGGGATTTATCACCCAGATCTACTGATTTATAATTGGAGAAATATTTGAATAGGAAGGTTGAATTTTGTTTTTCCTTATATGACACCAGGAAGGGTCAACAAGAATGATAAAAATAAGAATTAATTGTCTGAAGAAGGTGAGGTGAAGGAAGCACTTGTACTGTATCATCTGACTTTAACTCTAGAACAAAGTTTAAATATCACAGAATGTAAAAAGAGTCAGTAATAAAATAACATACATTAAATATTCCTCTTACTTCTGCTAATAGGAACATACATATAGGGTTTTCTCATTTACCAAAAGCCTTTGTAAATGACCTGATTCTATAGAGCTTCTTTTTTTTTTTTTGTAGATATTGTAAACATTTAGGATTTCTAAGGCTAAAAACAGGCACAAGTCTTCCATGGACAGTTATTATTCCTAAAAGCATTAAGGAATATATTCCAAATCTGCTATTCCTTGTTATAACAATAATAATAATTGAAATATAACATTATAATTCACAATGTAGATTCTTAATTAAAAAAGAAATACACCTTAATCCTGACAACAATTAATAATATATAGGGAATACTCTTTTTTTCCCCTTTTTTAAATTATCTATTACATCAAAATTACATTTCCAGAATCTTTGTGCTGGGTATTACTCAATTTTATAAAGTGGTAAGTTTAAGTAGGAACTAAAACATCTCTAAGTGGGTAAAGCTGAACCACATGTCAGCATTATTAGCACCCCAGCTTCCCAATAAAGCAGGAGAGGTCTGCAATTCCATTCTGCAGACTGGGACACTAAAGCCACGTGGTTGGGGGCACCTTTTAGAAGATGTCAGACACTCCTCTCCACCATTTCCATGAGGTGATTTTTGTGTTGTGCCTCGTTAAGGTACCTGAGCCAACACAGTCTGATGTCAGGCTGGTTTTTCAAGATTCCAGAGGTTCTTTAACCTCTGCACCAGGTTCCCTTTGCTGAGCAGCTCACTGACTCCAAGGAATGTTAGCAGCAATGCATTTCCAGAGACACGTTGCAAAAATATCCAAAGCAATCGACCGTCACCTAGAAGTCCTTTTATCCCTCGCGCCGTCCCGGACAAAACAACTCACCACCAAGTGATCTTGAACTCATAGATGGGCCTCTTGCAGTAGTAGTGGTTGATGAGGTGTTTGTCACACACCCCGATGCACTGGTGATCCACAGTGATGCCCCTGTCAGACAGGTCTGTCACGATGCAGTGCAGCAGGTCGTAGACATCGGCCACGGCCTCCCAGGGCCCAAAGGACACATCCACCTCACAGTGGTGCTCAAACAGCTTGGTCTCGCTCTCACTCCTCTCAAAACGCAGGGAATTGAAGTGGGGGCACTCGTAGGGAGTGATGGGCATCTCCTCTTTGAAGACACAGACCTTCAGTTTTGCAAATCTGGCTTTTCTCTGCATAGCTCGGAGCTTTGCTATTTCGATTATCCGCTCCAAGTGATCTAAAAAAAAAACCCCAGAACACCCAAAAATAGAGAATTACAACAAAGTATCAAGTAAAAGAGATCAAATGCAACTATTTCACGTGAAACATATTACTGCAGTGTTTGATGAGTTATTCTCAGCCTAACAGGAAACTGCATGTAGCAAAATAGACAGCAAACAAATCAATCTCAGTTATCTGGTGAACTTGGTGTCCTTACAATAGGCCCAAGTTTATTCAGCTGCAGGTCCTGACACAACAAAAGCAGAGAAACCCTCTCATTTAATAAGCCTTGCATGTTATGGCCTAGATATTGCTCCTTCTTAAATAAAAATCCACAAATCTGATGTGGAGACCTCACAGATCTAAACAGCATGAAAAGTACATAATGAACTTCTCAACTGCAGTGGAATTAGCTTGGAAGCTGAAAGCAGACTGAAAGCACCACACTCGAATCACACTAGAAGAAACAGTCAACACTACTTCATTTATTTACCTTTGTAATATGGCATTAGGCCCAGGAAAGCTTGTCTAACTTTTTCTCCTTTCAGAGGCTGGATATCCTCTAGATTGTCTAGCAATGGTCCTATGGAATAATACTGAGCTTCCTTGTAAACTGACCTCACTCGTTCTCTTGGTGGCAGGTCACCAGAGCGTAGAAAGTTAAGTATGTCTCTAAAAAAAAGGGCAAAAATATTATTAAGGAACACATTTCTGCCAAAACTGTTGCAGGTGGTAAAAGAGAGGAAATGCTGGATATTTATTGTTTACTCTCTTGAGACAGAAATCCTTATGTTTAGACAGTAACTGAAACAAGTGATCCATATTCCCAACATCTGGTTTTAAAATCATTTGCCATGTTCAAGTTTCCAAGTCACCATTCCATATTTTGCCTCTGTTAATGTCAAAACTCATTCAAAAAAACATAATCATATTTTAAACAAAAAGTTCAATGAGGAGGAACCACTTCAAATAGAAGAGGATACAGTATTCCACGGGAAAGAGATTGTAGGCACTGTATTTCAAATTTAGGTCTGTGACAAAATAATATTTTCCTAGAGAATTATATGCATGGACATTTTATCTCACACAGATCCAGGGTTGTATCTGAATGGATGGTTCATCTGCAAAGGAGGTTTCTCTACACAGGCTCAGGGCCATATACAGAATAAGAATTTTAAAAAGAAGAGAGAGAACATTTCCTTGCAGCTCTGACAATGTTATGTGACAAGATTTTTTACAAGGGAAAGAAATCACTTTGTAAGTATTAACTAACAAAACTATTACTGACCTTCCTTAAGAAGGAATCTTGAAGGTGAAGGGATATGGCACTACCAGCAAAAATAATTTTAAAAAAGAAATTCTTTGAGGCTTGGGCTTTTTTACCAGTTCTTTTATATCCTGTTTAAAGACTGAAAATAACATACTTTCAACTGTGTAAGAAACCTAGATGCATTCCTTCCATTCCTTCTTTATCCTAGATACTGTAATATCAATTAAAACCCAGCGCTGTTCAAAGGAGCTTCCTATGTAAAGCAACACCAAACACGTTCTTTTTTAAGACATCAAAACAACTTAATACCTTGAAAGGAGACACTCTAGAGGAGACAGTGTACAAATACAAAACATTGGTTGCTTTTCCTTTCCCGTTGCATAACTTGAGAGTCAAATGAATAGCTGTTTAATTGCCATATACTATTGTTATGTTTTGAGGGTGTGGATGCCAGCCAGTCACATTTACCTCCCACACAAACGGGATTTCACCAGAAGGAAAATAAACGTTATAAAACTTATTTTTTCTTGAAAACTGACTTCCTTCAGGAAGAACTCTGGGAGCACTGGGGGCACTGCACATACCCAAAGTAGGTTCCATCTCTGTCGATGAAGTACCTGCCTTCAGCATCCGTGGGGATGTAGTGCCTCCCGCTGAACATGGCTGCCAGCATGGTGTCCTCGTAACGCCTCAGGGTGGACAGTCTCGTGGTAAAGTACATCCCTCCCACGTTCAGGGGGACAACTTCTGGAAACTGCAAAAGCAATCACATCATCAGAGAGGAGCCTCCAGCCTTTTGCAGGGTTGCAGCTTCCAAAACACAGCGTGCGGTCTTTGCCGCCGTGACAAACTCCTCTTGCCTGCCCTGTTGCCACAAACCAGAGAGGTTTGAGGGTTAACAGCTTGGATACTTTGGCTTCTGGTGGAATCAATGAGTAGTTTAATTGTAGCTGGAATCTGAAACAGCAGATTCCACTCAGCTTTAATGCCAGATATTAATTTAAAGTATTAACGCCTCCTCTTGGCTCCCCACCCTTACACAGAGACAGACACACATGCAGAGCTAAAAAAAAAAAAAAGGGAAGAAATCTCAGGCCAGCCTTGGGACTTGCACTCAGTTTCTACACTGTGGTTTCTTTACACTGCTAAACCATACACTAAAAATCCCCAGTGATTTTGTATTTACATCAGGCCTAAAATCTTAGTATTACACTCTAAGACGCCTGAAGTACCAGAATAAACACTTCATTGTATTTCTCAACTCCAAACATGGATGGAACTTACAACTAAAGCCGCCAAGCAACTGAAATAAATTCAAGAGACTTAGTTTTATTCAAACATTTAGCTACTAATGGAAACTGAACTGGGCATCCACAAATAGTCCAGCAAATAAATCCTGGATTCTTTGGCAGCTGAGCAGTGCGTGCTGCCATCACTGGACCTTGTCAGGTGAGCAGCACCGGGGAGCTCTTACCTCCTGGGGCAGCAGAGGTAGAGCTTGTCCTGCCTGGGTTGCAGTAGGAGTGGCCGGCTCTTGGAAATCATCCTCTGCATCCGAGCTCGACATGGCATCATCCGGGTTTCCGCTCACTTTGTTCTGCCCCGTAACTACCACCATCCCTCTGGCTCTCGGGAGCAGGTCTGCTGGGTAGGCAGCCGTGGCACTGCTAAACGGGAACACAAACCCCGGATCGCCTCGGGCTGCCCCCGCCAGCCGCGGGTCGGGGCGGGCGGGACGCGTCGCTGGCCGCGTCACCCCGAGGGCTCACAATGGCATCGCTACGGCCGGGAAATGAATCACGGCACGGATGGGACCCACACCGGGGGCTCGGGCTGTGCAGGAATGCGCTCGGCAGAGCTGTCCCAAGGCCCTCCAGCCCCGGAGCCGCTGTCAGTGGCTGGGTAAGAGCCCGGCATCCATTGGCTGCACAGTGCAGGGAGCGATTGGCTCCGCCGCGCTTTTGCAGGAAAATGTCATTTGCTGGGTGGATTTGGGTGGCCGCTGGCCCAGCCTGTCCCTCGCCATGGGCGGGATGCAGGAACACGTCCTGCCATTGGCCCCGCGCCGGGCGACACCCGCGCTCCGTCTGTCACCTTCAGCCGCTCGCCGGGAGCAGGGACGGGCACGGGCAGGCTCCGCTCAGCATTCCCTGGCAAATTTTCCAATTGAGGTTTCCAACCAGCCGGAGAAAACTGATGTCTCCGTGCCCACCGCACCACATCTCATCGCACATGAACGCGCCCATCTGACACACGTGTATTTAATTCTGCTTATTATTCTGCGCATTTACTGCTAATTATCCATTTCCTTTCCGGCACAGAGCAGGCTCTCACAGTCCACCTTCAATCTCAGGACGGGATGGACTAACCAGCTGCACTATAAAAATAATACCTGAAGGAGCAGAGCAGCAAAGAGGAGGAAACCCTGCTGCTCCCTTTACGCTGCATTATGTAAAATCCCTGTTTCCAGGAATGCTGTGGTGCCTCCAAGCAGCATCACAATGCCATAACAAAGGCACTACCAGAGGCTTTAGCTCTAACCCTGCAAGCTCCTTCTCTGAAATCATTATGAAATATAAAAAGAGAAGGATTATTTACACGAGCACATCTGGTGCGTTTATTTATTGACTAAACAAATGTTTCATAAAGGGTGCTTCCCATCAAAATCAGCAAGAAGAAATGACACAAAATTTTGAAAGACATGATTAATTGTATAATTCTGCTAATACAGTGCACTGTGCACATCATCAGCCCATCTGTAGATCTCAGCTCTTAAAGGAAATGCTGCAAGTTCAGAAAGAACCCAGACAGACCCTGGATGCTCCTGGGCAAAACAGATACTCTGTAGAGAGCTGATCAGATCACAGCCTCCACATTCTGAGGGAGTGTCCACAGCCTGCTTTTACCAAAATTTGGATGTGAATTCTACACCCTGTTTAACACCATAATAAACACAGATAAATAGGTACCCTGAAGTGTCAAACATTCCGTTTAAGCTGCAGCTCGTTAAGAGGTTTGGCTCAGCTTAGGACAGGTATTTAACTTCTCTACAGTTTATAACCATTTTTCCACCACAGTCCAATGCATAGGCAGACAAATAAGGGTGGAAGGGCTTCTCAATGTCCACACCCTGTTAGCAATTTTAATATTTGTCCTGAAACAACATTTGTTCCGACATTATCAATTATCAAAACAACTCAACTACGCCTCACAGATAAAGAACAGACACAACATAAATGAAATATTATTTTGGTAGGGTTCCTTTAAAGAAGTAAACAAATTATCACCCAGAAACAGCTTGCAGAAGCTTCATTTATAAGATGCACAGTCAAAACTGAGTGAGCCTGTATTTACTGTGAATGTATTATTTATAATGCTGTCACTTGACACCAGTGCTTTGCCTGCTATTTCCAGTTCTCTTAAGACTCAAGATTGACCAAAAATGTGTTCTGTAATTGTCTACATTTTTCAAGAATGTCCCATATATTTCGCTTAAATGGATCATCCTGTGAGTAAACAACATTCAGCTCCATTAAGTATATGGCAATCATCGACCCCAGAATGTGTTTGGGGTAAGTTCCTCCATTTGGCACTGTACCAAAAAGGGCCCCTTTCCTACCAGAACTAGAGGTTTGAGAAAAAGGAATTCTTCCTCTTTCGTAATCCTCCTTCAACATGACACCAAGGTTTAAGAAAAAAAAAACATGAGAGAGCATACCTTAATTCTCTTACACCCAGGAGTAACAGCCTCCTTTGCCATTGGAACATTCACACAAACAATGCCCTCAACAGCGAGGTTTGGCAGACAAGTTCTCGGCCCAGGATTTCAAGATTAAGTTTAGTGGCAGTAAAATGAAGAGATTAATCACTGACAAGTTTAACCTGTTTTTTGACCTTCATTAAAAGGTGACTGAAGTCCCTCTCTAGGTTTGCTTCACCAGTTCACCCCCGGGCACGGAGCAGTGGAACAGTGGAGTGGTGACAGGAGCAGAGTCTCCCTGAAAGAAAAACAGAAGCTGATCACTGCCCAGTTCTCTGACAGACACTCAGTTCTCTGCATTTCATGAAGAATAAGCATCCATCTGTATCATAAAATCAAGAATGGTTTGGGTTGGAAGGGACCTTAAAGCTCATCTTGTTCCAACCCCCTGCCCTGGGCAGGGACACCTTCCACTACACCAGGTTGCTCCAAGCCCCATCCAACCTGGTCTTATCCTCTTCTTGCCACTTAAAGAACATGCAATAATTATTTTTAACTATGCACAAAAATATTCCTTTTGTTAAATCTCTCATTAAAGTTACAGGGTTTGTTTTATTTATTTAAACTAAGTAAATGCATCCATTTCACTTTCAAATATATCTGAGTGCAGATCAACAGACAGTTAATGAGAAAGCATCATCAATGAACAAAATTATTAAATCAGATATTTAACTGAACCAAGGTCAGCAGCATCCAACTCTACCAAAAATACCTCCTGCCAGTCCTTCTACCCGGCATTTAAATACAGAAATTGCTTCCTGGAGCTTTGTTATGGACAGCTCAGATACTGTCACACACACACCCACCCCCAAAGACATCTCAGTAAATGAACTGGCCCTGCCAGTCTGGCTTCATTCCCCAGGGAATGATAGCAACCCTACAGCAGCATCAAGTTGGACCGGATAGTAAGAGTCAACAAAAGTTTTCAAGGCTCTGCTGTTCCCTCAGCTTTTCTGTATTGGTTTAAACAACCTTTTCTTAAATACTTTGAGATTACATGAGTGTTGGCAAAGTGACACACCTAAAAAAGCTACATATCTACAAAAAAAGGGACATAATGATTACATGTATGAATCCATCCTAGGAGACCCACACAGACTTCAGTTCAAAGCTAACTCCTCGGGATGTGCTTGTTTTGAGGAGATACCAACTGGATTTTAGGAAGGCTCCCCCTTTTTCAAGAGCAACTGGGTCCCTGTGAGGTCACAGAATGAGATGTCACTTAGCAGTCTCTCCATAGCTATCTTCAAAAGACTCAGATGATCAAAGGTTTGTGTGAACACACTGGGACGAGACATGACATCCAGTAAATTCTCATAAATCTGCATCAGAACAGTGAAGGAACACCCTGAAAAAGGGGGCGGGATCCCTGAGCTGCTGTGAACAGTATTATACATCGGACTATAAAATCCTGGACATTCTCAGCACCTCTAGGCATGAGCAAAAGCCAACACAGAGTACGATGAAGGGATAGTGTAACTTAACCTTTGCAGCAGAGAGCACAGACACGGTGTATGGGTGTGTACGATGGGACCCTCCATCACCAGTGACTTCCAGGGCAGCAGCAGGACAGCAGGGAGACCTGACTAGGAGCTGCGAGCAACCAGTGGGTAAAGGACACTGGGGCTGTACTCGCTGGTGGCTGGCACTGCCACCTCACACAGAATTCCACAGCTTTTAGAGCCTGGAGCCGCTCCGCAGTCTGACAGCCGAGGGGAGCAGAGGCATCATCCACGGGCACCACCACAGCATGTGGGCCGGGCAGCACAGCCCCCAGGCGGGCTCAGGTGGGTACACCAGGCGTCCGGCAAGTAAATCAATAATTAATTAATAAATAAATAACCATTAGCTGTCACCTAGCGACTTGCTGGGGCCTCCCGCACAGTCTGAACGGAGTCCCCGGACGCGGGGCAGCGGCCCCCGCTCCGTCCCCCTCCCGCCCCGCGGCCCCTCCCGCCCCTCACCTGAGCGGCCCCTCCCGCGCTGCCGCCGGGGGTCGGTAGCAGAGCCCCGGCTCCGGGGGGAGCAGCCGCCGCCGCATCAGCCGGGGGATGGACGGGAGGGGGGCAGCGGGGCCGCCTCTCCCCGCCCGCCCTCACCTGCCCCGGCCCCGCGTCACGTAGGGCCCATCCGGGTCCCGCGCGGGCGGGGCCGGGCCCGTCCCCACACGGGGGGCGGTGGGAGCGCCCACACCCCCCCCACTCCCCTCACGGCCCCGCCCGGGGCTGCGCCTCGCTCCTCCATCCCGCGACGAAACGCCCCGCGGGTAATTAATTAGCCGTGATTAATTGCCGGAGAGCACCGGGAGCACCGATGGTGGCTCCGCGGCCGCGCTGCCCGCGCCGGGCACTAGGGGAGGCCCCGGGATCACTTTTGAGAACGAGCCGAGGGTGAAGGAGCTGGGAAAGCTGGACCCAAGTGTCGAATTCCCTGAAGGCACTTTGATATCCTTCACTGGTGTTCGCGGTGGTTTTAGAGACACGCGTTAATCATCTCAACTGCAGCAACAAAAGGAACGGAGGGAAATAAAAAAAAAAAAACAAAACTGTTTCAGAGCGGAAAGGCAAAAGTTGTGGAAACACAAGTATTTTTGAAAGAACTTCTCGTAAAAGCAGTGGGGAAGGCTGAGCCCAACTTCAGCATCGTGAGCCACTGAGGTGAACAGAAAATGGGACAAAATGAGGCAAAAACCACCTAAAAAATACCTTTCTGGAATAATCACCTTCCACGTTGTATCCTAAAGTTTTGATAACAGCAGGGGTTCAGCAGCAGTTTCACCCCAGCAGCACAACTCTGAACACAACGGCTTTGGAGGAACAAATTCGAGAGGCTAAAAATTACCTTCGTTCTCCTGCAGTAAAGAAATCTCATGTTACTTTCTTTATAACTCTCAGTGGGACACTCTAATTTAATTTTTCCTCGTCACCCAGCTATTAAAAGCAAACAAAAAGCATTGAATTGCAAACCTTAAAGAGAGACCCAGACCCAGGACATGAGATCATATCTCCCCCTCCACTAATGCATCAACATCTTGAATTATTAAAATCTTAACTCCGAAGCAAAAATATTAATAAATGAAAATCACATTTAAAGCATTTATTTTGAAAAATAAAATACAAAAGATCATTGAATTGTAATTATACATGTAATTTATCAACTTTTTTTTTTAAATAAAAGATATTTAACAATTTCCACATATGAATAAAACAGACAACTGTTCCACCAGAAATCTTTTAGGACAAGCACAGACCACTCTTGAAAGCTTCATACATTTAAAACCAAACTGCTACAAGAAACAAACAAACAAAATCTTTGAAGATGGAGCTTTGTAATTAAGACAGAAGAGCAATTTCAGAGACAGGCATTGCTTTGCATTTTTTTAAAACCTTAAAAAAATAGTTGTGCGAATGTAATACAGTTCTACATCAACATCAGTGTTTTTTATTTTCTTTAACAGGTTTACATGCGCTCACAACAGCAAAATTTGGAACAAAAACAGTATGAAAGAAACGGGAGAGAAAATTCTGAGGGAAGCAGGCCATGAGCAGCACACCTCACTGATCCTGGGGGGACAGGCCGGATGGATCATTCCCACGGAAAAGGCAGCAGTCGATTTTCTAAAGAAAAGGAAAAATAAAGTTATGTTTGAGCTTTCTGGGTAATATTCAGCTCTTATCCTCGACAACTGTTTTAGAATTATATATAATGCAGAATTAATTAACTGCTCTTTCAGTAGGTGGAAAGTCACTGTTAAGACAAAACACAGTCACTAAAACGTTCCTGTAAGGAATGTGGCTGCTTTGTCCATCGTTTATCATTAGGGTGACTTCCTGGAGAACATATAGATGCAAAACATATATTGGTATTTGTAGGGAATTGGCTATAGAACAGGGCTGGCCTAGGCCGTGAGAACATCTTAGATAGCAAAGTTAGAGTGCCCTTGTACGTGTTAATAGGCTGGTAAACAGGACATTGTGATTAGCAAAACAAAAAACAACTGAGTACCACCTGTGTCAACAATGGGAGGCAGTTACGATGATATCACCACCTAACTGAGTACCAATAATGAGCCTGATCTCTGTAATATTCATGAACCTATTATAGAGTGTATATTAAGCTACTGTCAATCTACAATAAACGAAGTTCCTGGATTCTCACATTGAGGTGTCTAGAGCTTTCCGTCGCGACAAATTTGGCGCCCGAACAGGGACCAGAGGGGGGTCCCTAGGGGATCAAGTCGGATCTCCTGGGTCGGAGTCAAGTCGGACTCGGAGTCAAGTCGGACTCCCGAGAGCCAAGTCGGGTTCTCGCAGCCACGGTCGGACGTAGGAGTTTCGGTCGGTCTTGCCGTGCAGCACAAGAAGGCGAAAGGGCTGGAAGAAAAAGAGCTCAACTTGCCGCCGCCGGACGCCTCCCTTTCGGGGATTTCGGACGGCGAAAGAGTTAAGTTCCGTGCTTCCAGGGCCCGGCGCCCGGGACGACTCCTGAAGAAGGAGGCCCGCCGACAAAGCCGCAAAGTCACGTGGAAAGGGCTGCACAAAGCGTGGTAACACGTTTTTTAGGTAATGGAGGGACAGGCGGCACTATCATTGCTCCAATGCTTTCTGGGAAAGCGGGGAGTTAAGACGAACTGGCTTTGAGGCAGATGCTGCTTTCATGTAAGGGCCAGGGATATGAAGCGAACACTGTAACTGCCTTTACTATCTCTACTTGGAAAGAACTTAGTGATAAGCTCTTTACTGCTACCTATAAGGGAGAAAAAGTTGCTGCTTCCCTCCTTACAATTTGGCGATTGTTATCTAGAACAGTAAAAGACATTAAAGCACAGTCTGAGGACATTAGAATGCTACTAGATACCATCATACGGAGAAATCGTGTAAAAAGGGAGTCGAGCGGAGTTGAAGGGAGCCGGTGCGGGACCAGAGATCACAGATCGGGGCCGGGGACAACCGGGCGGCCCCGCCAACATGAATGCGGTGCCAGCCTCTCGGCAGTGCATATCCAGGACGATCGGAGACGACAGCTGCAGTGTGAAAGTACTGCTGATAGACCAGAAATGAACTTTACGAACACTATGACTGAGTTCCACCTTAAGACATTTCCAGCTTTTCATCTGAACTGTGCTGCGGGACTGCGCTGCACATTTGCGGCTGTGTTCACGGCGCTGGGTGCTTGCGCCGCCGTGCTGAGTGAATACGGGGCGGCGCCGAGCAGCGGGGCAATGGTGGTGGTCGCGCCGCCTGCGCGGCCCCGGCTCGGAGCGGTGCGCCCGTGTGCGTGCACGCCGGCGGCCCCGGGCGCGGCGGGCGGCGGGGGGGCTCTGTTTTCCCCGCACTGCTGACAGCCATGGGCCCGGGGGGTGTGCGTTCCCCTTCCCTTCTTTGCAGCGAGTGTTTTTTCCCTGGTGCCGCTCTTCTTCCTAGAGCGGCGAGTTAATGACGGTAGCAAAAGCTTCAGAGGGTGCAGCTGGGGGAGAGGGAAAGCTGTTTCTCTTTTTCCCCGTTACACCAATCACCCCTTCTCTGAAACGTGCCTGTTTGCAGCTGTTCTCTCCCTCTCCTACGCTTTTGTCTCTTTTTAAGCAGACCCTGTGATTAAGTTAAGTTCCTTCTGCTGATCTCTCTAGGTGAGCCCAGCCCCTCCTCCCCCTCCTTCGTCCTTCGGCAATGAGGAGCGTGGGGGAGGCAAAGACGGTAAAACACGGAAAAAAGGCAAAAGAGAAAAAACAACTTAAAATTAACAATATCCCAACTTATAAATCAAATAAGATTGCATTGTTTTTACAGCAATAGGTGTTAAGCATGCAGTGTGCTCATGGCATTCTCAAACGTTTTCTTCAAAACAGGGAGACTGACGAAAATCCTTTGAAGTAAGATTAGAAATAACAGAACATCCGTGCTTAGCTTTTTGCATATTGCAGAAGGTTGTTAAGAATTTCCTATAGTTTGCCATTTTGCTTCTCTTACATAAAATTTGGCTGTTTCCCCCAAGGGCAAGGTGCAGGTAGGAGATTTAGAGACGGAACGATGAGACAGAAGGGGATATAGTCTTGCCCCCTGCAAAAGTAGTTTTATTGTCTTTATGATAAAATAGCATTGCTCTATAAGAAAGGTTGAAGATTTCCAAGATAATATTCTGTTCTTTCTTGCTGTATTTGTCTTTTACATGGAGAGTTATGCAGGATTTGCAGATTGCTGATGGCGGCTATGCCATAAATTTCCTTTGAATTATGAAACTGATAAGAAGTGCGCAGCCAATGACTACTTGAAAATGTGTGTGTGATTGAGGAGAATGTCTGAGGTGGCCACCTGAATGTTGTGTGAAAGAAAAAAGCTACATGAATGTGTGACTGTGTAAACTTAAAAATACTTTCTGCCGGTGTCAAGATTTTAGAGATGTGTAACACGATTCTGTTGAACCATAGTGAATCCTTATCCTGAATATGAATTCTTCAAATTCCCACCATGAGTGGTGAGGTTTTAGTTATCTCAAGACTAGCCCTGTCCAGCTAGCTGTTTGATCTGAACTGAGGTTAAATAAGAAGTTCTTACATAAATTTGGTGTTCTATTTCTGCCTTGTTTCAGAAATTTATGGAAGTTAAATCTCAGGTAGAGTTTTTCTACTGCTGTTGTTCCTTAGCTGTGCGAGCTGCGCAGGAGACCACTAGTTTTAGAGCGAGTAAAAACCATAAGCCAGCAAACATTGGTGCAGACTGCAAGGTTGGCAGAGCCCGAGGCAGGGTGCACCACTATGCATCCAGGTGCCCGGGAACCATTCTTACAATTCGTAGAAAAGCTGCAAGACGCTGTAGAGAAACAAGTTTTGTGACAGTTACAGAAGTTGCTAGTTACATAACTAACTAGAGATAATGCAGGTTTGTGCCGGGATGAGGTCCTTAGACCATCAAATAATTGCATTTTCATCTGCTGTGGCAGTAGTGAGGGTCGTTTTGAGCTTTTCTGTGTTTTTCAGGATTTAAATCAGGAGTAGTCGATGTTGCTGCTCGTTGCAGGGGGGCCTTTAGGTTGTCAAGGCCATCCTGTGTGCCTTCTCAAAAACATCTGCAGTGCTGTGGATAGTGTGTCTTCAGGCCTCTTGGCTGGAGGCCAGAGCAGACCAGTTATGCCAAGTCTTAATTTTCAAGTGTTGTTTGTACTCTAAAGAACTCCTTTGCAGAGGATTGTTCCAGCAAGTTTCCTATGCTTCAATCCAGTGCAGCTTCATAGTTTTTCACCTCTTTTACAGTTTTGAGAAAAACACGCTGTGCTTGGCCACAAGCCTCCTTTAAGCTGATAGTCTTGTGTCCCTGTGAGAGCTAGGGGCGGAGTGCAGCGTGCAGGTGCGGACCTTGTCCTTCTCACAGTAGCATTCCAGCAGTTTACCATGCTGGAAGATTTCCTCTCAGCCAAAACCTGGGCACCACAGAGCCCCACCAGGACGTAGTTTTTTCTGAGTGTTCTTTGTGCTATGCTTACTCAGGTGGGCTTGGCACAGGGAAGCCTTATAAGTCAGGCAAGTCTTCATGGCTAGATGGGGGCCTGTGGAGTAAAGGCAGAGTGGGCACTGGGAAGGGCCCTGCGGGTGTATTTCTGTTCCTTCTGTATGCACTCCTTGCAGAAGCTGTGACCGCACCCCAGGGACATAGAGTTCCTGTAAATGTCCAGGCAGATGGGGCATATCAGTTCGTCCTTCAGCCTGGCCTCAGCACCCACCTCGGCCATGTTGCCTGAGCCTCGTGACAGGGCTGAGAGCAAGGAGGAAGGCACTGGTGAGAAACGGAGAACACAGCATACAGAAGCCTTCAGATGTCAATTTAGCTTGATCCATTCTATTGCTCGCTCAGTTGTTGTCTCTTGTCCAGATTGTCGTCGTGCTTGTACTGTCTATTTTAGTACTAACCCTCGAGGTCTTACTCTGGCAAAAGATCCCCAGGAGTTAAGTTTAATGAGATCACTGTCTGTACGTAACACAAGTGATAATGAGACTCAAACCTGTTTTATGTTAAGATTATTTCAATCTAGATTAAGTGTTTATCAAAGCCACGACTTGTCCAGCTGGCACAAACTACCTAACCTGTACACAAAAGAATTGTAGAGCCTGGGTGAAACAGTAGAACACACAAAGAAAGTAACAGTAACAACTAGTCCTATAGACTCATAGCTTCAATCTATTTTTGGTTCTATGTCTGAATGAGTTTTATGTTTTGTTAAAGAAAAGCCTACGATGGTTGTTGACAATTGTTATAATTTTAGTAATAGTTCATATTGATTTTTCTTGTATTGTTAAACGTGTAAGTGCTATAACAGAGAAAACATTGTTGGCCCAGAATAAAAAAACAGGGGTATTTGTAGGGAATTGGCTATAGAACAGGGCTGGCCTAGGCCGTGAGAACATCTTAGATAGCAAAGTTAGAGTGCCCTTGTATGTGTTAATAGGCTGGTAAACAGGACATTGTGATTAGCAAAACAAAAAACAACTGAGTACCACCTGTGTCAACAATGGAAGGCAGTTACGATGATATCACCACCTAACTGAGTACCAATAATGAGCCTGATCTCTGTAATATTCATGAACCTATTATAGAGTGTATATTAAGCTGCTGTCAATCTACAATAAACGAAGTTCCTGGATTCTCACATTGAGGTGTCTAGAGCTTTCCGTCGCGACAGGTTTTCCACTTACATTCCAAGAATTTGTGACAATGGGCTGCACTGACGTGCTGGAAGTCAGCATTGTACCAGGGGAAGTTACTGCTGGGAAGTTCACAATTTGGTTTCCCAGAAACTGGGCAGCAGCTTTAGACAGAAATATTGCATTTGCACATATATTTTTCAGAGCTAAGTGGCAAAATGAAGCTGCTGTTTTAGTCATTTTAACATTGACTACAGGAAAAGATTATGGTTTCTCTATCCATTTCAGATTGAAAGCCTGCAATTAATCTTTGGAAACCTTTTATATCCATTATTTCTAAGTGGTGCAATGCTTTTGGCTATATTTAGGGCACTATATTTATGGCCATGTAAGGATCTATTTTGGGTGTATTGGTGGGGCATGTTGCTTTTGGCTATATTTAAACTGGAAGCATTTTGTCATTTTTTGTTGTCAAGCCAGAATATCTGATAACATAGCTGACAAGTAAAAATCCTGGATTAATACAGTAATTCTTGCATCATTCATTCCTTAATTAGTCTAGAATTTACTGCACAATTTGCCATTGTTTATTCAATTACTAAAATGCAGTTTATTAAAAATACTGGCTATGGGACACATTAAAAACAAATGAGCTTATCAGTTTCCACTATCACAAAAGGGCAATTACTCTAAAAACAAAATTACACAGGTGATGAAGAGTCATCCTTAAAGTTTCCCTGTTTTTTTAATAATAAAAGTATAGTTTTATGTACTCCTTCCAATTTCAAGCTCTAAAATAGAGTTGTCAATCCAATAACATAGCAAATACTGAATTATGATGAGCCATATAGGACTGCACTGCACTTACCTCACAGTGATTTTTACACGTTCTGAACTAAGGTCTGTACTTCATATTTTTCTTACCCAGAATCTTACATAGTTTTTTAACATAAGTTTAAAAAAAAATTAGTTAAACTAAATTCAGAGCAACAAATGAGCAGGACTGCAACACACTTTTATTACCTTCTGTGCAAGAAACATCCATTTTATCTTCTATTCCATAGGTTCAGTCTGTCAAAAAAATAACTAAAATTAGCTATTTCACATTAGAGGAAAAAAAAATATCATTATGAGCACTTATGTTTGTATTCCAAACCATTGAGGTGTTTAGTTACATTATGTTCATGTTATCTTTTGTATAATACACTAAAAGAGAACACTATCAACTTCAACTCCAGTGTCCGTTTTTATGGTTTAAGAAATATTCTTTTACTATTTCACAAAGCTTATTTTTTGCCTTTTAGATGATCTTTCTTTTACTCTGGATAAATCTGCTCAGAGTCTGGTCAATACTGTAATGCACCAAGCTAACTGTATAAATCCACCTCCTGGAATTTAGCAGAGTGCCATTTGGAAACCTCCCTGTCATATGGAGTGAAAGGACATTTACTAGTTAGAGTGGCCCAGGTTCTTTTGAAGCGTCACAAGATAACTGAAAAACAAAAATAGCAAAATTTAACTAGTGGACACTGTACAAAGACCAAGGATTTAAAGGATTTAATCAAGGATTCATTCAAAAAAATCAAGGATTTACTTTGCTAGCACACACACACAGTGTGCTCAGTTTTGAAGATAACTCGTATCCCTGCCTTTTCCATAAATCCTTATCAGCAACATTTAATCTGTCATGGCACACCCTGTGCCTGCAGCCAGATAATGCCGCAGCTTTATCTGAAAGGCTGCAGATAATCTGGGAATCACCACAGGAATGGCACGTGAAAGCATCAGAACTAACCCCAGCAGCTCTCTCAGCACAGTTTGCTGACAGGACCGTTAAGCAGCACATTAAGAACATTTAAACAGCATTTCTGCCGCTAAGCTGCAGAGACTCGGGCCAGCAGTGGAGAGGGGACGATGCTGTGAGCACAGCCCAGGCAGCTGCGTGGTGCCAGCTCTGGAATGGCTCTCCAGGAGCTGAGCACGACTTGCAAAGCAGGAGCACTAACTGATCCAAGGGTGAGAGCAGGCAGACATCCAGTAAAAAGCCAAGCCCACATTAGAGATCACACAAAGACTGATCAGAGAGATTTGGTGCCCACAGCAAAGTTATGTTCTGAAAACATGACACAGACACTACAGCTATTTGACTTCACTGGTCCACGTTCATTTTATCTTGCCACGAGACTTCCTTTCTACTGTCTTCTTTGGCTGGAACAAAAGAAACCGATTTTCCTTTTTAAGCAATTAATTTTTGTTTGAACAAAAGGAAAAAGTCAAAATGCTTTGTTTGCATGTGGTAGATTCTCCTGTGTACTCTTAACCTGTGTGCCTCCCACACGGAGAAGCTGTGGCTGCCCCATCCCTGGAAGTGTCCCAGGCCAGGTTGGAGGGGTCTTGGAACAACCTGGTCTAGTGGAAGGTGTCCCTGCCCATGGAAGGGATGAGCTTTAAGGTCCCTTCCAACCCAAACCATCCTGTGATTCTATGATTCCGTGATGTTCACATGGCTGGGGGAGGGTGCCACAAGATCCTGCAGTTTGAGAGCTCCATGACAAGGATTTTGCTTTTTCAACTGCAATTGCACAGGTCAGGCCCCTCAGGGAGCTGACGACAATTAACAGCATTTGAAGGTACCAACTTATGAATTCTCAGTAAAATCTGAAGTTCAATAGCTCACTTGATTATTAACCCAACACAGCATCCCTATCCATGGCTGAACTGGTTTTGTTTATGTCTGATAACATTACTATCTCTTTTTAAAGTTTCTCAGTACTTATAACTCTGCTCTCTCTGTATTATACTTGCTTTAAACCTTTCCATGCAAGGTAACAAAAGATAAAAGCTCCTCTGCAAATAACACACTTTGCAGTTTGGTCTACAAAAGAAACTCCAACTTTCCTGGAGTTTCACAGCAAAAATTCAGGCAGCTCAGGTTGACAAGCATCAACTGGAGTTACACATGGACTCAAGAGAGGCTTGGAACTGGAGATTCCACCTCATGGACAAGCTGTTCTCTTGTCATCACTCAGAAAAATCAGGTTCATGAAGAAGTGGTTTTATAAAGACTGTTTGCACACTGATTTGCTGCTACAAATGAGGAAATCAATTCAATACTGTACCTGTGGCACTTCTTTAAGGAAGTCAGGAAGCTGAAATTCACCTTTATAGACCTGGAAAAACAAACAAAAAATACACTACTCAAAGCCCTCATTCACTGCTGTTTGAAATGTTAAAGAGCTTGTTAAGGGAAGGAAAAAAGAACAAAAGGGAAAAAGATTCCTTTGTGTTATTAGCATCCAGTAAAGCTAGAACAGATCTACTTAAACTGAGAACAATGTCTTTGTAAAAGCAAGTTTTATTCCCAAGGTTTGGTTCTCCAAAGTGGTTCCACAGCTGCTCTCTCAGTTCCAGGCTTGGTCTGTACTCAACACTCTGACCCTGTTTGCATTAAAATGGTAAAAATATGCAACTCAAATAATATTCAAGTTATTTCAAGCAAGTTTGAAATCTAATCTAAGTCCAGTGTAATCCATGCACTAAGCTTTCAGAAAAAGATTTTCAACAGGATGATTAAAAACACTAGGAGTGACTTGCTACAACACATACTGCAGCCTCATTACCAGCCTGACTGCATGGGAATTATCAAGATTTCCAATTTTTTAGAGCATAATATTAATTCTGAAACAACACTGTTTGGAGAAAGAGCAAGTAATAAATATCCTCCAACACACCAACAACCACAGCAAACAAGCCTTTCCACTATCTGACCAATTAGGAAATAAATTGGCAACGTATCGTCTTCTCTCCGGAGGATAATTCTTAAAAGCTCTTTGCTTCTGAGATTAAATATTCCAAAGGGGGGAAAAAAGTATTCTGGTTTTGTTTGGGGGTTTCTTTTTGTTGTTTTGTTCTAGTTTTTTCCCCTAAAAAAAAAAAGTACACTTGAAGAGTTTTACCATTCTTTCTACTGAACCATAAGGAGTAATCATCCCAATGTCCTAAGTTCTTTGTAGTCTTGTGTAATCATTTAAAAATAAATAAAAAAAAATTTTACAAAAGGCACAAACCTACGTAGAAAAATTCTATAAAAATGGAAAATGGGCCCTAAAATGGAAATGGGGCTACTCCAAAGCCTCGCTCAGAGCTGCACTCCCTGGTTTGCGCCAAAGGGAGAAGACTCAGGAAGGCAGGGGATGCTTATTAACAATATCCATTTTCTCTGCTTCCCTCCGAAGGGATGACCAGAATACAGAGCCAGCCTGGTTTTGTCAATATGCTGCAGTGGCCCGGCAGTGCAGCTGAGTCAGCTCGGAATTTCCTGCCCAGCGGCCGCCCCAGCCCTGAAAGCATCGGACCCTGTGACTCTGTGACTCACGGGGGTGGACTCAGGGCTGGCAGCTCCCATCACTCCTCATCCCTGGGCTAAACAGACCCAAACGAGGCTTCACTAAGCCCCAACATACAGTGTGGAACTCTCCTCCTTCCAATATTCCGTGTTTTAGTTAAAATAGAAAAGCAAAAGGCACAGCTCTCATTTGTATTCAGCCAGGGGCTACTGTGATTCCCATGGAAACCTTAATGAAAGTCGGCCCGGTCAGAAATCCAGCGTGTGGCTACTGGAGCCTTCTTATACCATAAATATTTATAAATGAAGGAGAGGATTTCACATTTGCAGCTTTTAACCAAGCCATTAAAATGCAGGCTGTGTCCCAGAGAGCAGGAATGGAAGTTACAAATGAACAATAGTATCACATCAAAAATGTTACAGAATAACAGGCAGGAGTCTTCACCTTTTCTGGCAAAGCACTGCAGTCATCAGCTGGGAGTTCTCAAAACCAGTTAATACTGATGAGATGATGGTACCTTGTGACTGATTCAGAACCACAGTGGCCAAAGCCACATCTGTCTCTCTAGAAGCCTCCTCCTTTTCCCTTCTCCTGCAATTATGACTCAGTTTAATTTTTACATTCTATCTATATATGTGTATCTATCTATCTCTTTTATATATATTTGTCTGCCCTAAAAACTTCACCACAGTAATGTCCTTTGTAGGAACAGCATTTACTCCTAACAGGCATCCAACAGTGGATAGCCAAGGGCATTCATCCATCCATAAGAAAAATAATGTCACAGCCTGGAATGAAAATGCTTTTGTTGTTATATTTGATGTTATATTCACATGAAATATCACCAATTATACACCACAATTTACAAAGGCAAATCTAACCAGTGGCAGGCCCAAGATCAGGTTTAACACACAAATGTGCCTAATTTCAGTTCAGAACTGACATTACCTAGAAGGCTGGTTTTGTCAGGACTGAGACTGCACAGAGACTGGTTTAAAGGAGTTCCAAAAACTGTAAGTGGTCCCTTCTGAATCAAAAGCCAGGGATCAATGGCAATCCAGAAATTCTAAAAACAATGGCTCCATCTGCAGCCAAAGAAATTAAAGAGGCTTCAGATTCAAAATTCTTTCCTGACCAATTTATAAGTCTAAAACACATTACTCAGAGTGGCATTAGAGAGACAGAAGCAGGACATTGGAATGATTTCCAGTCTGAGCAAGAATTCAGTAGAATTGAGAAGAAATGGTGTTTGCCATTTCTAAGGGAATTATTTTGTAAGTCCAAATGGAATTCCAAAAGAGGGGGATTTTAAGTCTGTGTCAGTTTGATGTTCAGTGCTGGCAGTATTCAAGCTGTTCTATTAAAAAAACAAAACACATTCTTATAGCCAAACTACATGCACAATATTCTCAAAGAGATCAGAAAACAAGTTTCACATCCAGTTGTCTGAAAAAATCCTTTTAAAAAACACAGAGAAAACTTAAGAACAGAAGCATAACACAGAAGTGTAACCTATAATTCATCTTTACAGAAGATTAAAGCACTCCTTTTCACCCACTTTCCTGCCTGGTTTGGAAAGAGCCACAGTATATTTGTCCAGTTCCAGTCACAGAGATAATGGGTCTTTTTGTGTAAAAGTCACCCTGCAACTAAGTGTGTCTGGGCTTGGTAGACTTCAAAAACAAAGTTGCAGAGTACAAGTTTATTGTCAGAAAAAGAAAGAACACTGGTAAAACCAGACCAGAGCCTCTTTCTACAACCAATCCTCTACTGCACAGCACACCCTCATCCTGCTCTTTCAGACTCTCCTTAACTTTTAAAGCAGCTCTCAAGGTTTACACAATTCTTCACCTCTACTGGAACTGCCAAGGAAGGGACATCTGAGATGTAAATGTTTACCCAGCAGGAACAACACAGAGAGCAGGATTTCAGGCATGAATATCTGCCAAAAGGCAGCTTGCAACCATACCTCATTTTCTGCTTTGGTTGTTAATAACTCTTCATGCATTACTAATCACATATATGCATACTCGAGGGGTTTGTTTGTTTTTTTTTTTTAAATGAGATATCAGCACCTCTGGAAAAAAACTATGCAGTTGGAAATCCACATGCTGGAAGAAACACCCACTAAAGAGGGTATTAAACAAATCTGTGCTGTTGGTGGTCACAAGTGAGATGAAATAACCTCCCCCAATTTTTGTTTCAAATATCAGAGAAGATGCCCAACAAGCCAAATGCCTTTATTAACCAGTGTAAATGGGGACACAGCCCTGAGCAGCCCTGCATTACAGCCACCCCCACCATGACACATCTTTGGCAGCAAAATTATTCTCATGCATAAATACAAATATAGATAGTGTAAATATACTTTGTATATTTGTTTCATAGATTGAGATTTCTAAAAGACAGAAACAAAGTCTTGAAATCACAGCTGTCATGGACGCTTCGACTCTTGACAGGAGATGTTTCCTCACAATTTAAACTAGGTACAAAACTGGAGTTAGGAAAACTCTTTTTTTTTTTTTCCTCCAAGATGTTACTGCAGAAAATGCCACCAACTGAACACAAGCCAGAGGTAGATAACAGCTTTTGGATGTGATTAGAAGGACCATGTGTATTTAAACCACAGCTTTTCCTACAGAGTTCTCTACACTTCCATCTCCCAACCTCTCCAGGGCAAGGAACACAACTCCACGAAGAAGTTAAAAGAACTTACTAGAGTGTGTATTCCAAGCATACAAATTCATTTAGTGGGAAGGACGTGCCAAAGAAAATCTGATGTAATGTGTTACAGATGTGGGAGGAAACCACTCTGCCAACCATAACACAACAATACTCCAGTCTCTGCTGGGCACGAGGCAGAGCCCTGCAGCCCTGAGCTGGTCCCCACTTTTGGGGTGTTCTGGGAGCCTGCTGACACACACAAACTCCCAACAGTGAAAGGACACAGGAGACACTGTTCTAAGGAGGAGTGATTCTGCCTTGGTACTTCATCACACAGTGATTGGGTAATCAGCTCACACTGCTTAATTATTTGCATTTTCTGCATCGTTTGCAGATGAAAACTCCATTTACTTAAGGATGTTATTTTCCTTTATGTTCAGGATGTAGAATTTGTTCAAACTCTAGGAGGGGAAAAAACAAGTAGTCATTTATGCATCTGTAAGGAAGGAGGCCTTGCAGTCACTATAAAATGAACAGACCAGCAACAGACTTACAAGAAAAACCACAACATATTCAGTGATGGCAGAACTGGGCTAAGTAAAGGCTGCCTTGAAGAGGTCACATGCAGAGATCTGCTGAACAGCACAATCCTGTCCAGACCTCGTTCTCTCTGCTCTGCATTCCTTAACTGAGACAGGATAAACTGTCATAAACGATAATACTGTCAGGCTTAACATAAAACAGATAAACAGAAAGTTAATGGCTTTGTTATTGAAAACAGCAGAAAAATCTGCTGTGCTGTGACAGCTCTGCACTCCCCCCATGCAGGTACTGTCAGAGGTGTCTTATTTCATAACACCCCACAGCACTGGGACACCAACACAAGAAGAGGGGAAATTGGCTCCATGCTCTGTTAGTTCCTAAAACAAAAGCAGAGCTAAGATGACAAAGCACAAGCACTGGTTGTATCTTATTATTTCTGTGCACAGAAAACCAGCCTCAGCGTTCTGGTGTCCTACACAGGTAACAGCAAAGTGAAAAATCCAAATTTAGCAGAGAGCATTGCTTTCCTTGCATTATCTACAAGTGGATAGAATTTCTAATCTAAGCACTGCATTTCAGCTGGAGAGAACCATCATTTTGTCATCAGACTGAAGAAAAAGAGAAATATTTAAAGCTGTACACATGCAAGTCACCGGCAGGGGACAGAAAAGGAGAGAAGAGGAAAAACAAGAACAGGACCTGACTGCTCAGAAAGCTTAGGGGAAACCAGTATTTTACACCAGACTAGCCACTTCTTTCCATTTTTCTTCAGTACCAGCCCTTGTTTTAGGCACTTTTAAACACTTGGTTCTTCCCTTCTGAACTAACAGCAGCAGCTTTGAAATTGTTGAACAGTATTTTCACTGTTAAGTCCAATTTGCAGTCTTTTCCAAGAAGTCACAGATTTTGCTCAGTGCAGTATAAACGCAGATCTACAGCTGCATTTAATCACATTTTAGAACAAAGACATCTTGCAGCTGAAAGTCTGAAATATTTTTAAATTATCTTCTACAACATGGACTGATCATAAAATACTGACCTGTCTACATCCCAAAGAGGCTTTTTAGCTACAAGTATGTTCTGCATACTAAGCAATTTTTTTTTTAAATTTTCATTCCACTTATCTTTATGCAATGAACCAGATGACACAGTGTTGTTCCATCTTTAGGTGGAGCCAGAATCTGCCTTGCCAATAATTTCAGTGGTGCTGGGCTTCCACCCTCCTGTTGCAACTTCCATAATAAAGTTAAGCATTACATAACCCCCTCAAAAGTGACAAGCTCCCCTCCAAAAAAGTTAAAATAAAATAATCAGTTATTCCCCCCTATTTTTGCTTTGTGTTTGCCAGGCAGGGACAAATTCCTTCATCTGAAGTGCCACTTGTGCCATTTTAATTGGACTAAGAGACTGGTATCGGAGCAGCAAGTGTCAGATAATCCAAATTTATTTCAAATTAGTCACTCTGAGGGGTTACTACACCAACACAACACAGGTCAGCTTTAGAAGTCTGAGCTTGAATTGTATTCACTGGAAACAGATAAAGTTCTGTGTTCAGTTTAATGTCTTGGAAACCACAAATATAAACGTAGTAGAACTGCTTCCAAACACAAAGTGAAGGAATAAATGGTTACAAGCAAGATAGACATAATCTTACTATGTACTGAACAGCAACTCTGGAAAGGCTTTATTTGGACAGCTTCACCTCCAACAACACACCCAGTGCAGAATGCTGTGAAAAACTATCCCAGGTGAAGAAACTCAAAGAAAGCAAGAGGGAAAGTAGTGCTACAGTGATTTAAAAACTCACAGGAACACACTTAACTTGCCAAGTGCCAGTTCCAAAAGGCTGGAAAAATCCAGACATATTTACTTATCTATTTAAATAAATGCTCCCTTCTCCAAGCTGCAGCAGCAAGGGATAAATTAACACAGGCTGATGGAAGGGAAAGGGAAATCCATAGGACAACACTGGCTGTCCCTGATGGCAAAACTGCCATCCCAGTTTGCTCCTTCTCTCCCTCTCCCCAAAACCTTGAAGTGTTTTGATGTGTCTGTTCCCCAAATAAAAACAAAATAAAGATGCTGGGAGGAAACAAAGCCAAGCGTTTTTGCGAAGTGAGTCAGTTCCCCCTGACACCAGCCAGGATATTCGGTATTCCCAGCGGCCTGGCTCCGGGGCCAAGCTCCAGGGGCATTCCCAGAACTGGCACTGCCAGGGGGTGCCCAGCCTGCTGCCCTGGGAGGCAGGGAATGTAAGGAGCTGGGAAGCCTTATATCCTGAACCCTGGGAAGGCAGGACATCCACAGCCAAGGAGAAAGACAGGACACAACGGTCCGAGCAGGGATTTGCTGGGAACCAGCTGGGAGGAAACGAAGCAAAGCGACTGGGGAGGAATTCAAGCTTCCAAGTGCAAACCCAAACACTCATTTGAGCCACGGTTAAAACAGCTCCTTGGGGTACACGACATTCTGAAAGCCTCACGTTGCCCCTCCTCAAAATATTCCCTTTCAAAAGGAATATTTTAAGTTTTGAAGTTTAACCATCTTTAATTCTTTTGCTTTTTTTGGATTTTAGCCTTAATTCAGGACATCTCCCTCATTTTGTCTATCAAACCATATGTGCAAATGGAATTTTATTATAAAGAGCAAGTGACTAAGAAAATATACTCTGCCTACTACAACAAGCAACAAAATTAAAATCCTATCTCGGGCTGTAAGTAAACCAATTTAATTAAAATAGCAGTCAAAATATTAACAAGTGTCCCATATGTCTGCAATATTTAGATCAGCTATTATAGCACTAGCCTTCAGTTTTTAACAGCTGTTCTTACATTAGTAAAAAAAAAAAAACCAACAAAACAAACTGTCCTTCAAAACAAACTTTTCAAAGCCTCAAAACACTTGAGCCTTTGAAATTAGGCTTTAATTTCTTTAAAAGCTTTACTAGCTGATTTTCTTTCTTGGATTTTGAACTGACATAGATTTCAAAAAGCAACTGAAATCCAGACAATTTTTACAACTTGGACTGAGTTTGCCACACACAGGTAGAGGCCTCAAAAAGGTCACCACGCTGTGAAAACTGACGTAGATTTTATCAGTAAGACATAACCAACCTTGAATTATTGCATTACAATACAAATTCGGATTTTTAAAGTGGTTGAATTAAGTGCAGAAAAGTCAGTTTGTTTGTGAGCCTTTTAAAACAGTAAGCACAAGGAGAGCTATAAATGCCAACCACTACCCCTACCACAGTTTTTCAGTATCAGAAGGCTGGTGGAAGACAGTCCTTTTAAATTGTTTAATTCCATTTTTCCACTGATTACTTCGCTGCAGCAGCAAAAGTCACTGTCTTTTAATAAAGTAAACGTGCTCAGAAGAACAAAAGCAGAGTTAATAATTTTGTTTCTAACAATGGCAGTGAACTTTTCAATGGGTACCTCCAGGGATAAACAGCCCTAGAGCCTAACTACTCAAATTCCAACAACATTAAATTCAGACTAAAATGCTTAAGTTTAGGTTAATCATCTTGGGCCATTTTCCATGGGTCATTTTTCAAACTCTAACAAGTATTTGGGGTGTAATTTTGTGACAGAGCTCCTGCCAACCCTCATGTATAAAAAGCTGAGCTCAGTCAAGTTTGACATCCAGACAAGAAAGCTTTTTTCTACTACCAGCTAGTTCCCCAACTATCTGGACAGTTCTCAAGAGGTCTGGCTCCACACACCAAAGAGCACAGCTCAAGCCTGTGGTTGGGATAAAGGGAGATGAATCAAACTGGACAAACAGCAGGAGCCAGACTTGCAGTGCTCAAGGTCCCAAAGAATTCTTTTCTCCTCCAGGGCAAGGAGTATCAAAAGGTACTAGAAACAGACTTATAAAACCCCAAACAAAACACAAGACTTCTGCTCTACAGCTCCCAGCCAGTCAGTCAATAGTTAAACACACAGCAGCCTTACCCTCCTTGTGTTTTCCACAACCTTTTGATCTGGTTTTCCATAGTTTGGTGGATTGGCATATGGATCATAGCCCAGCTTGGCCAGCATGGGGGCAATCACAGGCATGTCTTGCAGAACATCAGCAGGGATCTTCCCGACCCACTTGGACAGTGCTTCCACATTGACTGGCTTGATGACTTGGTCAGTGGATCTTTCAACCCTGTGGAGGGAGAAGGGAAGGTTATTTTCTGCTTTCCAACCAACACCTGCCAGTTCACCATCACCAAGACCTTCAGCTTGTTTTGTCTGTGTTGGTTTTTTTTCCCCCCCTCCCTCTTCTCTCTCAAAATTTCATGTTTCTACAGAGCTGACGGGAAGTGAAGTTTTAACCACAGCATTTGCACGTGCTCCCTGGTTTAGGCTTTCACACAGAACACACTGAAGCAAGTTCTTTACATAAAGGCAGCAGTGAAACCCAAGGAGCTGTTAAGTGAGAAGTAAGCACACACCTACATATAAAGCTGTTTTCCCACTGGCATGTTCCCACATTTGCTGGTTAATTGTCTCAGATGCTCTTAAAAGCTGCATTCTAAATTAAAATACATGTGCCATTTTTTCCCATGCCCATTCTGTGACTTATCTCTTTTTTTTTTTCCTTTGTTTAATAAAAGAGAGACCTGAGACTTGACAGAAAGGTGTGGACTACAGTCATATTTTTCATAACCATTCCTTTAACTGATTGTTTGGTCATTACATAGTTCTTAAAGGCAAGTGCACAATCACAGCAGTGTCACAGAAAATAGCTGTCATTTAATCAAAGGTCCTAATGCAATTTTCATTCTTGCTCGAGTTTTGTTGTGCTTTTTTTCAAGGGAAGAAATCTGGCACTGCTTTGTTCTCACACATTATTTGCTTCTTTCAGATTATAAGATACACAACTTTACTGTGTTTATTTCTGGAACAGGCCAGCAAGACTCAGAGTAATTGAAAACTCTGACTTTTTACTCTGAATAATTTAAAGCTTTTTTTTTCCTGGCCTTAAAAAAGAGTGCACATGCACTCTTTATATATACATCATCTGTATATATAAAGTTGCCTAAAGGAATATTTGTACCTGCACTGCAATTAATATCAGCAGTTGCTGCTGGTTGGCTACACCTGCCTCAAACCTGAGCACACTCCATCACATCCACTTGGAGCTACTGCCCTCCTTTACATCAAAGAATTTTGAGCTCAAAAAGCTCTACCGCTCAGAAAATGGAATTTTTATACCTGAAAGTAACAGTACAAAGTGTAATACCAGCACCTCATCTACACAGGGTAAAGAATGAGAACACTGAGATTCAAATTCATTCTCAAGCAGCTAATTCTTCAGATATTCAGCAGGCAAAAGGTGAGAAAACATCTGAGAAAAATGGACAGAAATTTCCATACAGCAGTTTCTGAGGTCAGAAGCCTGAAGTGAAATTGCTCTCAAGACTGACATCACTCAACTCACAACAGGAAGAAGTTTGATTACAGTTCTCAAATTAACCTCATGAGTCCAAGAAGAGGCTGAAGAATTGTTGTATAGACCAACAATAAATCAATAGCAAGAGGCATCCCATTCACAGGGGCACCAAGAATGAGAGCCTTAAATAACAACCTGTATATGTCTGCCAGTCATTAACTCAGTTTAATCTTAACACCAGGCTTTACCTTGTTCCTCTTTTTTACTCATCATCATAACTAAAATTCTTCCAGGTTAGAGGAAGGAAATTACTCATACACTGCTGGAAGGTCAGTGACTTAAGTACTTTAACCACAATCAACAAAGAACAAACCAGACAGGGAAATGGTCACCCACAGGGAAAATGTCTTGGCCCTCAGATTGCTGCAAAAGGTGTTTAATGGGAGCTGATGAGTAAGGGCCTGACAAACAAAAGAACACCTGTAAAACAACCCCCAGATTTTTCAGCCTTAGTCACTTCAACCCTTCTCAGTAACTCAGACCAAAGGCCGGAACACAGAAGGGGATTTTGGGACCAGGGAGCTGCAACTGAATTTCAGCCTCCCTGAAGGCTCCCAAGTCTGTATGGAAAACTAAAAAGCCTGGGCATTGCCTTTTTGATCCTTCTCATTAAAAGATGAGCATCAAATTAGCAAGCAAATAGCTGTTAAGAGTTGAGTTTCAGAAGCTCAAAGTACCAAGGCACAGGCAAAAGCACCACAACAGTCACGAGTCCAGGGGAAAAGGAGCCTGGGACCCTCAGGAAAAAATTATCACTCGGTGTTTGAAAAATGTAAGATTTATGGTCCTCAGACTGAGCCAGCCAAGCCCAAAATCCCTTCACCAAAACTGCAGATTGATTTGACCATTTAAAATAAGGGTGATGCTGTGAGAACCAAGCAATGGGCTTGTCTAACACCTTGATGGAACCCCAAAACAGCAGGTGCTATACATCAGTTTGGACCTAAATTTGTACACATGTGGATACCTCATCCTGAAGCAAAAGCACATTTTCAAGGTGTATGCTTTGCCCCCACTTTGGTAACAACACCCTCAGCATGAAACATTTCCTGGTGATTAATAGCAGGGAAGAGAGAAGGGACTACACGGAGCTGCTCCCAGGCACTGACTCAGAAACACACCACTCCATCTGGGCTGTTTAAATCCTCTTCTGTCCTTTCAGTTAAGGTGGGAAGAAAAGCAAAACACAACTTGAGGGAAAGGTTCTTCAGATAAAGAACTTCTGAGGGCTATGGGAGAGAAACACCCAAAAATCCAAACAGCAAAACAAGGGAACACATCAAGTCTTGGCAACTTTTGTTATGTGTGTCTATGGCAAATGCTGGGCAGTGATTCCAGGCTCCACCTCAGGAAGAGTTTCAGCTTTGGAAGCAGCTGGTAGGACAGAACACAGGACTAACCCCAAGTAATTCTGCATCTGTACCAGAATCAAATGAAAGGTATGCATTAAATATAGTGTATATTGTGAAGTAATTTTGCCTAGACAGCTATTTCCATTATAAGCCTAATAAAAATTGCTATAAAAGGGTTGACATTTCTCTGCATCAGTGGTCAGCACAGCTGCTTTCAGTTAGGAGGCAAATGCCAGAGCTCTATTAACAATACTAGTTATAGCTTGTAGTCCAGCCATAATACATTCCTTCAACAGCCACGTTGGCAATTACTTCAAACCACAGAAGGTTTCACACTACTGCAAATGCTGTGGTGCTCATCTCTAGAACCCTTGCAGTGTTTCTCCTTGCAGCTGGACAAAAATCAAAATAAGGGCAAAAATCCTAAGTACAACAGAAGAACAGTGAGGGAAGGGCTGCATCAGCAACAGAAAAAGCAGGGACTACTAAACACATGCAGAAGAGGAGAGTGAGGCAGCCAAAAGTTTCCTCAAATCAAGCAGCCAGGGGAACAAATGAAGTCAGAATCTTAAATCCAGTCTGTTTGCTATCTCCTAGTGCTATTACCAGAATAATGCATAAGAGTTTCTGAGTTTGCAGTAAGAGAAAAGTGGAGTCAGCTCACTGCTGGAAGAATTCTGCAATCCAGGGGCTGGCTCATCTCTGGAAAAGAAACAACCTGCATGCACAGTTTAATTCTATACACAACTGAATAGAAAACATCTTGCAGCCTACAGCCTCATTCCATCTGACACAGATTTCACTTGAAAAGCGTTAATTTTGATTTCTAACAAGTGAAAAATATATTCTCAAACATTTCCTTTCTGTTAGCAGGTAATGGCATCATCATAAAGGTATTTTAGTGGGATATCTTTCTTGAAATGTTTTAAATATTTCAAGACAACAAACTCTTGACAGATTTCATTTCAAAAAAACCTCCAACAATTAAAATACCTCCAGGCATCTGGTGCTGGACCCACACCATGCCTCTGAAGTGGATGCTGAGCCCGTCTGAAAGACCTGCAAGTCTCAAAGGTGACAGAAAGATGATTAAGGCAGGTGTCTCTGCTTGTCTTCTTAAGCCTTTACACAGTATGACACCCTTTGCAGATTATAATAGTAGTTCATCCTCTGATTTCAGAGGTTTTCTACCCTACCTAATACCTTGCTGACAACCAGGGAACTAATTTCATCAAGATTCTCATATTGTTCCCCACTACGTGACAGAGGCCAGGCCTACACGGTGACATCTTTTAAATGAACATCCCATTTCAACAGAGGGGATTTGCTATTTGTGATCTCCTCCTCCTGTCAGTAAAAACTGCAATATGATTTGAGTGTTCTGATTTTAATATGCTATTATTAAACAGCCTGGAGCACTTGGTATGAGGCACACGGTAAAATAAAGCTCTGTGAGAAGACAGAGTTGCAGGAGACAGCAGCACTTTGGATTTCCTTAATTATCTCTGATCTCCAGCACTGTCCCTTTGGAAAGTGAGGTGGGAGAAAGCCACTAATTGGAATATGGAGCTCCACTGCTGCAGATTCTGTTGTTTCAGCCGAAAGGAGTCAGAAGAGAACAATGTTGGTAAAAATCTGACCCAGAAAGTAAGAGCCACACACACCTGAGGCCTCAAAGGACTTGGCTGCAGCTGAGAACAAGCCAAAGGCAACTGGAGAGAAGGAAAACCAACACAAGGTGTATTTTGTCCAGCTGTCAAAATGTGATAAGCTGTGGCAGACTCTCAAGTTCTCAGTAAACTACTTACCAAGCACCTCTTCAAAGAGTAATTCCCCCGGGCACTTACCCCCTGCCCTGGGCAAGGACCCCCCTTGGGGCTGGGGATGCCAAAACCAGCAGGTTTTAACTGGCACAAGAACAAAGTGGGGAATCTCAGGCTCCCCCTGCACAATTTCAACTGGTATCATATAATTATACAACACAGGCATCTAAGTTCAAGGCTTTCACATGCACTGGTTTTTCTGCAGCCCTCAAAAGACTGAGTCACTGAAATCATTATCAAATCATAAAGGTCTCCAGCAACTGAAAAACAAATCTCACCACCTTCTACCAGGCTGTTTGATTAGATAAAACTCACCACAGACATAACACTCGTAACTCATTCTTTTTTCCATTATTGCCAGAGCCTTCTGAAATAAGAAATTACTGTCATATATCATCTCATGAGAGATAATAAAAGCATAAAGAATTCAGTGAACAGACTGAATTGAGGATCACAAGAACACATCCATACTCATTTGTCTTAAGCTGGAAAGTTTTACTAAAAAAAAAAAATAAACATCAAGCCACATTTTACTTTGAACAGCCCATTTTTGTAATTTTTAGAACCACGAACAAGTATTCCCAACTCCTCATATCACATTCTACCACATTTAGCAAGAAATATTACTTGAGACTGTATGAATTCAGCAAGGTTATTGAGTTTTATAGTATAAAGGTCCATTAATTTTTAAAAACACTAATCTGGAAGCTGCAAGGGAGTAATATTTTACTAGAGATGGCATTATGAATAGTTATTTTCTACAGGACACTTAACAGAACTTGGCAACCACCCATTTACATCAGTAAATGTAACATTATTCCCCCCTCAGCTGCCACTGTGAAGAAGCAACAAAAGACAGGTAACTACAGAGAATTCCCAAGCAGATCATCTTCCAGGGAGATACAACAGTGCAGTGCTTCAGGTTAACACTTCCAGAAGCCTCCAATCTGCTACCAAACAACACTGCCAAAAAAAAGGGGTGAGATCCCTTCCTGATAGCTCTGGGAACACAGTGCTGGTGATGTAAAACCTCCAGACTGTAAGTATAGAACTATTACCTGAATTTTAAGTTCTCGTTGTAACCACTGACTAACAATTCTATGATTTAAATCATATGCCCCTACGATCTATCAGAAAATCCACAGTCACATTCCTAGGTATGAAATAAAGAAAATAAAAAAATCTTACAATTTGTATTTCACAAAACTGCAGTTTACAAAGAATACACCCACTCTGGAACAGTCAGACATGTCTCTGCCCAGCACACCCTGCTTGCTGTGCAAGGTGCCTCTGACTCAGAAGCACTTGGCCAGTGAGGAATATTCAAAAAAACAGAAGCCAAGTAATTTAATTTGCTGCTGGAATAGGGCTTTTTAATCAATATTTTAGAAACTTAAACAAGACAACCTGGTAGATGCATCTGCCACAGCAAAAACAGGGAAGAGAGTCAAACATTTACACTTTTCCCTCTCGATGTAAAGACGAGCCAGCTTCTGTATTTCAGTTGTTCAACTGCAAACAGTGACAAAGAAACTAGAGTAGTTTAACCAGAGAATTAATAGATTTGCTTTTCACAATAACCATCTAGGTTTTCTAAGCAGGGCTGGACTGGTTTCTGAAAGCAGCTCAATCAGGTGCACAGATGGCTGAACAGAATAGAGAGAGATTTGCTTACAACAAGGTTAATTTTCATCAAAATGCTTGTCCTTTTAGGAGCACTTGCCAACAGAAGAGCAGGCCAACTCTGCTTTCTATTCTGTTGGAACAGTTTCTCAAGTTTCCTGGAAGAGTCTGTTCTTGGCAAATATAACTCAAAGGCCATTTTTGCATTGACAACAACATTGCTCCTGAAATCAAATGGATGATCTTGCTGGGATGGATAACACCAGCCTAGATAAAGCAGTTCGGGTTTATTTTGGGGCAGAGAGAAAAGCAAAGCTGATATTAGACATCCAAAGTCAAGTTAGACTTGACCATTAGAAGTTTGTTCATATGCTCCATATGCATGTTCATGGGACAGTTGTTCAGTGGAACAAATCAGATTGCAAATTGTTAGTTAACAGTGACTCTTATTTTCCAGGTGCATCATAAATCAGCTTCCTGAGGCATCATCAGCTACGTAAAAACTGAAACCAAGTCATGACTGGGACTATTTCAACCCTTAAAACAACCCAGGGTAAAGGAGGAACGTTCATACTCACTTTGAAAGAGAAACACCCCCGGCTTTTCCAATCATCTCTTCGTGGTGCAGCACTGCTTGGTTCCATGGGATGCGGAGAAACTTCAGGAGAGTTCTCATCCACCTTTCAGGATGCAACACAAGTTGCTCATAGTGCACCAGCATACACCTTTCAAACCCAACCTCCATGCACTGGTTGTACATGGTTTCTATAGCACGGTTCCACTTGGTCAGGCAGTCCCTGTAGCTGTTCAGGTCAAATCCAGCTATTGTGACTTTTCTAGATATCATGGAATGCACTGATGCACGGCCATCCCGTACCATCAGGAGAAATTTGGCATTGGGGAAAATCCTAGCAAGATAAGTTAAGGATTTTAAAGCAAAAGGATCTTTGTTACACAAGTAGGGCGCAGGCTCCCCGTGTTTGACGATGATTTCCAACAGAAACGCCTGCATGGCCGAGTCCAGAACCTCATCCGTGACTCCGGCTTCGTCCAGCCGGATCTTCTCCTTGCTCGACCTCGCCCACATCTGCTTCACCGCCAGAATCCGCGGGATCACCCTCGTCTCCTCCCCGCAGCGAATGTCCGGGTGGGCGTCCAGCATGGCCCGCATCAGGGTGGTGCCGCTGCGAGGGACTCCCCCGATGAATATCAAAGGCATGTCCTTGTTGTAGGCAAAGGTTTTGGTCGCATTCCCACTGGGAGCAGTTCTCACCGTGCTCCTCACGCCCTCCGCCCTCCCGGGCTGGCTGCGCTCCTCGATCCGGTGGTGACATTCCATGGCGTGCTGGCCCAGGTAGAACACCGTCACCGAGCTGATCACCAGGCACGCCAGCAGCAAGTTCTGTTTGAGTTTTCCCACCATTTTGGTTTAAAGACTGTCACTTCAAAGTAAGGAGACCTTCTAGTCTGAATTATCTTCTAGTTCACGTGCCATGGGAATCCTCCGAAATAAATTAAGGTCTGTCAAAGGGGAGGAAAAAGTAAAGAAAAAAAATTAGAACATTTTTAAGAACTACTACAATAAATCAACAGAGCAATTATTTCTCCAAGCTGTAATGAGATGAGATTAAGGCTGAAACCCCAAGAAACACAAAATAAACCCAAGGTTTTTCATTATTTTTTTTTCCAGTTCAGCTTCTTAAAATTGCATTATTCAAAAGTCATTTCAATTTTTACAAATTGAAAGAAACCAGACTATATTAGACAATTTCTGGACATGTCTTAGAGTCTGAATAAAACTTTTAGATAGAAACAAAAGATTTAAATGTCTGTCTGCTGAATTCCAATGTAGACATTTACAAGAAGGATTAAGAACATGCCATGTCCTACAGTGAATACCAGAGGGTTACATCCAACACTGGCTTACAGAAATCTGCTGCCTGGATGATTCAATCTGTTCTTGCCAACCTGTAACTGTGATGCCTGGAAAAAAATAAAGATAATGTACAGACAGTCATTTTACCTGTGTTCTGTAGTTCAACTGCTTTGGATTTTCAGATAAGATAGGCTGAAAACTGACTCTTCCTCTCAGAACTCAAACCAAATTGGTACTCTAATTGAATTTTCAAGTACGAGCTGGCTGCTCAGGGCGGGAATAGCTCCGTGAACAGTCTGAATCACAGATGCTTTTAATTGTGAGGATCTCCAAGCGCTGAGGTACCGCCAACTTTTTAAATGACTGGCTTCCTCAAAGCTTTTCCATCTCTGTCAGCAAGGCACAGCACATCCCTGACTGAAGAACACCCTTGTGCCTACTCCCTCCAAAGCATTATCCACTTAACCTTTCCCTCCACGCCAATCCAGTCGGTAACTCGGAAGGCAGGATTTGCGCAAGGCCCCGTCCCCCCGCGCTCCACAGCCCCTGTTCGTGAGGCTGGGCAGCCACACAGGCAGAGCACCCAATTCCCACTCAGCACCACAGCAGTGCAAGGGGAAAAAAAAAAGGAAGGAATTCCTCATGCAGGCATCTGTCACAGCAGTAATTTTCCATCCAAGAGAGCCGGTCACCAACCTGCACGAGAACGCCTCGCCCCTTCGCGCTAACAAAGCTTATTCCAATCAACAGCTGTCACAATGCTGCACTCAAAGTTCAGCTTCTAGTCTTTGTTACCAAATTTAAACTGGAAATATAGCTTGAAGATTAATTCACTTCTTTTTCTGTAAAGCAGCCAAGGAGCTCCCCACACTCTCTGGCCAGAATATGGCTCTTATAAACAATTCATCCTCTGTAACACGTTTCATTCTACTTACGTACCTCTCCTTGCTGAAGAGCTGGCTTTAACTGTATTTTAAATATCTGAATATTAAAAAAAACCCAAACAAACCAAAACAAGTTCCCAGAAGTTAAACTGGAGGTCATCTGAACAATGCTCAAAAAGAAAGAAAAATGTAGATCGTGAAGTCAATACTTCCATAGCACCAAGAATCAGAAAGTTTCTCTTCAGAAAGATTCAGCATGCAGACCTAACTTACAGTTAGGGAAGGTGAAACTGTTCTGCTTAAAACTAGCAAAAAGTACACAGAATCTCTTTGAATTCTTTAGAGACAGTAAAGATTTAGTTAAAAGTCAGTACTCATTCAAGAGAAAAGTTAACACAACTGAAACAGTGTTTTACCACAGAGCACACAAGACCTGCAAATATTTACACTTCATACAATCCCTAACATTACTCAGTTTGAGTAAATTCCATAAAATTAAAAACCTTCCACAAAAATCTCCATCTTCCAAACTAAAAACCACTCCTTGAAATCAGTAATGTTCTTCTAAAGTAACTGGTAAGTGATCATTAGAGGAAAACGTAGCAAGACCGAGGGCATCCACTGCTTTACTCCGGTCATTTCTATCAGAATATCACTCCAAAGCAGAACAAAACCAACACCAGCTTTCACAACAAGCAGTGCTGGAGGAAAGCCTGGAGACTGAAGACTGAAATCCTCAACTCACAGGTTGGGTAAAGCAAAATGATGACTCATGCTGGGCACAATTCCAGCTGGGAATGCAAAGGAGCCTTGCAGCCTGTGAGTGGGTTGAGTACTGACCACTCACCTACACCACCAAACCCCCACCCACGTGACAAAAAGCCCACATCAATCGACCACAAATACTTTCATTTGATGCAGTAACTTGCTTGGGTAAGTTCAAAGATGCCAAAGGCTGTGAGACCATAAAGGACCAGAATTAAACTCTTCCATAACCTTCTGTATTGTTTTTTTTTTTTTTTGCCTGGAATCAATACCTGGAGCCATAAACTGTGGCAAGACCAGGGCTTTGTATGTCACGAAACCGAGAGAGGAGCGGTCAGAAACAGCTCCTCTCAGCAAATTAATCTATTCTATGAGCCAGCAAACTCCCCTCTGGGCCTGAAGTTACAAGTAAAGCTCTTTGGGATATATATGACATATGGAAGTTACTGCCCTTCTAACAGCCTGCAAATCAACCCCACCTTCCCCCTCCTCCCCATGCGTAAGTGCTCTGGAGCACATCTGTCAACCTGAAGGATTATAGAAGTTATTACTGCTCTGCTGTTGACAGTAACTAAACTGACAGCATTCAAAAAAAATCACAACAAGGCAATTAGCAATCCCTTGTCAGCATTTAAGCAGAGCTTTGAAATATTGCTTTTACCAACTATGACCCAAGGAGAGCAAAGTGTCACTCACCCTACAAGCACAGACAACTTTTTAATAAAAATACCCCAAACCAAACAAAAAACATAACTCACCCACTACAAACAAACACAACCCCCTAACACACACAACACAGTGAGGAAGTTGCAGATGATTACAATGATTACAATGGTAGAGAGGCCTTTGGCAGCACGTTTCAAATGACAGACTAAAGAGAACTCCCAGAAAAATTTAAGTGTAACTCAAAAAAAAAAAAAAAAAAAAAAAAAAGAATTAGGATCTACAAGTTTCATCACAAGAAAGTGCAGCCAAGCAGAATTGTATGTAACTGAGTTTTATGCCCAGAAAAGTCAGGCCTATGAGTCAGCCACTAGATGATGTTAGTAAAGCAAAACCGACTGCTTTGTTTCCTTCTGCTGCAGACACTCATTCCCCTTCCCTCCCCCTGCATGCAGCAGGTCAAGACCTTTTCCCTTGAGTTCATCCAAAAAATGTTGAAGATTTTTAGCTTAGTCAAGAGGCAAATCATTCATTTGTATTTTATGTTAGAACAGTTCAGGTCTTGTTGTTGTTTGAAACATCCCCTGCCAAAGGAAAAAAAGATGTTCCTTTACCACCCAATCATGAGGAATCCTCTCGAGCTCCAGAGCTCAGACTTTCACTTTGGAGGCTGGAAAGGGACCACCTCCCTTCTCATGTTCAACCAGACAGCTTTTTTCCAAGGTTAAATTGACAGGACAGCAACACTGGCATTATCCATCTCAAAAAAAATTCCAACTCTACATATATATAAAGCATTTTACAGTGATTAGCTTGTCCTCTGCTTCCATGTCTCAAGCTTTTGGCTCAGATTCTGATAACAGGATCATCTTCTGGGAAGGGCGAGTATGGTGGTACAGCTTAGATTTTTGTGGAGTGTGTCTTGTTCCTGCAGCTGCCCAAGTGCACTGAACAACTTTCCTTTATAGTTCACAATGTAAAAATAAATACTGGAAAGGCAGCAACTACTGAGAATTCTCAAGAATCATCTTTGAAATAGTCCATTTAGAAAACTGGAGACAATATATTTTTTAGAGGAAGTTCTATATTAAGCTGATCAAATAGTCCAAGTTGCACGCAGTGTTAAGTCTGTCAGCATCCCTTAATGAAAGCTAAAGAAAGGAATTCCCTGACACCTTTCCTTCAATGAACTGGTTTGTTTCTGGTTGGTTGTGCGTGTTCACCACAAAGAAGATTGCACAGGAAAGCCAAGTTACATGACAATGGTATAGCACAACACTGGGGAACACAGCTGAAATATTCCCAGAACACCACTTCAAGGAGCCACCCAAACCATCACAGGCTCATTTAGAAGACTGCTCCAAAAACAATTTGAGTATTCAGGAAGCATTTTTATCCCTTCAAAGCAGTGTTTGCACAATCACCTTAATGATTCCCCCAAAGACTGGATGTGTGTTACCACCAGTCACGGAACAGCACCAGGAAGCAAATCCCAAGCAAAATACTCAAAGCTAAAAATAAAAATCAAGAAGCCTTGAGTAGCAAGTCCATCTTTAGCTGTTTAAGTCCTCATGGTTCTCAAGCCCTGCAGCTGTTTCCCCCCCAGATTTCTCCTCCCATTAGTCATATAGGAAAAAAAAGATGATAAAATTGAATGAGCAATTTTTATTCACCTCCACAAAGAAATAAGGAGTCCACAGAGAACTAACCAGTGGCAGAAAGCATCTGGGATGAAAGACAGCAAACTTGACCTAGTGAAGCCAGTCTTCCTGAAAAGCAGTTTCACAGCTAGAATGACAGAACAAAGATGGACAAGATAAGGGAATGCAGATGTGTGAACAACTTTCCCTTATAGTGCAAACTGCAGGAGCTTTAGAAATACTGTTCACACATTTGCATTCCCTTGAACCTACAAGGTTCAAGGTTGCTTTTTTTTTTTTAAACTCTAAAGCTCTGAGAACTTTAAAAGGCCAGATTAACCTTCATGGTCATACTCTATTGCTGAATCTTAAATTTCTATAATAGGTGAATAACACATACAACTATGTGATAATTCCACAATTTCTAGTACAGTCATGTTACAAAGAGTAAAAAAAAATATGCTTTTTATACATTATTATGCATTTCCATCCTATAATCAGTAAGAGATAAAGAAAGCTGTATACTTTCCTTTTACCAGTTATCCCCCTCAAAAAGACACCCCTAAATCTAACTTTCTTCATAATCCTCCATTAGTCAGATAAATAGATACACACATGAATAAATACATATGTGTGTACAGAGAAATTCAGAAGTGTCAGTCCTTCCTCTGAATTTAGCAACACTTACAGGTTTCCTTAACAACCATTAGAAAAAACATACCAAAACAGCCAATAAGGTTATCAAAGCACTTAAAATTCAACTAATTGAAATTCAGCTAATTAAAAAGCTCTGCTTCAAGTGAAAGAAAATAACTCCATACGTTCTGCTCTACTTACATATATGACATATAGAGAAAATTATCTGTATTTGCACATAAGATGGTCAAAAAAGAGTTACCAACATGCTCCCGGTTATGCAAGAATAAACAGCATTTGTTAAGTTCTACAGTTACTGCTTGAGAACAATTCAACGAGAGGAATTTTATTGGCAACACACAGAGGCTTCAGGCTCTTTCAAGTTACGTATAAAGGAAAAAGAAAGGGAAAAAAAGATGAAAAAAAAGTCAGTGGCACCCTAAGAGCAGATGAGCTACCGCTCTGTGCACTTTTATACGTGCTGTGGCTCCGCAGAGGGATTTCAGCACCCCGTTCCCCGGGTAAGGCACTGCAGAGAACCGAACTGCTTCACAAACACACGGACCTACAGAAATCCGCACAACACGTTCCCCGGAGCAAACGCAAACGGGCTCATTCCAGCAACGCCAGCAGCGAACCCACGTCCAGCTGAGCGGCACATAAAAGTCCAGGGCTGCAAAGCTGTAAATCTAACGGGGCGTGGAGTAACCCGGGCTAGTGGAAGGTGTCCCTGCCCGCGGCAGGGGCTGGAACGAGAGGAGCTTCCCCGTCCCTTCCGACCCAGCCATTCCCCGACCCCCTGCCCGCGACCGCCGCACCCGCAGGTACCACCCCCGCCGCCCCCGCGGGCACTCCGAGCCGCCCCGACACCGCTCCGCCGCCGAACAAAGCGCCGGGCGCTCCTCCAAGCGAGTTCTCCCGCCCCGCACGGAAACTTTGGGATTTACCCTGCAGGGATCCGCGGGGAGCAGCGCCCCGGCCCCGCGGCGCATCCTGCGGGAGCACGGCCCGGCCCGAGCCCCGCGGGCACCGACCCACTCCCGCCGCCTCAGGCCGCGGCCGCCACAGCCCGGCCGGGACTGAAAACGGCGCCGGGACTGAAAACGGCACCGGCACGGGCGGGGCAGGGCGGGCACGGGGAGTGGCGGCTGCCGGGGCCGCCCCGCCCGCCCCAGGTGCGGCCGCGCCCTCACCTGCGCTGCTGCTGCCGCCGCCCCCGCGCCGGGCTGGAGCCGCGCGGCAGCGGCGCCGCCGCCCCTCCTCCGCCGCGGCTCCGCTCGGGCACCATCGCAGTGGGCAGCGAGCGGGATCGCGACAGGGACCGGGGTCGCGACAGGGACCGCGATCGCGACAAGCACCGGGGTCGGGACCGGGAGCGGCCGCGCCGCCGCCGCCGCCGCCTGCCCTGGAGCCGCGCGGCTGCGGCTGCCATGGAAATCACAACCACGCCCTGATTGGTCGCGGGCCTCGATGTGTCGCGGGCCGCGGTTGGGCCGGAGCGGATGATTGGCAGCTGAGGGGGCGTGGCCGCTGCCTCTCCCCCCGCGGGCGGGGCCTCGGGAACATCTGGCGCGCACAGCTGGGCCGGGCGGCGCGCGCGGGCACATCTGGGCGGCGCCGCCGCCACGTGAGCGTCTGGAGGGGCCCACGTGCACGCACATCTGGCCAGCTGTGCCAGGCGGATGTTGGGAGAGGGAGCCCGGTCACCGCTCACACCACGAGAACACACACCCCCCCGCACCCCCCGCGTTGCTAAAGGTAAAGGCTGGTTCTCACACAGGGATATTTTGGCGAGTGCTGCCGCTCGGTTTGCCTTTTGCAGGTGGGTCTTGCAGGTGAAACCATCCCAAACACACAGTCCCGCTGTCCCGGGCAAATGTCTGAGTGCAGTGCTCCAACTGCAGCCCTGTAAGTTGAGGAAAGTCACAGCCAAGCATCACAACAGGCACGAGGCGCTGACGGCCCCGCTCAGGGCTCAGGTGTCCCCGGGGGTCACACACCTGGTCTGCAGCAGTGGGGAAGCACAAGCCACGTGCCCACCACGTGTGCGACTGTGAAAACATCTGGAATAGCGTCAGGCTGCAGCACAAGCCTGAGCCTGCGCCAGCTGCTGGCACATCTCCCAACTGCTCTGACCCACAGCCGGGTGAGTTGGCCAGGCAAGGAATGAGGATGACCTGCAGCAGCTCTTTTGCCCCTGGAAGTGCAGCTCTAGGAGGAGTCTCACCTCTATAGATTAGTTCATCTCTGACAAAGGGTGGCCCTAGGCCATCCTAACCACTTCCTTCTCGGTGCTCCATGCAGAGAGCCAACTTTTGTTCCTCAAGAGCAGGAAAACAGGTTGAGTTGGACTCGTTAACATTAACATAGTGATATGTAAAAGCTAAATCAAACTGAAAACATATTTCTTCTTTACATACAGAAGCTCTGGCCCAGCAGCTGTCACTGTTTGCAGACAAACACCCTGTGGAAATGCCAGTGCTGCTGCAGGGTCATATCAAGGGGAACAATCCCACGGGATATTCCCCAAATTTGTGTTGCTTGTCCCTGCTCATCCACAACAGATGTTTGTGCCCTTTGCCCTCTGTGTCCCAAATCCTCCTGTGGCTGGGACACCCCCTCTGCCATCCCTGCAGCAGAGCTGGCAGCTGACCAGAGCCACGAGACTCGAGGGCTCGGGGCTGGGAGATGGCACCAGCAGCAAGATCTTGGTATAAAAAGGATGGAAACCACCATGTGGGAAAACATCCCCTTTTAATCCTGAAATCCCTCATATCAGATCTGACTCTCTGTCCTGTCTCCCAGAGGGATGGTACAAATCCCTCGTGGCTGGGGCGACAACCAGCTGGGCTTTGCCATCATCCGACTCATGGGATGGGGCCTGAGCTGACAGTGATACCATCAGGATGGGGGAATTAATCACAGCCCATTACCTCGTGTCTCAGGGCCCTTGCAAAGTGCCTGTTATAAAACTTTTACGAGCCTGTCAGGACATGGTTTCCACTGACACTGAACTGCCTGGAGAGCTGACACGGAGGAGCTCTTGTGCTGCTCCTGCTTCACTGAGGTGGTGAAAAAGCATCACTGTCAAAAGGGGTGAACACAGTGTAGCTCATAGCTGTTTTATTTGCTAAGAAAATAAGTATTTTCTTAGCAAACAAATATTTTCCATGTGAGCAGATACCTGTGTTCACCACAGTGACGAGTATTTTCATTATATGGAAAGTTCTGCCCTGCAAGGACTGAGTTTCCAGAGTACTCAACACCCCTAAGGCTTTTCAGCTCAGGGAGCTGCTGGGAGCACAGAAAAACCAACAACTCCTTTCAGGTGGTAAAATCCCTCCCCCATTTCTCTTCTCTGACAGCTGTTGATGAGGAATAAATGTCCTTTGCTCCCAAATGCAGCTGGATTTGAACTAACGATTTAAAGATGAAACAATCTGTATCCTGTTTCCAGTAAGTTTGCCTCAATCCATTAAACAGCACTTTTCAGATGGCTTTATTGGTTTTTCTTTTATGGCTTTAACTGTGACTCACAGAGATAGTCCCTTTTAAAGCCTTCCAATCTGTGGCAATCAAACAGTACCTCCAGGGGGGAGAAAATGCTGTTCTCCAGGGGGAAGGGGGAAAGCAGGATGCTGCTGTATGAAGCAGACAGAGCTACTGTGTGTAGTGGGTGCCCCACGCTGGGCCCTTCTTTAATCAATGCTCACCCGGGAGCCACAGATCAAATAACCCATCAAATATTGCATCACACAGCTCTCAGTACAGACAGAGCTCAGCTCCCGGCTGCTGCTGGTGGATAAACACCACGAGAAGTGATAGCACTCAATTGCTCATCTTTGACATTTGCATTGGCTCTTCCTTGCTGGCCTGTTCCTGTTTTGTTCCTTGGAAGTAATTCCTCCTCACCGCGGCTCAGGAGGAGCCCCCACCAAAGGTGCAGCTCAGGGGGAGCAGAGCAGGGGCTGCAGGGGCACAGCTCGGGGTCTGCAGAGCTCCAAGAGAAGCAGAAGAAGGTCCTGGTGGCTGTGCCTGCTTTTTGCCTGGTTTTCCCTCAGCAGAGACATGGCTTACTGTTGTTCCCATGCTTTAAGCTCCAGCTATGCGTGGAACTCCACATGGCATGTCTGGGACTGCTTGTGGGAGGAGGAGGAGGGAAGAGCATCCCTGAGTCCAGAAAGCTGGTGCTATTTAGAAGCCTACATCAAGCCCTTTTTCCCATGTTATTTCCAAACATGAGCCACAACATAAACCAAAGTTTTTCTTCACATCGCTGCTGTGGCAGAGACCAGCTGGACACTGTTGCCCAGTGCCTGTATCCATGCTCCCTCCAGGCTCTGGGTCCAGGGCAGGCTGGAGGAGCCAGGCAGGCACATCTTGCACAGCCCCAGGCAGCCCAGTCTGACACAGCTCCAGCAGCAGTGACAGATTTTGCCTCCTTACACCCATCCCAAGGCCTGCCTGGTGAGCAGCATCTTTCCTGCCACGTCACACAGTTTGCTGGGCCAGCATGTGAGCAAGCACAGTCCCCAACACTGCTGCCCTGACCTCTGTTAGCTGGAGGTCTGGCACATTCAGAGGCAAAAATGAGTCCTTTTCTCCCTCCCTGGACTTCCAGTCCAATGCTTTTCCTGACACCAACTCCACTCCAAAAGTATATTCTTCAATTCAATTCCAGTGTGATATTTAAAAGCAAGAGAAACCTTGCTACTCCAGATACTCTGGCCCTCATCCAGGAGTATTTTACCTTAATTCCACCTTCCCAATCCCAAGAATGCAAAGAATTTCCCTCTGGCTCTGTCCAGCTTATTCCTCTAGCCAGGAGCAAGGAGAGCTGAGCTTGCTGGCCAGTTCATGTTGGAACTGTTAAATATTATCCTTTTTCCTCGAATACCTCAGCAGCAGTTGCAGAACCCAGTTTTCCCTGGCTGTCTCGCACGAGGAGGATCTCTCCTGCACTGAGAGGCAGCTGGAGGAGGGTTGGTGCTTGTGGTTTTCATCCCCTAAACTCAGTAAAGGTGGTTTTGAAAGCCAGGGAGGGGTGAGGGGCTCAGCTGCCACTTCAGCCTCAAAAAAATCTCCCTGTTACCTCTGTTGTAGAAGGTTGTCTACAGATGGAGCCTTTACAGAAGGCATTGAGGGGACAGAGGGATTTGGAGGATACTGAAAGGATAAAGCACAAAGCAAGGGGGTTGGATTTCAGCTTGTCCTGTGTGTCTGGGAAATTCATTTGGCCTTTGGGTAGAAGCAATTCAGAAATTCCAGTCCTGTGTGTTCCCTGTGCTGTCTCACAGCTCAGAGCACTGGCTGGGCATCCTTCCCTCCCCCAGCAACCCTGCTAAGTGCTTAGTTGGCTCTGTGTCAAAGATGTGCTTAAGTCAATCCTGTTATCTGTGCCTTTATGGGTATGAACAAACAGCCCTCTGACCACGGGGAAAAGGATGGACTTAGCACCTTACTGACAAAGTCAACTGCCAACCATTAAATCAGCACGGATTTCAAGCCCTGGGCAGGTGCCTGGGGTGTCCCTCTCCACATCTGGGCCTCTGAGATGCCCTAAATTGATCTTGGGCTGAGGGTGATTCCAGACCCCTGAAGGAGGGGCAGGGAATGGGAACAACCCACTCCTGGCTGCACATCACAGCAGGATGGGGAGCAATGGGGCAGCTGGCACCCAGCACCACAACGGTGTCTGTAAACGCAGCTTGAGCCAAAAAACCCAGCCTGGACATTCAGGGAAGAATTACAATTCCCAGAGGAAGAGAAAGATCCAAGAACTGTGTTCACAAGCCTCTGAGTTTAGGGAAAACAGGCACCACGAGACATAAAGCTGATGACATTTTCTGCATCCCCTCACAGCAGGAGAAATAAGATAATTCTGCACCCAGAATCACACCTTGAACCTCCCACAGTCCATCCTGGGAGCAGACTAAACCTGTCAGCCCTGAACCAGTGAGGACACTGGTTAATTCAGAAGGATGCTGAAGTCTGTCTCAGTGACTCCCAGAGGAACACTCTTTTTTATTGCTTTTCTCTGCTACTGGTATTTTTCTGGCCTGGCTGCCTCATGTACTGATGACAGTGGCCATGCAAAGTTTGTCCTTGGCAGAGCAAAGTTTTCTCCAGGGGATGCTGGAGCAGACTTGGTGCCTGCACCCGTGGCTGGGGCCCTGCTGGGCATTTTTGAGAGCCATACAGTCTGTGTTCCACAGCCAAAGCCACCCAAACCAAGCCATGGGAATCACTGTGGGACCAGAAAGGTGCCATTCGTGGTATGTTTGCCTGCAAAAGGCCTCAGCTGCCAGCTCAGGGATCCACCTGAACTGCAGGCACAGCATCACCCTTGTGCAAACCTGAAAGCATCTTTCCTCCACCTCCAGCTTTGCCCTGGGCTCCCAGGCAGTGATCCCTGGGTCATGCAGGGTTTGGACTCGTCCTGCTCTTCACCCATCCCAAGCTGCAGCTGCATCTACCTGCCAGGAAGGGCATCAGCCTGAAAAACAAACAGCTCAGCTCACTCCCCACTGCCCTGGCAGGGCAAAGCCTGACACGGATCTGCTCACACATCAGACACACTTTGCAGCAGCTCAGCCCACTGCTCTAGGGACAGGCCACATGTCTGGGCACATTTGTGAGTCAGACCCTCCCAGCTCAAACCACCTGGGTGCTGCAGCCCCAAGAAACCCACCTCCTCATCAGCCCCAGCCCCGGCTGTGACCCCTTAGAGCCCAAATCCCATCCGGGCCAGCTCCATCACCAAGCAGGTCTGCCTTTTCTGCTGCAAGCACCATTTTGGGAGGATTTAAACTGAGGTTATTGAAGTCAGGAGAACGTGGACTTTCTTTTTACGTCACTACAACCCAACCTCAACCCGCCTGTGGCTCAGAGAGGATCGAAGTTGTTTCTGCTCCGACCCCATAAGGCAGCATTTTGTGATAAATGGCTCCACATTCCCCCATCTCTGATCTCATGTCCGCTGCTTTCTAGACGTGACAGCTGAAAATTGATTTTGCCACGTGTCTGGAGAAATAATTACAGGCACAGGAATATCTCCATGCAGTTCTCATCCCTCTTATTGCAGGAGAGGTGTTTTAGGCATCAGATGGATTTATTTCACGGGGAGAGACTTTTTTCCCCCAGCTGTCGGAGCCCCTGGAGGTGCAGAGTCCTCAGGTTTTTCCAGCTGGTAGGCAGTCCCAGCCATCCAATAAACACAGAATTAGCTGTTTTTCCAGTCACAGTGCAGGGGGGAATGCTCTCCTCTTTTCCAGTTATCTCCCCATGTCCTTGGCTTGCACGCAGCTGCTGATGTGGCACGACGGGTGCGTGCAGGCGGAGCACGGGGACCTCTGAGAACAAGCCACTGCCTAATTCCCTCCCCTTCTTTAAGTTTCCCTAAAAGCACACACATATATATATTTTAAAAAGGCAATATCACAGAGACTGGCTAAGCTGGAGCTGCTATAAAGTCTCATGACCACACTGCTGAAGGCATTTTGCTTTGAGTGATGTGTGATGCTCTCAGCTGACCCTTGAGAGAAGAGGGATATTTTTTGTGGGGCTTGTCCCATGAAGATTAAATAGCTGGAAATCCCCAGGGGTTTGCAGGATCAAGTCCTGAGTTAGTAAAGCTTTACCACGTGTGGCGGCCACTTAGTGAGCTAAATATCCATCAGCTTATTTATAACGCCGGGGATACAAGAAATTATCTCATCTGTGTCTGGAAAACAGCACAAGGAGGTGTAAGAGCAGCTCACGAACCTCACCATCTAAAAAACTAAATAAATCCAGCTGCCAAAGACACAGAGCTCTGCCTGAAGGGAATCAAAGGCTTTCAAACCCTCTGGCTGGGATGGTGGCAGTGAGACATCAGTGCCATCAGTGCCATCGCCTCCTGCCCGGGTAGTTGGCTCAGTCCATGCAGAGTTTTTCTGGAAGAAGCTGGCCAGCTTGGCTGGTCTTTCAGGACTTGGCTCTTGCAACCACAGCAGTTCTGAAAACAAAAATATCCTGTCCTCTAAATCCAGCAGCACCTCTACCACGTGCCAGGCACGGGCGTTCGGAGGCAGCGACTGTGCGAGTGCCCAGCGGGTCTGTCCCACATCCCTGCATTCCATGGGCAGGAACAAGCAGCTACAGAAGTGAAAACAATCTTAAAACGACATAAAGCTCTGCAGGAACACCACCAATGCTGCTAATAAAGCAGTGCAGCCCTTTTCTCTGAGTTTCCTACAGGTGACGTTAAAATTCACACTATTAAAGGTGAGACGAGGCAGAATTTAAATCCCATCCCCACCACGGTTCCTTGTTCCAGACGTGCATCGTTTTTATCATCCCCTGCCTCCTGCATGGCTCAGCTTGATTTTATCAGCTTAAAGAAACTGAATTAAACCTGAATTCTCCCTCCACAGGGGCTGCCATGGACTCATCAGACTTGTTAGAGTCATGGGAGTGGTGAAATCCAACTGGACAACCTGAGGGTGTGAGGACAGCTGAAATCTTCACCCACCAAAAGGCAACTATAAACTCATTGTAGATAAACTATGAAATCCAGACCTCCTTTCTCCCCTCCCCCTGCTCTAATCACCGGATAACATCCCCCTCAACCATAAAACAGATGTGAAATTAAAAAAGCAGGACAGAGAAGAATAAAAGGCAGCAAAGAAATAATCTATCGAAGCTCTGCCCCCTTATGTGAAAAATGTGGGGCACAAAAAAGACAATTCCTTTTTTTTTTTTTCCTTAAGAAACCCAAAATTGCCCCAGCAGAGGCAAATAATGAACTTATCCCCCTGCAATAGCACTTTTAAATCAATAAGAGAGAGCAGCAATCAATACAGCAATTTTCCAGCTGTGATGGAGAGAGAGGGCACAGAAATGGCAAAATCAGGAGTCACTCGGCCCATCCTGGTTCCAAGACCCCCTGCACAGCTTTTCCATCATTTCTAAATACACACACACACACAAACAGATATTTACAGGTAATGCTCAATGCCCCTCCACCTATTGCCATGGGAACCTGTCAAATTTGGTCGGTGTCTTTCCCATGATTAACTTCTGCACATCCTCTCCCATTCAGTCCTACAGCAATTCTCTATTTCTTGTTTTCCTAAGGAAAAAACCAAGGCTTTCTCTGCCAGAGCTGGTACAGAAAGGGCAGAACTCCTCAGCCAACACACTGCTGATGCTTGTAAAACCAAGCAAGAAACTTTCTTCGCTCATGTGGCCAGCAAGAAGCTCTAGCCCTTAGGTCAGGGCTTCTGGTTCCAAGTATTTCTGGTTCCTTTGGGCAGAAATCCCTTCAGGCAGCCTCTGACTAACCTGGGATGGAGGGAAAGCAGTTGTTTTTAGTGTTTTGGTGGGGTTTTTTTTTGTGGATGTAATCACAGCTCATGGCACAGGCTTGCTGAGAGCCAGCAAGGATGACAACACCAACCCATCGAGGGTCCGGGTCTGCAACGTGTCACCTCAAATCAGCCCTGCCCTGTTCATCTGCACCAAGCCCCCATGGCATGTCCTGTGCAGGGATGGGAGAAACTCACACTGCTTTGCCTAAAATACATTTTTATGTATATAATATACATATATATATATAATATCCATACATATAATGCACATGCACACACTGAAAGAGGCTCCCCAGGGAAAGGGTGATGGCACCAAGCCCATCAGAGTTCAAGGAGCACTGGGATGATGCTCTTAGGACACAGGGTTTAGTTTTAGGTAGAGGTGAGAGGCAGGGAATTGGACTCAAAGATCCTTAGGGGTCCCTTTCAACTTGATCTATTCTATGATTCTATATCCTATTCTATAAACACACACATAAATATATATATATATATATATATGAATTTCTGCCCCAGTCTGTGGTTTTTGTGGGGTGGCCTTGGCACCCACCCAGCTGCTCTCACTCCCTTCCTCAACAGGACAGGGAAGAATGTAGGATGAAAAACAAGCTCCTGGGTCAAGAGAAAGGCAGGAGACACTTCACAGCCAGCAAACCCATCTCCCACATTGTCCAACAAGCACCTTTTCCCAGCACAGCACCGATGCAAAGGGCCAGGACACAGTGAGGCTGCGCTGGGAGGGCTCCTGCAGTGAGTAAGAAAATGGGATCAACTCTCATGAATGTGTTTGGGGAACCCTGCCAGTGCCTGCATTTGATTTCTTGCCTAAACTCGGGCCAGCTTAATGCAACATCAGCTTGAAAGCCATAAAACATGAGACAAACAATGTAAACCCATGCAACCAGCAAAATTTAACAGGAAACAGGCTGTGCTCTTTATTTTCTGGATCAGAGAGCAGCTGGCCGGCACAGCAACAATTACATCCAAAACTCCTTGCACCCATTTTGCAAGCAGGAAAAAAGGGGGCTGAAAGCTGATTTCATGTGGGGTTTGGTATAAATCATCTGCCTATGCCTTAAAATCAGACAAAAGGCAGAAAAGTCACAAAAATAGACAGATAAAATATTGTTAAACTAAAAGCCTGGAGAAAGAGCAAGTAGCAGGATGAATATGATGCCTGGAGATGTTAAGATTTACTGCTTATTTAAGGACTGGCATTGCTGGGAGAATAAATGTCTGTACCCTGGAGCTGGAAATAGCTGCACTTAACACCTCGTTGGGGTATTTTTAAGGCAGGCAAGAGGCTGGCAGAAATCTCCCGTGTCACTTCTCCCTCCAGCAAATATATTCTCCTCCCAGCCATGGTCAGCGCTGTGCTGGAGGGTCTCAGCTCTGCTCCCCAGTGGCACCTGGCACATCAGTCCCGTGGGGCTGCAAACATTATCAGGGATAAAGCCAAAACCTGCCGGCGGGAAGGCTGGGAGCCAAGGGATGAGTGTGCAGGAGGATGGGACCTGAGACAGCTGTCGGGGTCAGCCCAGCTGATATAATCCCTCTCACGGGCAGATTAAAGCCCCCTAAAATCCATTCCTATTCATTCCCCACCCCTCTGTTCCCACTGCAAAGCTCCAGCAGCAGCATCCGCTCGGTGTGCCATGGGATAACACTGTGAGAACACTGCTGACACCAGCACAGCTCCAAATGGGATTCCACCAACACCAGCCCCTGCCATGGATCCAACCCACCTCAGGAAGAGCATCCCCTCAGCCCCGAGCAGAGCTGTGCAGCCCCCGACTCACGGCACTGCTGCATTTCAGCCTTTTAGTCTCAAACAGGCGATCCCGGCCCCACGGGCAGCGCTGAGGGACAGCCAGTGCCTGCTCCAGGCAGATCCCGTCCTTCCCGCTGCATCCACTGCCAGGGATCACCAGTGTCTGGAGAAGGGCTCAGCCTGGAGCTGGAGCCTGATTTGGGGCGGACTGGGAGGATCTCGGCGCGGCCAGAGGCAGCTCAGGACACGCATCGGGGCTTTGGTGATCTCTTCCCACCAGCTGCTATTTCTTCCCCACCCGCTTTTATAGGAGCCTGATGGCTCCCATTAGCTCGGGACACACTTATTATAGCAACTACTATGACCCATTTAAATTGCATTAAATAATTTCTCAGTTCATTGTCCTGCAGAGATTAGTTACACATAAGCATATTTTAATGATTAACTATTGGGCTTTGCTGAGGCTCCAGCAGGAAAGGCCGAATCCTCAGCCTCACCCCCCTCCTGCCACCTCCCTGATTCAGCACTGGTCCCACAATATTTATGGTTTTCCTTGGAGCCTCTGCTCCTGTCCTGATACAACCAGCTCAGTTGGCACTGGAGGGAAGGCTCCAGTGCTGAAGCTGTGGAAAGGCAGGGGGAGAGACTGGGAAAAGCTCAAAATGCAGAGTTCAAAGAGGAAGAAACAGCATTTGGAGGCTGAATCATGAAAGAAGCAGCATTTGAAGAGTCACTCACAGGTTTTGGGGTGAACATTCAGATGCTGCACATCCCATCTCATCTCACCAACCTGGTGGTTTCCAAGATGGGGCAGCAATGATCCTGCTGCAGGCACCTGGCATGGATGGGACAACTCCAGCACCAGGCAGGGATGAATTGCCTGCCCTCCATCAGCTTCTTGGAGAATGAGGAACATTTTAGGGCCATTTCCAGTGCAACACACAGTGTCTGAGCCACCTTCTCCGGTGGCTTCGACTGCTGGGGTCTCACCTGGGGTGGTGACACAGGCAGAGGGACCTGTCCTGCTCAGAGCAGCCCCATGGGGCTGGGAAAGAGGCAACTTCCTGCTGATCCCATGCCTGGGGGCGGGATGCTGCAAGGAAAAGGGAAAATGTTTACATTGGCCTGACACAGCCCATTCCATCCCCCAGCCCATTCACGGATGTTGGGTGTGGGCAGGGGGAGCAGCAGCATTTGGGGGGGGGTTCTGGGCTTTGCTGGGTGATGAAGGAGCAAACCTGCTGGGAGGAAGCAGTTGGATCCCATTAGGTTTTGTGTGGGCGTTCTTGGAGCATCCTTTTCCCTCCCTCCAGCTGCTGCACCCCAAGGAAGGGCTGCTGTGCCACGACAGCAAGGAAATCCATGGACAACACAAAAGGGGAAAAAAAAAAAAAGACTTTTGCAGATGAACTTGAAGAGTATAAAAAAAAAAGCAACTGTGTCTTGAAACGATTCAGAGAGGATTGAAATGTAACACTGCAGCTGGTGAGGCTGGGAAGGGGCTGCTCCAGAGCCACCTGGGATGGGGAGCAGGGCCAGGCCAAGCCCCGGGGAGGTGAGTCCCATTGTGGTGGCACCAAGCACTTTCCACAGGGGATAAGGGACACCAGGTGCCCAATGCATCAGGATGGGGACTGGGATGATGCTTTGCAGGGGCATCAAAGTGCTTGTTCTGCACATTCCCCCCAGCCCCCACCTGCCTTCTGTCCACCCACGACATTTTGGAGCTCACCACATGTTGCTGTGCATCGTGTCCTGGGGCACTCAGAGAACTGAACTCAATGAATTAACAAAAAAACTGCATTTTTTTTAGAGCCCTCTCAGCCCAGAACAAGAGCAGACACTTGACCCACAGCTGCCAAAAAAAGCCCCTGGGTTTCTCTCTGCTGATGCCCTCCCTCCTTGACAGGCAGCACAGGGAGGAAAAATCTTGAATATCCTTTTAGATCTGGCAAAAATACCTCTGGTCCAACAGAGCACAAGTTTAAAGCCTTTAACACATCTCCAGGGGTTAAATTTCACTACATATAAAAGCATATGCATAAATAAAGTGTGGGAAGAGCTGGGAGAGCCCCTCCACCCACCCCTGCTCACTGCTGAGCTGGATAATTTCAACAACTCAGACTTTCTATTTTGGGATGACTATTTCTTGACAGTGTCTGGTCTGTAATAAAAGGGATTTGCTCCCCATACCTGACATCCCATGACAGGGGAGCCCCAGGGAGCGACGTGGGGTGAGACGTGAGGGCAGGGAAAAGCTGCAAATGCCCTAAAATCCAAGAGCAGCAATTGATGAGTTATTTAAATCTCTGTTTTTTAAGAGAAAAAAAAGCAGCCAGTGCATAAGGAGCAAACCCAGCCAGAGGAATGGCCCTGTGAAGAGACACAAACATACCAGGTTCCCATCCTGCTGCAGCATCCCAGTGCTGATGGGATCAGTGGGGAAGGCATCTGGTTACTTGTTTTCAGCTGGGACTGATGGTTTGAGCTCATCCCCATTCCCCCTGCACTGAGGTGCCAGGTTAAAGCCCTGCTCCATGCCCCAGCTCATGGCAGACTTCACCATCCTGGCTGGGAAGTGGTGGGGCAGCTGTGGGGTTTTGGGGTGAGAGGTGGAGGGATTTTCAAGAAAAGAGCTGGGTTCTTGGGGTTTTTTTTGGTTTTGTTGGGGTTTTTTGTTTTTGTTTTTTTTCCCCTCTTTTTTTAAATGAACAATGAGGCCCCATAAAGCAAAGGCTGGGGGATCCTGCCAGCTCTCCTCTCACAGCTGGAGCAGGAGCTCAGCTGGACCAGGCACCGATTGCCCAGAGAGGGTCAGGCAGTGAAGCTGCTCCTTAGGAGGAGGACTCATCCCCACAAGGGGTGGAATTCACTCGCCAAGGCTTCCAAACACAGCACTCAACAGGCCCCTGTGCTCAGTGCTGAAGCTTGTCAAGGTGACCAAAGGCCCCAGTGCCACCACCACCCTCCTGTGCCCAGTGCAGTGTCTCCAGCACTGTCTGGGTGCTCCCAGGAAGCCTCACCCACCTGCCTCCCCAGGCTGGATGCCAGAGGTGCTGGGAGAGCCCTTCAGAGGATGCTCTAATCCCCCAGGTACCAGCAGCCTCAGGCACTCAGCCCTGCTGGGAATATTTGCAACGGCCCTGACCCCCCCTGCAGGTCCCTTCCCAGCAGCACTGTTTGCACCAAGCCCTCCCCGATGATTTTTTGGCTTTCCCCTCTCTTTTCAGATGTTCTCTCACCCCATTTGGCTGGTTCCAGGCTGGCTTTATTTTATGTATCTTTAAAGTTTAACAGCATCTCAGATGGTTGCTTTTATAAACATTAAAGTTAATAAAATAAAGCTCCTTAATGCAGAGGTAAATTAATTTAAGCAACATGTGCAGGGAGACTCTTGCTCGTGGCAAGCAAAAGTTCTGGGGCTTAACAAATCTTTCCCAAGTGCTCTCTGCATTTCAGTTGTGCTTTGGCCACAGCTCCCATTTTTTTTTTTTCAGCACAAGCATTTCTTTTTGCTCAGTAAAAACTCTGCAGCAGGATTTCTTTCTGTGGGAACAGAAAATATTTTCTCTGTCAACGTCTCCAGCAGCTCCAACCTAAACAACCCTGCCATCGAGTCCCCCTAGGGAAGCTGGCTGGATCCCAATCCATGTCTCCAGAGCAGCCCTTTGGAAAGGGGGCTAACCTGAGCTTCCTCGCTCTGGGATGGTTATAAAATATCACTCGTGGTTTTAAAGGTACTTTGGGCTTCTCTAAAGAAGTCCCTGGGCTCCTCTGGGGGAGTGTGTGGGAGTTGGATGCATCCAAGCTGCTGTTAAAATGTTTTAAAGAGCTTTAACACCCCAAGGACAATCAGTTCTCTGCCTTTCTTGATCCAAAGCACCTCCCCTTTTACAGGATCTCACCTGGGAACAGGGATCCCGTTCCCTGATCTCACAGAGGAGTATCAGGAGTGTTGGGTTATCAAGCTAGTGGTGAAGGACCAGCATCCCCAGGGCAGGTTCTTGCTGCCCAGGTGAAGGTGTTGCTCTCTCAGGCAGTGAAGAGTTTCTTTGCTCATTTTGGTACTCACCACTCTTTTATCTCCTGGTGGTTTTCCAGCTGCCTGCTCCCTGCCCTGCTCTTCCCATGTCCCTGCCCACATCCCCAGCATCAGCAGCTCTACTGTGGCATTCACTTTGGGACACAAATTGGGTCTTCCCTACCAACACCAGCCCCTGCTGATGCAAAAAGGCCAGTTTTGGTGTTCCCAGCTTGCCCTTTGCAAACTCTCCCTGGGATAACACTGAGTGCTGCTCCCTCCCTGTTTTCCCTGAGTTATAGAATGCTCTGGCACATGTGACAGTCATGTCACTGAGGTCCAGAGGGCAACATCCATGTGCCCCAGCTCAGGGTCTGCTCCTACAATTGCAGTTTACACACAAGAGAAACCTGTACAATTTATGTTTCCTGAAGAAACACGACCCTCTGTCCACCATTAAATAAATTAACTGCACTGCTGCTCTGGGGATCGTGGCTGTCCCCTCAAGGGGACATGACCATCAGCCCTGTGATGCCAGTGCTTGGCTGCAAGGGAATGCTTTCCTTTGGCTCCATGGCTCAGCCCCACCCTCAGACTTGATCCTGTGCCCAACTCAAGAGCACAGATGTTTTCCTTAGGAAGTCATTCCCCCACACAGGTCAGCTCCCCGTTACCTCTGCCGCGAGCGATGGGGACGCTGTGCAGCACACACAGGACGTGCCTTCGTGGTGGGGTAATTCCTGGGATGTCTGGCAGCTCCGTGCCCTGCGGAATTCCACACTCTTGTCCCTGTAATGAACAACCTCCAAGCATCCACTGCAGAGATGCAAGGACACGGTCGTGTCAGGGCTGCTGTGGAAGGGCCGGGAGCTGGGAGCAGAGCCCCGAGCACGACGGACACTCACGTGTCCAGGACGGGATCACGGTCACAGCAGTCATGGACACCCACACTCTGCTCCCAAAGCACAGGGAAGCTGAGGGCTGCAGCCTCCTCCTCAGCTCCCAGCTGTCAGCACAAAAGGCTCTTTTATCCGTGGGGATGCACAAAAATGTTAAACAGGCCCTTGGGCAGCATTCCAGGGGTCAGCTTTGCTGGGAACCCACAGCCCTGTCCATGCCCAGCCCACGGATCACCCTGAGGGTTTTGGGGGGCTGTGAACCCCCAGCCCTGCAGTGCCCAGCCCATGGATCACCCCTGTCACCCCCGAGGGCTTTGGCCAAAGAAGAAACCAAGGCAGGGAGAAGAGAAACAACTTCCCTGAGGCCACAGGCTGGTGGCAGAGCTGGCTGATCAAGTCCAGCTCCAAAGGCACTGTGTAGCTCTCCTTCTGCTGGACCCCATGGAAAGCTCTCAAGGTGGCAAACACCGACCCTGCAATCCAGTCCCCTCTCCACATGCACCTCATTCCCCAAGTGCTGCTCCACACAGCCATCCATGGGTATCTCCCATCACTGTCCTGCCATGCTGGCTCCTCACACACTGCATCCTCCACCAGCACTGCTCATCCACAGGAAGGGAATAAATCTCCAAGGGTGAAGAACTGAGCTCTGGGAACAGCAGGAGCCGAGGGTTAATGCCTGTCTGGTCACTGTGTCATCCAGAAAGGACAATAGTTGTCACTCAGATTCAGATGTAAGGCTTTGTTTTATGGGATGAAGAGGCAGCTGCTGTGTGGTGAACATGTGAGCATCGTCTGCCTGCACTGGAGGAGTCAACTGAGACACTTCTCTGAGTCCCTCTGAATTACCAGGAACATTTCATAACCACAGATGTCCTTATCAGTGAGAGATACTGGGACCAGATGCTGTTATTGAGACCAACTGGTAATATTGCAAAAAAAAAAAACCAAAAAAAAACCCTGACAAGTTTTTAGGCATGGAAGATCTTCCTGTTCCTTCTGTTTGGAACAGCCTGGCATCCCCTTTGCTCCGGAAGCTGGGACAAGAACAGGCTGGAAAAGGCTGGTTATGGGTAGAAATGAAAAAGAAAAGAAGGAAAAGCCTGATATTGGCCAGGCTGAGGTGCACACAGGCTCTCCTGACTCCCCTCTGCCAAAGCCTGAAGTGTTTCATAAGTCAAACAACAGTAGCTCCCAGTTGAGACCGATGCTTCCAAAGCCTGTGTCCAAAGGCAAGGGAAGTGGATGTCATGCCAAAGGAAGCGAGGCAGTTTCTGGGATTCCGAACGTGCTGTTTGCACATTGCCAAGTGTGGCAGAGCTGCCACCCCAGGGAGGCAGAGGCAATAAAAAGTTTCATCATAGAAAATGCAATGCAGAATAAAAATGTGTGCGTTTAAAAACCGGGATCCAGAATGATCCCAGTTTGGGCTGGGATAATTCACCCGTGGCTCGATGCAGAGGGGCCCAGCACAGCCAGAGTGCAGGAGTTTTGGGCCAAATTTAAGGCAGGGGAGAGGCACTACTGATTAATTTGGCCCATGGAGCAAATTTCAAGAGAAAATTTTGTTTCAACCAAGCAAAATTCAAGAGAAAACTGCAACACCACCTTATCTCAGCAGCATCCTGGGACACATCCTTCACACCAGAGGAGCCTCTTTTGGAGCAGACTCAGCTGCTCACATGGAGCAACTCCATAAACCCCCATTTCAAGGCCTCAAGCGACTGATAAACCCAGAGCCACGACACGAAATCCCGCTGCAATCCTTCAAGTCTGTCCCATTCTCTTTGCTGATATCCCAGAAATAAAGTATTTGCATTTTGTCAGAGCCTCAAACTCCCATCTGCAAAGGCATGGATGGGAAGGGGGACAAGGGAGGAACTCCCAGTCTGCTGCACCCCAGTCCTTAATGAGAGCCCGAGTTCATAGTGGGAGGAAGGAAAAACAGACTGACAGGAATGTTGAGGTTGGATGGGAGCTGTGGAGATCACCTAGTCCAACCTCCCACCTCAGACAGGGTCAACCAAGTCCTCCCCCTTCAACCATCAGTTGGAAAAAACATGTATTTCCAATGGGATGAAGAGCAAAGTATGAATTACACATGTGTGGACACCATTTCCATGTACAACTTCAGTGCTCTTTGAAGACCTGCTGCAGGAGAAAACCTGCTTCCAAAGAAAACCAAAACTCCAAATTTTGTGGGTTTGCTTTTTCTAACTAGGACTGCACACCTTGAGCTAATGAACATGCCATACAAACACAAACCAAATGCAGTTTGCTCCCTGCTTGTCAAACTCTGCATTTCAGTGGTGGGCACAGCCTCACACACAGCCCTGCCACAGCCTGACCTCCACCCAAGCTGCTCAGCATATCAGGAGGGATTTCCTGTATCTTCCACAAAATTCCCTGTGGACATCTGTTTCCAGTATCTCTATTTCCCTTGCCCAGCAGCAGAGCACAGCCAGGTAGGAGAAGCAGCTCCTCCTCCTCCCATAAAATAAAGCTTCTTCTAATAAAACTTCTCCAGCCAAAGAAATCTGGGCTTCTCAGGCTTGAATTTATGAAAAGAGAAACCCCAGGTGTTTTAAAGTATCTCAACAGCAAAGGAATTCTGGCAGCTCATTCCCCCTTTCTCCCACTGAGAGCACAAAGAGCTGCCCTGGGCAAAGCCATTCATCTGCCAAAACCCAAACACACAACAGAGAATAAAAGCGAGGAGAGAAAAAATGAGAAAAGTAAAAATAATATAAATTTTTTAAACATTCAGAAGGTGCTGAGGACTGTGTTTCTTCACAAAAAGTAGGGACTGAGCTTTTCAGTGCCCGACACACACGTTCCTTTCTTGCACCCCCAGAGCATCAGCCACTCTTGGTGCTGCCTCCTCTCCTCCACCAGAACTGTCACAGGGTCCATCTATTGTGGTCTAACTGGTTAGTTAAGGAAACAAAAAGCAGCTTTGGGAGAGGGGCAGGGCTTTTGTTCAACATGCAAGACACTGGAAAAATGGTGTCACAGCAGCAAAGTGACATTTGCTTTCCATAAACCACTTCTGACCTTGGGTTCCCAACACGGACCAGAGTGAAAAACACAACACAAACCTGCCCTCAGAGCCCAAGTAACTCCCCCCCCTGGACTTACAGCGACAGAGAGCACGGACTGGAGATCTAAAAATCATTTCTTGATGTAATGCAGATGCCAAAATCCCAGATCCTTTCAAATGTCATTTAGTATTGCATTTTTTAGGGAAATTTATGCATCGTTTATGCATCTTTGAGTCTCAACAAATGATCCATGAATTCAACAGATGTATCCGTCTGGAACTGATACTGATGAAAAGGTTAAATACAACAGCAAATGAAAGAGTTCCTGCACCTTGTACAATACCCACACATCAAGAGAACACGGATGCTGGCAAACACCCATGATGACAACCAACCACCAATTCCCAGGATGGAGCATCCAGCTTCGGGGACCTGTTAAAACATTCCTGCTGGCTGAGGATACTTGTGATCTGGTTCCATCTGCTTTTTATAAGTTTAGAACAGACTTCAATAACCTAATTTTAGAAAAGGACAGATGCAAATGTAAACACCCGCAGCCCAAGGCCACAGCATGTCAAACAACATCAGTGACTGCTGTGAATAAAAATGCTAATTTTAAAATTAATTGCATGTCATTCTGTGATACGATCCACTTATCTTTCTTGTTTTCTTGCACATTTAGAGAGAAAAATACATATTGATGTATTCACAAAACCACTGAGGACTTTCCCCTTCTTGTACTACACTTACCCGGTCAAAATGTACCTTTAGTCTCCAGCCTTGGAAAGCATTTAATATAAGATAAATTATCTTTAAGAGGCAACAAATACATTTTCCAATAATTTTCTTTCCTCTCCAAACATCAAAGAAGCTTAAATACCATGGAAACACATATCACAAATCCCCCAGACACGGGACTTTATCAGTCCCTTTCATATACAGCACAACTAAAGCTCAGAAAGCGTAAATTCTTTGCATAAAAACACAAAATAAAGCCATGACAGACCTGAGGAGGGAAAAAAGTCAGATATCTGATTTGAGGTCTTAATATCTTGTCTGCAATTCACAAAATTCCCAGGATGTACTTAAAATTTTACTTCTATTTCCAGTACCTTATAATAATTACAAAAGAATGGTCTGCAGCCATAACATAAAGCAGTGCCATGGTAGCTCCTGACTTTATGTGTGTATATATACACACACACAAATGATTTACTATAATCATCAAGGCTTTCAACATTAAACACTTGATCCTGAAATCCTTAACCAGACAAAAGCTCAGCACACAGAAAATTCTGCCTCATCCAGGACAGACTCTCATTCTCCTAAACCAGATTAGGACCTCAGTGTTGACTCATTTATTCCACCACCAACAGCACGTCCACAGGACTGACTGGTCTATGTATAAATATTGGAATTAATGTTCAAAGGGCAAATACACACCTCACCCCTCAATATTCTGCTGTTTGTTAGTCAGAGCTTTAAGATTTGAGTCCAGAGCCTCTCTGCTGTAAACTGGCCCAACTCCCTGGTTTCTGAGGCAATTTGCTGAGTTAGCTGGTGATCTGGATCTCTCTGTTATTGAGGAGGGACTGCCAGACACCCTTGAGAACAGATCCTTTCACTTCTGTGATGCCAAAAGCCTCCTTGGAAGTGCCTGGCCAGACCCCAGGCAGCTCTTGTACCTCTCTCTGTTTTGCTCACCAAACAGCCCCAGAAGCTGGCTTTGCATTGCAGCCCCTATTCTGAAAGGCAGTTGGGCAATTCCAAAGCTTATGAAAGCAATTATCATTATAGCACTGCTGTGATAATTCAAACATTGCCAGCTGTACATGGGCCTATTCAAATGTACAGCTGTTACATGGGTAATGAAAAATTACAAAAGCTTCAGATCCTGTGCCCCATGCTTTCTCAGGCTGCTCCATTACAGGCTCAGTTACTGCCATCCCTGTTGATGACAAAACACCAAAACAATAGTGTCTTTTTCTGTGCTTTCTTGTAAACAATTGGTTCCCTCACCACCTCCTCCAAGTAATAAAAATGGTAATATATTTTACAATTATGTCCAGTACAGGATTAAACCGGTATCAAGTTAAAAACAGAAAAATATTAGCTGATTCTCTTCTGAAACTGCTGCCAGCTTTGGTCTAGAAGCCTCCTATGCTTGGTCACCTTTGTCTTCCACTGCCATTGCCGAGTCTCTCTGTTGTTCTTCTGGATCCCCTGGAAGAATACTCGTGACTGTCTGGAGAAGTGACTCGATCTGCTCCTCTGTGAGCCTTTCCTCGCTTTCTTCTACCATCTGCAGGTCAAAAAACAATCCATTGTCATCATTAAATCCACACTTCCTTCCTCAGCTCCAAAGAGTAGAGCTCAACTCATTGGGAAATACTTTGTCAATGGAGGCGAGATACAGTCTGAGCTCATTACAAAAGCATTTTACAAAGCAGAACTCTTGCAATATTTAAAAAAAAAAGAAAGGAGAGCTCCATTGTTAACCACTACAATTGGCACTCTGGAATGAGACCCTGCTTTCCTTCCAACAAGGAACACACCGTGCTCAGAACAGCCTTTCCTCCCTGGTTTCTCCTCGAGTCTCTCTCAACCTACACATCCATGTCTTGAGCCAGGCTTTTCATTTAGGTCTCGTTCAGACCTACCTCCCAGACCTGTTTTCCCAAGTTCCTGTGCTTTCATGGGAGCACTGAAATGAGATATCCTGAGAGTGGTTCCCTGAACCTTGGCACCTGGACTGTAAGTAACCAGGCCATAAAAGAAACCACCTAATCCTCCAGCAGCTACACTGTACTGGAATTTGCTTAGACTGGAGATTCCTGGGTATAAAGGCATTTAAAAAGCTCTGAGCAACACAAAATATGCTGTCACAAAATCAACTATATGATTCCATGAGATTAATTGGGGACCTACTCCCACTGTGGAGCTGTGGGAACTCTTATATCACTGCCACCAGTAAAACAACTGCCCTAATTTATAGGCAGCTGTTAAAAGGGAAAAAAGCTTGTCAGAGGACTGGAAAAGCAAGTCAGAAGAACTCTTCAAACGCAAATGAAACCAATTAGGATTGTGGGGTTTGAGTTTTCTTTTTTTTACAAAGTCCTTTAAAATGTCCTTTGAAGAGCAGTGATTTATATTAATTATGGTTCCAAGTCAATGCAGGTTTAATCAGCTCCAGCTATAAAGTGTCAGCTACTCAGATGCATCGTGCCTTCTGAAAAGCTGAGTGGTATATTCAATTAACTTGTTTTTTTCTTCAGAGTCCTACGAGCCCTCTTTGCACAATCTGATCATTGTTCATCAGCATTATCCACAGATCCTGGATGAGTGGAAGTGCACACAGCTCAAATCCACTCATGTAGCAAAAGGCAGACACTGAATATCCATCTGCAAATGACTGTTTCTGGGGACTATCCCCGATCAAAGGATGAAATTCCCTGTGGAGTGGCTTTCCAAGTACTGTTAGCTCAAGAACTACTGTAGGACACTGGCTTGAACAACAGTCCTGGCTCTTGTTCCAGCCACCTGCTCCACTGTACTCCATGTGCTAAAACACACTAAAATACACTAAAAACACACTAAAAATCCTCCTTCTCTGTGAGAACTGCTGCAGCTGCTGCAGTGGGGTGAGGTGATTGCTGCCAGGCTGCATCCAGAGGGGATCATCCCAGCAGCCTGACCAGCACACCTTGGAGCATCAACACCATACCATGAAATGTTGAAGTGGAAGGTGTCCTTCTCCATGGCAGGGAGGTTGGAACTAGATGTTCCTTCAGGTTATTCCCAACCCAAACCACTCTGGGGTTCTGTGATTCCATGATAAAGTAAAGTATGTTACACCCACTCCTTGGTGCCAATCCTGCTGACTCTGCATTAATCTACAGATGCCCTGTGCTATTAAATTTCTTAGAGGATTATCAGCCTGGTTTTCAGACTGGATTATAGTGTTATTAATTACTGTTACATTGAATTTTAAAGGTGACAACCCCACAGCAGCAGGAAAATACAAAGAACCAGCCCACATGCTTTGGACAGGCAATATCATTCCAGGCAGGATGACTGAGCTCTTAGTGGCCAATGTCCCCCTTTGCTTTCTGATCTTCAGAAAAATGGCACTTTGCCTAGTTTAGATTTGATTTATTGGATGGCATGAAGTCCACCCATTTTAATTTTATCCTTCCCTATTTATATCTCCCCTCTCCCTTCTTTTTCTCTGAACACTTTCTCCTTCAGGTGCTTGCTTCAGGGAGACAGAGTTAAACATAAGGACAGAATCAAAACTCAAACAGAAAACTGAGTTCTAGATCAGCACCAACTCTTATTTAAGACAGAATATACTTATGTGAGAATCTAATCACTGTTTTTTTGCATGTTCCTCAGTGAGCACATCACTCCAAATGAGTAATGCCCCAACTCCCAGGACGAACAACCCCGCTGATGTCATTTGTACTGGCTGAGCACGAGCCCTGCCCGGCTGACAAACTGCAGACACGACTTGGACAGTGACAGATGAGCTCTGGTGACTGCCCTGGCAGCTCAAGGAATCACACTTTAGCACAGAGTTGATGAACGAAAATAGTCTCTCGTGTTTCAGACGCTCTGGTGCCGTAACTGAGAAAAGCATCTTTAAAGCAAGATGCCAGACACTGCTCTGAGAAGGGGGGATGTAGCTCCAGATTCCCTTCTGCTGACAGATCCCTAACCTCTGCCAGAGGGAAGTGGTAAGTCCTTAAACTACTGCATCAGCCTCACCAAGTGCTCATCCCTCTTGGTGCCTCTCCACCAGCCCTCACATCAGGAACCACCAAAAGATACAAATTTGGCAGGAGGGACAGACAGCTGACTATTCAGGTTGATGTTCCAGTGCTATTTTGCTGTGATACTATTCAAGAGTTCAAAGGATCAAAAGCATAAACTATAAAAATCAATTTTTTTCAGTCTTTAGGGAAGTGAAAAAAACCAGCCTGAGCCTGACTTATGAAAACATAAGCAGTGAGGAAGCAGCAAAGCAGAAGGCCAAAAGGCAGAATTCAAAAATTAAGCACAGACAGCATGCAGATAAAGAGACAAATGAAACTGTCCTAAAGGAAAACAGATCTCAAGGGGAACAGAAGGTCACCCAGAGGCTTTTCCTGCATTCAACAGATGTTCTCACAGCCTTCTGATTTACAACTATAAGACAAAATGCTACCCATAGTAACTAGAAAATATGGTGCTGAGAAATTATGTGTAAGAAAAAGCCTAAGAGGCAAAATGAAACGACTGTATTCAAGCACCTACTTTTCTAGCAAGCATTTTACCAATCTATGAAAAAATATCTAACAAAAAGCCTTGCTAACCTCTAACTTGCACTTGGCTGAAACTGCTCAAGCAACAGACTCAAACCATAAGCAGTCAGGAATGCAAAGTTTATAGTAAGGAAAACAAAAATGCAAATGTTTGAAGTAAGTGTATGACCTAAGATGTTGATGTTGGCGGTGCCACACACCCCAAATGGAAACAGCTCACCCTCACAGACTGTGCCATGTGCAAAGTTTAGGGTCTCGTCAACCCAAGCGCTGCTGACCCACCTATTTTCAATATTCAGGGATTTGGGTAAGTAACAGAACTGGGCAGTGTTACAGAAATGCAATTTATAGAGAAAAAGCACCCTGATGTGCAGCAAGACAAGCATGTCCCTTTCCCAGGGCTGAGCGAGGGGTTTGGGAAGTGAACACAGGGAAGGGCAGTGAGCTGTGGCAGCTCTGTGGCTTCCGTAATAAATCATTCCCAAGTCACTACATTCAAGTCTAAACTATCCCAAAATAACTCCAGGGTTTTAGTAGCAAATGCTACAGCACATCAGTGTCATTCATACATACACACAGGATGAATTATCTGTGAAATGCAACTATGTGGTCGAGATAATTCAGTCAAGTCAGGCCTCACTAATAACTTCTATTTCACCCAAACTCGTAACAGTTAGTTATTAAATTCCCATTGCAATATACTCATACAGGAAGCAATTTTCACATTTCAGTTTCCCAATCCTCTGAACAATATAGAGCTAATGCTCTACACAATACAATCTACAAGACAACCAAAGAAGGAATCAAGAAAACCTTATTTGGGAACTTAATTGGCATAAAATTCCTACAGCTAAAAATAAAAGGGGCACGTTCCCTCTGCAGTTTGTATTTACTTTTCAAGCCTGGGTACCCAGAGTTGCTTCTTACTTTATTGATAATGTATTGATAAAAACAGCCAGGTTTTCAGAACTGTGCAATATATACAAGTATTCAGAGGGCAGCTGAAGCCACAGTTCTGCTCACCTTTGAGAGCAATGCTACTTTTATTTAGAAATCTAATAACCAATTTTTCACTTGCTTAAGCACCTTGTGCATACAACTGTTAAGCCAGAGCTTATGTTTGGACTTAATTTCAAGTATCTAAGAGCTCCAACTAACTTAACTGGACTTGAAGCTTAAAATGAGGCAAATGTTTACTAAATGGAGAATAGCTCAAGAAAATGATGCCAGTTTTCCTTTTCCTCTCTAGATACATCTGTGCATGGGCTTTCTAACCCTGGAAAATGAAACAGGCATCTGACACCCACCCCTGAATCTTGCTGTAAGAGAATGCAAAGACAAATCCCTCTCCAAGTGCAGCCTGAAGCCCTGGCAGATGCCTCGTTCCATAACGGAACCACTACTGGGAACCAGAGCTGTGCTCATTAAACAAATGTGGATGTGGGATATTTTACTGCCTCCACGCAGCCCTTCCCAGCTGCACATTTTAACAGGAGCTTTTTTAAACGGAGCACTGTGCCTGAACTTCTCAGAGGAACAAAACAACCATAATTACCAAATCAGGACGTAATCAACAGAATGACATGAAGCGCTGAGTCACGTCAAGACCTGCTGGTGAATTCTCAGGGCAGAAAGTCATTTTTCAGAAGCTTTTAAAGATTTGGTTTGTGGAGGAGGTAAATCAGAAAGTAACAGCTAGTCTATTAAGATAATTTCAAAGATTAAAGCGTTTGTTCATAAATTAAATGTGCAAATCTGTACCTTCACAGTGCCACGTACGAATCTAAGCACAAAATATGAACACAGACATATACACACATAATTGTGTAGGTTTTTTTTTTTAGTTGGTGAAACAAGGACAAACACTTTGGAACAGGCTTTTCCTAATTAAAACCATACCTTTTCTGCTTGCCCAAATAAAAGCCAAGTATAAGAAACTTCATCGTCCTTGCTGTGCTTCTTTCAAGCTTTCAATGCTAATTGTTTATTTCGTTTAGTCTCCTGAGACAGGAGGACACAGTGCAAATGTTGAAGAATAAATAAAGCCACACTGAAGAACCCCAAAAAGTAATGAAAGAAGTCAGGAACCGTCTGAAGGACAAGTAATATTTGGTGGGGAACAAACCTCAGCATCACAGAGCAGAACAACCTGTGGGCCAAAAGCTACTGTTTATTTGAATCATAAGCCAAGAGTTCTATTTAAAAAAGAAACAGTAAATACAGTAATAAAGGAAATAGGGGTTCTGATCACTTCCAAAGCAATCAAGTACATAATTTAACTCCAGTGTAGGAGGTAGATGTTTGATGAGAAAATGACTGTTATTTCCTCCTTTGAGCAGTAATTTGAAATTGTTCAGCACTAACACACTAATAGGAAAAAAACACATAAAAAAAGAAATAAAGTGAAAGACTGAATGATTGGATTAATGTCCCTCAGAGCTAATTAACCAAGTGGGAAGCAGAATATATTGTTGAGAAAATAAAATGTTTAAATCCTCTAAGATCTTCCATTTTCCAGAAGAATACTTTACATTATTACTTTCTAGTCAAGAATAAAAGAGAATCTGCCAGCCTGGTTATGCAGAGCACACAGGTACAAGGTTGTCTGGTTTGACAGATGGAAATCCAGTTTTAAAAAGCACAGAATTAAAATCTACTTTTCCATTTGGAGAGAAGAACGTGGAGCAATTTGTTCATTAGAAAAGATGTTTAATCTTCAACCCCACCACAGTTCAGCACTAAGCAAAGCTGAACCACTGCCATGGTTAGATGAACATCAGTGTCTTTTTTCTTCCTCCTTTGTGAATTACTGAGCCAGGAACAACATATGTTAAAGATTAGAACAGGAGGTCAAGATAGCTGCAGTGTGTACAGTGCTTTACCCTGTGGGGTATGAATTAGAATTTCATGCTCCTTTTGTTGCTATTGTTGTTTGAAAATAAACCCTGGCACACGGTCTGGAAAAGACAAATACGGACAATGGCACCAATTTATGCATAAAGACTTACAGAAGACCCTGGGATCAAAAGATCACAACACAAATTTGTTTTTTTAGCTTAAATATATTTTTATCAAAATTGATCTATTATTTGCATACAACTAAAACCAGGGAATTTCGTAGAGGGAGAGTAAAAACCTAAAAACCTGGAAAGGCAAAAAAGTAACAATAAATATACCTATCCTGTCACATGAGCAATTAAAAGCCTGTCAGGTAAATTTGTCTTCATTCCATGGACGGGCAACACTGAATAAGAGTTTGAGACATCAAAACTCTTTGAGGAAGTGAGAGATAGATATGGCTTGTTTAGCATTTTGCTTAAAGCTTTTTTAAAAAGAAGACTGATGTGCCTGCATTAAATGAACTGGTCAGAAGCTTTCATCATCATTTATTTCTGATTCAACTCCAGGAGCAACTCACAGCTTTTAAGAGGCAGGGGGAAGTTCAGTGGAAAGAGAATCAAGGCAATTTTAGACCCTAATATTCACTTCTCAGTAGGTTGTCTCCCATCCATCAGCTGCAGTGAATTGACTTGCCTGCATGAAATCTGTGTGTGGATAATCTTCTCCCCACGGACATCAAAGGAAAACAGAGCAGCCTCCCCTGCTCTGCGTTATTTCACACTCACAGAAGACAGAGGGGTTTGTGTGTTCAGTGATTGCTACAATCTCCTTCCCCTGTCCTCACCAAAACCCCAAATGGTTCAAGACAGCAACTGAACAGCAAAATCATTTCCTTGCTGAGGCTCCCAGGCTCTGGATTTCACTTAAATGAACCACTCTGCAGTTTCCCAGCAGTTATTGAGCTCAAAAGAACTTTGATGCACTTTGATGAGAGAGTAAATGTACTGCAATTTCGGGGAGGCTTCATCTAACACAGCGTTAACAACCCAGCCAACTCAGATCACTGTAATGCTGGTTTTGGAGAAACCAGCCCTGGGAATTACAGGGGAATTGCAATGGAACAGGAGTAAGTACATCCCCGACACCTCCATGACAACAGAAATTCAGGCTAATCCCCAAATGTACGAATATCACATTTTTCACAACTGACCACTAGGGACAGGTTCTGGATAAGTAATGAACTGCCACTGGACTCAAATCTCGTGTCTGTGTTTCTGCAAGTTTTAGCAATGAGTTTTATCTAACTTTCACACTACAAACCTTGGAATATCCAAAGTACGACACTCTACAGAAACCTGACTTCTAATAGAAAGGCCCAAATTTCTTATATTTACCTCCTGGACTTCAAACATGACACAGAAGCAAACTATTTTCAATATTTTATGGGTAGGTAAGATAATAAGGAACTAAGGAGGATTAACAAGGAGAGGAGGGAAGACACAAACAAAACCATACAGTCACCTGAAAGCAGCAAAAGATTATTGCATTTAAAGAAGGGAAAAAGAAACTGTCTATGGCAATAAAATAAATCTGTGTCTAAGCACATGAGGCTAACAAAGGCACGAGACAGGCTCCACATCATGGCTTATGACTAAGTGCCTAAGCAGAGCTCATGAAGCCTTAATGCTCTTGGTTGGGTTGATGATTGACACTGATCTCCTCAATCACAAAACACAGCATTAATTCCTCAGCTAGAAACATTCTTCCAAGAGACGCCTTCAGCGTTATAATCCCTATTCTGTGGCTACAGAAGAAAAATAGTCCTACTGGTGCCTCTTTAATCCTTCCCCTCTTTGCAGCAAAATACGATCCTGTTACTCCTCGCTTTGGTTTCAGGTTAAGATGGCAAACAGATGTTCTTAATGCAAGAGATCTTCATTGAAATAATATCCTGATTATAACAAGCTCTTTATTACCACGGGGGTTTGGATTCCTAAGGAGATCCTTCCGGGAATATAATCATCTCTTTCTATTTAGTGACAATCCCTCTTTACACCAAAATTATGCTTAACAGGTTGGCAATGGCTACTTTTACATGAGGAAGCCTGTTTATATCCATATCTCATTCTGCATCACTGCTCACAATTCGCTATCAGTCATTAATTTCTTTTTAGCACATTTGGTTTTAGTGCAACACAGAACTCTGCCACCAAAACAACCATGTCATGGCAGCTGTCAAAAGTACATGACTGCAGAGCTGCAGCAGCAAAAAGACCCAGGTTAAATATAATCTTAGTTGCAATACTCTAGTTACTAACCTTTTAATGACTGCATCAAGCATTTTAAACATGTGACACTGAAGCAAAAAAGAGGTGGAGAATCTGTCTGAGAGAAAGATGGGCAAGTCTCTAAGGAGGTCTCAGACAGGAAGCTGAGTGGATTTGAAACAGTGGATGTAAAGATGTGCATAAAGGGATATATTCAATCACTGGCCATGAGAAAGTAATTATTCAATTGATCTTCAAGGTTAAAGCTGCTTCCATTTAAGCTTTGAACAGTCAGAGGCATTGTTACTCACCAGCTGGATTTCAACTGCCGTCACAGGCCTGTGGTTCAGCAGCTGGAGCTTTTCTGCCCTGGTTAAAAGCAAAGTGTAAGACAATCCACATTACTATGTAATTTGAGGATCCCCTCAACTGACTGGTGTGATGCAAATACATTCCTGATAACTTAGGCATGAAATGCCACTGCCAGGAATAATTCTGACTGGGTTTGCAGTGTGGTTTAATCGACATCATTTGGGTGTTTTAAACACAGTATTTTCTTGTGTGTTTAGACAGGCTGCTGTTGCCACCTCTAGTCCAAGGTGGCAAGCAGAGACATTTAGACCATTACTGTACAAACATTAATTAACACGCACTGTTACTTTGTTAAGGCTGTGCAGAAATGCTAAACAACTCACCAGAAATCAGAGACTCTTCTGTTATGAACACACAACCACAAGAACAATTATCATACCTAAGAAGTTACAATCCATCAGCCAAATGGCAATAACTTGCTTATTCTTTTAGCCCGGCGCAAACACAAAGTAAATACAAACAGATCACTATTAGTAAACTACAGTTGTGAAGAACTAAATCTTGGAATTTATTACTATTTAAAGGGCATCTTTGATGCATGTTGAAACCAATTCTGAAGGGTTTTCCCTCAGTTTACTGCACCTGTGGGTTGCTTAGAAAGGAAACCTCCTGGCTTTCAAGAGAGCGCACAGATCACTCCACGCAGGCGTTTACAACCAACGGGTCGATGTCTGTGTGTCTGGAGACACCTCAGAGACACCATCCCATCTCAAATGGCCTCTGACAGCGTCTGCCCCTGAAATCCAACCCCCTCACCAGGCACTCCAGCCCTCCAGCAGTCAGGGACAGGCACTGCTACACGGCCAAAGCCCGAGGGGCTCAGGAGAAGCCTGTGAGGAGCAATGCCTTGCTCTGGTCGTACATTCACACACGTGGACGTGTCCAGAGACTGAATTCAGCACTTCAGCAGCACACAGCTGACCCCCAGAGAATAAGGCCCTGCATTTACCCACTGAACACACAGAATGAGCAGCACTGGCATCACATTTTCCTGGCTGATGTGTCCTGAAGGAGAAATCCTGTATTGCCACAGACTGGATGATCCAACAGACCCTCTTCAGCTAAAATGCCCATAACTCCAAGTGACTCAGTGATGGGAACAGGAGAAGAGAGGGGACTATGGCTCAGCAAAGACAACTGCTCTGCTGATACCAAACTTTGTTACACCAGAGGGTTTTGTGATGTGTAATCACAGCCCTTAAGAACAGAAAACAGCTCCAAAGAGATGACACGCTGACTGTCGGTTTTAGATCCAACCTGCTGGCAATAAAACCAAAATCCTAAAAAATCCCTGAGTTATTCTGCCATCATTTTTATAAATGCTGGAAAATCGTTTTAATTATGACTTTCAGCTTCAGAAGAAAAGCTTGCGATTTTTAAATGAACAATTCACAACAGAAAGCTCAAAGAAACCCTCCTATTTACTTATTATTGGATTGCTTTGCTTTTGGATAATCGAGGGTGAAAACCAAATATGTTTCCACTGGTGGGAAGCAGTGAATACACCTCCTTTTTTTTTCCCATGCTAATCACTTAGATCTATTTGGCAGCTTGATGTTTACAGCATGAGACTGTGGAGAGCATGGCACGATTTAACTCTGAGCTGAGAGCACCACTCGTGGCTGCTCTACTGTCAAAGAGATGAGGTATTTATAACTGCTGCCATCTACTACTGTCATAACTAATGAAAGGACAGATATAAAACCTCAGTAATGACAGAAGACGAGCACTGAAATCCTTTAAAATTGAAAGCAGGTCATTTAGGGAGTCAATGAGAAAAAACCCACCCACGTAGAAGTGAACAGAGCTGGGTAAAGATATTAAATACCATCTTCACTGTACAAAAGTCTGGCCAATTCAGCTGAATGCATGAAAGATTTAGTGCTTTTTCCTCAAGAGCTGAGAACTGCCTGGTTCAGTGCCTGGAGCACTCGATGGAGGTGCAGAAGCTGGTGCTCCAGTCCTGGCTTTCAGTGTTATTTGCTTTTTAGTCCCTGGCCAGGCCTGTGTTTGTGCCTCAGTTTCCAGACCTCTGAAACAGAGACAAGTTTCTCTGAGGACACCTATTTGTAAAAGACTTCCTCCTCCTCCCAGAGCCCTACTTACAAAGACAGGCTGTGTAATGAATTCATACTTTATACAAGTTTCTCACTGCACTGCACTCACATGCCACTTCTGAGATCAGAGCCTTTTCCCAGTTCAATCCTACAGCTCCACCACAGCTGCAGACAAAGCATATTATTTGAATCTTACAAAAGAACACATAAATTTTCTCATCTTCTTGTTTTCCAAAGCAGCACCTCTGAAATTTCTCGCCAACAAAACTTCAAAGCCAAATAAACTGAATCAAATAGCCAAAGCCTGAGCTAAAGAATGCAAACTTGACTTATCCAGAGGTATTTTAAAGCAGGTAGAGCTCCATCATGTTTATCACAGGAAGATCACTGGCAGAGCAGGAAACAGAAATAAATTAAAACCAATTACACACCGTGACTAAAACAATCAATTAGTGAAATTGTTCATGTTTCCTGAAGACAAGAAATACAGAACACAATAAAAAAGGTCACTTCTCAAAGACCTTTTGCTTATAAGCATTAACATCACTCTAACTCAGTGAATTGATGTAAGTTTTACAGTAGGGCCAAAGGGATCTCAAACACATCATTTCAGCAAAGGTGGCACCATTCAGGGGATTTGCAGTTTTAAAAATATGTACAGAAGAATGAGAGAGAACCTGCAAGCCATTAAAATATGTTATCTGAAGAATTGCATGCCTGTTTTTCATCAGCAAAGCTCCCTACTGGAAAAAACTGACGCAGAACATCACACAAAGGAATTCACAGCAGGCTGCAAAAACCCCAAAAGCTACATAAATGAAGGTGCTCGTGTAGCATGAACACTAATTAACACTAAAACATAACAACCTTTAGCCATGTTCACACATAATTACGATGTAAGCAATGTATTTGTTTCATTTCCATCGAGATTGAATCCAAAGGCACAGAGAAATAACCAACTATTCAGTAACTGCCATCTGAAAGTTGGTACCAGGCCAGTTACTTGCTGCTCTACCTAAACACTGTTCTGATAATGAAGATATAAAGTTGTTTTATTTTGGAAAAATACTGCAAGATTGCAAAGGGAGAACTGATTGTAGTTGAAGATGTGGACAAACATGTTGACACACACGTGGGTACAGCACATGTTTGGGGAGATCTGCTCCTCCTGCAACAGAGAACTGTAGCATTTCTCTCTCCTCCTCTACTCAGTAAATATCCAGCTCCCAGGATTATTTAAGAAACATCAAGCCTGTGTGTGCAGTACACGAAGGGTTCTCTCTGCTTATTCAGGAGTTCCATGTGAGCAGCAATTCCTGCTGTTTGCCCAGAACACAGACATGGACTCCAAGTGTGAGATCCAAGACCAGCCCAGGGGACCCTCTGGATGGTTTGGTCCCAGCTCTTCTCCCCCTGTGCAATTTCTGACCTTTTCCAGCTCATCACAAATGGAGTGACCAGGAGACCACGAATCTTGGTATCCCCTGGAAACAAACACTCAAAAAATGTCTCTAAATTTCATTGGTGTGATAGAAAACTGGGTTACTGAGCCCTCGACACCTCAAAGCACCATATGTGGTATGAGCTGGAGCTCAGAACCCACCACACTGATCTTTTTAACACTGACACCAAAAACTGACTGCCAGGATCAGGGTCTCTGTGTACCTGGAATTTCTTGACAGCCCAGGTACAAATTTGAACCTGAATAACCCCAATTCCATCAAAAATAAGCTTTAAGGAAGGCAAACTGCAAGCCTGAACATGCATCAGGATCAGTCCTGACTGCAGTATTTGCCATGGGCACAGACATAAGCCTGAATTTAGTTCGTGCTCCCTTAAATCTAAAAAATAAAATTAACTTTTTTCAACTCCTATGAATTCATCTTCACACTTTCTATGGAATGCCTGTTACACTGACACTCATTAAATAAAAAGGGTAACTGTTCCCATTCATCTAAACAGAAGGTGAAGGATATTTTCAGCTTAATTGCCCCCAAACATACATAGTTGTATTTTCTCTGGACTGCCTGGATTTTAGTAACAGTTTGGAACATGAAAGCTGCTCTTTCAAGAGAAGAATACATACAAAAGATGAGTGACAGCTGAAAGTAATTTTCTCACATAAAAGCAAGATTCCACTAATCAGAGTTAATGGGCCGTGTTACAGACTTGCACAGGACCTGCCTGGTGAGAAATCTCAAAATGGCAATTACTGCTGTGGGGCTGAGCAGAGCCTCCTGCTTCCAGCCCACATCCAGCAGCTCTGGGACTCAGCTGGAGCCAAGATCAGCATTTCCAGCTGAGGGCAAAATGCTGTGGAGTGGGCTTGGGGGACACACAAAGCTCAGGCTGCAGGAGACAAAAATGTGTGCAGTTATGGGCAAGAAAATGGGTCTGAGGTCTGTGTTTGAGGGGAGAGTGTCTGCTGTAGGAGGTGAGGATGGAGGGTTACAGGAGTATAATCCTAAAAAACAGTTCTCCTAAAAGACAAAATAACAACCCCATTGTCACGTGTCTAACATCCCTCACAGCACAGACAGCACGTTGTTACAGTACATCAATTCTAAAAAAATAATAAAAATAGTTACATTCTGTTGTGGAAATTAAAGGCAAAATGTATCCCATGGCATCAGCAGTGAGCAAACTCTTGCAGCATTTATATTTTAACCAAAATCTCCTATTAGGTATCTTGGTATTGCTCATCTTTTATCTACTGAGCTCCTAGACAGTACATAAATATATAAGCAAGCATGTGCTGCTTTTCTAGTAAGAGATCTATAGTATCAGTGCCAAGACACAGCACACAGAGCTACAAAAAAACCCCCTTAAAACATCTGTAACTGTGCAGAGGCAAATTTATCCCCAGGACTGTATGTTTTATAGTTGCTAAGAAAACCATAAAGTAACAGCTGTATACATAACCACGGATTTTATTACTGCTGAAAATACTTCAGAGTCAAATCCCGTGGCCTTGAGCCGACCACGGCAACTCGTGTGTAACATCTGAACCCAGATCACAGGAGCCCCAAAATGTGAAATCACAGCATTCTCTGCAATTCCAAGCCAGGACATTTCTCCAGGACAAAATCTGAGGGCTGACAGTGGTTATCTGAATGTAAAAAAAAACCCAAAACGGAGCCACGCTGCTCCAGATCAGAGGGTTAATTTCCAATCAATCCAGAGGGAAACACAACAGTCTTTGTAAAGTCTATTAAATGATGCCATTGTTAACCAAGCATCATCCTGACTTGCTGTTGAATATTCATTTGGAAAGCTTTGGAGGAGACAAAAATTACAAAGTAAATCGTTCAGCCTTTAATATTGTAGAGGTTGTAGTTTTTGGCAGGAATGAGGGAAAATACTTTCTAAAAGTATCACCGATTTTCAGCTCAACACTTCCCTGGCTGTGTTGATTTAAAGACAAAAAGGGCAATGTTTCTGTCCAGTTTTTTTTAAATTATAGTAATATGCAGTGCTTGGAAATTTGGTTATTACCAAAATTAGATCCAAGATAGGCTATCAGTAACAGGAAGAAGCACAAGTAGAGCCAGATTTCATTTAACCATAATTACAGAGCTCAAGCTTAATAAATGTTCTTTTCATGCAACTCCACTCCCCCTACCTTACAAAATATGAAGCCATTCCAGGGAGAAAAACTGGAAAATTAGCTGCTAGTGGCATACTGTATTTCCAAGTACAACATGGCTTACTGTACTGCAGTGTTAGCCAAAGCTTGAGGCCTCAACAAGGTAATAATAAAATTCACTGTCAGTTCAGAGGTTTTTCATTAAAAAAAAAAAATCTCAGTTCTACAGTTTCAATTTTACCAAAATAACTGATGAAACGGATAAAAAACCGTGGAGAAAACTGTGCTTTACCAAACCTTACTATATGAGTGAAATATATGTTTAGATGTCTTTGAATTTGCTCCATGTAGCAAGGCAGCTCTCTGAAATGACTCTGAAAGGTTTGTTTGCACACGTTAGTATTTACATTTAAAATTCGCCTTTTAGGTGTTGTGTTTTTTTTTTCCCTGCCTGTAACATCAGAAAACGGATGCTGGTCTGTTAACCTGGTATTTTGAGTAGCAAATATCAGCAATAACTGATGACTGGAGGTGATTTTAGAGGAGCTGCACATTAGCCAGCACGGTGCTATCAGCCCTCTCCTGTGCAGCCTGGCACGCATCCTGCATGGTCAGTCCTGCAGGCCTGGGGAAGGAGGGCAGGAAAAATAAGAATTCCCTTGATTAAAAGCTCCGTTGTGCCTCAATCGCTGCTGTTTCTCCGGATGGTGTCTGGCGTCCCTTCCCTCGCTGGGAATTCTCCCATGCACGAGCACAGCCTAGTGCCGAGGGCTGTCATCACACGCCGAGCAGGGGGAGCAGCTCGTCCCACCGCCTGCCTCCAGCGGGCTTTTAGGTAGGGCTGCAAATCCCTCTCTTACCTTCAAAGTCCTTGTATTGGAAAAGAAGTTTCTGAGCCTAATTATGAGCTCGAAGACACCGTTTAATTGTTTCCTCCTTGATTAGAGGCAGAGGAATTTAAAGCAGAGGAAGCAGCCTGAGAGGATGGGGTGTTTCTAGCCAGTCATGCCCTTTAACCAGATTGATTTGTCTGAGGACAGACACCAACTAACACCTTTATCTATATCTTAAATCAAATCAGGTACCTTCAGAGAGCTGTTACCAGCACAGACAGTGTTTGACCAGCTAAGAGATTAAGGGAGAGAGCCCATCTTGGAGTGCCTTACCCAGAAAGGAAGCAGCAAAGGCAGACTCTGGAATTCATTACTCTTCGTGGGAGGAAAGGTCATCACAGAGATCATGCAAGGAAGGTCCTGGAGAGCAAACACTGCAGGTTCTTTCCTCTCAGAGGGAAGAAAGCTCTCCACCAGATAGCTGGAATGAAATCTCTAGTGAAGTCTTTTATACAAACACCACCTCCATCCCACGGAATGGAAATGATCAAAGCCTTTAGTTTTTCATCTATTCAACAAGAGAGCAGTGTTGAAATGACCTTGGTTATGAACCAAAGGGTAGTTCAAAATTTCCTTGGAGGCATTACTATTTTAAGTGGTTTGAACACAAAGTGCATTATATAGTAATTGCACACCATATGCTTTCTGTGTTTTGGTGTGAAGAGGCTGCCAGATGGGCTCTGACACTTCTAAACTGAAGTGTCTCAATGGAAAAGATTAGAAGATGGAAAAAAGTGTCAGGATCACACTAAACAATTCTGTTCCTTATTTTGTAAAGTGTATGGCAAATGCAGAGTTGGCAAGTTCTTGACCAGATGACAAAGATATTAACAAAGCAGAAGTTGTACAGGATGCTCACAAAACTAAGGTATCACCACCCAATGTGAGTTCTGATAAGCCATAAACAGAATAAATTTGCCACATAAAATAGTGGTTGGCTCTTCACTCTCATCCTTCTGCCATTATGCACAAGGAAATGACTTGGGAATAATCCTCTTGCTTAGCTTACAGACTGATTCAGACAAAAAGGACAGAGAGGATGATACCTAAACCCAAAGGCACCTCCTAGCAGCCATAACAAAATTAAATAGTCAAAAAGCTCATTTAAAGCTTGTAACTATTTCAACCTTTGCAGCAGCGCTGTATTCCAGCTCACTGAATGAGCAGGAGTGGGAAGGTGAAAATTTGGGTAGATCTTCTACAAAATATCTCAGCACCATAGGACACAGATTTTGTAGTTAGAAGTTTCTGTGTTATGACTCAAATAATTTAGTACTCTGGTCTTGCAGATCCCATGCAGGGGAGCAGCTGCAGTCAAGGTATCTAATGTGGTAACAGAGCTCTCCTGACTTTTTGTAAGAGTTAACCCCAAGGTTCTGGTCAAATTCTACCTGAAAGAAGTTTAAAAATGAGCTTTAAATAAAAATAAACCCTTTGACTTCTACTGGGACGTTTATACCTACATCATTCATATACCTACATTTTTTGCTGAAAAATCCTACTCTGCCTTTCTGACTCCTGTTGCCTTTTTGCTGTGATAGATTGTTCTGCTGGTGCCTTCCTGAACTGCTGCCCTGTACAGACAGAACCAGCCTATTTCACTTCAAACAGGACTGTTTCACATTACCAGAAATGAAGGATGCTCACTATTTACTCAAGAAATAGTTTGTTCCCAGTTTTAAGACACTTTCACTGCCATACCACCAGGTCTTTACAATAAGCAGTATTTTTATAATAGAGTATTTTCTCCATGCTTCAATACCTCTGTGTCGGAAAACAATTAGGACACCTTCCCCACTACATAAATTAGTATCCTGCTATATAAAAGGAGGACTAAACACTGACATACTGACCTGGCAACTTTAGTTCTACCAAAGCAAGCACTACAAGCCCAGTTCCAATATCCATGACAAAGCTTCCAAGTACCAGCACTCCTATGTCTGCAACTCCAGCAGCCCCAGAGCTGCTGATATCCTGGATGTGAGTGATTGTTTGTAGAGAGGGGGCACTGAAAGTCAACAAAATAGCTGACAATCTGCTTTCTACTCAACTTCCTCTGCTTTGGACAGGGTAAAGAACTTGCCCTGTAGCACTGCACCCTCCAGATGCTCTCACTGTATCACTGTTTTTGTGACACAACCAAATTAATAAAAGCCTCTTTCCCAGGGGATAAACTCCTCGGGAGTCCTTCCAGCAGGGAAGAAAACCAGTCAGTGTCTACACAGAATAAACCACAAACCACCCCTTTTAAGTGAAGGAGGAGTCATTTAGAAGCAGCTCAATATGAGTTCTTCCTGCTTTAAAAATCAGATGAGCGACTGGAGCTCCCCGAGCAAGTGGCCAAGTGGTTCCATTCCTTTGGGTCTGACTGTTTACAACAGGCTTCACTCCCACTCTGCAGAGGTTCAAGAGGATTATGTGTTTCAAGCACTGTGAACAGCCACTCACACCACTGCCAAAGAGGGAAAATGCCCTTTGAGTCTCCTTGTAACAGGGAAGGAAATCTTTTATTTTCTATGCAGAAATTCCCCAAATAAGAACAAACTGCATATTCAGCCTCATTAGAAACTGCAGAGGGAGGGTGGAAGGTTGATTGACATAATATTTTGGTAACTGAAATGTACGTAAATATAAATGTTATATAAATATGAGTGGACCAACAGCACACAAAGAAAAGAAAAACATCTTACTTTCCTAAACTCAAGAAGAGAGCCCAACCCTGAGAGATGATCTGCAGCAGTTGGGGTTCACAGATTCATATAAAAATTAAGAGTAATGTTCTTTCCCATACTTCTATACTTTTGTTTACTTATTTCTTCCCAAGAATTTATTTGCTTATTGCTCTTTTTTTGCCTTTTAGAAATGAATACAGTTTTGCCTAAGGACATTCATAAAACTAAGATAATAACAAACCAAGGATGAGTTGGGGGGGATTTTTTTTGCAGTTCTCTTACAGCGTTCAAAACCCTTTTACAACTTCCAACTTCTTCCACAGAAAACACTCTATGAGCTCTTTGTGCTTGGACCATGTGAAACCATTCTGAAATCAATATACTGACAAGAATCTGTTTGAGAAATACATTAATAAACACAAGCCCACTGAAGGAAATCCTCATTCATGTAGGCATTAATGACTGAAGGAAAAGATGTCTGGCTGAGTATTTAAACAATGGCAGAAAACACATGCATTAAAACCAGACAGATTATCACACACTGCACATGGGGATCAGTTTTTCTACACTGCCATGAGTTTATACTTCTGTTCAAAGGCACATCTGTACTTACTTGGTCAGCTTATGGCCTTTCATTGCAATGAGGAATTCTCTCACAGTCTCGGGGCTCTGGTACCTACAGGGTGTTTTTGAAATGTACTTCAGTGTCTGCAAAGGACAGAAAGAAAGAACATTTCACTGCACAGTTACTATTTGCTTTACCAGTTGTGTATGAAACAAGCAGATCTCGAAGAGCCTCCTCAGTACTACTCAGAAAAACTGGGAAAGTCAACTCAGGTTTTGGGGTTTGGCTTTCTAATTTTTTTTAACATATGGAAGTGCTGTCATAGATGAGACAGGTCACTCATACTGTTGTGTCTCCAATAAGAATATACTGAAATTTTCTGAGGGAGTAAGAAATCTTATCTAACTACAACTCCATGTACTTGAAAACTACATTAATACTTATCCACAAAGCCCCAGTGAATTCCTTCCACAAAGCCCCAACCCAGCCAGCTCCCCACACACCCAGGTGAGAAATACAGCCATGAATATTCCCTCTGTGGCTCTGGACCAACATTATCTGACCAGCCCAGAGCCCAAAGTTGCACACTGAAGGGCACAGCAAAGGAAGGAGTTTTAGCTCTGTCTACTAAAAACCCACCTGCTGTTTTGTGAGGAGACATTTGCTCCCTTGGTCTGAAATAATCTCAGGTGATGGTAACACTGTGATCAAGACACACAGCTGTGCTGGATAATATCACTCATTTACTCTTCCTTTTCAAACCAATAAATATTTACAGATCCACAGCTATTTTAAAAAGAACCAAGATAGGAGGCTTTGGGGTTTACTGTGGTGTTTTTTTTTTTTAATTGTTTTGTTTTTGTTTTTTAAAAGCACTTAGGAAAGTTGAATTCCTATTCATCCTTAAACCCACATTACCTTCTGCCAAGTTTTCCTGTGCTCAGTGCCAGGGATACTCTCACTGCCAACCCATAAATCACTCTTTAAACCCTCTAATCTATGGCTGTTTTCATCCTTTATCTGCACATTTGGCAATGTTTTCTTGAAGTTCACAGAAGCAGATTAGGTGGGTTGCCACGAAATCTGAAAGGACACTGTACTATTAGAAATGTTTATCTGACTTGAAACAGTTTATCTTTGCTCCATTTTTTTGCATGTAACACCCACTAACCTCAGCTAACTTTTGCAGATGTTACATTAGTTTGCTTTATTTAAAACAACACAATTTCTAACAGATGGACAAGACACAAGTAATTTGACCTGAGTAAAAAAAACAAACAATTTGTTGATAAAAAACCCCACACAAATTCCAGTTCACAGTTGACTTTTCACTGGAAGTAGCTTAGTCTTCTTGAGTATTTATTGTTGCTTGAATTAGACCCCAAAATGAAGAGTTGGAAATAATAAGCATCAACAGAAAAGTCAAGGAGATCCTTCCTGCACTGTGTGAATCAGCAGCTGAAGGGTTTCAAAGAGCACTGTCAATGCTTGTTTGGAATTTAGGAAGAAAATCTTCACCTGCTGATACTGCACAGCACTTAAAGCTTAAAATATCAACACAACTGACTCATGATGCATTTAATGCACTGCAAATGCAGACATATGTGTGGTAGGATATCCCATGCACAGATTATCAGTAATAATAATAATACTCCCATAATACTCTGAGTTTCTTTGTCAGAAAATCTTTAAGCTGAATATTTATACTTGAAATGTCAGAAGCCAAAAAAGCTGAATTGTGTTCACAGAGCAGAAAACAACAGATACTGGAGAAAATGAGCTACAAGAAAATATGTAAATGTATGTTCACTGTATTTCCATTAAAATCTGCTCTCCTTTAAAAATGCTTGGTAAGGAAAACAGGCTTCAACAGCACATGATAACTCACCCTGTTTAACAGAGAGAGAGTTGATGAAACATAAATTTCAGGACCAGTTTCCCTGGACTGCTGAGAAATACATTTAAAAGCATAATAAGGTGCTGGATAAACCTCCTTTATGTAAGCCCAGTCTGACCTTTTCAGATGAAATGAAGTTGTTATTCACCAGTGACGACTGGAATGAAATCATCACATTGTCATGGAACAGAATTATTTAATAGGAGTAATTTCTTTCCCAGTTTAGTTGTTTCTTGGTAATTTCAAATCATGAAAATGACAAATATACAGCAAAACAAAGTTCCCTTCATCTGGTTATTTCAGTACCAATGGACACAAGTCTGCACAGAGCTTGTGAAGACACACTCAGCAAGAATAAAGACAATCCTGTAAGATCAAATTCTGGTTTCCTTTCAGGCAAATATAAAGAAAATAGACATAGAATTTACACCATGCACAAAACCAAGCATCCTATGGGTATTTAACATACAGAAATATAACAAGGCAATTAAAGCTTTAAGGTGCATCCTGATAAAATTTACTTACAGGATCTTTCTCAGCTGTTTCAGAGAGGTACAGGGAGAGACTGTCAGTCTCCATGAAGGTTTAATTTAGATTTTTTTCTAAGCCACTATTTTGTTGAACACGAGGCTTGGGAATTACAAACTCTATACCTTTCCAAACAAAGCCAGAACTAAAACAAAACCAGAGCCTAGGCCAAATCTTATTCACATGAGCAGTTTCAGTGCTCAACGGAATCACTCATGCAAGCAGGGCAAAGTGCTTTCAGCTCACTGTCCATCAGGGTGCTGCTCATGCAATTCTCCAGCACAGACACAAAGGGTCACACTGCAAGTCTGGACCAAGTTGCTAATTTGAGATATTTAAAATGTTAATATTTGCATTATATGATTTGAGGAGCTCTTCCTGGCAGGAGATGAAATGTTTATGACCAACCTGGCGTCCGGCTGATGTTATCTGTACACGTGATTTTGCTTTTCTTTTGACCAAAAAAATAGAATTTAAAATAATCTATTTTAGTAGGAAATCATTAGTTTCATTCTGTTAATAAAAAAATGCCATATGTGATCTGTCTGATCAGTTTTGAAATCATTGATCATATGATATCAATTCCCTAGACGACTGCAAGTTCTGCCCCGTGTATTAAAAAGAGAGAATATTTGGAATTAAAAAAAAAAACAAACATAAAACTAAAGAGTTCAAAACCAGGGGGGTTTAAAATTCTTTTTGTGATAGATTTTAATAACAAGAGCTGCATGCCTCTGCCCTGAGAGCACAGTTACCCTGCAATCTGAATAAACTGACCACAGACCAGTGGCAAATCAAATATTCTACTGTGCTTCTTAATAGGGGAGATTTGATACTGAATTATTAATATGCAGACCTAAGGATGCGAATTTCTCCAGCTTGGGCTAATTTTCAAAGGACTTTGACAGTGCTACTCACCTCATACATGATTGTGTTCAGGTTCTGCTGGCCAGAGCTCTGCTTGTTTTTCCCACTCTCTTTGCGCTGCTGCTTAAGGTCAGTGAGTAACTGGAACACCTGAGGGGAAAAAATAAAGTGGTTTAGACCACTTGAGAGTTAAAAATATTATAACAGGAAAACATAAGTGATCAACAAAAAGTCCTGTCAACCAAACAGCAAAAAAACCTGTGGCTGTTTTGGTGGGTGCACCAGTGATTGAAATGGCAAATGTTTTGGCCCCAGAGCGATGAATAGGTATGTAAATTGTTTTTTAATAACTGTGACTATTTTAAACAGACTTTCAACACTTGTTCAATGTCACCCAAGAGCCCCAAAGGAGAAGTTGCCAGGAGGAATGTGACTTGTTTATCTCCTGTCCTGAACAGAGCTGGGCCATGCCCTGCTGTGCTGGCACCGAGCTCCCATTTACACGAGTGATGCTTGAAGCAACATCTCGCAGCAGTTTATGGCTCTACTGGATTTGTTATGACAGAGGTACCTACAGCATTAAACTGGATACATATCCTGCCTCCCAGAGAGGCATTTTTCCATTGTCTGCAAAATAAAAGTAAACTCTACACCTGTCACACTGCCAGGAACCCACTAACTCAAGGCTTGACCTACAGATGCTCCTGAGATTAACGATCCCATCATAAATTCCAGCAGAGTTATTCATAAATGTTACAGTGACCAGCATGGTGGTGTGGTATGTTAAACCACAAGGATTAAATTAGCTTTCATCACGAGGTAATACAAGCAGACATTCTTGAAAAGCATGTAATGAAGTTGTCTTCACATTTATGATGCCATGAATATCAGTGTAGGAGTGAGATTCATCATTCCTAGACATGCAGCAAAACATGCAGACAGCATCACCATTACTGTTTTATTCCTGTATTAAACCACACTAGAATGATATTTCTTCAGATGTTTTGCTTCTGGTTTTACAGTATATCCAAAGTCAACACCCACAGCAAAGTACCACAGCTTACTGTTTATCCCCTCATTTTTAACCAGCTTAATTCAAGATCCAGATCCAATGGCATTCCAAACTGACAGGGCCACAGAAATAAGAAAAAAGCATTTCTAGACAGTGAGAAATATGAACATGATCAGCTATAAATCTAGCAATTACTTTACACTGCATCTTCTATGAAAAAGGAACCCCTGTCAATCCTGACCTGAAATCCAAAACTCGAGCTGTGAACTTTTACCCAATAAGTATCTGAAGAAAATGCAGCCAAGTGGCAACAAAACACAAAATGACAACTCCAAACTCGCAGAAGAACTGTAGGCATGGAAAATACCTGTCAGTCCTGAATGCTCCTGTCAAACACCACTTTCTGTGAAAAGTATCACCTCAATTTGGAGAATGTTGGCTGTGCCAGTCAAATTGCAACTGGAAGGAGGAGCCAATGGAAAGGTGTTGGTAGTTTTAAGGGAATCAGTACTTTGAAGAGCACTGAAAAGCCATACTTGCTATTTTCTTTACTGCAACAGTATGTTTTTAACAGACAGACACTTAATATTAGTTTGGCTGACATAGTATCATCTATTTCTTAGGCAAGAGAGTTCTTTCCAAGTACCTCATTAAAGCCCTTCTAAGTCACCAGATGGTTGCTCTGCTGTTCACAGGCAGATGCAGCTCAGGATAAAACACTTCAAGATTTATTTCAGAACAGAATGAAACAGCTGTGCAATAAAAAACAGCTTCAGCAATAAAATAATATAAACAAAGCACTTGGGTTATTAAAACTGTTCCAAAAATTACTTTAATAAACAAGCACTGAAATCTTTGCATTACCTGGCTGAAGTTAAACCAACAAGGCCACGACATTTCTTTCCACCTCACTAAAAAAAAACCTTTACTGAGGAGAGAGGAGAATTATTTTCTACTGTAGATAAGTTCTGAGTAAGATTATTTTTTGTTATATGAATGCCAATATTCACTGTTTGCTGTGACAGGGCACTGCAGCCTCCTTGTGACTCCAGGCTAAGGTACATCACTGGCTTCTAGGAGTGTTTATCCTGAGTAACAGATCTCAGACCAGCTTTAAAAAAAATTTCTGTCAATCATTCAAGGGTGTAAAACCACATTTCCAGTAGCTCTGGTTTTAATACAACTCTGCATTGATAAGTCACAGGTTCTTAGATGAGACTGCACATCACAACAATTAAGTTAAATAGGAAACACTGACTCCAGCAGCTGAAAAATGTTTAAACTTTCTGGAAGAATTCCGGGACCAAACAGACAATAATGCAGTATCCATTACTGGCAGAACCACCTCCAAATCTTCTTTAAAAAGCTTGTCTTCTTAAAAACAAACCAAATGCAGGGGGGTGTAAATCACCTACAGGTCCTGCTGATTGCCACTGCCAATTCTCAGCTTCCAAAGGTTACACAAGGGACTGATGACAGCTTTAAACTGCTGGTTTAAAACCAGGATGCAGATAAACTTACCTCAAAGTTACTCAGCAAGGCAGCATTTGCATCTTTTCTAAAAGGAAAGATGAAAACCAATTAATTAGGTTGCAAATTAAACTGTTTAAAGTTTTTCTTTGCTGAGTCCTGCAGACTCTTTAAGAACAGACACTATTTTGATTAAGTTTTTTTAAGAAAAGAAAACCCCAAGAAATCTGTTTTTGGTGATTCTACATTACCAAGTTGTTGCCACCTTATTTTTCCACATTGTTACTAGAATTATGACATAAATATAGAATATATCTTGCACAATTTGCCCCAAAAATCACAATACACTTGTACAACACACTCCTTCTACTCAGCCACCCCATTTTATTCAGTCACCCGATTTCATACACTAAAATCAAATTGCTTTGCCTCTTCCTTATAAAACAGGCCTCTAGTTTTATTTCAATAAAGACTGATGGGAAAAATAATTCAGATTACACACACTATTTCTTTATAAGTCAAGAGCACAGAGAATGAAAATACAATGAGTATTTTAGTACACTGTACATATGTGTGTGTATAGACATAGATAGGGCACTAATTTACATGGGTAAATTAATTTATCAGTCAATTTTTTTACTGAGTAAAAAAACTTACTGCATTTCCTCTTTATTTTTTGCATTTTTATGGGCCTAATTCTTTAACAGGAGGGCAAGTTTCCCATTTTCCAGCAACCAAACACCTCCCCACTAATTCAGTCCCAATTAAGCAAGAATCCTTATCCACCACTGGCAGGGTGACATATTTAGACTAATCAGGCCTCTATTACTACTGGATATTGTAATTTTATATTTTTAAACTGAAAAAGGGAGGAAAAACTGACAGGGGGACATCCTATATTCCCTGAACAACACGTTCTGCTGAGCAGTCAGCAGCCACAACAACAGAAGGTTTCCATACAAAAGGAAAAAAAGGCCTTTCTCAGGTCTGTGCAGCAGCTTATGGAAAAAAAAAAAAAAAAAAAAGAACAAAAAAGGTACAATGTGTTGTTAAGCACCGTCGACTGCCTGAATAGAACTGTCACGTTCATCACTTTCAAACGAGTTAAATGAGTCCACAAACTTCCACAGGTTCTATCATTGTTTTTAAATGAAAAGGACCTCCTAAAATACGCTGAGATGAACTCCAACTTCCATTTGCTGACTGGAGTGAAACTTCAGCGAGTGAGCTCAGGCACGCATTAGTTTTCATTCATGTTTTACAAACCATATAGCTTCGGTTGTTAGGTAAATGCAATTCTTCAGAATGTTTGCATTCAGGCCATGGCTGCAGAAATCCCCACGGATCAAAGACATTCTTTGTCAGAGATAATAATGCTATAGGAGAATTACATATGGAATTGTTCAGTTGAGTAAGTGAAAGGGTCATATAGAGTCGATGAGCTGCTATGCAAATGAGCCCGTGGAATCAATCTGAGGCTAAATTATTTAAGACAACTGCTTCCTTTTTTCATTCAAACCCACTCTGTCATTCAGAAAAACACTTATTTTTTTTTCCTTCGAACAACAGACAGCCAACGAGTCAGTCTCAAACCCTCAACAAAAAAGGCCTCCAGTTTTATTTGGATAAAGACCGACAGGAAAAAATAATTCACATTACACACCTTTTTATAAGTCAAGAGCATGGAGAAGGAAAATACAATGAATATTTTCATAGCGTTTCAGCACAATTTCTGTCGTGCTGAAATACCAAAATTATGAACTGATGAACTTTTGCAGAACTTATAAAGTAGAAACAAAATTTTCTTCAGCCCTCGCTCTCACGAAGCAACTATCAATTTTACAGTCAGGAAACAAGAAATTCTACATAATGAACTCTAAATAATGAATTCTAACATATATTTTAAGCAGTCGACTGAACAGTGTGCTTAATTTTTATGAGATTAAGACTTAAGCAGAAAGGAAAAGAATTTTCATAGAAGCATAAACACTTTACAGAATCTTTAAATAGGTAATATTTGCCCAAATTTTAGTCCAAACCAAGATATTCTTGTGGCCTGCTGCATATATCAAAAAATACCTTAGTATATGGCATCACAACTCTACAAATATCACTGACACTTCACCTTTTTAAGTCTACTGCTTCAAATATGGTGCATATTTAAAAAGCAATATTTTCTGGAGGGTTCTTTTCTCTAATAACAGATAGTTCTGGCAGGGTAAATCCTGGAGCAGTTTTCCTAGTTGCAAAACTTCCCTCTGTGAATGCCATCAAGCAGGAGGTAAAAGATGAGGAAGATTAAATTCCTACAGTAATTTAAGTGCAAAATGGACTAAATTGTTCCACTCCAATTAAAGGAACGATCACCAACAGCTCCGGATTTCAGCCCCCACATCTTCTACCTCTGAGGCACCTCTTTAGTACTAAAGAGGCAGCATCACTAAAATATACTGGGCTACTCAAAGTAATAAAACCAAGTGGATGTATAAGAAGTATCACAGATTTTCTATTACTGGTATCAAAAGCACCTTTCTCAGCGTACAACAGCAGGATCAGCTCCTTTCCCTGCAGGCTGCCACTCGTGTTGAGACCTGTGTCATGCAAACCCCTCTTTCAAGAGATGTTTCTTATCTGCTTTTGAATTTTATGTCTAGAAGATCTAATAATTATAATATAGAAGATTTAATAATAATAAAGCATCCATGGATTACATGACCAGAGTAGTTCAGCTGATTTTGGGGGATGCCGATACATCCCATGGGACTTGCATCCTCCATGCCCCCATTCTTAAGAAACCAGCACCATGTATATATAAACACGAAGTTTAAGGAGCTCCACAGAACTCGGGAGTTTCTAAGCTTCAAAATTAGTCAAATCCTATTGTTTTGTGCCCAGGTTACACTCCAAAAACGCAAACACGCAGCACTGTCAGCGCAGGAAGGCAGAACACGCTGCCTGGTGTAAGTGCCCTGAAATATCGGCCACAATTCGCTTGCGTTTGCAATTGTTGGCACAGACTCCAGGCTTGCTCCTTCTCCGGCATGTCCAGCTCCTACACAGAGTCACCCTCCCGATGCTGCCGGGAATAACTCTCTCCCCGAAGCCGCCAGAGGATTCCCGTTCCACCTCTCCCGGGGCACAGGCGGGCGGGGAGATGGGACCAGAGCGAGATTGGCCCCAACAGCTGCTCCAAGCAGGATTGTTAAAGCAAATAAAACCCCTCCGTTTCTTAGAACGCCTGAACCCGCTGCTGGGGGGGGCTAAAGGCCCACTACACCTCTCATACACCTACTGTCCCCACAGGCCCATATGGATGTACCCCCCACACACAGACACCTCACAGGCCCATATGGATGTACCCCCCCCACACAGACACCTCACAGGCCCATATGGATGTACCCCCCACACACAGACACCTCACAGGCCCATATGGATGTACCCCCCACACACAGACACCTCACAGGCCCATATGGATGTACCCCCCACACCCACACAGATGTAGCCCCGGCCCCGCAGCCCCCGCTGTCCCCACAGCAGCCCGTGTCCCCGGTTCCTCCCCGTGCCTTACACCTCCATCTTGTCCGCCCCGCCGCGGCCTCCCTGAGGCTCCTCCCGCTCGGCTCGGGCACCGGCGGCCCGGCGGGAGACGGAGGGGGAAGAGCGGGGCAAAGGGGGAGGCTGAGCCGGAGGAAGGTTTGGCGGCCGCGACGGAAGCGGAAAGTGAAGGAGAAATAAGGATGAAGGGGGGGAAAAAAAAAAAAAAAAGAGAAAAGACCGACTGCATTGGCCGGGAATCGAACCCGGGCCTCCCGCGTGGCAGGCGAGAATTCTACCACTGAACCACCAATGCCGGCGATAGAAGGTTGGTTCCCGCATCTCCCTTTGTATGCACTCTACAAAAAGAAGTTAAAACTGCCCTGAAAATTCGCCCAGATCGACAATTAGCCGCTATTAAATACGACAAAGTCAAAGCAGTGTCGCGAAGGTCCTTCCAAATCTCATCTCTAGCCATGTGCTGCGGGGCCGAAGTAGTTGTGTAATACTCCTATTGTCTTTTAAAGCACCCGTCGACTCGTCAGCGCCGGGTGTCTTTTCCAGCCATCACCGTGATGCCTTCCCATTTGATCTATGCGCTATTAAATGTTGCAAGAGCCCTTTTCATTCTCAGTAAACCTGAAGACACTTCATTGAGTGCAAATAGCTGAAAATCCCATAGGCAACAGCAGGGAAAATTGTCTGACTCAGAGACTGAGAGCCTGAGAAACATTAATTCCTTAATTCTGACATTATCTCTCAGGCAAAAGTTTATATCCAGATACACCACTAACTCCCTAAGGAGTCACATACAGATACACGTGGTTCTTTGCAGCAGGGATTTAAGAGCCATTTAGGGAACCAAATGGGCTTGACTTGTGCTCCCAACGTCTGTCTTGCAATGCCACCCACACCAAAAAAGAAAAAAAAAAAAAAAAAAAAAAAAAAAAAAACACCCCCCAACCCCCCCCCCCCCCCACCACCCCACTCAACCCCCCCCCACCCCCCACACCACACCACCCCACCCCACCCCCCCACACCACCCCGCACAAAATCCACCAGCGGCTTTTCTCTCCACAATCAAACCACTCCCACTTTTAGGACTTTTCTTCTCCTTGGGGTTTTGTAAATCCTAAATCAATTCTGAATAATATGGGCAAACTGCAGTGCTTCAGGAACAGTCCTCAGCGCCAGGACAGCCCTGGCAGCTCCCAGCTCTCCAGGAACCTTCATCATCAGTTATAGAAGTGCTGGGCAAAGTTTAAAAGCCACCTGCAAAGGTTTTTCAGCCCTTTTCAATTGAAACCCCCACTAAAAAGTTTCGATGGACAAGTAAAGCCCATCACACACAGATTGTAGTGCTGATAGAAATTCATTTATCCTCCAGAACCACTTATTGTGGAGTCCTGTGGAAAAAAAGCCAGGAGAAAGGTCTCCAAAAGCAGACCGAGAGCTGTTGGTCTGACTCAGTGCACAGGATGCAATGGATGCTGCCCTTTTTCATGTCAGGATTAACTGGCCTTGTAAGTTGGCCAAAACTGGCACAGCAAATGCTCTGTAACTTCTCTGCCATGTTTCCAACCCTGCACATGAAACTGCCTGTACACCAGCTCCCAGCCAGGCTAGGGGGAAGGAAAGAAGAGAAAGGATGTCAGCTTACAGTGCAAACATGGTATTTCAGAGTTTTGTTCCACAAATCTACTAATCCTTGCCTGCCTCTCATCACTCTCTTCAGATAAGGGTTCAGAATCTTCAGCATATTAATTTCATTTCTCCTTTGCAACTCTTTATATCTCTCCCCCAGCACCAACTTGTCATCTTTATTTCCACTGTTTCTCCAAAAGTTTCCCCCAAGACCTTTGCTGATACACTTTTTCAAGCTATGATGCTTTTTACAATCCGTGATGATGATGCAGCTGGGAATGAATGGGCATAATAAAAATGCCTCTCTCAACAGCTCTCAATTCTTTTTCTAATAGAGATATTATTCCTAAATATTTTCCAATGGACACATAGAGCCTGTTAGGGTGTAAATACATGTACGGGTCAGCTACAGGTCCACTGACATCATGAGAAGGGGAATATCTAAGAGAGCTCATTGCCCTTACAACTGTTCAGGAGGTGAGGTGATTAGGCCAGCTCACTGGTTTTAATTGCTGCTCTTTAGGTGTTAGACAGTTATGCTACACCATCCATAGGGAATGCAGACATAGGTTTTTCTAAATGTGCTTAGCATGTCAACATTTTAAGCATTGGCTTGTGATTGTTACCACTAAGGCTTGGGGAGAGAGGGGCCTCGGTATTAACTATTGAAAGCAGGGGGCCTAGGACTTGCTATTGAAAGCAGATCTGCAGGGTATTTGTATTCTTTGTCATGAAAGATGTTTACTGTATTCAGCATTTCGCTGATCACCCTATAGTGTCTTTTTTTTTTCCTTTTACATTCAAAATTCATTAAACAAAGTTGGGGGGTTTTTTAACAAAAAATGTCAGCACGGCATCACATCAGCCGAGCTGACGGTGCGTTTGACCAGCACTTTCAGCCCATAGAGCTATTTTCTTTTTCTAAACCAAAATGACGGTTAAAAAAGGATGTTTTTAAAGAAGCCATCCTTTTTCTTCGCTGGACTCAGTTATGAAAACCAGTCCTATCGTGAAAAGTGTATTTCTAGAACCACTAAAGCTCCTTCGGAGCATCGCACTCTTACAACAAAACAAAAGGAAATAGTAAGGCTGTGACAGATTAAAAAAGTAAGTGAAAATAAAGTTCAGACCTTTGAGTACACTAAAATATATTTAATTAAACTTCTCCATGCTGCAAAATGGGCAATTTACTCTCTAGCACTACCTCATTGTACCTTAATGAATGATTTGCCATCCACTGTGCCAGAAAGGTAATTAAGTGGAAGACCTTTCCCTCAGACCTTCTTTGATATTAATTGTGGTGTGAAGATTTTGGGGGTTAATCTTTCCGTTTCACAAAGCAAACAAAATACTGAAAGAAGATGATGGGAAATGGAGAGCCATCCAAACCAGAACAAATAGAGAAGATAGGAATGAGAATGCACATCAGTATGCCTTAGAAAACCTATTTTGCAATGCTATTTTACCTTTTTCCCCTCAAAAAAAGTCCAACTCTCCAGCTCCAGCATCTTTAAGAAATCATATTTCTTCAATGTTCATTTTTGTATTTACAGTTTCACTTCCATTTTTATTACAAAAATATTAGTCTATATTCTACATTATTATACAGAAAAGGTAGTTATTGTTTATTTCATCTAAAAATAGGAAAGAGAATTAATAATTTCCTAGATACGAACTGGGACAAGAGTTGAGCAGCGTACTACAAGCCAACTAATCCCTGGGAAGTTTGCTAAACACACAGTGACACTGCTGACAGATCCCATGTGGAAGCACATGTCCCTGCCACATGTAATATCAGACACAGATTAATAAGATCTTACTGACATAGATTCACTCTGGTTATAAACTCACTGATTACTGGTTCCCCAACACATCAGCAATCTCCTGTCAAAGCCCAGAGTAAAGAAAAGGACGCTTCTAAAGGGTGAAGAAGACAAGAAAAGTGGTAAAAATGAGGGATTTCACAGTAGGAAAGAACATGACTGCAAAAGGATCAAGCACTGCTTCCTGGTGTAAGTGTCCTAGAAGAAAAAGGAAAAAGAGATAATGTTGTAGAACTGAGAGAACAGTAAAAAAGAGAAAGAGGATCAGTTATGGGGGAAAAAAATAACCCAACAAAATGTGGATGAGAAAGCTGGAATATGTTTCCTGAGCGCTGTGAAGGGTTTGGACAATGCAGATGGGAAAATATTACACTGCAGAGGCTCACTCAGTAAGACAAAGCAGCAAATATTCAGCTTTCTGGGAAGTGGCTGCAGAAAATTCTCTGTCTGAGGAGTTAATGAGAAAGTGGTGCTGAGCTGAAGCTTTGCTGCTCCCAAAGCTCTCTTGTATTTTCAATCAGTTGTTTAGTTCCACGATATTCAGAGTGTGATGAGTTTAAGACACGGGCTATTGCCAAAAGCACAACCTCGCACCCCACAGCCACAGCTCACAGGAGCCTCTCGACAAGTGACCCCGTGAAACTGGTGGCAGCAGGGAAGCCCCAAAGCTGGGGCTGCAGCGTCCCTACGAGTGGGGAGAAAAGTCTCATCCACGCAGGAATGGGAAAGGGGAACCGGCTCCCATCTGTTTTATTCCGGTGTGTTCGCCGGGGTGGCAATGGGGACAGAGCACTTTATCAATTACATTCATATCAAAGACTGCTCATTAAGGGGCGTGACACCGAGTGATGTGGCTCCTTCAGTACAAGGATATTCCCAGGGAAGGAGCTGCCCTGTCCACACACGAGACCCTCAGGCAGTGCGGGAGCACCGCCGGGAACTTCTCTAAGCAGCAACACGGGAGCATCCCTCTCAACCCTCCTCCTCGCAGCAAACCTCTCCCCAAAAGAAACTTCTCTCCCCGACCATGCGCTGGGCGAGCCGGGGCCGGAGGCAGCGGAGGGGTGTGAAGGGAGCAGGGGGCTGCGGGGGGGACCGGAGCGGGGCCGGCCCCGGGGACACCCCGCCCCGGCGGGGCGGGACGAGCCGCCTGCCCCGCACCGAGGCGTGTAAAAGCGGAGCGGCGGGGCCGGGGAGCAGCGAGCGAGTGGCCGGGGCTGCGGGACGAGCAGGTGAGCGGGGCCCGGAGGGGCCGGGAGGGCAGCGGGACCGCGGCGGGGCCCGGGGCACGGCCCGGGGCACGGCCCGGGGCAGGGCCCGGGGCAGGGCTGAGCATCACCCGCGCTGTCCCGCAGGTTGCACCAGTTGCCAGGATCGCCGCACAAACGAGCAAAACGTCGTCCGAAATGGCAGCCGAGGTGAGGGGGACCTTTGCTTTCCCGGCGGGGTGGTCTCCGGGTGCTCTGGCGTTCGTGAGCTTCGAGTCTTTCCCTATTTCGTTTGGAAAAGGCTCCCCGGGGGTGTGGTGGAATCAACATCCCTGGGAGGGTTCAAAAAACTTCTAGTTGTGATCCTCAGGGACATGGGGTAGTGGGGAACCCGGCAGTATTAGGTTAACGGTTGGACTCGGTGATCTTGGAGATCTTTCACAACCTTAATGATTCTATGATTCGTTTTCCCGGGTTTTAAATGGAGAAGGGGACAGTAAATATCTTTGCTGCAATAGCCCAACGCCCCACCTCTGATGCTGGGCATAGCCCACAGCAGCAAAGATGTACCTGGACACGTCTTGCCCATTCCAGCCCTTACCTCCCATCACCCCCTTTTCCCTCCCGGTCCCCTCTCCCATCACGCCCGGGCATGGGATTCCCAGCGAGGAGCTGCACAACTTCGGCTTTTTCAACTCCCATTTCCCTCCCCCCCCAACCCCAGCAGCTCCTGCTGACAAACCTGCTCCACACCCAGAGCTCCAGCACCCCGAGCCTGCACCCTGGCTCCGCAGGGTCCCTCCTGCTCTTCCCTCGACAGTAATTTGGGGAAAGGGCTGCTCCGGTCCCCGGTCCGGTCCCGCCGCCGCTCGCTGTCCATGGTAGCTCGGCCGCCCGCCCGGCGCCGCGCATCTTCCGAGCCCTTCCGGGGGTACTTTGGGCTTTTTTCTCTTCCTTTTTTCGCTTTACGCTAACATTTGTAACACCGAACGGCACCCAGACCTCCCTTTCTGCAATCGGCACCTTTGCCGGTTTTATCTCAATTTTGTGCCAAAACTTGCAAGAACGTCGTGGACTCTGGAGATGCTTCAAACGGTAACTTCACACACTTGATAGTTACAGGAGTGTTTGACAGGATGTAGCTTGTGCTGGCCCACAGCTCTTTGTCAGCTCAATGTTTTCTTACAGTCACCCTAAAAGAGTGGGATTTTTTTTTAGTATTTCAAATAGTAGTAGATAACAGCTTTCAGTATATCTCCCTGACTTTTTTTCCCTGTCAAGAGACTCTCAAAGGGTCAGTGATCAGCAGCTGCCTTAAAAGAGAGTGCCACGCTGGTCTTGCACCCCATTGCCTGATACTTATTATCACAGACAGGACATACTTCCTGCAGAGTCCTGCAGGGGTAAAATGTCTTGGAGGATTCCCGAGCCAGACCTGTAACCTCAAGGGCTAAATTCTAGAGACAGCAACATGTGCTCCACCTCTACAACTGCTGCCCAAAGGCATTAAAGTCCAAGGGGTTTCAGGTCAATGGTATAGACCGAAAAAATTCCATTCCTGAGATTGTCCTCAGTTTTAGTTTGATAAGGAGTGGAATGGACATGGACTGATTTTTAGCAGATATATCCATAAGTCTTTTGAACATGCCTCTCAACTTCATTACTTGCAGGGGGATAAAATGATGGCGGGAAGGTTTGTTGGAAGCACAGATCCAATCATGGAGATGCTCAGCGCTTCCATTACTGTTGATCAGAGACTGTCTGAAGTTGATATTCAGGGGAGCATGGCTTATGCTAAAGCCTTGGAGAAGGCTGGAATCCTGTCTAAAACTGAGCTGGAGAAGATCCTGAGTGGCCTGGAAAAGGTATGTCTCTCCTTCACAAACTGTGATGTGTGCTGGAATGAATGGCTCTGTACCTGACAGCATCTGAGCTGCTGCTCTAAAGAGCGTCCTCAAATGTCCTCGTGTCCCATCCTCTTCAGACTGAACATTCACTAGGAATCATTTCAGTATGAAGTAAGAACATTCTTTTCCTGCTGGCACGTGGGATCCTTTAGAGTCTGGCTGCCCTCTGGTAGGAGGCAATGCATAGCATGTGTAGGGGGGAAGAGGAGTCAGCAGCAAAGCGCTTTTTTTAAAATATCCATTGTTGTTCCTCACCCACCACGGACAACGGTGAGTCTGTACAATGTTTTATAGGAAAACCTTTGTGGACAGTGCTAAAGCAATCAGTGATGTTTTGGCTCACTTCTTCCTTGCAATGCTTAAATCCTCCTACAGCCATAACACTGCGGGATTGCCATGGGTAGAGAGATGAATCCCAGTAGTCCAGGATATCAGGATACAGCAAGCAGCCAGCCTTGGCCTGAATACCAGAGCTCATGAGACTTAACACTTTGGGGTTAAGTTTTCACAGGGATGGCAGGAATTTGCTGGGGACCCTTACAGCCCCCCACACAGCAGGGTAACTGTTGTAGCTGACTGGTGTTTCTGCTGGTGTTTGTAGATCTCTGAGGAATGGTCCAAAGGAGTCTTTGGTGTGATCCAAACTGATGAGGATATCCACACTGCCAACGAACGCAGGCTAAAGGTTTGGGTTCTCTGTCCTCTTGTTCCTGTTCCTCTGTAGCTGGATCTGCCTGATGTTAAGGGCATGTGCCTCTGTCCCTCTGTGAAATTCCTCTGGACCCCAAGTGCACAGGCCAGTGTCTCCAAGCCCCCTTCTTTGGAAGTGTCACTGTACAAACACAGAACCCAAACCTGCCCTTCCCCAGAACACATCCCATGGCTACTCACAGGCAGGGAGAAGATCTGCTCAGGGAGTCTCTTGCCTGAAATACAGAGATACTGACAGAAATCCTCCTCTTGTCCTCAGGAGCTGATTGGAGACGTAGCTGGAAAGTTGCACACTGGAAGAAGCAGGAATGATCAGGTATGTACAGAATCACTTTTTTTCCTTTGTATTCCCCCCCCCTCATATCAGGAGACCTCAGACCAGCATGGCCTTTGGAACTCTTCCTGGAGAGCAAGAAATAGTGACATCACCACATAAATATGACCAAATGATGAGAAGAAGATGCACCTTCCCATCACCCAAGACAAGGAGGGGTTTACTTTGCAGTAAAAGTGGGCAGTCACCACGTGTCACATTCTGTGTTGTCTGACCGTGGCCAATCTCACCCAGGTTGTGACTGACTTGAAGCTGTTCATGAAGAATTCCCTCTCCATCATCTCCACACACCTCCTGCAGCTCATTAAGACCCTGGTGGAACGCGCTGCCATGTAAGTCCTTCTCCAAATCCAGGGCCTTGCTGGGCCAGGAGACCTGGAGGCTCATCTTTGACTGACACCAGTGGGGCAGCAGCAGGGGGGAGTTACAGCCCTGCCCCTGCCCTCCATCCTGGCAGCTGCTCTCACCTCCTTCTCTCCTCTGCCACGCAGAGAAATCGATGTCATCCTGCCTGGCTACACCCACCTGCAGAAAGCTCAGCCCATCCGATGGAGCCAGTTCTTGCTCAGGTCAGCACCTTTCAGCCCTGGCTGGAGGAGCCTTCTCCAGCCTCGGGGCCCTGCTCTGCTCGAGCCCAGGAGTGCCTCCCCCTCTGAGGGGGTGGGGACAAACCAGAGGGAAACCTGCAGACTGGGACAGGACCTGCCCATGTTCCTGTGTGGCTCTGACCAACTGGGAACCCAGCAGGGGTTGGGCAGTGGTGACCAACTCCCTGCTCTCCATCCTTTGGCCACAGTTACACCCTGGCTGATGAGGTAACACGGAGAATCTTGTGTTCTGCTGCCTGTCCAGCTAAGGCCTTAGTGCCTTGGCTTCATTCCACCCTCTTGTTGGAGAGGGGATCCCAGGCTCCAGGCATGACAGAGTAGAGATTGGAAAGGAAAGAGACATTCTCTGATTTCATGTGCTCCATCTCCCTTGTCCTTCCCCAGCCATGCTGTTGCTCTGACCCGTGACTCTGAGCGCCTGGGAGAGATAAAAAAGAGGATCAATGTCCTGCCTTTGGGAAGGTAAGATCTGCTGTTTGTGTAATCAATCAGCCTTGCTTTGCTCTGCAAAGTCTTCAGAGGTGCCTTCCCTGCTTCTTAGAGCTCAGTTTTGGATGAGATATGCAAAGTATCTTGCATGACTCCTGTTTCTTTCTCCCCTGGCAGTGGTGCTCTGGCTGGCAACCCACTGGAGATTGATAGAGAGCTTCTGCGCAGTGGTAAATGTCTCCTTGTGGTTGAGGGGCTTAGAACTACCTGTAATAACTAGGAGGGAGGGAAGCATTGACACAGGGCTCCCAATGGCACTGTAATGCCCTGTCCTGGAGCCTAAGCCTTTCCTTCTTCAGGCTTTCTGCTGCAATGAGACAGGCAATGCCTGTGAGGTGGGAGGAGGAAGAGCCACCCCTGCTGCACACTGGCTGTCTGGGCTCACAGTAAAGACCCCAGCTGGTGCAACATTAGAGCGTGTTTGTGTTCCTGGGACCACTCCAGGGCTCAGAGTCACCTGCACCCTGGGGCACCCTGGGGCATTCAAGCTCCTGTCATGCCAAGCCTGACTTCCTGTGTCCATCACCTTCCTTGCAGAGCTGGACTTTGCTTCCATCAGCCTGAACAGCATGGATGCTGTTAGTGAGAGAGACTTTGTGGGTAAGCACAACTCCATCACTTCTTCTCAGCACTCTTAGATGTATGTTCTGAGGCCTTTCCAGTTAACCTCCTTTAATAAGGGCACTGAAATCCACCATCAGGAAATAAAGCTCTAGTCAGGGCTCCCTGGGCTGTCAAGCAAACCAGCACCTTTTCCCCCTGCTGATTTCCTGCCTTCTCTGCAGTGGAATTCCTGTCTGTTGCCACCCTGCTGATGATCCACCTTAGCAAGATGGCAGAGGATCTCATCATCTACAGCACCAGCGAGTTTGGCTTTCTGACCCTCTCTGATACCTACTGGTAGGTTTCTGGTCTCTGTGATGTAATTCTCCTTAGCTGTCCTCACCTGAGAGCGTGGGGCAGTGGTTGGGGTCTCTCTGTGCACAAGGCTGACACAGCATTAAAAGGCTGGCACAAGGGCAGCCTCAGGGGGAATATTCCTCAGCAGTGGTCACTTATTTCTCATTCTGGTAACTCATCCAAGTCTGAGTTCAGCTCAGTGACTCCTCCCTGGCAACTGCTGGCAGAGAGAACTTCCTCCTCAGCTGGGAATGCTGCCAAAGCCCTTCCTTGACTAGTCAGGTTTGCAATCCCAACAGACTCCTTGTCTCTCAGAGTGGCACAACCACAACCCTCCCTCCCTGAGATCACTTAGGTTGGCCTGCAGAAACCACCTCTGCAGGGGCGTGGAGGGGGAGCCTCCTTTTTCCTTCCTCTTTGAGAGGTGGGACTGTGTGGCTGCTCCAGACAAGTTGCAAAACCAAAGGCTTTGCTGTGGGAAACATGAGAAACTCAACACTCAGTTCACTGCTTTCTTATACCATAAAGAGCTGTACAAGGAAAGGTGGCCCACATGTTCCTTTGAAAGGCTGGGTCAGTAGCGATGCATGGCCTGTGTCTGTATGGATGGAGATCTGACTCACCATTGCACTCCAAACACCTTCCTTGCAGCTCTGGCAGCAGCCTGATGCCTCAGAAGAAGAATCCTGACAGTCTGGAACTGATCCGCAGCAAAGCTGGACGAGTGTTCGGACGGGTGAGCCTGAGAAAGAAGCAAGTGGGAGGGGAAACTGCTCCTGCCAGGGCTGAAGCATCTTCCTTCTCCCTCTGCATAAAGAGCAGTGCCCAGTCTGGGCTCTCAACCTGTGCTGGGGGATGTGCCTGGCTCTGTAACTCACTGCCCTGCCTGTTTCTCTCTGCAGTTGGCTGCTATTCTCATGGTCCTCAAAGGACTCCCCAGCACCTACAACAAGGACCTGCAGGTAAAGCACTTGTTAGTTTTCACACCATCTCTGAGCAGACACAGTTGTCCACCACTGTTGAGCTGTCCTGTCACTCCATTTCCCTGCACAGCCCCTGCCTGGGTGCAGGGTGCTGGAAAAGGGGCTGAGGCACTGCAGTGCTGCAGGTGACACTCTGGCCATGGCAGGAGCCTCTGGGATGACACATCTCTGCTGGCTGGGCTGCTCAGCCTCTTGGGTTCTATCAGGTTGACTTACAGCCATTTCCATCCCTGTTCTAACACAGGAGGACAAGGAGGCCGTTTTTGATGTTGTAGACACCCTGAATGCTGTGCTCCAGGTTGCCACAGGAGTGATTTCGACCCTCCAGGTCAGTTCAGTCTGTACTACTGAACATGGTCATGGTGCACATTCTGTGAGTGACACAGGAAACAGAGCTCCAGACCGGTGCTGAGATGAAGGCTCTTGGCTGCCTTGCCCATACTGCTCACTGTGGCCCCCACTGACAGCTAATGTGTCCCCAAAGAGGAGCTGATGATAACACCTCCCTCTCACCTCCCTTCTGCAGATCAACAAGGAGAACATGGAGAAGGCACTGAGCCCTGAGATCCTGTCATCTGACCTGGCTCTCTACTTGGTTCATAAAGGAGTGAGTATCAGAGCCTTGGAGCTGTGATTTCTCTGGATGCAGAGTGCTGCGTATTGAGGCCCTGAGATAAGGCCTTCTGTTCTGTCCCCAGGTCATGAGCAGTCTGGCTCAACAAACACAAAAGCTGGAAATGCATTCCTTACATGTATCCCAAGCAGTGGAACTGCTGCCAGGGCAGGGCTTGATAGTAATTTACAGGTGGAGTGTTACCTCCTAAAGCCTCCCCTCTTCCACCCCAGAAAACCTGGATTCGGATTGCCTTAAGGGAAAACAGGCCATCCAAAAATGACAGCACATCCAATTTTTTTTCACTGAAAAGCACCCCAGTTGCCTGGTCACTGAATGCAACCTCTGCTTCTCACTGCAGATGCCGTTCAGACAAGCCCACATCGCCGCTGGCAAGGCCGTCCACCTCGCCGAGACCAAAGGCACCACCATCAATAACCTCAGCCTGGAGGACCTGAAGAGCATCAGGTTTGTGTCACTGTTACCTTGCCTTGACTTCCCTCCACAGACACGGATCTACCTCCCTGGGAGTGAGCCCTTCCCCAGAGTGCCTGGGCCAGGCAGCACCCCAAAATCCTCCTGGCCTGAATACCAAGGCTGCTCCTGCTGGGACTGAAAACACTGAAGGGGGACAACATTGCTTCCATTCTGCTGCAGCTGGACATGCGCATCAGCTCTTGGGAGGGACTGGGAGAAACTCATGCCCTGCCCTAGAGGCACCAGTCCCCTGAGGGGTTTGGCTCTGAATTTCCTTGGTCTCCCCTTGGAGCTGACTCTTTGGTCTGCCACCAGCAGCTTCTGTCAGGCTCTGCAGAAACAAGGCCGCAGGAGGCCTTTCCCCTGCTCTGCTCTCACTCCTGCACCCTCTCTGCAGACACAGAGCACATAAAGCAGCCCAGAGCTGTCCACTGACCGCCCTCCCTTTGCCCCCAGCCCCCTGTTTGGCAGCGACGTGTCCCAGGTGTTCAGCGTGGTCAGCAGCGTGGAGCAGTACACGGCCATGGGCGGCACCGCCAAGAGCAGCGTGTCCGCCCAGATCGAGCAGCTGCGGGAGCTGCTCAAGAGGCTGAAGGAACAAGCTTAGAGTGTGGGGAGAGATCCCGTGGATGCAGCGTTGTGCCTATCCCACTAATCTGGAGTTAATAAACACTGGGGTGTCTGTAGTTCGCTGAAACTCCTGTCTTGTGTCTTTCTTCTTCAGCGCAAAGTTGGGCTCCCTCAGCTCTCGTGAGGTTTGGGCTTTGAGAGAATGTGGGCTCTTCCCTCGCTTGTAAACGTGTCTCTTGGAGGGGAGGCTGGCAGAACTGAAAAAGGGAATTGATTGTCCCTTTTTACCCAGCAAAATTTCTTTTCTGCCACAGCGTTGCAAAGCGGGTGTTTTGCTCAGCACCTTCTCTCCGTGCTGATGCAGCAACACGTTGTTGACTCAGACTCTGTGAGACACACAGGTAATGGCAGTAACACAAGTGTTGCCTCACCAAGTTTGGGGCAAGGGCTGCAGCACAGACAGTACAAACTGCCAGGAGCTAAATCTCCTACCATTAACAAAGTACCCCAGGAGACACAGTGCCTTCATTCTACTTTGGACTGTTTGTGCTTTGAACGTGTGGTAGAAGGACCAGCAATAGCAAACTTCCCTTTTTTCAACATTTCTCACCACTCTCTCTCCTTTTTCTGGCCCTAAATCTGATCCACTTTCCTGGCATTTAAAGAACAGCACATTTCAAGTACCTGTCCACAACCCTCCTTTCTGTTTGCTCCTTTACTTCCTGCTGTGTTTCTGCTTTGGCTCCTGTCTCACTCTCCAGATCTGTTGCCAGAAAATCACTTAAGCACACCGAGTTGACAGGCTAAAGGAACAAGAAAGTTATAGGGAACCCCAAGACTCAGCACCTACAGAGTCAGAAGAAGGGAGGTTTTTTTTCCTCATCCCCAACTTGTAGTTCCTTTTCCTCCCATAAATTTCCTTAATCTGTGCCCCTCATTTTCCCTATTTGTATCTTCCAGCTCCTGCTAAGTACCTTCAGAGGCCTCAGCTGAACAGATTTCCTCTTGCTCCCAGTAGCAAATGTCTGGTATTGTTCCTCATGGCCAGTGCTGAGTGACACAGGGCCCTGCCAAACTGAAAGGAAAAGGGAAGTTTTAGCAGATTATCACATCTCAGACTCTTACTTAAATAAGTAGTTCATAGTCACTGGTACTTCCCACCCATCCACCCCTTTCTTAAAATTGTGAAATAATTTAGATTGGAGGGGCCTGTGGAGGTCTCTCAAGTTCCACAAACATTATAGGAGTATGTGGTATCTTCAGACTTTCACCATCACCCTACTATGACTCATTGTGATTTGGGTTTTGGTCTCAAATCCCTACTCATTACAGACCACAGGAAGGCACTTAAGCCAAGAATTCATGTAGGCTGATTATCAAGTGGTTTGTTATGGATGTAAATCTAGTACTCACTGTTTTTTCAAACCCTCAGCAACCTCCTGTCAAAGCCTGGAGTACAGACACCCATAAAAGATAACATGACAAAAGAAGCACTAAAAGTGAGGGACTGCAGAAGAGGAAGAACCTGGCAACAAAATGGTTCAAAGAGGTGTTCTCAGTAGACATCATGATGCTCTGTGCATCTGGAAGTCTGAAAGAGGAAAGGAAATAATCATAAGTGGAAATGTTTGAGAAGCAGTGAATTAATTGCTGGCTAGGTACAGAGTCTGAGCCCTGTTCTGGACTGATACCGGAGTACACTGGAAATGCAGCTGCAAAAGGTCCTTGCTGGGCAGCCAGAGGCAGCATCCTCTCTGCTCCAGAAAGGAGCATTCCCATGCACATCCATGCAATCCCACCGTGCCCCAGAGTTCAACTCAGAGAGGGGGTGGATAATGGCACAGAAAAAAACATAGGAAAGACACCTGGACTAGGTCCCTTCCCACATGAATTATCCCAGGTCCTGCGGCAACAGGGCTGGTTAAAGGGCAGAAAAACCCGAAAAGGGACAAGAAAACGGGGGATGCCATTCCTGAACCTCCTCTAAGGCATCCGAGGGCGCACAGGGACAATCCGCGCCGTGGTCTCGCACTCCGGCACAGCAGGACCAGCCCGTGCGAGGGAGGGGGGAGAGGAGCGGGGACATGGAGGGAGGGGGGAAAGGAGCGGGGACATGGAGGGAGGGGGGAGAGGAGCGGGGACATGGAGGGAGGGGGCACAGGAGCGGGGCTGGCCCGGGGACACTCCGCCCCGGCGGGGCGGGACGAGCCGCCGGCCCCGCACCGAGGGCTGTGAACGCGGGGAGCGGCGAGAGAGCGGCCGGGGCTGCGGGCGGAGCGGGGCCGAGGGGCGGCGGGACCCCGTCGGGGACCGGGACCGGGACCGGGACTGGGATCGGGCCCTGGATCAGAGCCTGACCGCCCCGCCCCGTCCCGCAGCTCGCTGCAGTTGCGGGGTCGCCAAAGGCCGTCCGGAATGGCAGCCGAGGTGAGGGTGGACTTTGCTTCTCCGGGGGGCTCAGCCGAGTTAAACTGTAAGTCCCAGAGCCTCCAGGTTCTGCCCCGGACCTGAGGAAGGCCAATAAGCGATGCGGTTCGTGCCTGACGACTTGTGTTTGGGCAGGAGGCACTTTCCAGCAGCTTGGGTAAACACCTCCCTGAACAAAAGCTGCGTTTTCGGTTTCCTTCCCTGGTGAGACGTGACCGGGCAGCTTGGCGAGTCACACTTGCTGCTTCCAAATGGCTGCTACAGCCCCGGCCTCCTCTGCTCCAGGTTACAGCCCATCATCTGTCAGGCTGTACAGCCACTGCTCCAACCAGAGCCCTGCGGCTGCCTAAAATTAATCTTTCAGTTTAGATTTCCTGATTGCAAATGGATGTGTTGCAATGTTTCTGCTGACCCACTTCTTACTTTGATGGAAACCTGTAATACTTAAGTCATGCCTAGAAATTTCTGTTCCCCAGTCCAGTGCTTAACCTCTGGAATGGCCTTTAATTTAGCATCCCCTGTGCCGTGCTCCCGGGGGCAACAAATGAGTGCTGAGGACCTCTGACATTTCTTTTTAAATTCTGATCCCCCCATCTGCCTTCCCTCAGCTTTCTGACAAAGCTGCCTTAAAGATACCCAAAAGCACATTGCCCACACTCCTACCTCTGTAGGCTCTCTCCTGCTGTCCTCTCAGGCCCGTTGTTTCAGCAGGGATCAGCACAGACACGGAGACAGTCACTAGGGAAAAAATTCCTGAGGTTACTCAACAGTGCTTTGTGTGACTGGTAAAGCCCCAGCACAGATCAGTTTACAACTGTCCTGCCAGCTCCTTGCTGTCCATGGTAGTTGTAGTGAACAGCAGGAGAAGAGACTTGGCAGGAGTGTTTAGAAAATCAAGTAGATTATTAATTATTATCCACTTCAAGTGTCCTTCAATTCCTTTTTTTTTTGGTGCCTGAGAGCACCGCAGAGTTGCTTTTGAAGTCTTTGATAAGCTGTAAGGCCTGTGCACAGGTAAAATTCTTACCCACTTCAGTGCAAGTCCGGCGGAGTTTGAGCTTGGGGGGTGTCTTACCTGGGCAAGCAAAAAGCTTCTCAACAAGTGACACACGTGGGCTGAGCCAGTGAGTCCATCCAGGTGCTGAATCACTGGAGGCAGAGGGTCACACACACCCTGCTGGGACTGTGTACCTGCCTTTGGTCACCCAGTGAAGGAGCTGTGCAGGGGACACATTCGAGTGGGTGAGGTCACTGTGTGAATCCTGCTTTGGGTGACAAAAAGCCCCTTTTTTTCCCGTGTGTTTCAACACCTTTTCGTTGATTTATTTTTCCAAACATTCCTGAACCCGGAATTCCCTTTCTGCCACGTGCATCTTATCATGCTGATTTTACACCAAAGCCTGCAAGCACATCATGAAGTCTGGAGATGCTTCAAATGGTAACTTCAAACACTTCATAATGTGGCTTGTGCTGGCCCACAGCTCTTTGTCAATCAAAGAACAATCTGTTAGTTAAACAGCACAAAAAGGGCTTAGAGGATACTAACTTTCACTCTAATCCTTACTGCTTTACTTTTTACCCCCTTTAAAAGGCTGTCAAAGGGTTGTTGACCTGCAGCTGCCTCAAAAGAGAAATCCATGCTGGTCTGGCACCAGGTGCCCTGATATTAATTTCAAGGACTCCCTGCAGAGTCCTCCAGAGGTAAAGTACCTTGGATGGTTCCTGAGCTAGACATCACAGCTCAGGGGTAAATAATACTGACAATGATGTGTTCTCCTTGTCTTCAACTACTTCCAAAGATCCTGAAGTCCAGGGGTGTTTCTGGTCAGAAAGGACAGTGGCATGGCCACTGTGTTGGATAAACAGATCATTAGATATTACATAGTACACAGAAGCTGAAATGAAGTTATCAGACCTCTTTAACTTGTTTCTTTCTCTCTCAGGGGAATAAACTCTGGGGAGGAAGATTCAGTGGAAGCACAGATCCAGTCATGGAGATGCTCAATGCTTCCATTTCCTATGATCAGAGACTGTCTGAAGTTGATATTCAGGGGAGCATGGCTTATGCCAAAGCCTTGGAGAAGGCTGGAATCCTGTCTAAAACTGAGCTGGAGAAGATCCTGGGTGGCCTGGAAAAGGTATGTCTTTCCTTCACAAACTGTGATGTGTGCTGGAATGAATGGCTCCTTACCTGACAGTAGCCTCCCTGTATTTAATAGTCATCGTGGTATAAATACGGTGTGATAATAAACATCATCTGCTGGTGTTTGTAGATCTCTGAGGAATGGTCCAAAGGAGTCTTTGTGCTGAAACCAACTGATGAGGATATCCACACTGCCAACGAACGCAGGCTAAAGGTTTGGGTTCTCTGATCTCTTGTTCCTGTTCCTCTGTAGCTGGATCTGCCTGATGTTAAGGGCATGTGCCTCTTTCCCTCTGTGAAATTCCTCTGGACCCCAAGTGCACAGGCCAGTGTCTCCAAGCCCCCTTGTTTGGAAGTGTCACTGTACAAACACAGAACCCAAACCTGCCCTTCCCCAGAACACATCCCATGGCTACTCACAGGATCCTCGAGCTGAGCCCCTTCCAGGCAGGGAGATGTGCTCATGTGGAGTCTCTTGCTTAGAATACAGAGACACTGACAGAAATCCTCCTCTTGTCCTCAGGAACTGATTGGAGACGTAGCTGGAAAGTTGCACACTGGAAGAAGCAGGAATGATCAGGTATGTACAGAATCTTATTTTTTTTTCCTCCTTCTGTATTCCTCCCCCATCTCAGGTCCTTAATTGAATTTTTTATGCCATCTTTCACATGCCCTGACACTCTCCAGCATGTACTTGGGCTTTAAACTAGTTATGCTGCAATGACTCATCCACATAGGAGAATGGGATCTGCAGGATTGCTTCCTGGTGGTAAAAGGCCACAAACCTCCCCTGACATTGCTTTGAAAGCCCACAGAAACCCTGACTCTGCTGGCTGGGATCAGTCCTTCTACTGATGACTGACTTGTGTTTGTTGAAGATTCTCTGATTCAAACTTAACAAATACCTGGGAAGTCCACGGAAAAGAACAGGCTCTAGTTCTGTTCATGGAAAGCAGCACACAGCAGCTTTCACAGACAGTGACCAGGGACAGATCTGGTGAGAGGAAGATGCATCTTCCCACTACATAGAACAAGGAGGGGATAACTGTGCCAAGGCTGTCTGCTGAGCAATATTTGGTCACCAGGTCTGTCATGTTTTGCTTAGTCTGACCGTGGCCAATCTCACCCAGGTTGTGACTGACTTGAAGCTGTTCATGAAGAATTCCCTCTCCATCATCTCCACACACCTCCTGCAGCTCATTAAGACCCTGGTGGAACGCGCTGCCATGTAAGTCCTTCTCCAAATCCAGGGCCTTGCTGGGCCAGGAGACCTGGAGGCTCATCTTTGACTGACACCAGTGGGGCAGCAGCAGGGGGGAGTTACAGCCCTGCCCCGGCCCTCCATCCTGGCAGCTGCTCTCACCTCCTTCTCTCCTCTGCCACGCAGAGAAATCGATGTCATCCTGCCTGGCTACACCCACCTGCAGAAAGCTCAGCCCATCCGATGGAGCCAGTTCTTGCTCAGGTCAGCACCTTTCAGCCCTGGCTGGAGGAGCCTTCTCCAGCCTCGGGGCCCTGCTCTGCTCGAGCCCAGGAGTGCCTCCCCCTCTGAGGGGGTGGGGACAAACCAGAGGGAAACCTGCAGACTGGGACAGGACCTGCCCATGTTCCTGTGTGGCTCTGACCAACTGGGAACCCAGCAGGGGTTGGGCAGTGGTGACCAACTCCCTGCTCCCCATCCTTTGGCCATTGTTACCTCCTGGGCTGTGACATTTTCCAGCTTCAGGTGTTTCATCTCTCTTGTCCTTCCCCAGCCATGCTGTTGCTCTGACCCGTGACTCTGAGCGCCTGGGGGAGGTGAAGAGGAGGATCAACGTCCTGCCTTTGGGAAGGTAAAGTTTACTTCTTATGTAACCCTCAGCCCTCACTTTGCTCTGAGACATGACCAAGAGGCAGATCTCTACATCCCCCTGGACCACGGGGGTCTCTATACCATAGGGACTGGAGAGCTGTGAGGGGGCAAGCCCAGCTTCTCTCACCAAGGAGAAGACTTTACCATAAAAATACTGCTCTTATTCCTTCTTGAAATCAAGAACCAAAAGGCTTTTCCTCTTTGGAAGAAAAATTCTGGTTTACTCCAGACTTTGATGAGCTTCAGAGCACACCAAAATGAACTGGGGGAGGGAAATCTTCAGAGAGGTGTCATGACTGCCTCTAGAGCTCAGTTTTGGTTGGAATGTGCAGAATATCATGCATGACTCCTGTTTCTTTCTCCCCTGGCAGTGGTGCTCTGGCTGGCAACCCACTGGGAATTGATAGAGAGCTTCTGTGTAGTGGTAAATATCTCATTGTTACTGAGAGGCACAGAACTACTCAGAATATCTGTCACTTGGGGAAGCATTGGCACATTGGCCTGATGTTATTTTGCATGTGTTGCAGCACCTTAGTATGGAGGTGGAGGGTAATAAATAAATAAGAGGATGATCTGATACTCAGGAACAGGATGTGGGATACCAGGAGACTTGGTAAGCCAGGAGGCTTTTTAGTGCATTGAGACAGGAGGTGCCTGTAAGGTGGGAGCATAAGCAGAACCACCCCTGGCTGTCTGGGATAAAAGCAAAGACCCCTCTAAGGATGTTTGTGTTCCTGGGACCACTCCAGGGCTCACAGTCACCTGCACACTGGGGCACCCTGGGGCATTCAAGCTTCTGTCATGCCAAGCCTGACCTCCTGTGTCCATCACCTTCCTTGCAGAGCTGGACTTTGCTTCCATCAGCCTGAACAGCATGGATGCTGTTAGTGAGAGAGACTTTGTGGGTAAGCACAACTCCATCACTTCTTCTCAGCACTCTTAGAAGCAGGTTCTGAGGCCTTTCCAGTTAACCTCCTTTAATAAGGGCACTGAAATCCACCATCAGGAAATAAAGCTCTAGTCAGGGCTCCCTGGGCTGTCAAGCAAACCAGCACCTTTTCCCCCTGCTGATTCCCTGCCTTGTCTGCAGTGGAATTCCTGTCTGTTGCCACCCTGCTGATGATCCACCTTAGCAAGATGGCAGAGGATCTCATCATCTACAGCACCAGCGAGTTTGGCTTTCTGACCCTCTCTGATGCCTACAGGTAAGTCTCAACTCCGGGCTGAAAGCCTTTCCCTCAGTCTCTCCTTAGCTTTTCCCTCCTGAGAGCGTGGGGCAGTGGTTGGGGTCTCTCTGTGCACAAGGCTGACACAGCATTAAAAGGCTGGCACAAGGGCAGCCTCAGGGGGAATATTTCTCAGCAGTGGTCACTTATTTCTGGTTCTGGTAACTCAGCCTAGTCTGCATTCACCAGACACTCCTCCCTGGCAACTGCTGGCAGACAGAACTTCCTCCTCAGCTGGGAATGCTGCCAAAGCCCTTCCTTGACTAGCAGGGTTTGCAATCCCCACAGACTCCTTGTCTCTCAGAGTGGCACAACCACAACCCTCCCTCTCTGAGGTCACAGCATCACTTAGGCTGGCCTGCTGAAACCACCCTGGAGGGGCTTGGGTGGGAGGAGCCTCCTTTTTCCTTCCTCTTTGAGAGGTGGGACTGTGTGGCTGCTCCAGACAAGCAGTTCACTGCTTTCCTGCACTATGAAGAGGTGTACAAGGAAGAGGGATCTATGTGCTGCCTTTGAAGGGCTGTGTCTGTATGGATGGGGGTCTTGCTCACCATTGCACTCCACACACCTTCCTTGCAGCACTGGCAGCAGCCTGATGCCTCAGAAGAAGAATCCTGACAGTCTGGAACTGATCCGCAGCAAAGCTGGACGAGTGTTCGGACGGGTGAGCCTGAGAAAGAAGCAAGTGGGAGGGGAAACTGCTCCTGCCAGGGCTGAAGCATCTTCCTTCTCCCTCTGCATAAAGAGCAGTGCCCAGTCTGGGCTCTCAACCTGTGCTGGGGGATGTGCCTGGCTCTGTAACTCACTGCCCTGCCTGTTTCTCTCTGCAGTTGGCTGCTATTCTCATGGTCCTCAAAGGACTCCCCAGCACTTACAACAAGGACCTGCAGGTAAAGCACTTATTAGTTTTCACACCATCTCTCTGAGCACATACAACTGTCTTCTGCTCTCTTGAGGAGTCAGAAGAGCTGGCTTTTGGGTTTTTGGGCTGTATCACATTGACTTACAGCCATTTCTATCCCTGTTCTGACTCAGGAGGACAAGGAGGCTGTTTTTGATGTTGTGGACACCCTGAATGCTGTGCTCCAGGTTGCCACAGGAGTGATTTCGACCCTCCAAGTAAGGCTTCTTCTTCAGATTTTTGCTATTGAACATGGTCATGGTGCACATTCTGTCAGTAACACAGGGAACAAAACTCTAGTCCCAAGATGAAAACTCTTCAGTGCCTCACCCATACTGCTCGTTTTGGTCCCCTCTGTCAGCTGCTTAGGGGGTCAGAGCATCCTTTTAGAGCCAGGACCTTTCCAGAGGAATTCCCCTCACTTTGACCACTAATGTGCCCCCAAGGAGGAGCTGATGATAACATCTCCACCTGACTGTCCTTCTACAGATCAACAAGGAGAACATGGAGAGGGCACTGAGCCCAGAGATGTTGGCTACTGACCTGGCTCTCTACTTGGTTCGGAAAGGAGTGAGTATCAGAGAGAAACCTGGAGCTGTGACTTCTTTGGATGCAGAGAATTGCTCAGTGAGATGAGGCCCTGTGTCCTGTCCCCTTCTCACTGCAGATGCCGTTCAGACAAGCCCACGTTGCCTCTGGCAAGGCCGTCCACCTTGCCGAGACCAAAGGCACCACCATCAATAACCTCAGCCTGGAGGACCTGAAGAGCATCAGGTTTGTGTCACTGTTACCTTGCCTTGACTTCCCTCCACAGACAGGGATCAACCTCCCTGAGAATGGCCATCCTCATGGTGCCCTTCCCCAAAGTGCCTGGGCCAGGCAGCACCCCAAAATCCTCCTGGCCTGAATATCAAGGCTGCTCCTGCTGGGACTGAAAACACTGAAGGGGGACAATGTCACTTCCGTTCCACTCTAGCGGGGCACAGGCAGCAGCTCTTGGGAGGGATTGGGAGAAACTCATGCCCTGACCTGGAAGCACCAGTCCCTTGAGGGATTTGGCTCTGAATTTCCTTGGTCTCCCCTTGGAGCTGACTCTTTGGTCTGCCACCAGCAGCTTCTGTCAGGCTGCAGAAACAAGGCCGCAGGAGGCCTTTCCCTTTGGAAAAAGGCTCCGTCCTCACTCTCTCACCGCCTCTACAAACAACGAGCATCTTTAGCAGCCCAGAGCCCCCCGTGCTGTCCACTGACCGCCCTCCTTTTGCCCCCAGCCCCCTGTTTGGCAGCGACGTGTCCCAGGTGTTCAGCGTGGTCAGCAGCGTGGAGCAGTACACGGCCATGGGCGGCACCGCCAAGAGCAGCGTGTCCGCCCAGATCGAGCAGCTGCGGGAGCTGCTCAAGAGGCTGAAGGAACAAGCTTAGAGTGTGGGGAGAGATCCCGTGGATGCAGCGTTGTGCCTATCCCACTAATCTGGAGTTAATAAACACTGGGTGGGGTGTCTGTAGTTTGCTGAAACTTGTCTTGCTTCTTTTTTCTTCAGGGCTGGGGTTCCCCAGCCCTGGCGAGGGTTGGTGTGTGAACCTGGCAGAGGAGCTGGTTATGGGGTGTGCAAGCTCCCGAGGGATGGTAAGTGCAGAGCAGCACAGTGTCTGTTTTGGGGGAGGCTGGTGTTTGTCCACATGGTGCCTTCACACATCTTAGTCAATCAGACCTTCATTGTTCCCAGCTGCTCACTCCCACTCCCAGGCTATGAATAAATGAAAACCCCTAAGCAATTACACAGTAAATAAATCATAGAATCATAGAATCAGCTGGGTTGGAAGGGACCTCCAAGATCATCGAGTCCAACCCTTGATCCACTACCGCTGTGGTTCCCAGCCCATGGTACTGATGCCACATCCAGTCTTATCTTAAAAACCTCCAGGGACGGAGAATCCACTATTTCCCTGGGCAGCCCATTCCAATATCTGATTACCCTCTCTGTAAAGAAATTCTTTCTAATATCCAACCTAAACCTCCTCTGGCACAGCTTAAGACCATTGGCACAGGTTAAGACCATAAAATAAACAAATAAATAAAATCAGGCAATTAATGACTTTAAGGCCCTAAGTAAGGAAACAATAAATAAATAAATAAATAAACCAGCAAATAATGGCAATGAATAACTTTAACTCCCCAACTAAGGAAACAATAAATAAATAAAGGCAATGAATAACGTAACCTCCCAAATATTTAAACAATAAATAAATAAAAGTAGGCACTAAATAACTTAACACCCCTAAGCAACGAAACAATAAATAAATAAATAAATAAATAAATAAATAAATAAATAAATAAATAAATAAAGTAGGTAATACATAAAACCCCCTAAGAAACGAAACAATAAATAAATAAATTAATAAATGGATAGATAAATAATTAAATAAACAAACGGAAGCCGTTCGAGGAAATCCCCCAATCCCGGGCACAGCCCCACACTTACAAGTTCCTTCACGCCAGGATAGCGGTGGCTTTGCCCGCAGGTGACGCGTGGGGCAGGACGCGGTCCCATCCCGTCGGGACGGGATCGGGGTCGGGACCGGGATCGGGTCGGCCCCGCCCCTGGCCCCGCCCCCGGCCGGGCACTGCCCACACCCAAGATGGCGGCGGCGGCGCCGGGCGGGAGCGTGGCCGGGCTGTGCCCGCTGCTCCTGCTGCTGCCGCTGCTCCCGGGGCGGGCGGCGGCGCTGCCCGGGATGCTGCAGCCCCGGGACACCCCCTCCCGCGAGCGCAAGGAGCTCGGCGGCCTCTGGAGCTTCCGCGCCGACTTGTCTCCGGGCAGGGACGCCGGGTTCGCGCAGCGCTGGTACCGGCAGCCGCTCCGGCAGGTAACGGGGGCGGCGGGGCCGGGGGGGCGCATCCCGGGGCTCGGGGTGCGGGACCCCTCCAAACCAGGCTTCATCCCGCCCCGACAGCACCGTTTTCCCCTTTCCTTCCTTCCTCCTTTCCTTCCCCCCTTCCTTCCCCGCCGGGCTTGCGGAGCCGCTGCCCTTCGCCCCCCGCTCTGCGCTCGGTTAGGGCCGGGCAGAGGTTATTAAGGCAGTTCCTAATTATCAGCAGCCTCTGGTGATCCTTCTGATGATCCCGCAGCTGCTGAGAGGCCAGGAACCGTTTGAATGAACTCCAGCCACCTTCAGCTGCCCTGTGCTGCAGGAGCCAGGCTGGCCTTGCACAGCATTGACCTGCCCGTCAGCAGCTCAGAACAAACAGAAATGTGCCTGGAAAGGGCACTGGAATTATTTATTTCGAAGTTGCAGAGTGCTGATAAGCAAAGTTTTAGTGTAACTGAAATCTGTTAGGAAATTAAGACCATTAACCTAAAAGAAAGAAGTTATATATTCCATGCATAAAGTATATAAGTCATTCACAATTACTATTTTTAGTCTTTTGGCTAATTTTTTGGTCAAACTGTGGAAGGGGAGAAGAGCTGAAAGACACTGTGCTGCTGGAAGTTATTGCAAAAAGTGCCAGCCAGGGGAGAGGAGTCCTGAACTATTCCCCCACAAAGGGAGGCTTAGACATGTACACTTAACCATCAGAGAATCTCCCCGAAGGAGACACTTGTTCTGGCCATCTCAGTCAAAGGATGTCCTGCATCAAATACTAGAAAATCCGCTTCACCATCCAAGGATTTTCCCTCTGGGATTTTCTAGTGTCTGATAAAGGCACCGAGTTCTCTGCAGTGCTGGTGCTGAGTCAGCCCTGCACATGATGCTCACCCTGGGCAACCGCACCTTCCTTGTTCCCCTTTCCATGGAAAGGCTTCCTCAGGAAAGGGGAAGCTGCTGCAGCACTTGTTTGTGCAACATCACGAGCTCAGCAGGTGCTAAAAATGAGCAGCTCTGCTTGGCAATAGCACCTCGATGTTCAGTGTGTTGTGACACTGCCTCCCTCTAACCCTTACCTTAAAACAATCAAGTGAAGTGATTCCGTTGAATCCCTGTTGCTTTCAGGGGCTGAGAAAGGCTGAACTCATTCCAAACAGTCTCCACGAACCTTCCCTGAGGAATCTGTCCCAAAATATCCATTAGTCTTGCCACTCTTTTACTACAGCTCTTAGCCTGACAAGCAGCACCCCAACAACCCCTGCATTGCTCACCCAGCAGCTGGAGCTGTGCAGGAAAGAATACAGGCTGTGGGAAGCCCTGGGCTAAAACAACAACCTGGGTGGTTTTTTTCCCCCCCTCACCTCTCTGATTCCATGACACCAGAGCCGTTAGCGAAAGCACCTCATTGTACATCAGGAGGGGAAAAGATATGAGCAGCTGTTTCCTGCAGGAACAGGCACATTCCCGTGCCTGCTGCTAATCAGGACTTGTGTAGGACCTGTGACAGACCACACCAGTTTCTAAACAGGTTTTCCCGAGTTATTTCCCCCTTGGTAAAGGGATTGTAAGGCTGTCGTGGTAGGGACACCTCCAGCAGTAAAATTTCTCCTTTTAAATGATCTGTTCCTTCCCTTTCCATGAAATTCCTGCCAGACCGGCCCTGTGATTGACATGCCAGTGCCCGCCAGCTTCAACGACCTGACCCAGGACCCCAGCCTGGAGAACTACATCGGCTGGGTCTGGTATGAGAAGGAGGTGCTGCTCCCTGCCCGCTGGCTGCAGGACTCCCCCAGCACCAGGGTGGTGCTGCGTTTTGGGAGTGCCCACTACTACTCCATCGTGGTACGTGAGATTGTGCTCCCAAAATTGTGCTGCACAGGAATTGGGCTCATGGCATCTCTCCCTAGAGTTTGTATCCCTTTGCTGTTTTCTTCGCTCTTGCCTGTTTTCCCCCAGCCAAGAACTTGGCCGTGATTTCCAGTTTCTCTTTGCTCCAATATCAGGACTAGTTCCTAAATATTTCCTCGCTAAACTGTGTCTCTCAGTGACATTTGTAGGTAAACCAGACCTACCTCCTGGCAAAGGAAGGGCTTCTGGATTGATCCTTTGAGGATCAAGAGCCCAGAAAAAGGTTCAGTGTTGCTGGGGATCCCGACTGCCCTTTGCTGGGCTCCTTCCCTTCTCTGCGCTTTGCTTGCCACAAAACCCCAATAACTCCGTTTTTTTTGGGTGTCTTCTCTTGCAGTGGGTCAACGGGGTGCAAGTGGTGGAGCATGAAGGGGGACACCTCCCTTTTGAAGCTGATATCAGCAGCATTGTCCAGGGCAGCCCAGGGACCCTCTGCCGCGTCACTGTCGCGCTCAACAACACCCTGACACCCCACACTCTGCCCCCGGGGTCCATCCAGTACATGACTGACAAAACAAGGTGAGTTGCCGAGGTGCTGCACTGCTGGGCTAATCCCAGGGATGGGGGAGTGGGAATTTATTCAGCTGCTGGTGCGTGAAACCCTCCAAGCAACTCACAAAAGCACGGGATTGTATTTATGCTGAAATTCAGCAGTCGAGCAGGGAGGAGTTTAAGCTTTGGTGCTACAAGAAATCAGCACTGAGTTATTGCATCTCTTTTATACACAGGGAGCTGAGATTAAGTGATTTGTCAAGCTGAATCAATGGCAGATTTGAGAAGCTTGAATTCAGCTGGAAACTGCAAGTACCTGCTATCCCGAAGGATCAAACTCTTTGGCTCCAGATGTTTGTTAGCTGGCAGAATCCTTTAGTGTAGCAGCAGTAGCACCACTGAAAGACAGATCTACCCTGTTGTAAAGACTATTTTACCAGCCAGCAGCTGTGATTACTTGACTATTTTGCATTGCCAGCATCCATATGCTGCCTTCAGTTCTTGTGTAATGAAGCATAATGTAGCCATTTCTCCTTGTCTTGCTCACTCAGGTATCCCAAGAACTATTTTGTGCAGAACACCAGGTTTGATTTCTTTAATTATGCTGGAATCCATCGCCCGGTTGTGCTTTACACCACTCCTTCTGCCTACATAGATGATATTACTGTGACAACTACTTCATCAGAGCATGTTGGTAGGTCCAGAACAATTACAGCAGCTACCTCAGGCTCCAAATGGAGATGACAAGGGCAGCAGAGAGAATATCCTGCAAAAGCCTGACTGAATTTGTTTCCTAGTGGCTTTCTCTTGAACCCGAGCTGGCCTATTGCACAGCTCAGCAGCTGCAAGAATGTGGTAAAGCATTCAGAAACAATAACAAAACCAAGAAGTTGTTGCAAGTTAAAGTCAAGGGACGATCAGGTGTTTCTCAAAGTAGAATTTCTCAGTAGGAGCAGTCTTCCTGCCACTTAGAGCAGGATTATCTCTGAGTGAGAGCTGTGTGATACACAAACCTTGTTGGAAAATTCTAGACCACAAGACAGGCAGGTCCTGCTTCTTACACTCGATTCATGCCACTGTTGTTGTTCTACATCTCCCTCATTTTTAATGCTGTTGTATGTGAAAAGCCCCCAACATGTGATACAAGTATTCCCCCTGCTGTGTCAGTCTCTGATAGTCTTTTGTTTCCTTTGAACCAGCAATGGTGCAGTACGAGGTGTCAGTTGTTGGCAGCACAGCCTATTCCTTGTCCCTGAGTTTACGTGACCAGGAGGGGAAAGTGGTTGCTACAGGAGATGGGCCAGAGGGAGAGCTCAAAGTCCTGAACCCAAATCTTTGGTGGCCTTACCTGATGCACGAGAACCCTGGATACCTTTACTCCTTAGAGGTAAAGTGGCATTTCTTCCTTTCTGTGTGTTCCCTCTGTCTAACTGGGTTAAGGAACTGCCCTATGGACCATCTTCTCTCACAGCTCCTGTTCATGTGACCAGTGTGGCATTGCTAATTAGGCAATAATCAAATCAAGCTTTGGCAGCTCCCTGGGTGCTGAACTGCAAGGTCTGGCAGTGAGAAGGGCATGCCTGGAGTGCACACGTGTGCTCTGAGGTCCTTCACCTTTAGGGCCCAGTCCATCCCATTTGAGACCATACAGGGGAGGAGATGCCCTGCAAGTTGAGAGCAGAGTCTCTGAGGAGCAGGCTGCCAACCTCTTCCCCAGGCTTTGCCATGCAGTCAGCTTTCTTTCTACTCTGCAAGAGTTCAGCTTTAATAGCTGGAGCCTTGGAGGACTCTCTGTGAGTTAAGGATCAGTAGTGATGTTTTGATGCAGAAATCAGGGCAGATGAGCTGCTGTGAGTCTCCAGGGTCTCAGGTTTGTATCTTTTGTGAGCAGGTGACATGTCAGTCGCTGCCTGGTGCAGGGCAGAGAAGTGGTCCTACTGTCTTGCTTGGGGGGGATGAAATGGGCCAGACGAGTATGGGGGAAAGACACTGCAGCTCTTGGGGTGAGCAAGCCCCAGAAGGGTCATCCAGCAGCTCATTCTTCATCCTTTAACTTCCCCAGCTTGGATTTCTATTTTCTGTTTGGTCAGACCTTGCTCCTACCCTGAGGACAGCGGATGAAGCAGCAGTGAGGAGCAGGCTCTGTGCCGAGGCAGGGCTGGGAAGCGGACGGGAGGTCAAAATAGCTCTCCCAGACAGAGGGGCGGGAGCACAGGGCGTCCCTGTGAACCCCAGCACATCACTTACCTTCCTCCTTGGCAATCCAGGTGAAAATGCAGGCGCAGGTGGAGGGGGCGTTGCTGGAGGATGTGTACACGCTCCCGGTCGGCATCCGCACCGTCCACGTCACCAGCACCCAGTTCCTCATCAACGGCAGGCCCTTCTACTTCCACGGCGTCAACAAGCACGAGGATTCAGATGTGAGTGTGGGCACCCACGGGCCTCTCACCTCACCTGCCTGCCTCCCCTCCCCTCCAAGGGGCTGTTTCCTCACACCCTTCTCCCAGGCTGGGAGCTGCCAGGGGTGAACTCCTACCGGCACTAAGGGGACACCATGCCATAGTCCCAACATCCCTCAGGGTGCATGGGTGGGCCTGGGGTGTGCTGGTGGAGATGCTGAGCCATCTCCAGCCATGGCTTCCAGTCAGACATGCTGACATACAGTCAGTCAGCAGTGGGGGTGGTGGGGCACTGGAGCAGGTCACTGTGAGGGTGGTGAGGCCCTGGCACAGGTTGCCCAGAAAAGCTGTGGCTGCCCCATCCCTGGAAGTGTCCAAGGCCAGGTTGAACGGGGCTTGGAGCAACCTGGGATAGTGGAAGGTGTCCTTGCCCATGGCAGGGGGTGGAACGGGATGGTCTTTAAGGTTCCTTCCTCCCCAGACCCCTCTGACTGTGATAGCTGCTCTCGGATTCCCGGCCCCTGGCAGTGCTGGAGATGGATCCCGCAGGGAAGCCGTGGTGCTTGGCTAACACGTGGGGAGAAGCCCCAGCCCAGCAGTGGGACAGGGAGTGATCTCTCTCTCTCCCCAGATCCGTGGCAAAGGCCTTGACTGGGCCCTGATTATGAAGGACTTCAACCTGCTGCGCTGGCTGGGGGCAAACTCGTTCCGCACCAGCCACTACCCCTACGCCGAGGAGATCATGGACCTGTGCGACGCCTATGGCATCGTGGTCATCGACGAGTGCCCGGGGGTGGGCATCAAACTGCCGTAAGGAACCGCTCAGCACACCCTGCCCTTGTTCCTCTCTTCCTCTCTGAGCCACCTCAAAACTGTCCCCTCCCGTTGTCCCGATAACGGGAGTACTTTGCTCTATTTAGAAATCGCCCCGTTGCGCCACGTGTGCCTGGAGGGGTTGGGCAACCCAGGGGCATTTTGCCACATGGCTCAATTAACGAGCCCAAACCACGGCCCTGAACTGTGCAGAGACCTTTGGGGAAGTAGGGCACGAGCCATACTCAGTGTCAAGGCTCAGCTGGGCTCGTGCACCCCAGAGTTTTCACAGGGAAAGGCAAAGGGGGATGGATTTTACACCCTCACCTCACTGGGTCTCACCTCTTGTCTTTAAGCGAGAGCTTTGGGAACAAGTCCTTGCAGCACCACCTGGCTGTGATGGAGGAGCTGATCCGCAGGGATAAGAACAGGCCCTCAGTTGTGATGTGGTCGGTGGCCAACGAGCCGGCCTCGGAGCTGCCCCCAGCAGGCTTCTACTTTAAGTAAGTGCATCTCCTTGTACAGAGCTGAGGTCTGAATGTTGGCAGATGATGCATCTTCTTCCTTTGGGATGGCACAGAGAAGCAGTTAAAGAGAGGGCAGGCGTTTTTTGGGAACCCTGAAGCCATATGTGCAGATGAAAACTGAAAGTGTAACTGCTGCATGTGTGGAACTGATGCTCAACTGTCTCAACCTGTTGGGTTTGAACCAGTAAGGTTCTGCAAAATTACCAGGAATCCATGTGGTCTGAGCATCTCTTCTTGAGCTAAGGATAAAGCAAAATCAGACCTGATGGCAACAGAATATTCCTTGTTACCCCTGGAAGTGCTAAATTCTTTGAGAATTACGGCAAAGCTGTAAAATAATTGGCCTTTCATTCTGAAGGCAAAGTTCTTCAGTCAGTGCCAGTTACTTGTTCTGCAGGAGACTGTGACACCCCACTTCAAAGCTACTGCTTCAAGTCCCTACAGACCCCTTGGTTTTATTTTTAAAGAGATTTAAGCTTTGGATAGCCAAGAGGCAGCTCTGCAGTGGGGTAGCAGACTGTCCCTTGTAGCTGTAGGTGCTTTAAGAGGTAACTGTGAAGTCTAATTCATCAGAATGATCCACCACCCTCCTGCCACGCTGGGGTTGCAGCAGGGCTTGACCCTCCCCTTCTGTCTCATCTCCCTCAACTCAGGGTTTCCTCAAAAGCAGCCAACCTCTGCCTGCTCTGCTCGTGCTTCTGCAGGAACACATCCCAAGAGTTGTTCACAAACTTCCCATTACCCTTTTTACAGTTTTGTCCCCAAACTCGCTGTCCCTTCTCCAACTCCTAAGCTGCTGGCACCAACAGACAAATTCAGGTGCCTGTGCTTGGTGTGCTTCCACTCTGCTCTTCAGGTGGGACAGCAACCAATATGTGACAGATAATCTCTTTATTTAATTAAAAATACCAGCTGCTAAATCAAAAACCAGCTCGAGGTGGGGTGGAAGGACAGAGAGCCTGGGGAAATGGGGCTGTGCTTCTCCATGCTGTTGTTGAACTCTGTTTTACTGTTTGCAAACAGGACAGTGATAGCTCACACTAAAGCTCTGGATCCCTCCAGACCAGTAACCTTTGTGACAGAGGCTAATTACGCCCTTGACCGTGGTGTAAGTTTACTTTATTTTCTAGCCTTTTTTATTTTTTTTAAATTCATACATTAAATTTCCTCTTCTTGTCCCTTGCTCTACAGTCCTTTCCCCCCCCCCCCCCCCCACCTCCCCAGATTTACTGGAGATATTTAACAGGGAAAGGCAGAAGAAAACTTATGGTTTTGTTTCTAGTACAAAGCACCTTGTCCTGTAGTTGTAGTCCCGCTGGAAAAAAAAGTATCTGTAAGAGAGAACAGTTCTTTGTGTGCAGGATTATACCCCTGGATTCCATTAATATTGTCATGCTTTGCTATTCACATTGATTGTGTTTACAAATGCTCAGGATTTTCACTTGCAATTAAGCCAAAGCTTAAACCTCTTTAAAACACTAACAACCCTTGTGGAAGTCTAAAGGAAGGAAGCTTTGCTTTAATTCCTGCTTTAAACTGCTGTAGATCTTCTTTGGCAGATGTCTATTTGTGTTGAATAATCTAAAAGGCTCTTCCAGCTTCATAATTAAAGCCCTAGAGCTGGATAAATAGCCAAGGGGTATTTTTCTTGGATGTCTGTGCCTTTGGCCATAGCATGAACCAAGGAATTTAAACACATACATTTGTTTCCAGGGTAGTTCCTGTGTAATTTTTAATTTTTCAAGGTGGCTTTATAATGCTTGTCACTGCTGTACAACAAACACTTGGAGCAGGTGAGTCTGGAGGTACCTGGTACTACCACAGGTCTGTGCTACAGGTTACACTTTGTGTTGCTTCTAAGCTGTTCTACAGTTACCAGTGTGTAACTCCAAGGTCTGTTCCTGCCCACCCCAGGAAAAAAAAGTCACCTGATGGCCTCAGTTTTGAAGGAGCCCAGTAGGAATCTGCTCTTGGATACTGCTGTTGAATCAGGCACTCGCACACCAACTCCAATATCCTGTCCCTGTGAGATGCTCTGACCACCCTGAGCACAGGAAAACAAAGCCAAAGAACAGATCTCATACACTGATGTGATATTAGAACTTTTTTTTTCTTTTATTACAAAACATGTTAAGAGAACATTGAACAAGTTACATACAACATCACTTTATCTTTAGTGGGCTTTTGTGCCCTTTTTTCATACTGTCCATGTGGTAGAAATGGCATAGAACTTGCAGAATGCTCAGTCTTAGTATTGCACCATCGATGCACAAATTTAGCTGCTTGCCAAAATATTTGACCACTGACTTGGTTATCACATTCCAATACTCAAAAAGTACATCTAAATGTACCTGCAAGCCAGAGACATCTTGGAAAGAAAAGCTTCTAACAAACCTGAGATGAAATGGGCTGATCTTGTCTAACTCTTTGCTGTGACTTCCTAAGGCTGTAAGAAAAATACCAAATTAATATGCTATTAGCTTATTAAATTTATCCTGCCTTTTTTTTTTTTTCTGGGAAAGGTATGTTTGGAGGGCCTGAGTAATGGGGAAAAAGACTTCATTCTACATGTAATAAACCTGGATTCCATTAAATGAACCCCAAGGAGGATTTAGCTTTACAAGAGAAGGTTGTCTCCACTGAGCTCTGTGACAAAACACTCTCACCTTGTTTTTTTTGTAGGCTCCCTACGTGGATGTGATTTGTGTAAATAGCTACTTCTCCTGGTACCACGACCCAGGCCACCTGGAAGTGATTCCACTACAACTCACAGCACAGTTTGAGAACTGGTATAAAACCTACCAAAAGCCCATCATCCAGAGTGAATACGGAGCAGACTCGGTTCCTGGACTCCACAGTGTAAGTGTTGTAGATGTCCCAGGTGGAAACAGCTCTGCTGCTCTTACAGGGCAGCACAATTTAATTGGCAGAGATGGGCCCTGAGCCTGCCTTTGTTTTGAGATGCAGTAGCTGTCAGTGCCTGGAAGACTCCAGGATTGTAATCCTGCTCCACCAAAATCAATGAGCTTTGCCACCAGCAGAGGTTAGAGTCTACCTAAAGAGGAGCTCTCAGCTTTGACTGAGAGCACTGAGCACTCTGAAATCTGTACTTTGGCAGTGGTAGAAAATGCTGAATTGGAAGATGCAACACTGGATGGTGATGTCATGGTGCTGTCACACACAGAAGGGGGTGGCACTGCTGTCCCTGCCATGACAAAGACCACCACGGCCTCTCCCTAGGAATTCCTGGAATTCTGTTTGTAGGTTATGTGTGGCCCCTTGCAATGTCAGTAGTTGCCAGCTGTCACTCCACAGCCATTGTTAACACAGCAGCAATGAAAAGACCAAGCAACCACCAAGTTTGTCTTCAGGAAGCAGGTCCCCAGTAATGGGAAGTGCCTTTGCTGGGATTAACTGTCACCTGCACTCAAGGCCACCTCTTTTCCCTGGCTGTAGGATCCACCCCTCATGTTCAGTGAGGAGTACCAGAAGGCCATGCTAAAGGAGTACCACGCTGTTTTTGACAAGAAGAGAAAGGAATATGTGATTGGGGAGCTCATATGGAATTTTGCTGATTTCATGACTAATCAAGGTAAGCTTCTATCTGTGCTCCAAACAACTCTCCATCCTCCCTGGTTTATGCCACACAAACAATATTGGGCTGTAGGGTAGGACAAAGGGCCCTCTGTTTACCAAGACAGAGCACTGCTGGTTCCTGTGACAAAATCCAGCATGACCAGAGCCAAGAGGGAAGAGGGGAGGTCCTGCCTGTACTTAATGCATCCTCTCTCCAGCCTGAGCTCCTGCAGAGATGATCCCCAGAACACGAGATAGTGCGCTAGGGCAGAGCAAGGGAAGCTTGTGAGCAGACCCAGATTGCTCCTGTTTCTTGGCCACCCTCAATTCAGAGCTCATTCAGCTGTCAGGACGTGTCTCACTTCGTGTTTAATCTACAGCTGCCCTTAGCAACAGAGCACCCTAAATAATGCATCATTAACTTGGTAGAGGTTTAGCAACAGAGGAGCAGATGCCACACTGGCAGACAACTGTCTATCATGACACTCCATCCACCATTAATAAATGAGAAGTGCAGTCACAAAGTACTGGGCATTCCTTAATCTACAGTGCAGTCACAGAGAAATTAAACAATTGCAGCTCAGGGGACCTGGTAAGGAACCACTTCTGCTTGTGCCACCTGCAGTGAGCTCAGGGGTGAACAGTCAGTGTTGACTGCAGGCAGAGAAAACCACTAAGAATAATCCAGAGAGCACCAATACAGGCAGTAGAAAGCTCAGTCAGTGCAGTGCAGGGTCAGAAAAGTAGTATCAGCTTCAAACAGGAGGATGGAGAAAATGCAGACAAGTTCACATACACAGATGCAGTTCCAGTCTCTCTCTGTGCTGCAATCCTCTTTTCTACTTTCCTTTGAGAACTAAAATAGGCTAAAAGGACAGACACCACTAAAGGACAGGACAGTCAAATAGTCATCAACATTTTCCAACCATCAAATTTCAAGGTGGAACCAGTGGCAGGAATATCTATTGTAAATATAATACTGCTCAAGTTAATGGGCACACCCAAATTAAGTGCCATCGATTTACCAGCTGTAAATACATTGAATTGCAGCTGTATTGCTCTGTGACATCAAATCATTGTGCCAAGGTGACACAAGTTACATCAGCCAAGTTCCCCGTTGTACCTTGACTGTGTGGAGAAGAAAGTGCATAGGTCTCTTCCTCCTAACCTGATTTAGTACATACACTGTAACAGTTCAAGTAGGGCATACAAGAGCATGTTATATATCCTTGCTTTATTTTATAACCTCTACAGGGACCACACGTGTTTTGGGGAACAAGAAAGGAATATTTACCCGCCAGCGACAGCCCAAAGCAGCTGCTTTTGTTCTTAGAGAAAGATACTGGAAGATTGCAAATGAATCAAGCTGTCTTCCTCCTGTAATAACATCACATGCCCTCTTTTTAAAATGAATCAAAGGGTATTACACTGAACTTGTTATTAAATTTCTGTTTAAATAACTTTTGTGCCTGACTCAAGTCTTGCAAGTCTAATGCGATTTCTAGTCCACCTGAAGGAGTTACTATGATGTGAAGCAGATCAGAAACATTGGTTTCCTCTGCTTAGCCATGTCTGGAGGCTTCCTGTTTCCAGAGAGTAAAACAAATATTCAGAGTTTCAAGGAGCTGAAGTTAGAGATCCTGACTGAGGTATCTGTTTATGGCAAAAAACCCCAACACAAATATTACATGACACAAATCAATGCTGAAGACTTAAAAAAAAAAATAAAAATCTAAGTTCCTGTAAACGAACATCACATCCCCCTAATGCAAATGAGGTTTTCCAGTTATACTCCCCTCACAGTTACACTACTCAGATCACAGCAAATTGTCCACAGAGGAGCAGAGTTTATGCAGCTTCTCCTGCCTGACAGGATGTGTGTGTGAGAACTCCTGAGCACTCACAGCATTCAGGAAGGGTAAGAACCACTATGAGGACACCCAACATACTCCCAACACAGTATGGAATTCATACTACAGCAGCAAGGTGGAATATGTTAGATAGGCAGGTACTACAGCAACTGAACTTTAGTAAAACTATTTATTTTACTCACAGTACCAAAACTGCCACTATTCGATGCAGTTTTACCTTCCAGCACGGAAGGGCTTCCTTCATATTAAACTGTCACCATGGACTACAGCAACAGCAGTCTAAGAGGGCAAGTTTGTTCTAAACCTTTCTGGTAGTGGCCTGGAGTAGTCTGGGGTAGGGCCATGTGTAAATTAACGTGCTGCTTCAGACAGCACAACGGTGTAATAACGTCCCTTTTGGGCTGCACACCAGTCTGAGGGGACTCCAAAGGCCTGGCTCTAGACTGTCACAGATCACAGCAACACTCACAGAGGAGCTCAGAACACTTAGTCTGCACACATCTTACAGCAACATCCCAGGGTTGTCCCAAGAGCAGCATCACAGGGAGCAGAACGACAAAACTGGAGGCTGCCCAGTGAATTTGGGAAGTTGGTACAATTAGGTAGTTTTAATGATTCACAGACTCTGTGTGAAACTGTTGCTATGACTCCCTTTTCTAACGCTTTCCTGTGTTAGTGGCTCAGGAAAGTGACCAAAATCTGACAATATAAAGAAAATATTTGCTCTTATGTTTTGTGGTGGCCAAATTCTCTTTCCTTTAGAGGTGGTACATTAGGAATCAACCCCACCTTCCACCCTGCCACATGCAGAATGAGGGCACAGATGTTTGCTGCAGACTTCAAAACAATTATGAAGTTTTTAAGGGAAAAGAAACAACACACTATCGACATTCCTCACACCATGTTAGGTCTATATCTTCTATATAACTAAAGCCCCAGAATATAAAAGTCTATGCACAGTAAAAAGACACTTGTTCAAACGTACCATGGTAGAAGCAATTACCATATTTAAGCCCACTACCAGTGTTTGAAAGTCATCTCAACTTCTCCATCTCCAGACATCATTATTTAAAGAAGAAAATCATTTTCTTCCCCGTTTCACCAGACAGGACATACCAAAACACAGAGAAGGATCTGACACTGTTCACCCATTACAAACCAGGGCTCAGATCCCTGTGGTAACAATGGGGCTGGCAGCTGCAGAAGAGGCAGTTTTAACTTCATTCAGTCCAACACAACAGATGCAGAGTTTAATACCCATATGTATGAAAAGCACACATTTGAGCTCAGTTCCTGCTTGTTCTGACCAGCTCAGTGCAATCCTAAACCCAAGCCCTCCTACCCAACCCTTCCCAGCAGCTCCCTCAGCCCCCCAGAGCCAGGAACACACACAGCATTTTCCAGATCCTTTGTGATCTTGTGGGAGTGAGTTCAAGCAGACCCACAGAACCAATAAAGCAGGAAGTGATAAAGATCACACACTGAATGTTAGGTGGTTTGTTTCTTTTTTGCACGTTGCTTAAAGAACTGTAAACAATTAAAGCCTCAAGTCAACGCTGCTCAGCCTCTACACACCCAGAGCACACAACCTGATGAAGCTGCAGGAATTCTATAAACTGGGATCTGTGGGGAATCAAGTGCTTTAAACTACTGCTAACACACACAATGTCTTTGAAAAAAAGCCCACAACTTAGTACATTTCTAGAAACAGAATTACAGTACTGACGTTAAAAACAGTTTCTAAGGCTCAGACTGAGTCCAAAAAGGCCTCTGATTGGGTTCATTCAAGCTCTTATGTTTGGACTGCATGAATGCAGCATAAGAATGATTGCAGCAAGACGTCCACAGGTAATTTCTACATTTATTTTTTTTTTTTATACCAAAAAAGTTATGTGCAACAAATAGAATTCATACATATTTACATTGTTTTACCTGTTAGCAAAATTGTATCCTAAACCTCTGATATAGAATCTCTCAGCCTGTATCGATGAAAGGAACATCTGCCCAATGACTCCATTTCAATGGGTGTTTAATTTGGAGTTTAAAGCACTAGGAATAAATAGTTGATGGAACATACTATACAGAACAAACACCTAATATTTAGGCCATGCTTAATACAGTTTTATGGTAACAGAATACTTCATCTTTTCTGGAACGGTTTTGTCTAGTTCACGTTTAAACAACATTGGCAGAATCAAAGCCATTCAATCTCTGACTTCAGCCCACATAAATCAGGAGCATCAAGTGCTGCCTGAAGCACCTCACCAACCTCCTGGAACAATTGAGAGACTCTGTACAGCAGCAGACAAACACTACAGAATGCAGAAACCTCCTCACAAGAGATCTGTTGCCACTTCAGGCATCAAAGGTGGTCGGGAATGTTTCATTGGCCTCAGCATCGTGAACACCTTACACCGAGAAACTTCCAAGAACACTCATTTCCTCAACGAGACTTGAATGCTTTGTTGGCCTTTAAGAGTAGCAAGTACCTTACAGTAAGAGGATTTCAGGAATGTTTAATTCCTAAGCAGGTTTTGGGATGAGGTTCTTTTGCCTTTCCAATCCGCCCCTCGCCGAGGAACTTCCAACTGAGAATATTCGGTGACTCTGAGAGCCAAAGAGGGGGAGGAAGGACCCAAATTCAGAACCACTGTTTGGATATTGTGAATTTTTTCCCTCTGTTCTCATGAGTGTTGAAACCACAACGAGGATCTGTGTAACATCCCCCTGTCCCTTGCCAGCCCAGGTATTATTTACCTGTGTTTTCCTGTATACTCAAGATTTCTCAGAATTTGCCTTTGGGTTTGGAAGGGTGAAATCAGAATCAACCACACGTTTCTCACCACATTTGTTTTGGCTGGGGCAGGCAGGGGGGCACTCCTCTGAGTTCCATCACATCACAACCTGTGCCATTTTACTGGAAGAAAGATGCTGTTTCTATCATTGGGAGCAACAAGGAGAGTCAGAGAACTGGAAGCAAAGAGGTCCAAATTTCTACTGCTAAGATTATTTTGCCCTTTATTCAGGCCAACTGCATTTCTGAAGCACGAGAGAGAAATAGAAGAGTCAGGGCCGTTTCTAGCAAATCACTTCCAGTAAAAAGTAACTGCAAGAAAAGCACACAAGACAAGAGAGTTCACAATTAAGGATCAGATTTGCAAGTCTGTGCACAAAGTGTAGCTGCAAATTCTTCCAGAGACCAAACTCCAGTTCCATTTGATCCCTATGTGCACACAAACAAGGACTGCAGACACGACTGCTGGAAATCCGGCCCTAAACATTTTTACTAAACAAACTGAATTAACAGACTATGCCCACACAAACAAGCACAAGACACAGTGAAGTTAAGTCAACACCAATACTTTCAGCTGATGGGGCTTTTTTTCCTTTTTTTTTCCCAGAAATTGGACCAAGTACTCATTGATTATACTTGTCTCCATGGCTGCTTGTTCTGAGATATGAGCACTGCCACTGACCATTTCAGGCAGCACGTGTTCACCTCTTCCTTGGATGAAAAAAAAAGATGCCTTAGTGTAGATCACAGGAATGCATCAAAATAAATCTATACCACATATTAAACAGTGATACTGCCTCAAGGCTTGTGAGAGAACAAAGGCAAGCCTTGAGGGACCAGTTTAACATCATTCGTTCCCCTCATATCAAAGTTCAAGGCATTTGAGAGACAGAACTAAACATCAAGACAAGCTTTAACTATACTCTGGTCAATACAAAATGCATTTAATGAATTGTTGTCTAAAACTGTCAGACAAGAGGGACAAGTAATTTAGTGTTACATGCAACAGATGTTACTCATACCACAGAACTCTATACATAAAAGCAGTTTCCACCTACATCCTTGATACAAACCAGAAAATGACTTCAGTAGTAATTTAAATACTATTTTGTGGATTCAATCTAAAAATTCTATTTGCTCTACGGAAACACTGCATGTTTCACAGTCAAGTTTATCCTCAGCAACTTAGTGTTTATAATCCACTTATCCATACAACAGAAGTGTCTCTCTGACATTCATGTTTGAGAAAAAAAATCCAAAAAGTAGTTAAATTAATTCTTTAAATAACTGGTATGCAGTTGGAATTCTTCATATTTAGAAGCTGACAAGGGCAAAAAGCAGCACAGCACCAATTACAGAAAGTAACTGAACCTACACGTTTTCGTGTCACAGAGTCTGAAACACAAATATTTTACTTTTCCAAATCGCCATCAACCTTTTTTAATTAAACTGAAACAATATTGCTACCACTTCTCAGTCTAAAAACTAAACATATCTCTTAATACTCCTCTATCCCCAGCAAGTTTGCTGGGAATTTTGTTTGTTTGTTTGTTCATTTTTAAAGCAAGGACACTTCTGCCTGCCAAGTTCAACGCAAAGTATTTGGTTTAAGATTTTAAGACAGAAGGCACTTTTAACATTCAGCCTTAGAATGCTGAGTGCAGAAACAACATGTACAATTTTGTTCCTTTAAATCCGCAGTTTAATATTTTTTTTTTCCCAATTAGTTATTAGAAAGAGCAATGATAGCACTACATCACATTTCATTTTCAGGAGCACATTTACTCACTCATCCCATTAAACAGCTTGCCCTTCCAAGGGATCTTGTGTGTGTGTGTGTGTGTGTGTGTCAGGCCTAAAGTTCATTTCCCAATATAGCACAAACCAAGGATCCTGACGAAGATCAATTAAGTAACTGCTTTTTCAGTGCACGACTTGGTTACCCCGCTCAGTCAGTGGTTTCCACTGCAATTGCAATCCTATACTGCAGCATTCATAGAACATCAAACATTAGTAACACTGGCTGGCTGACCACAGCTTAAAAATGAAACAGCTCTGCATGGAAACTGAGTCCTTTCAAAGAACACTTTGATACACCAACCCCCAACCTGCACAGAATATCCTGGTGGCGGCTTTCCATCGACCACACGGAGCTATTTTCACTCGGTACAGAATTAACGAGGTTGTGGTTTAATGAACACGCTTCAGGTTTCAGCTTTAATTCCATTTTTCGATACTGGAGACAAAAAGAAAGACAGAAGGAAAAAAAAAAAAAATGGAACCAACCCCAAGCATCATTCTTGGGACAGCACGAGCAGTGAGTGCAGCAACTCTGTGTTCTCTTCAGAGGTCACTTCTTCCATCGTGTCAGTCGACTGTGAGCTGAACCCTCTGACAGCTCCTAACAAACCCCGTTGTACAGTGAGTTCTCCAGGGATGAAACCAATAGTTCTAATTTTATTTACAGTGTAAGTCCTAGTCAAATCTAAGTCCATCAGCTAAAAAAAAAAAAAAACAAAAACCAAAATGAAAACAAAAAAGTAATACACATACTGTAAACATGGCAACATTAAATATGGTGATGCTAGTCTAGAATATTTAATTTCATGATCACATCTTGTTATACCTGAATTTATATACAGGATATTTTATAGCAAGTGTTACCCACTTCACAAGTGGAGGGGGAAGAGAGAGTCTAGGTTTTGCTGTGGCTAAAACTCCTTCAAAGTAAAGTTAAAGCTTGTCTTTGATTGTATTAGAGCTTTCTTTCACAACCACATTTAAACTGAAGATTAGCACAGAAAAATTATCGGGGGCCCCTTCAAATTTATAATTAAAAATTCAGTTATGATTCTCGGGGAGAGTGTCTGATATGGAGAATAAAAAATTACTGCAAAATAAACTTAATGGAAGTTGGGTCTTCAGACTGTCAGTCAAGAGTTCAAACAGGGGTTATTCCTGTTTGGGTTGGAGTTGCCGTTTCCAGGCCTCGTTCAAATAAACTAGTCGTTTGTAGTTGATGATAAAGAGAATGAAGTTCAGCAAATATGTGATGACGCAGACAATGCAAAATTCCTTCAGCACGAAGTACAGAATGTATGCCAAGTACAATGACCCTACTACAGACACTATGGAGGATGTCATGAGGATTAGAGCTGCTACTGCACTTGCTGTCATACCTGCAACAAGAGAGAGAGAGTTACTAGGGCTGCTCTCGCCCCCCCTCCACGCACAGCACAAAGCCTAAGCACTGACTCAGACTGAGGGCTCCTCAGCAAGTCTGTCTTACAGAAAAGTCTGGTTAAAACACCATGACAAACCAAGACAAACCACTCTTTGGAAGGGAGCATCTAAGTTCTGTCTGACAGTCCTGTGATAAGGAGCATGTTTACATCAACCATCCTCTGTATTCCTGAGTTACGGGAAAGTCACAGGCTGATCAAGTTATTTCTAACAAAATTAACAGCTTTATAGCAGACCACGTAGTTACCAACATGTATACAACACATCTCATGCACTTTTTTGCCTACTACTCCTGCAAAACTTGCAAATTCCATTTTTATTTCCTCTCTTTTCTATCATGCAATCCCATGCTAAATATACTGAAGTGAAAATACCAGCACAAACTGTCTTGACACCCTATATTATTAATAGCATAGCAGAGGAAAATGCAATTACTCTTATTATCAGTTGGGTTTTTAAGCCCTTTGGACAGATGTATCATTAGGCTGGTGCTAAGGAAAAAAAAGATATAAAAATCACAAGCATTTATCTGGTTTCTTGCAGATTGTACAATCTGTATTGCACTCCTCCTTCAACACCACAGACCAGCTACATGCTTTAGGCTTTAAGCAGAATTAATACTTACCAAGTAGCATTTGTAGTATATAAAACACGAGTCCAAAAACACTGTTTGACTGATTTATTGCACTGTCCTTTCCAAAGATGGAACCCAACAGACCGAATCCTCGACCCCATCTGTAAAACAGTGAAACTAATTAACACCTGTTTGGGCACCTATTGCTTTTACATCAGTGTTTTCAGTTCATCTCTGTTGGGAAAAGAAAAAAAGAGGTACATATATTCTGACATGACCACTGGAGTCCTATGGGAAGTTCAGAGTTATCCTGGAAAATCAAGCAGCTCGCAACAGGGGGAGCACTTTATCCACAGGTACAGCTTTATCCCACACCTGGAGGATTATAAAGTCATTCAACACACCAGAAACTACAAGTTCACGCAGCTGCAACTTTAAACACCACGTTTGCTTCTGTTTGAAGCTGTTTTGTCAAGCACCCAACAGCTTTAGCAGCTCCCTCCACCACAGCAAGCTGGACACTTGGTCACTAAACAGGGACGACAGCACAAGGGGTAAGGATTTGTTCCCAGCTCTGCTGGCATCAGAGCAAGCAAACCAGGACATATGTTTGCACCTCAGCTGCTCCTGATCAGTCTCTCACCTCAGGAGGAACCCCAATCTGCCAGGCAGACAAGCTGGGGATGGCACCAGAAGATGCTCCACAGACCTCGTTTGTCAGAGCACGGTGTGACACTTTGAACCAACACCTGAATTCCCCACGAAGTGACTTTCAACTTTCTAGTGATAAAACACAGAAAGCAGCACAAGCCCTACAAAACTGCTGCTGCACTGAGGATAAAAGATGAAATTACCAAATGTATTTGTGCTAGAAACCAGGAATTTGATGCCCCAAGGCAGATCATGACTTGTAAAAGCAAAGTGAGGACCTTATTTGTTAGTGTCACTTGAAAATATGAAGTTAATGCTATCCAACAAGTAACTTAACTCACAAGAGAACATCAGGATATCTTCCAGCATGATTTTGGAGCTTCAAGCCAAGCATTAACACTTGGCTTGGTTCCCATTATCAGGTTAACTGCCATAGAACTATGTAAAAAAGCACCATTCCTCATTCCTGTTGCAGCAGAAAATGCCAGTGTGCTACATTTATGCCAAGAAAAGTGCAGTTTCTAGATAATTTCTTGTACTAGAGGCAATGCCCTGCTAAACCAAGACACAGCACAGGTCTGCTCTCTGCACAGGGCAGGAACATTGCTGATGTAACTCACCACATACCTGGGATCAGTGACAGGCTACCAACACATGACAAGCAGTTTCCTCACAGAAAAAGGGACCACAGCAAGTACAATTTAATACCATCTCCCAAACACTTCACAGTCTCACAGCCATCTGTGCAGTATTTGCAAAACATATTCAAATTAATAATTTCAATTGCAGACAGTTACTAAATTTGAATTAACTATTATAGGCAAGTCTTGTGCTCTTCTCCCCAAGAAACCCAGCAGAAAATTGGGTCCCAGTTCCTAAAAAGCACATTTACTGCATAAAAAGTAAAAAAAACCAAACAGACTTTCAACTAGTTTGGTCTCAAATCTTGTAAAGGAGTGAAGTGAAACTTTTGTGCCAATTCAACCAGTGCTGCTTTACCAGGGGACAGTGGCTCAGCATTCCCGAGGCTGCCAGGGGTCATACACACAGGGAGTTGTGAGGGGAGCAGTGCAGAACTGCCTGGCTCCCTGCACTCATCCCAGGGTACTTCTGGGGCTATGGAAAATGTGGGGGACACGGCTGATTGCACCTCCTCCCTGCTGCACAGGAAGGCAAACAGCCCCACTGTCCCACTTGTGGGCAAAGCAGCATCGAGGAGGGATCCCAAAGATCTGGAAAAGCTGCAGACAGAGATGTGATTGCAGCACTCACAGAAAAGGGAGCCACACTTCCCAGAGAGGGATTTAAAAAAAGGCCAAACACCATGGAAAAACAGATCAGCAAACATAAAGAAATACTGTCAATTCCAAGGAATCTCTGCTATGACGAGATTTTCCTCCCACACGTTGAATGTTATCTGGATTTTAAGTGAGAATTGTTTATTTTTTAGCCTTCCTTTGCTAAGATGTCACAGCATATGTAACAATTGTCTCGTGTGCTCCAGCTGCCAAAGGCAGTATTAAAGAGCCAGGCAAATATATTAAAGGTATCATCCTTTTGCATTTAGTAGTTGATTTTTATTTTTCTGTATTACTACATTTGTAGATACTTCAGCTTACTATCCACAGGTGAAATGTATTATTCTAGTCTCCAAGTGAGACTTCTTTGTAGGGTGACATTAAACTGTGTCTGAACACACTCAGGCTTTCCTCACCAAGAGACTGCACAGCACAACTCCGGGTGTGCCAAGTCTGTGATGCTCAATCCCTCCCTGCCCCTCCCTGTGTGCTCCCACCTCTGACGCTCATCAGATCCCGCCGTGTTTGAAGGCAAACTCCAGCTTAAAAAAAAACACCAGAAACTTTCTTCTACAGAACCTGACCCTGCAGTGATTCTGCAAGAGAATAAAATGTTGCTGGTGGAAGGCTAAGGAGTTCCAGCCCTTCCCGACAGTCAGCACCAGGCCTGAGCTGTTCAGAGCTGCAAGGTCAGAGCACGGGGAGCGCTTTTTCCATGTGCAATAGTTCATTAAGTATCTTGTTGGCCTTGTAGCAGCTTTAAGGACATGAAGTATTAAATTTCAGTCCATGGAGTACAGCTCTAATCTCACATCTTATTCCACACCCTTGAAGACAGCTAAGCAGCCTGTGGTTTAACATAAAGCCCTTTTCTCAGCCTTATAAGGTTTGAAGCGTGAGCAAGTTTTCTGCATCAAACTGTAAAGTATTAAGACTTTGTATATTTTTATTTGAATCTAATTTCTCTACTGAAGAGGCTAAATCAGCTCTTAATTTTATTTGAGGAGGTCCTAAAACCCACTAAAATGCAAAATGAACCAAGAACTTTAGCAAGCAATTGGAGGAAGGATAAAAACTGAGTAGGATAATCTTCCTTCTCGCACCAAAATCAGGTAAAACACACCTGAGTTACAATAATTTAGAGGTCTAAAAAAAAATACAGCAAACAAATAACAAGAAGAAAGTCGAAATAAAAGGATAAGCTCCAAGAAATAAAACATCAGAAGTTCTTCACAGAACCTGTCTTTCTTACAAAGAACGTAACTTAGAATAACTGTTATTAACTTGTATCAATTTTTTTGGACACAGAATACTAAGTAAAATGAACTTGCACTAATGACAGAGTTGCTTGCACAGCAGGATAAAAGCACAGCCCAATATCACCAACTTTTTCCTGGTCCTGACTTGTGGCTCCCATCCTTGAAGTGCCAAGAATTCCAGAGTGAGAACTGCAGTGACCCAGGGTGACTCAGAGCATGGTGACAAACACGGGAGCCAAGCCCACTTTCACCACACCCGAGTTTCACTCCTATTAAAAATAAAAAGCCATCTGAACTAACTACAAGGGAGATTTCAAATAAACCATGAACACATCTTTGTGCATGTTTCAAGTAATTCAACTCCCCTCTCTGTTCAAGACCACAGTCTGCTCCACTCCCCACCTGCATGTACGACTCTGAATGCTCTTTAAAAAGTTAAATAGTGATTCAAGAAATCCAAGATAAAGTGGTGAGAACTCTTTATGTAGTTTCCCAACATCTAAAATTGAACACTACAGTGATTTCCAGTCCAATGTGCATTAGGTCTTGAAAGTTATTATTCACCCTCTAAACAGTGTCCCCTTTGGTCTGAGGTATTTTAAGCTCAGCACTGTTGCATTTTTACAAGTTTAAAGCAGTATTTGTGTTCACCTGCCACTTCTTAACAGGAAAACTAGAACTGAGGTCACTGTGATCCACAAGTGACACACCTCCAAGGAAGTCTTACACTTTTCAATCATTACCTCTTTTGCACAATTATGAACATCCCCTGTGTTCCAGAACAGCCTATTATGGGATGCACTTTAAACACTTTACCATAATTTAGCAGAGAAAATGCCACTGGCAGAAAGGGAACCCTGAGAACCACACTTAGTACACTAGTATCTGACCCATTTTAGAGGACAAGTAAACAACCTTCATGTTTAACAAGGTAAAAGCTGTAAGAGTTATCAGTATTGGCTCAAAAAGCAGCAGAATTCCAAGCCTGCCAAGCACAGCAAGTCAAACAAACAAAACAAGAAGTATTTATTTAACCAGGAGTTACATTACTGTCCCATCCACTCTGTAAGAAATGCTATAGGGTTTTTCTAGCCAAGCACCCCAGTTCTGACAAGTACTGCCAGAAGGAGATGTTTTTAACACTTTTGATGAAGAGATCATTCCTCAAGATGCTTTCCTTCTCCTCAATCACCATGAAGTTAAGAATTAGCTTAACAAACTTCTGAACTGGCGTTTCACCTGCACCAACACACTCAGCAGCCCACCTTGAAAAACCTTCCTGGTCCTTTCTGAGCACTTCCTTTTGTCCTCCACAACAAGCCCTGGTGATGACCAGAATCACATCACCTCGATTTCACCTGGCAATCCTTAGTTCTCATGCCCAGAAGAGAACTAAGCACTGTATATTCATTTGAACATGAAGATAACCATATTAGATGGGGTCAGGTCCAGCTGGCTTCAGATCATGTCCCTGACATCAGCCAGCAGCAGATGCCTTGAACAAGCATGTATTTCCCAGGTTACATTCCCAGAATTTGCAAATGCTCAAATCCTTCAGGGGACTACGAAAGGATATGACCCAAAATCTGAAGACATTCTGCATTTGTGCAGCAGCAGCTTTCCCCACACATTTCTCTCTCTCAGCTGTTGGGTTTGCTGCAATAAAAAGGGAAAACAATAAAAGAGATTTTGTTTTCAGAAAACTGTAAGTAAAGAACTCAAGTTTTGTTTCCTGAGCAGCAGCAGGTTACTTAAAGCCCCTCATTTCAGGATTATTAATCATCCCATAAGCCTGATTTTGTTATCAACAGCAAGCAACACTTGCCACTTTGTAACCCTGAGGGAACAATAAATATAATTTTCCTACAAAAAGGCTACGCTTGACAAGTGATGTGCACATTTCCTTAGGCACCACTGGACTTCTGAGATAAGTTATGGTCCAGAATGGAAGTTCTCAGAGGGGAGCAGAGCTGGCCTGTGCTCACACACTGCCTTCAGTGAAAGCTCAGATAAAGGTCAAAGGATCTGGAGCACGTCAGTGCTTAGCAATGTTAAGAAACTTCGGTTGCAGCTTCTTTCCAGCTTCACTAGAGGATTTTGGATTAAACCTAATTCATGGTTTCAAGGTTGCTTAGGCCACTCTTAACAGTTTTAATAAATTAAGTAAAAGCCTTCAATTAGAAGCCACAAGAAAGGAGATTAAGAATTCCCGTTTGTAAACTTGCCAGGACTGCTCAAAAATTTTGATACACTTAATTTCACGTTTAAATCTATTAGCAGTATTTAGCATAAACAAATGAGATTTTGTTCTATATATCCTCCAGCTCTATTTCAGAAACAGTCTCTAAAAATCTCACTGTCTAGATCAGCAAAATCTCAAGCAGACAGTGGTTAATTATTTTATAGCAGCCTTTACAGAAGCACAGGCCATTCAAGCTATAAGCCAACAGCACTGTATCCCTTCTACATAATCTCTTCTATTAAGCTGTCATAAATGAAGCCTGAGTTTGAACTATAGGCACTTTGTTAAATTTACTTTGCACCAAGCAAAATAATTCTCAGCCCTACTGCAAATTCCAGTCAAGCCAGAAATGATATATTTATGAAAAGCAAAAACACATGTGGTTGTGTAAGCGCTGTAAGGATGGAAAATAAAAGACAAGACTCCCATAGCTTGGGCACTGCTGTGTTTTATAAAAGATGTCCCTCAGCCAGGAAGTATTTTATCAGTCAGAAGTATTAAATCATCGATTTTCTACTAGAAAGATGGGAGAAGAAAAAAAAAAAATCACTTGAATTATCAGCTTCTGCAGCTTTAGGAGCAACTTTAATGAAGCTGGTTTCTACAAGCATTCCTGAAACACTTTCCTTCCCAGCTCACACCCTCCAGCCCCCGCTCCTGCCTCCCAGTCAGGCCCGTTATCTCCCAGTCAGTCCCAGTTGGACATGTGCTGCCAGCCCAGCTGGCAGTGCCAGGGCACAGGGAACCTTGGCTCACAGGGCAGGGCTCCCTTCAGCAGAGGAGTTCCTGTGAGCCTCCCTCCCCTTTGGCACTGAATTTGTCTACTCCAACTCCCCCCTGCCCAATCTACAAACCAGAGGTCCCCAAACCTTCCCTGAGGCAGCAAACCCAATGAATCCAGAGTAACTGCAGAAGCCCCATTTCAGCTGCTGTCTAACACTTGGGAATGCTCTGAAATGACCACCCACCCATGGTAAATGCCAGCACAGACTGCAGCTGAGTTCAGGAGACTACATTTTCATGTAAACTCTTTCTGTAGCCTAAGAACAACAAATATGATTCCTGCTGAATGATCACCCTTTGCTCCACATTCCACCTTCAGTTTAATCAAACTTCTACCTTCTTCTATCCAGAATCAAAGATGCCTGACAAAAACAATTAACTTGGCTCACATGAAAGATATTACTGACTAAAAAACCCAAAGACCTGCAAAACTAAGACAATGTTTTTAAAAAGCACATGGGCCTCATTTGCGTGCACTGGTTCACAAGAACAGACTGGACAAACTTCTCCCACTACCTGCATAAAGCTACTTTTAACTTTTGCCACCTTACATCAGTCACTAACTGCAAACCTCAAACATATCTGAATGCCTGCTTGCAGGTACAGCAATAAAAAAATCCTGGGATATCAGGAATTTACTATTAATAAGAATGATAACTGCTATATCATGTTCTCAACCTGGAATGAAGTAAACTGGACAGACACCAAGTTTACAGGAACTGCCCTGCAACAGAACTGCAGTTTAAATATCGGGTTAGGAGGAGGTCTGAGAAGTTTGGTTCCATGTCCCATTTCCTCAGATAATGGGGTTGTTCCTGTCAACCTGATCAGTGCCACAGTCTGCATTCTGTAAGGATGCACCAGAACAGTTCTAGCAAGGTGTTCTTCACTGAGAAACCAGCACAGGTCAGTTCTACCTGCAGTTCCTTACAGCACAATGCACACCCACCCTGCAGAGGAATGAGCTCCCCACCACTACCCTCACACAACAGAGAGCTTAAGTACTGTGGCACAAGGCAAAGCAAACATAACACTTAAGACAGGTGTAAATTCACTGCTCACAATGATTTATAGGTGAGCAGAGCAACACAATAATCCTCCAGTTGTCACAGGCCACCCTTGGCAAACTGCAAACAGACCTGTGCCCAACACACACATTTTACAGATACGCATTTTCAGGAACTACCAAGTGATGAGTTTGGTGCATCCACCAGGAGACACGAGGCAGATATGCAACTTGGTCTAGTGGGAGGTGTCCCTGCCAACAGCAGGGGGCTGGAAATACATGATCTTTAAGGTCCCTTCCAACCCAAAATGTTCTGGGATATTAGGGTTTTTCAGAACAGGCATTTCAGAGCGGCTCAAACACAAGATGACAACCCAAGACCTCCCCCATTAGCATGAAGTTAGAACAGGGAATTCCTAAAATCTGCCATCTCTCAATGAGATCCAATTAATCCACAGATTCTTAAAATCCTATTTGGACTCCAGAACTTCTAAAGACATTAACCTAGATCAATATTGACTATTGCCAAAGCTCTTCACTTACGCAGCTGCAAATATTGCTAAAGATATACAGTGACAGGTGCCCTTTGGTCCTTCGTGCTGTCTCAAGGCTGTGTCACACTTGTCACAGCATTAGTGCACTCCAGGCCACAAAAATTCCTTCAAAAAGAGAGCCACCCACTAATCCCCTGTGCAGAAACCTTCAATTAATCAAGACAGAAAGCAGAAATGTATTAGGAGACTCCAAAATCTCCCAGGGCAAGCAAAAGATCAGAGCAAAAGGCTCTGGGTCTCTGCTTTACAACTTAAAGGTCACATTTTATTTCAAGCTGTAGCACTCTCAACATTACTTGAAACGTGTCTATTGGTTTAATTCCTTCTGTGGAACTACTGTAACAGCAAGACCAGAAATATTTTTCAGGAACTGCCATAGGCCAGTTTCATTATAAGGCAACTCTTGCCACTTATTCTCAAATATAAGACAGCAACTGCCAATGAAAACGTTTGGTATTTCCCTAATACCTTCCTTTATTATACAGCCCTTAGCAGCTTTTATTTTTAAACTACTTCATGAACTTTCCCCACGATAAAAGCTTGAAATATGCTGACCATTCCTGTTTTGAATAAGGGATAGTGGGAAGGTATTGCTCCAACCTAATCCTCTGTATGAGTCAGGCTCCGATAGGAGATTCTCTGTGCTCCTCCCTCTGCGTGCTGGCAATCTTTACATTTCTGTTCCTGTGGTTCTGCCAATACCAGATTGGGTTTAAAAGCAAGACTTTGAAATACTAACAGCTTATTAGCAAAAAAAACCTCACCCTCAAATACCAGGAAGTCAGCTCAGGGAAGAATAAACTAATTTATTCTAATTATTCTCTACACTTAAAATTAATCCCACCACCATTAAGCGCTTTCTAAAGTTCAGTCCACTGTGGGAGTCAGGACTCAAAATGTGAAGACTGTTACATTCCAAGTTCCATCAGCAAATCCAGCTTAAATAAAAGTCACACAACTGAATGAACACTCTAGAAGCCAGTAAAAGCCACAAAGTATAAGTCTGTCACGCATTTAACTCTGTAGAGTTAACTCTGCTAATCAGCTAATCAAATAATTTCTGACTGCCAGGGTAACAGCTTAATGAGGAAAGAAACACATGAAGGTTAAATCTGCAGTACATGTGGAAAAGCTGGAACACAAGATTCAAAACTCCACTATCCCAGTGAAATCTAAACTGTAGTTAAAACTCCCTTCTAGAAATCAAGTTTCACAGAAACCTTGGTGATGTGGGGACAAGGAACGCTCGGCTGAGAGAGAGTGACTGATGGACGGGGAGCTGTGGCAACACGGAAAAGAAGTTAAATTTCTTCCAATGTTATTCTTATTTCAAAGTTTAATCACTTGCCCTCCTGTCTTACTTTTAAAGCAACAACACTCCTCTGTGTCCTGCACAGCCTGGAAAGCACATTCTTCTCCAAATATGGTTTGACTGAACAGAACTTGCACATTTCTTTTCCACAAACTCCTTTTACCACCTGCTCTAATCACCACGAGATATCCTGACATTTGCAATAGGAGAACTCTAAGTATGTTCTCCTAGCAACTGCTGGTGAGATTTTCAGTTGATTTTATCCCTGACTCTTCACATTACTACAAAGAATTCCTACAGTAAAGTATTTCTAGGCCTTGCCATGGCACGCTCAGCGTGTCAGCTGCTGCATTACTAATGAACATTATAATTACCAAGCATGATTCCATAATTAGAAATAATTCCAATTATATCTTAAAGTGTTTTCCTTCTCCCAAGCATTTAGTAAACACACATCAAAACTATTGCATCGAATTGCCTCAGTAGCAGCATTTGCAGCAACAATAAAAAGCTGTTGGAGAACCAATTCTGTACCAGAACAGGCTGCTATGAAGGTGATTTATGATGATTAAATCCCTGTTATTCTCTTTTTGCTCCTGGTGGTGAAAGTTATTTTACTGATGAGACTCACGTGGTTTAATCTCAGTGGCCTATGCATAACTTCAATTTATACAGTTTTATGTTATTTGGCAAGTTTGTAGAAGTCTTCTCCCTAGTTAGAGCAAAACTCGTCACTTCAGGACACTTCCCAAACAAAGACATGAACAAGCATCTCCACAAACTAAAGATCACCTGAGGACAGACAGAAAAGTAGAGTTAAAGCCCTCACTCAATCACAAGAGTCCCCTCTCAGACATCCAGAGATACAGATCTCTGTAACACAATCCCACTGCTGTCACCACAGAAGAGGTTTTCAGAATATGAGATCCCTGTGTGTTTTACCTCAACAATTTAACAGCTTCCACCCTGATAGGAGTATGGGCATGTTCTGCACAACTGGCTTTTTATGATGGTACAACAAGTACCTTGATAAAAACTGGGACAGCTTTTACACAGGTTACACTGAGAGGAGAAAAAAAATAAATCCCAAGTGCTCATTCAGCTGAAGGCACTCACATGGTAGTAATAAAATTCTCATTAAAAGAAAAGGAGGAAGCATTTAATACATTTAATACATAATAGGGTTTTGCTCAAGAACCAAACCCCTCCCTTCCCACTTCCTTATAGTGGATGTTCTTATGTGCCTGTATATCTACACATACACACAGACATATGTTCTATGCTCTGAGCAATTTCTTTAGCTGAGATATATGACAATATGCTTTTAAGAGAGCTTCTTGGCCAAATTACACCTGGAACCATAAAATCGTGAAGGCTGGAAAAGACACTTAGGATCTAGTCCACCTGAAACTATTCCCTGTGCCATGTTTGTACTGGAATCACCTGTAACTGCACAGCAGGGTGAGTCTTTTCATTTTTGTAACTCAACCAACTACTTACACGACAAGTTAATAGAATATTACAGACTGACTCTCCTAACAGAAGTAAGAGCCATTTCCCTCTAGGAAACAACTGCTAAGCTGACTGGACACCTGCAAAACAACTCAGGGTCTGGGCTGAGCTTTTGCTGCAGAGGGATTCAAGTCTCTCTTGAATGAAGCACTTCCTCTGTACCACAAAACCGTCTCCTGCGCTGCCAGGTGACATTTCAATGAAAACGCAATACAAGACACCGCAATTAAAACCACCCAAAGCAAACCACCTGCGATCGCCCTTGTTTACATTGGCCTCAACCAGCACTCCGCTCTAAGGAGCGTTTACCACTAAAACGCCCGTCGCTCCACCTAATTGCCACAGATTTCAACACGGGAATTGCGGGTGCCTCACCCTCTGGCCCGTGGTGATCCCGAAAAAGGCCGGTGATCCCGAAAAAAGCCGCTCCCTCACCGGCCCTCCGGCGCTGGGGCTGCCCCGGCCGGGAGCGCTGACCCCCCTCCCCCTGCCCTGTGCCCCCACCACAGGCCCCTCCGCGCCCGCACCCGCTCAGAAAACCTCCCCGCACCCCCAGCGGCCCCCGAGGCCCCGGAGGCAGCGCTCCCTTGGCCGCCCCGCCGGCGAGAACGGGGCGAGGGGTGGCCGGTCCCACCCCCGCCTCACCTGGAGGTGATGGCGGCGGAGCAGCGCACCCGCTCGCTGAGGTCGCACAGGGCCTGGTAGTGGCTGTCGCGGCCCTTCTCGCGCTCCAGGTGGCAGGCGTAGAGGGACAGCAGGATGCCGGCGGCGCACACGGCGGACCGCGCCACCCGCTCCCAGCGCGGCACCGACACCCGCAGCAGGACGGGCGCCGCCATCTTTGCCCCGTCCCTCCGCCTCAGACCGCGACGCGCGCCCGGCGCCCGCGCCCCCCGCGCACGCGCGCGCGCCCCTCATTGGCCCGCCGCGCGCTCGCGCGTGCCCTTCATTGGCCCGCCCGCGCCCCCCGGCCCCGCCCCCCACCCCCCGCCGCTCGCGCCGGACGTGGCGCCTCGCGACGACGTCACGTCAGGCCGGGCGGGGGTGGGGGGTGCCAGGGGGGGTGTGTGCGGCGCCCCCTGGCGGCCGTGAGGGGCGCTGCAGAGCGGCTTCGGCCCCACCACTCCCGCCCCTCACAGATTTCTGCAGGAAAATGAGCTTTTCCCCTTTTTTTCCCCTCAGATCTCAGCGGTCAGGGGAAACTTGGCAGCTCTGAGGAATGCTACAAAAGTCGACACGGCTGATATGACCCTCAGGGATAATATGTCGCTTCACTATAACGTGGGTCTCAGGCAGGTTCTCCAGTGAAGCTCCAGGTGTTTTCCATGGTTTTGGACAGAATGAGCCCGCAGACACACAGAGCCCATCTGGTGTGCAAAGGGGTCTCCCTGGGGGCCTGTTAACATTCCCAAGGATTTTCTGGGATGTGTAATTTGGACAAGCACTATAAAAAGCACATTAAAAGTTTGTTTATCCTAGCACGCACCATAGCCTGGTGCTCCGCCTGGCTCCAGAACAGCTGCTGATGGATTCTCCCAAGCCTCGCTCGGCCTTGGAAGAACAAATACGCTTCGCACTTGAGCAGTGGGATTTCATCGCCTGTTTCCCAGGTCTGGGACCAGATTCCATCACTCCTCACAGCCAGAACTGTGAATCCACAGCACTGGTCACAATCAGACCAACACAACCCAAGGCAATCAGGGCTGGATCTTCTTTCTTTCACGTGCCTCTGGTTTCTATCAAAAGCAGCATCAACACCTGGCTGTAGCTGAAGAACCAGCCAATGTCTCTGGTCTACTCACACAAAAGTCACGGCAGCTGAAAATAAACAATCTTTGCTCACTGTAAACACCACCAAAGCCACTGGTACTGCTGTGTTTGGGAATGGCCACCAGCTACTCCTTCTCCCGCCCTTCCCCAATTCCTTGTAGCCCGTTATTGTGGGCATTAGGAGATGCGGGAGTGAGTCAGTACAAAAGGAAGCTCTGGAGTTTTCCCAAGGAAGGCAGGAGGACAAAGCACAAAGGCAGCATTCATCCCATCCTGCCCTCATTGTTCCGCAGAACAAAACCAATTCAAAGAGGGACGCTCAAGCACCAAGAATCCCTCTGCCAGCAAAAAAAAGGGAGTCGAAAACCATTAATTAAAAAGAGTTGAGAAAACCACTCATTAAGAAATGAGTTGTTTGAACACTGGAAAAAGTATAAACAAAATTATAAATCTCCCGCTCTCTGTGCCACGATTTGCTGTCAATGGGAACAAGGGGAGAGGGACAACGGGAAAGGAACGGAGATGACGTACACAGGAGAACATGAAATGTTATTTATATTTATCTCCTAATAATTTTGACATTAACAACTGCTTTTCTTAACTGTGCTTCTGGATTACCACTATATAAACTCACAATTTAATGCTTCCTTCATCAGACAAGAGTTACATCCTCTGACATAGAAGATGTTGAAATGACTAATCTTATACAGCTCCCTCCTTTACAACTGAAGAAACTGTGAACAAGCAATTTTTTGTCATGAATTATCCCGGCTGGTGACTGTGGCGCTGTCATGACGTATCCCTTATAATTGCTGCTGTCTATAAAAATAATTAATACAATAATGAATAAATTGATTAAAAAATACATTTCTCCAAGTAGACAGTGATTCTAAAGCAGGGAGAGTCAGCCCATGCAGATGACCTTGTGCATGGAGCTGAGGGGGCAGCTCATATATCTCATATATGTATATCATACATGTACCATATATATATATATAAATAAATAAATATATATAAATTATATATAACAATTATTTATTTTATATATAAATATATCTATAAATATATAATATATATATATTTAGATACGTATATACATATATACATTTAGATACATATATACACATATAGATATCTTTTATATATATGCATATACACATAAATACATACACATATATATCTATATGCATATTTATATAAATATATGCATATATATACATGTATACATACATATTTTTATATACACATATTTGTGTATATATATGTATATATACCTATAATTAATGAGATCCCCTCAGTCTTCTCTGGGCTAAAATCCAACACCTTCAATTCTACCGAAGGGCTGAATTCTGAAGGGCTTTTGGGGGGGTTCCTTCTCCACAGAGAACGATTCCCTGAGGGCTGGAACACGTTTAACCGTAGCTTAGGTATTTATTGCGACTGTGGGTCCCGCCGGCGCGGGTTTAAACCGCAGTCCATGTGTTCATTTTGAACCGAGTGTCCCGCAGGCGCGGGTTTATCGCCGTTTATGTGTTTATTTTGCCCTGAGGGTCCGGCAGGCGCGGGTTTATCGCCCTTTACGCGTTTATTTTCACCGCAGACTCCGCCGCCATCACGGCCCCTCGCGGCGGTTCCCGCGCGTCCCCGCAGGCGGGCGGGGGGCGTGGCTTCTACAAGGCCCCGCCCACCCCCACCCGCGCGCACGCGGAAGTGACGCGCACGCGGTGACCTTCAGAGGAGGCGGGCGGGTGCTGGGACAGGCCGCGCTTTCTCTTTCTTCCGAGTTCCCTCCGCTCCGGCTTCGGCTCCTGCTCTGCTCCCCGCCGCCATGCCCAGGGGCAGCCGCAGCCGCACGTCCCGGGTGCCGCCCCCCGCCAGGTGAGGGCCACCCGGGCCGCCTCCTCCTCTCCGTCCCCTCTCCTTCCTGAGGGCCCCGCGCAGGCCGCAGCGGCCGCAGTGCAATGGCGGACAGGCCGCTGCGGCCCGGCGGGTTGGAGCTGCGGTGGCTCTGGGGGAGCGGGACTGGGTGCTTGTTAGGAGGGTGGAAGTGGGTCTGCTCGGCCACAAGGCCTGGCCATCCCCCGTCTGGACTTTAAGGCCTTATTAACCCTTAAGGGTTAATCAACCCCATTTGGGTCATACCTCATTTTTTTGCGCAAGATTTTGCAGTCCTTTGTGGAATGGGGGGACGGCGAGGCTTTAAAACAGCCAGAAAGAAGCCTGTAAATATGACCCTGTCTTGCATAAGTCGCTCACCAGAACACCGAGTTCCTGCCCTCGGGGTGTAACTGTGACTCTTCCGGAGGGACAGTGACCTCCTGGCCCTGCAGCCACGTGGGCTCTGCCCGGAGCGGTTTGGAGTGATGATGATGATGATGGTGATGGTGATGGTGATGGTGATAACGATATGAGGCTTCTCTCTCTCTCTCATCGCAGCCGGGCCCCGCCGATGAGAGCCGCGTCCCCAGCGCCGGCTCCTCGGGCCCAGGTCCCGGCCGCGGCTCCGCCTTCTGCCGTGGCGGCTCCGGCGCCGAGGCAGCCAGGGCTGATGGCCCAGATGGCCTCGACCGCCGCCGGGGTCGCCGTGGGCTCGGCCGTGGGACACACCATCGGCCACGCCATCACCGGAGGGTTCAGTGGAGGGAGTGGCCACGAGGCTGCTCGGCCCGATATCACTTACCAGGTGAGGGAAAGCACAGCGGGACACTACTAGTGCCTTGACAGATCAGCCTACGGGCTGAGGTAGTTGCTAGTGACATAAAACACCTCACAAGTCACAGCTAAAGTATATAATTAGAATCTCTCTGTATATAGACTATATATATAATCATATATAGTCTGTAGTTAAATTGAATCTCCAAGATAAGCACCACACTCACCACGAGTATCTTAAAAGTAGCTCAGAAGGATGCACGAGTGATGTATGCTTGTGGCAGGGTGTTGTTTTCTACTGTAGTGTTCCCCTTATTCAGGCAGGACTTCCATGTTCCAGGTCTGATGATAGTAAGATCTATTGCAAGACCTTTTTGTGCTGCTCAGACATTTTTTTGCCCAGATGCCATTCAGAGTTACCTGAGCATATCCAAAATCACCCAAGTGTTTCTCACTTAAAAAACTACTCTGAATGTGTCGTGCCACTGCTGGAAACTTACTTTGTACTTCAGTCCATTATAATTTTTTCCATTTAAAAAGCAACATTTTCACTAAAACACAGGAAAGAAACCTCAGCCAGCAGCACGGGGGTGGTTTGGCTTTGAGCTGGAGCTGTTGGAAGGGCCCTTACAGGGTTGTGTGCTGTTTCAGGAGCCCCAGGCAGCTCAGGCTGCCCAGCAGCAGCAGCAGGCTGGTCCTTGCCAGTACGAGATCAAACAATTCCTGGAGTGTGCACAGAACCAGACTGACCTCAAGCTGTGTGAGGGCTTCAGCGAGGTGCTGAAGCAGTGCAGGTTTGCTAATGGTAAGTAGGCAGTGCTGACAGTAAACTACTACATGGGCTAATCAGTAGAATTATTGTGGGAATGATGTCCTGGGGTTTTGATCTGTCTGGTGAGGAATGGGGAGTGATGGCAGGTGCACCAAAGTTAGGTAAAGCAGCTGCTGTTCTGTTGGGCTTCCTGCTTTGGTCCTGTACATGTAGCTGGAGGTGATGGGGTGGAGAGAGGGTGAATTCCTGAAGTTTTGTGCTGGTGCATGGATTGAAGCTGACCGGGAAAGTGGCAGCAGCGCACTTGGAGAATCAGCAGAGCACTGTGAGCCTGTAGGAAGGACAACAGCCAAACCATCCTGACCTGGGAGGGTGGGGATGCTGCACACCAGGGTGCTCTGCTGGTGTCTGCAGTTCATCATGTCCCAGCAAATGGATGAGGGGAAGGGGGAACATCCTAGCAAATCTGCTTTATGGCAAGGAAAACCAGCTGCCATTCAGGGATCCCAAACTTACTGACATAACTCCTTACCTTGCAGGTTTGGCCTAAGCCTGCAGGACAAGGCTGCTGAAGACCATCTTTCAAGAACTGACCTATGAATGAAAAAAAAAAAAAGCTTCAATAATAAAGTTTAAAGCTGTCTGATATCTTGTTAGTTCATATATTCACACTCATCCTGCCATAGCTGCCTCTGATGTGATACAACTTAACAAACAGCCGCAGATTAATTTAGCACAAAATGGAAGAAGGAACAATAAAAGCAGAATGAGCTAATGTGGGTTCACTGGTTTGCTGCTCGTGTTGGATATATGTGATATGGTGTATGAATAAACTTCTCTCTCCAGAAGTACCATCTGTGCTTGTTGAGTTTGAGTGTTGGAGTTGAACTGCAAGGGTGACGAGGTGAGAACTGATTTTGGCAGCTGTGCTGCCAGCAAGGGTGCCCGGAGGGCTGGAGCTGCAGGAGGAGTTCAGGAATGCTGGTAGCTCAGCCTCTGCCTGCCAGGTATCTCCTCCTTGAGCATTTGCACCCCACAGGCAACTTCTGCTGATGGAAATGGGTAGTGATAGGGAAGGCTGTGGCTGACTCTACACTGTTATGCACAGTGGATGTCAGTCCTCCAGCAACGTCCTGTATACCTTAAGAACAAGCTCTGTGTTCAGATTCAAGGGATTCTGAGCATCACACTCCAGTTCCCAGTAACACAGAAGCTGTAGGTGTTTCCTTCATCCTGTGACAGGAGCTGAGGGCTGAAAGATTAGAGGATGGTCCTGTGGCCTTTCCCTCCTGCCTGGCTCGGGCAGGTGGCAAAGCCACTGCTGCTGCGTGAACCAAGAATAATAATCGTCACTATTTTAAGAGTATTTACTGGTGCAAAATGCAAACCCTCCTCTTTCCATCGGAGGGAGCAACCAGCTCATGCCTTGCTCAAATCCTTGGAGCTTGCAGAGTAAACACCTTGCTGCACTTCTCTGGTAAACCCTGGATAGAGTGTACTCCTACATGGGAGTGTGGTGGGGAATAACCCTGCTCTGAAAAGTGCAATTCCTGATAAAAATACCTTTTATGGCATGACCTGTTTTTCCTGAACTGCTTTTATCCTGCTGGATATTCTGCCTGTTCCTAAAGCCCTTTTCTTCTCTGCAGTTCCTGGAAGTGAAAGGATTAAATCAGTGTTCAAAATCATAGAATATTGAGTTGGAAGGAACCCATCGGGGTCATCAAGTCCAACTCCTGGGGGAAGGGTCACCTCACACATGAGGAATGAGGGCCGGTGACATGAGTAGCTTTGCCTCTGCTGATGAAGCTCCCAGCTCACTTCCGAGGTGCAACAGAAATAAAGCCAGTTTGGGCCAAGCTGTGAGAGGAAATGGCCTTAAGATGAGACAGGAAATTCAGATTAGATACTATAAAAACTTTTTTCCTTGTTGGGGTGGTCAGGTCACCTTGGAACAGGTTGCCCAGGGAGGTGGTGGAGTCGCCATACCTGGAGGTGTTCAAGAGGAGCTGCGTGATGTGGTTTAGGGGTTACTGGGTGCACGGCTGGACTGTATGACTTCAAAGCTCCTTTCCCACCTTGATAATTCCCCGACTCCACGCTCCCACCCCCGCCCGCCCTTTCCATCCCCGCAGCGCTGCCCCCGGGCGGGCCTGGCGACGCACCGGGGGAATCCCGGATGCCGCAGCCGCCTGCACGGCAACACCCCCGCGGGAGGAGCGAGCGGCGCGGGGGCCCCGCGGGGCTCAGCCGCCCAAGGGTTAATTAAACCCGGGCGGCGCGGCGGGGAAGTCCCGCAGCTCCGGGGCGGCCCCCGGGCCCCCCCCTCGCCCCTTGCCCGGCCATGCCCGCCCGGCGCCCGCCGCTGCCAACTCGCGCTGCGCTTCATCCGCGGCCGGGCGGCGGCGGGCGGCCCTGAGCGCTCGGATCCCGGCCCTGAGCGCTCGGATCCCGGCCCCGAGCGCCCGGCTCCCGGCGGCGGCTCCTGGCGCCAGGCCTGGGCCCAGCCCGGGCCGCCCTCAGCGAGGTGAGGCCCCGCCGGGGCGGGGGGGACCGGCCGCGTTCGGGGCGGGCGAAAAAGGCGCTGGTGGTGGTGGGGTGGGGTGTGTGAGGGTGTGGGGGTGTCGCTGCCCCGCAGAACTCCTGTTTTTTCAGCGTTTTTATTTGTCTCCGGGTGCGGCGGCGGGAGGGTCGCGGTAGAAACACCCCCCCCGTCTCCCTTGGAGGGGGGTCGGCGGCGCTGCTGGAGCCGGTTTTCGGCCGGGGGCGAGAGGGGGGAGCTCCAGTGCTAAAAACCGGCCTAAAAGCTGAGTTTAGCTTGAGCTTTCCAGGTTTATCCCGGTCGGTATTTGCACGTTATTTGATATCGATGAAGGCGAACTTTGGACCCCCTCCCCGGTGGCAGCTGCGGGCGGGGGGCGATGCCCGGCGCGTCTCCCCCAGACAGAAAATTCCCCCCTTTGCCCCTTCCCTGCAGTCCCAGCGTATCCCGTTAGTGCCATGGACCGGCTGCTTATATAATTCCAGGGTGTAATGCACAAACTCCCGGGCTCTCTCGTCCCAGGAGAAGGCGGCACATGGATCCCACACTTCTCCCGGCAGTGCTCCACGGATGCACCCCCCAACCTCCAGCCCTTCCCCACAACACCAACCCCTCCAGGATGTGGATTTTTTCACTTCAAAAAGAATCAAAGTTGTTGGTTCTCCTCCACCTCAGAGATATTTTATTTTCCCTACTTCCTGATCCCGCCTCTCGTTTATAATTCCAGCTCAGGCTTGCTTTGGCATTGCTTGTAATATTTCCAACGGCTAAAGTTTTATAAATGAAGTCGAACTTACAGCTGTTTAGAACAGCCCGTGTTAGACATCACTCCCAGCAGCAACAGCCAGACACCCAAAACACCCCATCGGTCTTTACAACCAGGTCAGGACAGATACACACTGATAATGAGATTTAAATGTACTTAGAGATGCCAGTGCCCTGGAGAGGGGGGGTGAGGAAAAGCCTGCAGTACTGGGGATCTCCTGCCTGCCTCTCTCCCCTGCCCAGCAACAAACTGTCACCCCAAAGTGACAGTTTTGCTGCCCAAGCTTGTAAGAGCTGCTTTCCATCCTAATTGCTTGGACTCCGTGTATGGGCACAGAAAGAAGCTGAAGACATCCAGTTCCCAGAGCTTAAAGGGAAAAGCCAGTAAAAATTAAGGAGTACTGATGATATCCCACGCCCCTTCCAAAATACTGTCAAACCGCTCCTCCGGCAAAAAACCCCAACCCCGAAATAGGAAAAAGAATAGGAATAGGAAAAAGAAATGAGATAAGAGCCTTACAGGAGTTTTGGAGCCTGCTGGCAGCTGCACACAAGTGGCTGAGGAAGCTTGTTCAGCTGCTGTCCTCATGCTGGCTTGGCCCTGACTGACCCCACAGCACTCAGTTCCCCACCTGCACACTGACCCACTGAGCCCCTCTTGCTGCTTCACTGGCTCTCACCACCTGTTTTCCCTCCTTAGTCCTTTTCCCTTCCCTTTAAACACTATTTTTTCCTCCTTGTTCTCAGGGAAAGATAATTTTGTCGTCTTAAAAATAATAAGGAAAAAAAAAGGAAAGAAAAAAAAGGCAGATTCCAGCGCTTGGCAAGGGACTTTGGGTGGTGTTGGCATGGGATGATGATCCTGAAGGTTCCTACTTGCCCTGTGAGCTGGGTGTGGGGAAGGGATCAGGTTTTGAGGTGCTGCAGTGCTCCCCAAAGCCTTGCCCCAGCCAGGCTGGTTCTGCCCCTTGGGACAGCCAGGCTATGGGGGAATCCAGTGGGATTTCTCCTGTTCTCAGTGGGATCTCCACAAGGTCCCAAGGGCAAAGCTTGGCTTTTCCAACCAGAAAAATAATCCTGTTGGTCTTCGGTCCAGGATTGTCCTCCTCCTCCTCCTTCCTCCTCAGTATTTTCTCCTCCAGAAGGCATCAAGGGTCCCAGCCCCGGGGGCAGCCAGTGCCTGTCCTCACTCTTTTCTCCTTGCAGTCCCTTTGTGCCTGCAGACGAGCCCAGAGTGCTGCCAGATAGGAGCCAGAGATGACCAAGGAAGAAGAGCTACCAGACTGGAACTCATCCAAGGAGTTTTATGAAAAATATGAGCCGAAGGAGGTTTTGGGCAGGTAAAGCCTGTTCTTGGCAAACAGCTTGTTTTGGTTTCACGCATTCCAGTACCCGATAGGAACAGTGTTCCCTGGGAATCTGATACAAACAGGGCCCACAGCAGCATGGGGCTAAAAATAGCATGGAACAGCACTTTCCATCAGCTCAAAAACCTCCTGTCCCACCGAGACAGGGCGACAGAGCGAGACCCGCTCGTGCATGAAATACCGACCGGCCCAGGTGCCGATGGCACGGCCGTGGGGTCGGGTTGGGTGGGCAGGAGTGGAACCCCCATCCTGTCTGTGTTGTCCCTGGCAGGGGGGTGAGCAGCGTCGTCCGTCGGTGCATCCACAAAACCACCAGGCAGGAATATGCCGTGAAGATCATCGACATCACGGCGGGAAACATCTCCCCCAAGGAGGTGCAGGAGCTGCGGGAAGCCACCACGAAGGAGATCGACATCCTCCGCAAAGTCTCAGGCCACCCCAACGTCAGTAAGTCAGGGCAAGGGGGTTTTCTGCCCTGTTTAATTCTCCAGCGTGTCCCCCAGGAAGGGTTTCTGGGATGAAATCCCTGGAAGGTCAGAGCTCTGATGGTCGTAACATGACCTGCTCAGAGTGTTGTTTGTTCTGCCTCGACACACACACCAGCAGTGCCCATGCTGTCTCCCAGCCAAAACACTAGTGCAGATCAACTCCCCATTAATTCTATCAGCAATTAAATCAGCAATTTTAGCCTGTTAACAGACAGGAACATGCTCACAGCCCCCCTGTTTTATTGCAGTCCAGCTGAAGGACAGCTATGAATCCAGCACCTTCTTCTTCTTGGTGTTTGACCTGTAAGTACCAGCTTGCCCAGCATCCCAGGCCCATTCCCTCTCTGCAGATTGGCCCCAGATTTTTATGGCCCAGACAGGGCAAAGTTGGGGCACAACCAGCTTTTTCTTAAGGTAGAATCGAGCCAGCTCATTGCAGCTTTGCTGCCAGCACTGTTTCCCCTCCGTCAGCAGCTCAGGTTTCCCTGTAACATTTGGTGGGAGCTGTCATGCACCCCTGTGGGTTATTTATATGCTCAGTGGGACCAGGGTGTCTGTGATGCCACAGCTCTCGATGCCAGGGCAGTGGGATGGATGTCAGTGGAGGGGGATGGCACTGCGAGAGCCCCGTCCCTGTCCCATCTTTCATGGTTGGACTTGATCTTAAAGGTCTTTTCCAACCTTAACAATACTGTGATTCTGTCCAAAACCTGCCCTCTCTAGACACAGCCTTTTCTCCTGCCACCCAATGTTTTACAGAAATATATAAAGGCATTTTTACCTCTTCTTACTAACAAGTCAGCTGTTTATTTTGTGCAATGGGTGCCCTGGGTTGTTAAGGGGCAGCAACCCCTGGGTGCCACCACCCTGGTTTGCCATTACAGCTCAGCCACTGCCTGACTCTATTTCCCCCACCTCGTGCAGGATGAAGAGAGGGGAGCTCTTCGACTACCTCACCGAGAAAGTCACCTTGAGTGAGAAAGAAACCAGGTAAGGCCAGAGGCAGATGGCTGAAAATCATGTTGCAAAAGCACAGTGTGGTTTTGAGGGACAACCTTGCAGCCAGCACGGCACCCATGGACAAAACAGCACCCCAGGCTGTGCTCCTGTGCTGTGTCCCTCTCCCCATCCCCACCCCTGGGAGCGTGGTGCATTTGGGATAGGACATGTGTTGCCATCCATCCCCAGGAAGATCATGCGAGCGCTGCTGGAAGTGATCCAGTACCTCCATTCCATCAACATTGTCCACCGGGACCTGAAGCCGGAGAACATCCTCCTGGATGATGACATGAACATTAAGCTGACAGATTTTGGCTTCTCCTGCCAGCTGAACGAGAATGAGAAGCTCAAAGGTAGGAGGATGGCATGGTGAGGGTGATGCTGGAATGTTGTTGCAGTGCCCATGGGAGTCAGTGGAGTTTTTCCAGCCCCACTATCTCCTTGGGCCAGTCTCTGCCATGGGTGCAAACTGGTGCTGGTCTTGGGGTGCTCTCCTGCTCACACACGAGTTCTGCCTGCCCTCGGCCTCCACACCACTCCCCTTGCCATGAAAAAGTTGCTGCCCCTTAGGAAAACCATCCTATTCTTTCCATGTCTTTTTTCCTCCATCAATGAGTTGATCCTCATTACCCCATCCACGTACTGCCCAACATTTTTTCCCCCGACTCGTACCTGCAAAGAGCCACAGATCCAACAACAGGCAATCCCTCCCAGCAGCATCCCCATCCCTCTGTTCACTCGCTTTTTAGCCACTATAACTCACCAAGAAAAGCCACCTCTGAGTTGCAGTTACTCCTGGGAGCACTCCATCCCACAGCAAAGATCCCACCTGGGATCCAGTTCCCCCTCACTGACTGCTCGGGGGTGGGTGGGGGTGGCACAAACCCCCTGGGTGGCTCAGGGGGATGCTCTGCCCTGTCTCCTCAGAGATCTGTGGCACACCTGGATACCTGGCCCCTGAGATCCTGCAGTGCTCCATGGATGACGAGCACCAAGGCTACGGGAAGGAGGTCGATATGTGAGTGAGACGCTGCCCCCACACCTCCCCTTGGGCTGTTCCCAAAACACACGTGGTTTGAGGCACAGCCAGAGTTGTGCCAATAGAAACCCATTAGAGTGTTTGAAAAGAGTTAAATGACAACCCTGGCAGCTGCAAGGGGCTGTCCTGGTGACCAGGGAGCTCAGGCACAGAGCAGGGGGAGAAGCAGCCTTTGCCCCATCAGGGAGGAAGCAAAGCAACACTTTCTGTTCATAAAAGTCAACTCAGCTGAGCTCCAAGACACATCACACACCTTGTTTAAACATACATGAACCCGAGGCAGCCCCAGCCACCTCAGGACAGCCTGTCAGAGCCCCACAGGAACTTTGCCACCATCTCTGCTGGCTTCAGGCTCAGGTCCTCAGTGGTCAGAGCCGTAACCAAGCACTCAAAACACACCAGGGCGTTTCAGTCCCTTTCCAGTTTAAATATCACTGTTAACTGCCCTGGCAGGACACTTTGCACACCACAGCCTGAGCTGAACATCTCAGAGCACCACTGCATCCCACCCTCCCACATCCTCTCCTTCCCCTAAAAAACCCAAGAAAGGCAAATACCTCCATCTCTCAGCTTCATCCTGCAGCATCCAGGGAGCAGCTCCACATCAGCTCAGCTCAAACCCCTCCCCAGCAGCAGGGCAGCCCCTGCTCCTCATCACCCCTCAGAGTTAACAAGCCTCAGCAGCAGCTCAGCTGCCCTCATTAACACCACCCAGGGCAGTTTCCTCCTGGTTTTCCAGGGAGGCAAAGGCAAGTGTAGCCACCGCTGAGGTGCCACATGGGGGGCTGGAGGCTCAGTTTGGGCTGCCTGCAGGTGGAGCACCGGGGTGATCATGTACACCTTGCTGGCCGGCTCCCCTCCCTTCTGGCACCGCAAGCAGATGCTGATGCTGCGGATGATCATGAACGGGGACTACCAGTTCAGCTCCCCGGAGTGGGACGACCGCTCCGACACCGTCAAGGACCTGGTAGGTGCTTGGGATGGGAAGAGTCGGAGTGGAGGGGGGTGTTGCAGACACCTGGGATACATCTGGGTGTCCCCCTGCAGATCTCCCGGTTCCTGGTGGTGGACCCCCGGCAGCGGTACACGGCTGGACAGGCGCTGGCACACCCCTTCTTCCAGCAGTACGACTCGGAGGAGGTCCGGCACTTCAGCCCCTTCCGGAAATTCAAGGTGAGGAGGAGCTTGGGAGCTGCAGGAGCCAGCAGGAGGAGGGGTTTCCCAGCTGAGCCGAGAGAAACTGGGAGTTCAGCAAGGCTGATGGAGCTGGGCTTTGGGAGGATGCGGCAGCCTGGGTGAGGATTGCTATCCAAGCACTTCAGTGCACTGGTACTTCCTATCACAGGAGAAGGGAAAAACTTGCCTCTCCTTCCAAAAAAAACATATAAGAGATGGGGTTGTTAAGTCTGGAGAAGAGAAGGCTCCAGGGAGACCTCAGAGCCCCTTCCAGTGCCTAAAGGGGCTCCAAGAGAGCTGGAGAGGGACTTTGGACAAGAGTCTGGAGTGACAGGATGAGGGGGAATAGCTTTACACTAACAGAGAGCAGGGTTAGATTAGATATAAGGAAGAAATTCTTCTCTGTGAGGGCGGGGAGGCCCTGGCACAGGTTGCCCAGAGAAATTGTGGATGCTGCAGCCCTGGAAGTGTTCAAGGCCAGGGCTTGGAGCAACCTGGTCTAGTGGAAGGTGTCCCTGCCCACTGCAGGGGGCTGGGACAAGATGAGCTTTAAGGTCCCTTCCAACCCAAACCATTCTATGATTCCCTGGCACAAATCCATGCCCTCTGCCAGCCCCTCATGGACTAAACACCTGTGCCAGGAGCCGGGCTCTCTCCCAGCTCCTCCACACGGATAAGCGGCCGCATGGGACGCGCTGGGGCCGACCTGGCCGTGTTGTAGGAGTGCCCAGGGATTCCAGCCTGTCCCCCTGTGGCTGCAGGTGATCTGCCTGACCGTCCTGGCCTCAGTCCGAATTTACTACCAGTACCGGCTGGTGAAGTCGGTCACCAGGGAGCTGGTGGTGCGCGACCCCTACGCCCTGAAGCCCGTCCGGAAGCTCATCGACGCCTGTGCCTTCAGGACCTACCGGCACTGGGTGAAGAAGGGGGAGGCCCAGAACAGGGCTGCCCTCTTCGAGAACACCTGCAAGGCCATCCTGCTGACCCTGGCAGCCGAGGAAGAGCTGTTCTGATCACCCTGTGGAAGCCTGTGATTTGGCTCTCCATAGGCGAGTAAAATCTCTGGAAACAAAGTGGGGATTTCTTTTTTTTTCTTTCCTTCTCTTTTGCTGGCCTTGGGTCAGGTGCAAATGCAGACCCAGCTGCGATTTGCCCCTGGGGTTTGTCCCACTGTAAGAATGGGTTTGGAGAAGCACCTTTTAATAGAGGCATAACCAGCTGCAGCTCCCAACAGGGAAGGCTCAGCCCTTGGCAAAGCCCAGCACCAGAGCATGACCCTTTTGGGACAGTCAGAGGTGCAGGACTGATGAGCAGTGCCCTGAGTGGTATCCCTGCCCACCCATGTGCTTGAGGCTCCTCATCCCATCAGGTTTGGTGCAGAGCTCGTGCACAGACAGTTTGTAGCCTTTGTGCTGGTTGTAACACCTGGGAGAGGTGGGTCACTGGTTTGTGACACCTGTGCACTTAGAAACCAGCAAACACATTATTTTGTCACTGCTCAAGGGTCAGTAAAGGTGCCTCTTTTTATTTCTGGGAAGGCTCAGCAGGTGGTTGAAGCTGGGACTTCCCGAGGGGATGGAGACTGATATATGAAGGAATCTCCATTCCAGGGATGTGCTCCCATCACTTCCCCCCCAGCTGCCTCTCATGGCAGCCCCACACACCCCACAGGGGGGCTGTGGGTGTGGGGCTGGAGGTCAGAGAAGCTCTTGCCTGGTCCCACACACATACACCCCCCTCTGCTTCTTTAAAAAGGACACCAAAAGGAGAGCTGGAATATCTACCACACCAAATGGATACTAAAGACAAACCCCCCTGCCTGCCGTTCCCGGTCGCTGCTCCCGCCCAGACATCCCAGTGCCCAAAGGAGTTATAGCTGAAAGTATTTATTTTTAATTTTTTAAAACCATCAGGGTTTAATGGAATTGACAGCTGGGGGTTACTGATCATCTCCACAGGAGAAAATGCCTCAGGTCTTCCCAAGTGACCCCTCAGAGCTCGGGTTTGGTCTGGCTTTTCCAGGCTGTGACAGGCGGGATGTCGGCAGCGCAGCGGAAGCTGAGGTTGTCAGAGGCCGAGTCTGGTGTGTTCCCCATTCTCAACAGTGAAAAAGAAACCCCAAATTAACCCTTCCTAGTTAACACTTAGATCATTTAATGTGACCTGCTGTAACAGACTAGAAACATCTTCCATTTCCCTTGAATAACTTCAAGAAAAGCATTTAATTCTAAATACCCGATGGAAAACACTCATGGTTTGAGAAGCAGTTTGGGCTGGATTTATAGCAGGAAAGTTTTAGCAGTATTTGTAGTGTGTTCTCCCAACTGCTTCTCAAAAGAAAACCTGAGTAGGAACAAATAATTATCTTTCAAAACAAACCTCCATTCCAAATAAAACCAGGCCAGAGGAAATCCCTGCAAGGCAGCACCTGGGCCTTGCCCAGACCTACCTGGTGGTAACACGAGCTCTGTGGTTTGCAGACCCATCTGCAGTGTCGATCCAAGAGGCCCCTCTCAGGACCTGCATGTGCTGAGCCCCCTGCCTGGATGGCCTTCCCGGAGCCAGGAACTCCGACGCCGTCCACTCCCAGGTGTTTCCCAGCAGGTCGTAGAGCCCTGAGACGGGGATGGTTTTGTGTCAGGATTACAAGAGCACGTTTGTGAGGGCTGCAAAAGCACTTTGGGGTGTGAGAGGGGGCACAACATTCAAACCATTTTATAACAAGTGTTAATTTAGGAAGCAGATCCCCCAGAGCAGGAGGAGGATGTACCATAGCTGTTCTGAGGGGGGAACGCTGTCACTGGTGAGACGCCGTGATAACCGTCCTCAGCCGTGTCCACCCGCGGGAAATCGCCCTGGGGGAACAGACATCACTCCAAGCAAAGAACCACCACAGAAACAACATAAAATCTTGCTTTTCACGGCGCTGTGTCGCACTTAAATTAGGCAAATAACATTCTGTTGCAAATTTACGCAGCATTTCTGGCCAAAGGAGATCAACCACCTAAGGTTCTCCCAAGACAACCCCCTTTTTCAAACAAATTTATGTATGAATTTTAAGAAGCACTGAAATCCTGGTTTCCCAGGGAAGCTGGGGTGACCCTGCTCTCTCTAAAGGTATTTTGGACAACCCACCAGGAGCTGAGTTTCAGTACTCTGCAGTTAAGTCCCCAGTGCTCCCCAGCACCAGCAGCCAGTGCAGTGGTTGAGTTAACCACCACCCTCAGGAGAGCTCAGTGCAGGTGGGATGATTTTTAGGATCTCACCTGCCACAGATTTGTACGGTTTGGCTGGAACTTGTTTCCCCAGGGATACAGCCTTTCTGCCAAGGAGGAAAAGACACCTGTTACTCCTGTGTCACTCCAGTTTTTAACCAGGCTTTTATGATTGGTTTTATAATTATATGAACAGGGCTTGTGGGTCTAATCCCTACAGACACTGCCAAGGAAGCGAGGAGAGATGGGAATCAGCAACATCTTAATTATTTACTTATTGTTATTATTATTAGACTCCCAGGCCAAAAGAAGTGGTTTACCTCCTCCCCGTCCCTTTTCTCCCCCCAGTTAACCTATGAAAACACCCCAGGATGGAGGTTTGGATCTGATGGAACTAACACTACTCGATGCCTTGGTTTGGAAAAGGGTCAGAGCTTGTGGTACATACGCTCCAGTCCTCCCCTGGCAGCAAATTCCCACTCCTCCTCCGTCAGGAGCCTCTTCCCTTTCCAGGCACAGAAAGCCTGTGCATCGTTCCAGCTCACGTGCAGCACCGGGTAATCCAGCCTGTCCTTTATGCTGGAGCCAGGGCCTGAGGGCTGGGAAGAATTGCAGCAAGCAGATTGGAAATGATTGTATCAAATTTTCAATTAGAAAGGGACTGGGGGGTGGAGGAGGTGAAGGGATGGAAAATGCAGCAGAGTTGCTATTTCCCCCCCCCCCCCCCCATTTTCGGTCGCTGAGGTTCGGCACACGCTGACACACACACGAGCTCCCAGCACGGAGAGGATCCACCACAGCAGGTTTTTCACTCACCTGTCGCCAAAAAGCCTTTTCGATGGGCAGCCACCACGGGGCCGACTGGGGAAAGAAACACCACCAGATTAAAGGTGAACTGGTGACACCTGAACTGGTGACACCCCCTGACACCGTCCCACAGCAGCGGGTGTTAGTCTGGAAATGGGTCAAAGCCGCAGTTTGAGCTGGGTTATCACAGGCATTGGGATGGTGCTTTCCCACAGAGCAGAGGCATCTGATTTTAAGAGTGAAAATAGATCAAGAGGCTCGTGCTGGTTTAGTTTTTCTGTTCAAAGTTTGATTATTGAAGTACTTTGAGACGTGCTTTGCTCTGTCACAGCTCCCTGGAGCAGCTCTGACAGCGCTCACAGAGGATGTGAACAGAGGAGCACCAGGAATCAACCCCAGCTCAGCCTGGGGTTCAAAACCCTCTCAGGTTCAAAAGCAAAACCACCCCAGACTAAAGAAAAACCCCTGAGAACACTCAGGCCCTGCACTGAGAGGCACCTGCTCCTCAGTGGAAAAGCAAACCCATCATCACTGAAACTCATCCCCGGGGGGTTTAGATTTACCTCCAGTTTTTGGGTGACTTTTTTTTTCAGCTCTTCGGACACGAAATCCTCAAAGACAAAGCTCCAGCCAAACGCTTCTGCTTCTGTTTTGTATTTCTTTTCTCTAACAAACTCCCTGGCATAAATACAACATGCTCAGGCTTCTGGGTAAGAAATCTTCAAGTGCTGCCCCACCAAATACAGCAATGTGTGCATGCAGCAAGTTCAGAGCAAGGCAAAAGGTACATGCCCCACAGACACCCCCCTGCTCCAGAGAGTCCTGGCTCCTCCCCAGCACAGTTCCATATGGATTGATATAGATTTAACAGAAAAACCATATAGATCTAACAGATAAAACCATTCAGTATGCATCTGTTCACAGATCTGATCGTTTAAATGTTACCTGTACAGGTAAACTCACCCTGAACTCAGGTCTTCCATAACATGTAACAATTGCAGAGATTCTAAATCCCTTAAAAGCCAATAAAACCTGCAGCTGCTTTGTAAATGCCCCCAAAATGCAAAAAAATGTCACATACTACTGAATAATCTCACTCTGCTTCTACACCATTTGTTTCCCCGTTGCCTAAGTTGCAATAATTGCCATTACTGGGCAGTTTCTGGTGCAAGGAAGTGTTTTTAACCAACAAGGGCTCAGCCAGGCAAGCAAAGGCATTTCCCCCTGTGCATTTATTAGTGCTCCGTACAAGGGCTTTGATAAAATTCATGGAGTGGTCTGGTATTTACAAATGGGAGTTGAACCTACAGGAACCTGAAACCTGAAGTAGAACGGCCCTATTAGTAAAAAAGAGGCACACAGAAAAAAAAATACCTGTGTTTGGAAGAGGAGTAGCAGAGAAGTAGAGGAGCAGGAGGACAAAAGGAAGAAGGGAAGGGGGGAAAGAAGAGAAGCAGGAGAAAAGGAAGAAAATGAAGAGAAAAGGAGGAGAAGAAGAAGAGAAGGAAGAAGAGGAGAGGAAAAAGAAGAGGCTAAAGAGGAGAATAAGAGGAAAAAGGGGGAGGGGGATGAGGAGAAGAGAAGGAAGAGGAAGAGAAGGGAACAAGCAGAAATAAAGAGGAGGAAAGGATAAAAAAATGAAGGATGTTTGCAAGGTACACCGGTAAGATGCTTTGGCCTGCACTCGTAGGGTTATTTATTACTGACAGACACATTTTTGGGAGCACCCAAGCGTTGGCTTTCAGACCGCAGGCACCAGCCCCAAACGACCCGGCACCCACACCCAGAGCAGCGCCCTCCCCTCAGCCACCCGAGGCACCGAGGGCTCGCCCGGCAGCGCCTTCGCTCTCACCTGAAATCCCTGTTGGTGACGGGGTGTTTGTCGACAGCGAACGGCTTCACTGTCACCTCCCGGACGGGCCCCTCCTCGCCCCTCCTCTCCAGGGAGCTGGATCCCATCTGGAACGTCCCTCCGGGCAGCTGCACCATGCCTTCATCCTTTCCGGGAGCTGAAAGGGGAAGAGATTCGGCACGAGAAGTTCAATTTTCAAGCGCAGCTCCTGCGGGAACATCCCAGGATGTTCGTGCTGGAGGGGGGTGCGCTGCAGCAGCGACTGCCAGCGGCGCTTCTACAGGTCCGGGGGGTTCGGTTACAAGGTTTAAAACGTTCCAAGCCCCGTTTTCAGTGTTTGTCGGGCAGGGAGGGGCTCCCCTCGCGGGGGAGGACGGGCAGGGAGCTCGGTGGAGGGCAGGGTTGGCTGCGCGGGGTCTCGGCTCTCACCGCGCTCAGCCCCGCAGCACAGCAGGACCAGGAGCAGGACCAGGAGCAGGACCCGGAGCAGGACCGGCCCCGCCGTCCCGGCCATCCCGGGGGATCCGACCCGGAGGTGCTGCGGGCTCGGGAAGCGCTTCCGGGCCCTGCCCCACGTGGATGGCCCGTTCTGTAAGAAAAGGGGCATTTCCTTCTCCAGCAACTACAAACACAAAGGTTAAAATGCGTTTCGCCTTCTGGCACCGGGACCACCCGCAAACCCCTCCACCCAGGCATGCAAGGGGGGCTTCTTTTGGTGTTTGAGGGTTTTTTTGTGGTGGGTTATTGATTTTTAAGGTTTCTTTTATGGTCATTCAGCAGCCACGTGAGTGAGGAAGGAGAGTCCTGTCTGTTAACACAAAGCAGCATTGGGATTAGGGAGAATCATTTAGGAGGGCAGGGGCCTGTTCCCCTCCCATAATCCCGATCTGAAACTGCAGCTCTGCCTAGACCTGCTCTAGCACCCATCCATAAATACATTAATGCATCAGTATCATTGTTAAAAATTCACTCCTCTGTTGTGACAAGGGTGACAACCTTGGACAGGTCCTTCCTTCCACCCACTTCAACCCACCCACTTCAACCCATTCTCCAGTAAGTGAACTCAGTTTGATTCATAAGCAAGTACAAAACTATTAAGTGATTGTCTTAATCCCAGGTCTGATCCCACCCTATTCCCACAGCAGACCCTTGAGCAGTAGTTTGACAGCACTCCCAAGAGCAGGAATCAGGAATGCAGCCCATCACTGCTGGGAAGGCAGGAAGCAGAATGTTAGGAGGAGGTGAAGTTTGAAAGAACCAACACACATAAAGCACAGAACAGAACAGTTTATTGGGTAAAAATGAAAGCAACTGCAGCCATACACTTCAGTGAAATCAAAAATAAATAACTCATTTTTAGAGCCAAATCTTTGATTAAGTTGATAATATTTTGAGTGGCCGTGTTTACCAAAGGGGCTGCCCCTTATGGCAGAGTGACTTCCATTGCTGGGAATCCACCAGGGCCAAGGATATGGCCATCAGGGGGATTCCTTGGAGACATTCCATGGGGCACAGCTGGAGGTGCCACCGTCCCACCAGCAGATCCAACTCAGCCTTTCAGAGAGGACATCCCAGCTCGCATGATTTCATCCACCAGGAGAATGTTGCTGGCAATCACCGTGCTAGAAGCAGTAAATAAATACTGTTAGAATTGCCATGTTGACATAGTTCAAGAAGACTCAGGTTTATTTTTGTGTTTCTAGGCAGCTTCCTCTGTCTGGGATATCCCAGTTCCACATTATCATTTAAATGATCAGCCATTGCTGTTTCAAGTGGAAATCCTGTAACCCTTACCATGAATGGAGCAGCTGCTTTTTGACATTGTAATTATCCCAGATTCCAGCTGCTGCAGCCACCATTGGCTCCCCTACAACAGAAGTGAAACAATCTTTAAATACAGTTCACACAACAAAGTGAGACTTTCTGCTGACATCTGGTATCACTCAGTACCTCCAACACAGTGTTACCCCGTGTTTTATCTTCACTACAAACCCTTAAATCAGAATGCACTGCAGTACAACACACCCAACTGCAGCAACAGGACACCTGCCAAGGCTTTTGTGTAGCTTTTAATGGAAATGGGTAAAACTTTCTGCATTCAGAGCAACTTTGTTCTTCAGAGCTGAGCCAAGATGGGTTCTTTACTAGAGCATCACCCCATTGTTCAGGAAGTCCTTACCAGTGTTCAGATCCACCCCAGTGAGCTGCCCTGACTCCACGTGCTCCGTCTGAACCTTCACTAAGGTCTCCTGGGGATCGTACCCGGAGTTCTGAGCGAGAACCTGGGACAGAACAGACTCATCACTTCATGTTGTTAATTAAAGAGCCCTCCAGCAGGAAAAGCAATGGGTCTGCATGTGCTTTAATGTCAGTTTATTCAGGAACTTCTTTACCTTAGGAATGATGAGCAGAGCATCAGCAAAAGCCTGAACTCCAAGCTGGGCTCTTCCTTTCACGCTGGGTTTATGCTTAACAAGAGCATTAGCTACTGCCACCTCCAGTGCCCCTGCTCCTGGAACCACACACCCTGCAAGGGAAAGCTTAATATCAAACCAAAGCAAGCACCTACTCTCATTCAAACAGTTCATTTTCAGTGCACTTTGATCTCTTCCTTCATTCTTAAAAAGACAGCTCGTACCTGAGCAGGTGAGTAATTACACAGTTGTAAACGACAAGGTGGCAGAGCTGTAACACTCGGTTTGGGCTCTGACTGCAGGGGTACCAAGGAGGGTGATACAGAATTCCCTAATTCTGCAGTGAGATTCCACGGGAGACCCTTCACATCCCTACCAGAGCAGCCTCACCGTCCTCGATGGCGTTTTTCACGGCCCGCAGCCCGTCCCTCACGGCGTCCTTGATCTGGGTGAGCGTGTGCTTGTTGGGGCCCCTGATCAGCAGGGTCACGGAGCGCGGGTTCTCACACTTCTCAATGAAGGTGTATTTCTCTTCACCCTGCGAGAAACAGGGTTGTGCATCCCTGTCAGGCACTCGCTTTATCCATTTGTGCACTGAATAAAAAAACTGGATGTGTTCAGGTTCAGTTCTGCACTACCAGCACTTCGAGAAGTGGTGAGAACCAGCAGGATCTTTTTTTCTCTTTTTTTTTTTTCAGTTTTACAGACAACCCCAAGAAAATACACTATGACCAGAGCAAATACCCAGGCAGACGTTTCCAGGGATGTGAAATGCCACCAGCCTTTAATTCAATACCCCAGCACAGCTCTTGGTTGTACTCACCAGTGTGTACTCATAGACAAGCCCTGCGTGCCCCAGGCAGTCAGGAGTGAGATCCTCCACGGAGTTCATGGCAGTGCCACCACACGCCAGGGTCAGCCTGGCACAGAACACACACAGCTCAGCACTTGCTTTGTGGTCAGTAAAACCTGAAGTCACTAACATAAGGGCAGTATTTTAGCATGCACAACACACTTCCTAGGCCTGGAACAGTTTGCTTCTGTTCATCAGAGAGCTCTTCACAAAAATAAGTTTGTAGAATTAAGTCTCTTTTACATTTGAAGCATACTGAGAGCTCAAACTCCCCCATCCCTCAGTGTGCTGAACTGACCTTTGTACACACCTACAGTGTGTACAAACTACCCTGAGTTACACCAGGAGGAGCTGGACAGATTGAAGAGGACTTTTTAGTTCGAGTTCTTGACGTTGGATTTAAGCCAGACTTGACTCACTGTCCCAGTTTGGAAGAGGAGGTTATTTTACCCTCTCCTCTCCCCAGGAACTGACCTTTCCATGTTCCTCCTTTTAGCTCTCCGCAAAGCAACGATCCCTTCTTTTGCAAGTGCATCCAAGGAAAATGGGTCGATTCCCTGGAAATGAAGGAAGTGACCATCAGGATAAAGAAAAAGCTAAAAACACCCTCTCTCAGTCTGACACTAACGAGTAATTTCTTCCTCAGGGCTCACAGAGTATTTCAAGTAGGAACTGTACACACAAATTCACAAGTACCAGCCTAAATTCAGCTATTTCTGTACCAAGTGAGTCAAACAGCACATGGTGGCCAAGAAATCAATTTTTAGTTACACCCTTCATCTCACCTTCTGGTTGATCAAAACAAATCCTTTATCTGAATCGCCACAGACTTTCCTTTTCAAGTCTATGATTTTGTTCACTCTGTCTTCAATGAACTTTCGTTCTGCTTTCACCAACTTCTCCCTCTCTTCAGCACTTTTATAGAAGAATCCAGAGCTCACCTCTCTGAAGGAGAAAAAACAAACCACTAAAGTAGTAAGAAAACTATCCTCTCTGCTGTAGAAACAAGCATGAGGGCTGATCTTTTCAGCAACGTTCTGAAGACCTCAAATCAAAACAAACAAGACCCCCCTCAACCCAAACTGCTCTTCCTGCTCTTTAGTTCAGAGCTTTTCCACTACAAGAAATAAGGCAGACACCTGAAACTAAGAGAACTCTGAAGTGTTTGCTGTAGAATATCCAATTATGCCCAAGAAAGGAAACACTTTCAGCCTTTCCTCAATGAAACAAAATAAAAACCACTACAAAGCTCAGCCTCTCACAGACATTATTTCATCCCCCAGCTTTCCCTTTCCCAAAGGGCTGCAGAAGGGGCATCACCTCTTCCCTTTCACCTTCCACACCTGTGCAGTCCTTTTGGTTGGGATTTAAGCACAAGTTAATGAAGAGTCATTAAGACATGAGCACTTTCTGCTCCTCACCTCGCTGCTGTGTACTCACGTTTTCTCATACTCCAGAGACACATTGCAGGTAAGAATATAAGCATCTTCCACCCTTTTCCTCATGTCAGGATGGCGAGCACCATGATCCAGAACCAGCCCCCTGATCAGCCTGGAAGATTAAAAAAACCATTTTGTGTGTCAATGGATGTGTAGGAAGATATGAATTCCATGGAAGTGCAGGCTAGTGAGAGAACTGCCAGAGCAACTGGCCCAACACGAAGTTGTGTTGGGAGTAAACAAGGATTATGTATTCCCCTTCCAAGGGCATGCCCATTCCCATAGGAAAAGCACACCAAGCAGAGTGAAAAAGGAATTTACTCTGGCATGGTGTCTGACTGCATTAGCTACTGAGGAAAGCTAGTGCAGAATTCAGCCATGCCACTGAGGTAAATACAAAGCCTATGGAATATCCACCTAATTACCAAAAAGCAGTTTCCATTTATCAAATGCTGTTTTGCATTTAACAGATACAAATCTAAGGAATAACCAAGCCACAGATGCAATTACTAAGGGAAAAAGTCTTTCTGTTGTGTAAAAGCTTAAGCCAGTGTTGATCTTTGCTATTAAAAAATTTATCAGGGAATGAAGTTCAGTGACTGATGAACTTCTGCTGCCAAATTATTTATGGCTGAAATCTCTATTTCTGCCTTTCTTTCAGCCCTTCCCTAGTAATTTTTCCAGCAGTAGCCCAAGTTCTCCTAAAAAGAAACCAAAACCCCACAGATCACTCAAACCTCAGGGAAGCTCAAGGATACTCCTGACTCACGTTGTGTCAGTCTCTGATTTGTGCTTCATCTCCATGATTTCCACCATGTAGAGGTCAATGGGCTCATCTGGTTTTCTGACTGTCAAAACAGAATCTACGACAGCCTGGAACAGAAGGGGGGTGAAATGGTAACAATCCCAGCACTTTAACATCCCTGGAGCTCTTCACACAAAGAGGCAGAGGAGACCCCTGCACTCACCTCTGTCAGGATGTCAGCAAGCTCAGCATGAACTTTGGTACGGAGGGATGTTCTGGCAACATCTATGAGGGTCTCCCTGTCCATCTCCTTGGTCACTTTGACCTGCTCCAAAACTTCAAGTGCTTTTTCCTTTGCGATCTCAAATCCTTCTGCTACTATTCTAGGGTGCAAACCCTAATGCAAGGGAAGAGAAATCACTAGACAGCTGAAGACAAAATGGTACTTTTACAGAAATAGAGCCTGTGGTTTCAATATTCCACGTAATGTAAAACACAGGGAATGTGCATGCTGCAAAGATAAGGTGTTCTGTCCTTCTGAATACATATAAAAGGAATGCAAATCCTTTCAATGCAGAGGAAAAGTACAGATTGTTCTAGCACAGAACTGAAACCAAGGGAACTACAAAGCACACTTGGGTGTTCACTGTGCAATATGAATGTCTACTCATAACTTATAATACCCAAAAGACCTGCCCTCGGGGAGGATCTCCTTTTTAACACCAAGAAGTGTTTTAACACAGATAAAACAAAGTAACAGAAGGTATCAGATAAAAACCTTATTAAAAGTTACAGTATCCACAATAAGTGGATTTGATTTTGAACAAGCCTTAAGTCATCCTCTCCAGCTTTTTCCCTTTTTACAACTCCTGTGATGCACTCTCTTTAAGCAGAAATATCCATTTATGTTTCACTTTGTATTAAACATTAAACAAAACAAGCTGCAGGGTCTCAGTGAAGCTTTTAACTCGCCCACCTACAACAGAAACACTGCATACACACCTCAGAAATATAGAGATCTGCCTGCTTTAGGAGCTCCCCAATGATCAGGACATTTGAGGTGGTGCCATCTCCGGTGATGTCATCTTGTGCTGTTGCTACTTTCGCTATCAAGGAGGCCGTGGGGTGTTGGATTTGCTAGACAAAAATAAGAAGCTGAGCAGGAAGTCTCACTGCACTGGTACACAAAGCAACAATCTGAGATCAGCTAAAGAAAGTATTTAAAGACTTGGTGATGTTTTAATGGTTTATGTCAATTCAACATGTTTCAACTAACAACGTCATTTAACAGCAACAGCTGTAAGTTGATGGAATTTACCCTTTGTAACACTATTTCCCCCTTTAGATTATGCATCTGTACACAAAATATTGAGTGCTCAGAGCCAAACTAGTCCTCAGCTCACTGTGAGCTTGACAGAGAAAGGATGCACCACCATCACATCCAAGCTGCTGCTGGCACTAAATCCACCACGTTTAGAGCTAATTTAGCAATCTCTGCATCATCAGTGCTGTACACACCCTAATTTGTTTGGTATGTACTTGCTACTTCTTTGGTTGGTTATTTTACTCCTTGTTATGGAACCAAAGAACATTCAATGAGTTTGTCTCTTTGCAGTTCCTCTGCTGAGCAGCACATTTGGTGCTGGAGCCACGAGCACCGTGCCTGTCTGTCCACTCTCCACAGCCACCACAGGACTTCAGCTCACTTCGAGAAGTCAGTCTTTTGATGTAAGGCACACACACATCACTTGGCATTACCAGAGGCTGACTGAAGGGTATTTTAACAGATTAGAAGCCCACAAACCTACAACAGTATCCACATTTGAAAAGCTCGGTGCTTAGTAACTGTACTACAGTGAGATAAAACCCAATGGGACTATTTATGGTGCCGTTTAGCTTTTTATCATTGTTTTCCTTACAGTACTACCTCTAGCATGAAAGAACTCATTTTAGTTCTTTCCCTTCCTCCCAAGGGACATTTTGCTCTCAGTTGCTCACAGGGGCAAACACCACAGTGGTGGACGTGGTCCCCCCTCAGCCACAGGTACTCACTGGCACTACCAGCAGGCTCCTGCCTCCCTAAATCCCCTCCCCGGCGAGGCTCAGCAGCAGCTCACCATTTCCTGCAGCAGCACGTTGCCATCTTTGGTCAGCTTGATGTCTCCGGAGCCCGACACGAGCCTGCGTGGGGGACCCGCAGGGTGAGCGCCGCCTCGGCCCTGACACACGTGCGCGGCCAGGGCCCGCACGGCTCCCGCCCCACCCATCCATCCACCCATCCGTTCACCCATCCGTTCACCCATCCATCCACACATCCATCCATCCATTCATCCATCCCTTTGTTCCCCTCCGCACGTCTCGGCCCTCCCGAGCCTCCCGAGCCTCCCGAGCCTCTCCCCTCACGCCTCCCCTCAGCCCGTGCGACCCCCCCACCCCCCAACCCCGCCCGCGGCGGGAGGGCTCCCTCACATCTTCATGGTGCCCTTGGGGCCCAGGTTGGTCCTCAGCACGTCCTGCAGCCCTCGGGCCGCGCTGATGTTCACGGCCAGCGCGGCCTGGGCGCGGGCCACCTCTGCCTTGGGATTGAGCGCCTTCACCGCCATGTTCCCCGCTCCGCTCTGCGCCGCGCGGGCGGGGCAGGACAGGCACGAGCAAACCCCGCCCCTTCTAGAAGTCTCCGGGCGCGCTCATTGGCCCTCCGCTGCACCAGGCGCATTTCTATTGGCTGCGGCACCTGTCGCTCCGCCCGCCACGGGAGGGCGCGGGGCGGAGTGGGCGCAGGCGCGGCGCTCATTGGCTCGCCGGAGCGCCGGCCGCGTTCCTATTGGCTGTGGCGGCTGTCGCTCCGTCTGGCCCCGCCCCCGCGCCGCCGCTGAGGAGACGGGGCCATGAAGAGCGGGCGGTCACTGTGTCAGGGTGTCTGAAAGGTCTGGGTCATGCGGTTCTTAACCCGCCCTCTCATGCCACAGACACCCCCAGCAGCCTTGCAGAGCTGTGGGAATAAATAATTGAACCCAGCGATTTAACATTAGACCGGTGGAATTAATAGTTAAGCTGATCGGATTAATAATCAGAATGGTTAAAATGCAAGGTTGAGGTTGATTAAAACTCGTCTTCTCATAACACAGAAGCTGCTGTGTGGGGCACCAGAGCCTGTACAGGCCCCAGCACAACCCCTGTACCCAGGGCATTTCTGGCCTGAACCCCTCACAGGGGTTCCAAGGATTGGGATGATCCTTCCCAAGGCCAGAGGTTTCCCTGCGGAAGAAAAACAGAAATACTGTCCAGGCAACCTTGATGGGTGCTGAAGGGTTTACTCTACGTGGCCTGTCAGGGCTCACACCTTGAGACACTGAAATATTTGTGTTTTCGGGCTATGAAATGGAGCACAATTGAGTTTCCCCAGGGAGGAGCCTGAGAAGAAGCTCCTGCCATGGTTCCTCCCACCCCTGTGGGTACAGATTGCACCAGGTTTGGAGACCCCATTGCCCCATCTGGGCTTGTAACCCCAAACACCCATTGGAGCACCTGCCAACATCAGATGTGACACAACCCTCCTGTGATTTCAAGTATTGCATAAAGAAGATGTCTGGCCCCAGAATAATCCTGTCCTGGCTGCAGAGTGTCAGGGACATCCAGGTGGTTCCTGGTGTTCCAGGTGCTCCAGAGGGTGCTGAACCACATCAAACAGGGACAACTGCCCCCAGGCCAGGATTTTGTCAGTATTTGGTACGGAGAAGACAAAGACCCTTCCCCAGCTCTCACCCACCAGGTGTGACGCTGCCCAGAGAAGCTGTGGCTGCCCCATGCCTGGAAGTGTCCAAGGCCAGGTTGGACAGGGCTTGGAGCAACCTGTGATAGTGGAAGGTGTCCCTGCCCAGGGCAGGAGGTTGGAACTGGATGGTCTTTAAGGTCTCTTCCAACCTAAACCATTCTGTGACTCTATGAAATCTCCCCCACTCCATCCCACTTTTTGCAGCAGGGAGCTCTGGATGCAGCCCTGGACACTGGGCCTTGGCAACCCACCGGGCAGTGATGCAACGAGCCAAACATGTTTTCATGCCACTTCCAGGAATAAAGTCTGAGCCTGCTGCTGGGTCCAGTTTTGTTGCACAGGAGTTTTGGGGGAGCTTGATGGAAGCAGTGTCAAGTGTCAGGGCAGCCTCGCTGGGTTTGGCTGTTGGCTGTGGCACTTGCTTTGGGTGAGGATCTCAGTTTCCAGGCAAAGTGCCATGTTGTGCAGGACAGGAGGACTCCCATGCGTGGCCTGTCCGTCTGACTTGGCAGCTCTGGAAGGGACTAATATCCCTGGAGCTGCTCATATCCTTGGGGTGCTGGTTTTTAAAAGTTTTAGGTGGAGTTGGTGTTTGAACATCAGTCAACACAGGTTTGGATCCCTTTTGTTTAGCTGAGCAGTGCGCATGTCTTGTGAAATATTTTAATGCTGACTCTAGTAGAGTGGCTGGGCTTTCTCTTCTGTTGTTGCAATCATTAGAAATAAACATTAAACATTGCAAAATGCAGGAAATCTCACTTGGCATTCCGTTATTGGCTCTGGAACTCTGTTGAAGTTTTGTCTTCATTGGGATGCTGCTGGCCTGCTGAATCCATAATAAAACAAAATATCCAACCCAGCTCCGAGAGGGTGCAGTGGGAATATCTGAGGTGCCTGGATGCAATGTCCAGGTAAAACACTTGGATCCCCAGCTCTGCCCTCGATTCTGTAGCCCACAGGTAACACAGAAATATTTTGCTGTTCTTGCTTCTCTGGTTTGTCATTTTTCTGCCTGTTCCTCTCAGGGCTGTTCTCAGCAGAGGGCAGCCTTGTCAAACCCATACTAGCAGGCTTGTTATATTTTATGTTTTCCTTGCTGATGCCTGTGGAAAGGCAGGAATTATCCATCCTAAGCACCTGTGCCATGGGGCTGCTGGCAGGGATGTGGCCATTCCCCAGGCAGGTTCAGGTTTGTGAGGGGAATTATTACTGCAGGAAAAATTTAGTTGGAATTTTAGATGTTTTTAATGGGGAAAAAGAAGAAGGTGTTTTCAAAGACATTCTAATCCTTTATGCAGGTGGTCTCTGCTTTTTTGTACGACCGGAGAGGTTCTGTAAAAGTCATGTACAAGAGTTGGGTGCTGTGCTTTTATCAGCAGTCACACATCCACAACCTGTGCTTTTCACTCCTGAACATCCTCCTAAAGCTTCCAAGCAGAGCTCTCTGTGTTTCTTTGCTGGATCACATGCCTGAGGATAGCTATTTCTCATGTGCATTTTCACATTAAATGCCCATTTTGCAGCATTTTTCAGCCATCAGGACAAGCTTTTCTTCCTTTTTTAGTCTGAGCTGCAGTTGTTGAATTGTTCTGTGTATTTGGTTTTAATATCTAGTAAAAATACAGGGCAAATGCTTATTAGATTCAAATTGTCCTTTGAATTCAATGGATTACACCAGATTAGAATCAAAATATTTAACTGAATTAAAACCAACACGTCTGTTAAACTAATCCAAATAAAGGGAATATCCTTCATGAAATATTCAGCAGCAATTCTCTTAGTTAAGCCATGCACTGCTTATCTTGGCCAAAAACCCCTCTGAGATGCTCAGTAAAAGCCATTTCCTTTTATCTTTATCAAGATCTGTTTTCCTTTAACCTCATTCACAGAAATGATTTCTAAATCTGCTTTAAACAACATACTGTCCTGCCACGATAAAGCTGACAAACAGGACCAGACTGAAGGGTGATTGGTGTCACTGGTGAATTTTGCAGCAAAGGGGCTTGGTCCCATTTTTTCCTGACACCACAAGTTACTGACAGATGCTCCTGTCCCCAAATGGTCGTGTACTGAGAACTTCTGAAAGAAATATAAAGGAAAACATGTGAGGAGAGGCACACAAGGTGATTGATTTTAATTAGTACGTGTAGTTTGGAGGGGCAATACTGCCTGGATGGCAAACGAGGTCATGCATGGAATGTGACTGGTGCATCCAGTGGTGCAGAACAGACTGTCAAGATGGGCAGCAGTCACAGGACTCTTATCACAAGTGAACAAAAGTAGCTACATCAGCTAAATTCGGCTTTCTTGACCTCGAACAGCTTGTGGGTTGGCACTCTCCTGTTTCCTCACCAATACCCACAGCAGTGTCAGAGGGAAGCTCTTCTGTGGGATCCCAAACACGAGCACAGGCAGGTTCTGCAGTTTTCCCATTGCTTTTGACAACACTGCATTTGGGGACACAAAACAGAGCCTTGTTATACGCCGAAGTTTTCGTTTTGCTCCGTAGCTTTTGATGAGTTTTGATTTGATTTGTGGAACTTTGCACAGTGATGCTTAAGCCAAAAGGCAGCACCGAATCAGCTCGCAACCCTTTCATCTCTCCCTCAGCCAAAGAGAACAGTGTCCCTGCTTTGCCTCTGATTTCATGCCAAGAGAAATTCCTGACTGCTGCCTGTCGGAGCCGCTCCTCGGGCTCATCCCTGTGCTCAGACCCCTCTGGTTGTCCACGCCCATGGCACAGGATGAGGGGTGAGCGAGCTCCCCATCGTGCTGGGGTCTGGCCAAGCCGTGCCTACCCAAGCCGGGCCCGGCGGCTCCTCCCCCGACGTAGGAAGGTTACACCTCTCCTCCTTTCCCTGTCAGCGAACAGCTGGACTTCTCTGGTTACATGTGTGCAACCATTTCAAACAAACCACCCGGGCTGGCTTACTCAGCACGTTATCGGAGCGTGATTTACAAAATGCGGCTCCCGTCCAGCGCAGCCCGTGCCGAGTGTTTGTGCGACTGAAGGTCTCGGCTGATCCCTTCTTGTCCTGTGCAAGCCAAGAGGTTTGTTTGCAGCAGCAGCAGCGGCAGCCACGGCCAGTTCAATACCGTAAGTCACTGGGATCTTTTCTCTCGGTTCGTTTGGTTCTCAGCTCTGTAACACCGTATTTTTTCTAGCATAGGGAACGAAGGGTGTCCTGTGCCGGGGCCGTGCCCCGCGGGGCACAGCAGCAGCGTGGTGCCTGTTTTATAACAGCAGCATGAATGAATGATGCAATCGTGCAGGGGGGGAGCACCATCATTTTGTCAGGACAGGCGAGAGGGGATTGGAGAGCTGGGAGGTGTCTGTCAACATCCATCAGGTTCCTGCTGCCCCTTTTCAACTACTTTTCACAAGGTGCTTCAGTGAGTTCACTGTGAGGCACTGCTGTTCAGATAATAGGGCACAGCTACAAACAGCACATCCCTTGGACTGCACACAGGTTTGTATCACTGCCTTTACAAACTGAACAGCAAACAGCAGGTTAAGGACTGAATCTTTATATTCTCACCCTGAAAACCACTGCAACTCACAGTTATGGGTGGATGGGTTGAACTTTTAAAACTTGCAGGGATATAACAGCCATGATTTGCTTAAATAAAACTAATCTGCTTAAATGTATCACTTTTTCTCTAAAGCTTGTTGTTAATTCTGAGAATCACCTCAGCACAGAAAAGCCGTCATTATATTATTCCTATTTTACAGACACAAGACTAGAAACAATGAGAATTAAATGGTTTGTTTAAACTAATACCATGGAAAGACTCCTGGGAATGTTCTTAGAAGCAGAACCACTCCTGTAGTCAGAAAAGGTCCCCAAAAAAGTTTCAAGAACTATTTTCTCCAAATCCCTTATTCTAAGATGCAGTTTCCCTTCAATGCAACAGAAACAGTTTAATGTGGTTGAACTTCTGTTGATGGCACTGCATGTTAACATTTCCCATGTTAAACGGGAAAGTGGATCAGAAACACCAGGGATTGTTTGCAAACAAGGATATTCCTGAGTGCTGGGTAATATTTCATTAAGATTCACTTAATCTTTATTCTTTCACAGCAATAAGTGTGAACAAAATGCAAAGTAGGAGTGTGGCAGCACTTGTGAAAGCTGAAATGATAACAAGTGAGGTTTAGTCACAACGAGGATTTTGAGATCTTGTCAAGATCTCATTGAAATATTCCAGCCCCAAACACCTGCAGTTCTGAGCACCACTTTCTCCTTCCATTTACATTACATGTAGGTACTGAGGATGTCTCAGTTTTTCTCAGTGAGGCAAGTGCCCTTCCTTGAAGGGACAGCAAACAGAGACGATTTCAGTTGTTTTCCTTTGACATGTGGTCTTGCATAATTCCCATGTTTGCTTCTGTGACTCTGCATTATGACTCATTATGAAAGAGAATTATTTCTTGTGAAAATGCCTTTTTTTTTTTTTTTCCCAGTACTTCGTAGTCTGGAGGCAAGGAGATCTCATGGGAATTCTGCTTTTCCCCTGTGAATTCCTTTTTCTCCATCTTTATCTCAAGTTTCACCAAACCTCCCTCCCTCTGTTGCTCTTATGTCTTCTCTAGTCAGTTCTTTGTCAGTTGTTTCTTCTCGTCCCCATATTCTTGTTTCCAGCTTTTCCCCTCAATATTTTATGAGACCTGTTGAAATGTTTGCTGCTTGGATGCTTTACCAGCATGCAAATAATAGGCTAGGAATAAATTACCAATCTGAAATTCACTGGCAGCAAGATCAGAGATTCTCTACCCGTGTTTTTCATATGGAGACAGAACTCACTGTGAGAATTTCTTTTTTCTTACTGTCTCAATAAAGTATTGACATATTTAAGCAATCAGATGCCCTGTATTTCAGAGTAATTAATCTCTGCCAACTGCAGAGGCCTGCACCAGTCTGGAATAAAACATTGGTGTTCCCTTACACAGAGATTTGTTAGAGATTTGTCCAGCTTCAATTCTTTTTGCCCTGATGAACTACTGGTGATTTCTGCATTTCCAATCCCAATTCTTCCCTTCCAACTTGTCACTTTTAGGCAATAGAAACCACAGTCTGAGACTGTTTTGGAAGAGTTATTATTGCATGGAATAAAGAGAGGACAGGGTTAATCCAACCATGGCTCTACAAGTGGTAACCATAATTCTTTCTCTAACTGCTTTATTTGTCCATCAAAGTGCAAAGTCCATCACAGCATTGGTCTCATCATTGTGAGGAACACCCAGAAGGGAAAGGATTGTGGGAAATGTGGATATCAGAGAGAAGGAAAAGTTAACGTCTCTTCCTTCCTGCTCCTAATGTGTGTTTATGGCGACAACGTTTTCCTGAGAGAAATTAAAATTTTGAAGACGTGTATGCAGAGATATATCCCAGGTTCTCACCAAGAAACCACGTCACAGTGCAGTGTCCTGACATTGCATCACGATGTGGCAGAGTTGCAGTGCAGCCCCAGGTGAGCATGAGGCAATACAGGATGGTTTTGCATAATAAGGGATCAGTGCTGGAACACCGTGACGCCCATGTCACGCCACAGCGATGCCTGACCTAAAATCAAAGCCCTGCTGCTTGGAAAATCACAATATTTCACTGCAAACACAAACGATGTCAAGTCAAGGCTAATGCAAAGTAAACATGGAATTCACGTGCCACCTGTTCATCCACTGCCAAGTATGACCTCAGGACTGGTCTCTGTCAGAGGGAAGTGGCCACTAAAGAGAGAGAGGGTTCTTTTATGTGCTGTGCTGATGGCATATGACTGTATTTCTTATATGTCCAGTGCAGTTTTTATAGAAAAGATTAAAAAAAAAATGTGGTCTGCAGGAAATAATTCTGTAGTCACGATTCAAAGGCTAGAGCAGAGTTTTACAGTGTGTCCATGCACCTGCCAAACTGCAGTTCAGTCCTTGTCTCTGCCTTTCCCAGGGACGGTCTGTAAAAGCCCTTTTCTGGAATATCTCCTCTTTGCTGTGCCCCCACTCCCCCTCGTTCTCTGGCACACTGGGGAGGTTGAGCCCAGGCTCTGTCCTGCCTTCCCACACCTCATCCAAGTGCACAGGAGGGAAGTGTGGGCTGGGTGGTACCTGCTCTGCCCTTCTCACTCACACCTGGGATGCAGGTGAGCACTGAAGAAGCTACTGTGTCACCTTCTTGGCCTTGTGCAAATGCCATGAACCCGCTTGGGTTCCTGCAGAAGTGTGTTCACAGCAAAACAAGGATAGCAGAACAGCCCTCACAGAAAGTCCTGTTTCATGGCTGCCTTTGCCTTTCATATCCCTTGCTCTCTCTGTTTCTTGCTACTTCACATCTACCTGTTTGTCAAACAGATCCTCTCTTACAAACACAGCTCTTGGCTGTTCACAGGAGGTTTCACCTCTTAGACTGGGTGACTTTATTTATATAAGCTTTCACCTTTCAACAAAGGACTGGAGTATTCTCTTGTATTTGATACACAGGAACAGATAAAAGGGATGTGTGTGTGTTCCACAAGTTTTTAGTGATTATGGTAATTTCTCATAAAGGCTTTTGTATCCCAATATTTGCCACGTGGTTACTTCTCACGGAAATAAACCCAAAGGTTCCTGTTCCTGCTTTGAGCATTAACTATTTAGCTGTGATCTCCTGGTGAGCACATAAAGTCACCTCAGGAGACAGCACTGGTGCTTACCATGGGTGATCCCTGGATTACTCCTGTCTGGCAGTGAGGGACATCAGTGCCTGTCAGCTCCTGTACTTTTCCACAGCAAGGCACACAGTGATCATCTTCTCCATCTTCACTGGGTGTCTTTTGTGTCTGGGCGTGCAAAGTTTGTAAAAAAAGGGCAAAAAAATAAATGGGAATTTGTGTATATAAAACCCTTCAACTTCAAAATTCACATGATATATAGAACATTAAATTACCTTAGTGAGAGATGAAGGTATATAAAGACATCCATAATTCTTTAGAACATGCTGTTTTATGGTGTTTTTCCCCATCCCAGAAAAAGAGAGAACCTGCTACCCAGATCAATTATACAAGACATGTCCTGAGAGAGATTAGAAGGAAGAAGCAAACAAAACCTTTTACAAAAAGCTGGGAAGTGATATAGATAGGAAGCTGTTGTTTGTGTCTAAATGTACAGATTAGTAAATAGTAAAGTCCACAGTGAATTAATTACAAAAGGATGAAGCACAAGATGAGTAGGGAAGAGTAAGAAGATACTTAACTCCTCGAGCTCCTGATCTGCAGAAGTGCTCAACATATTTAGGTGGACAGATATAAAAGAGAAGAAAATAAACTTTTATCAGGGCATTGTTATGGAAAATGTGATGTCTTAATGGGTTGAGTGAAGTTCTCAAAGCCCAAGACTTTAATGGATTTTATAAGACTAATCCCCAATGCTAATATCCCAGTCTTTTATGCATTCACAGATGATGGAAATATTTAGTTTGTATTAATCAGGACACAGAAAAGGATCTAAACCTTCATGATTTAGTGACAACCACTCACTGACAGATTTAGGATAGCTATGTCTACCACAATTAAACAAATCCTTGAGGGCTGAGTGTCCTGCAGCAACCAATCTGATACGGATGGGTCAGGTGAGAAATCAAGACCCATCTGAGTGGCAGGGGCAAGATGAAACAGAGAACTGCAAGTCCCACACAGCCGCTGGCAGCCCGGTGGTTCAGCAGATGCCAAGTATCACAACCTTGAACCCCAAGGGAACATCAAGGGGCCGAGCCAGCAGAGAGCAAATCAGCAGCTGCCCAAGGCTCCACGGCCCACCTGTAATGCAAGTTGCCCATCAGCAGGCAGCAACAGCGGGGAGCAAATCAGCAGCTGAGCCAGACCCCCACCACCGCTCCCCCTGCCATAAAAGCTGGCGACCAGGCTGTGCTCGGCCCTTCTCGCACGAGCCAGGACAGCAGCACCAATGGCTCAGGAAACAGTGCACTACTGCCACTCTGAGAAAGACTACATCTTGTCCCCTCACAGTAAGAAGGCTCCCAAAAGGATGGCGTCCCTCATGGAGATGAAGGAGATCTTCCGCAGCGCCGACGCCGTGTGCTTCGACGTGGACAGCACCGTCATCAGGGAGGAGGGGATCGACGAGCTCGCCAAGTTCTGCGGCGTGGGCGACGCCGTGGCGGAGATGTGAGTATGGCTGGGGTTTGGCGTGAGTATGGCTGGGGTTTGGCGTGAGTATGGCTGGGGTTTGGTGTGAGTATGGCTGGGGTTTGGTGTGAGTATGGCTGGGGTTTGGTGTGAGTATGGCTGGGGTTTGGCGTGAGAGTGGCTGGGGCTCGGCCCGCGGAAATTCATGAAATGTAAGCGTGGACAAGGTCAATCCGCGGCGGGGAATTTACAGCGGGGATTTGCTCAGCTCTGTCACAGGTTATTACAGTTTAAAAAGGATTTTGGGAATAGTAAGTGGAATTAGTGCGTGGTGAAGGAGCTTGTTTTGGAATTGTGAAGCCACCCAACAAAACTGATACGCATTCTACATATACATCGGTTTATATACTGATATAAATTCTGTAATGTAAATTTTGATTGGCTAAGATCAGCCCTCATCCTTGAACTTGGCTAAGCACTAGTAAACCTTATTATGAAATAGCAAACCTTATTATGAGGTGGAGGAGAGAGGACAACTCTCCTAACCCTTCTCTGAGGCTGATGTTTCCATTGAAGATTGTGGCAAAAGTTAAGTTCAGAGAAGGGCACCTGAGGTGCAGGTCAGGAACACTGGTCCCATGGCACTCAGAGAGAGAATGAATTTGTTTTCCTTTGCCTCACTGGTTTTCCAACCCATGGAGATCTCCTACCAGTGCATGCTACCAGTGTACCAACCTCCTCCTTTACCACACAGGTTCAGTATAACCTACAACTATAACCACTTATGTGTTTCCTCATCACCCTTTGTTAACTAAATCTTCTTGGGAGAAGCCTCAACTTGTTAAGTGTCACTGATTTGGTTTCTTTGGATCCCAATTCAGGACCCGCAGGGCCATGGGTGGCACTGTGACATTCAAAGCAGCTCTGACAGCACGACTCGGTCTCATACGGCCCTCCTACGAACAAGTGCAGAAATTAATATCTGACAACCCACCTCAGCTCACGCCAGGAATAAGGTAAGAAAGAATTTCAGCTTATTTTGAAATTGATTTTGGCGTAAATAAACAAAATCCTGCGCCATCACTGAAGCTGTAAGAACACAGAGCTGGTCTGGATTGCCTTCCTGCTCCATCTCCAAGCTGCTTGTGTACAAAGCTTGTATCAGGAGCTGAGTCCATGTCAAGTGGTTAAGCACCCATGTAAAAAGAAAATAAATATTAGCTGGCACTTTGGCTGGCAAGCTCAAATCCTGGCTTGAGGATTAAATGGGCATGCAAAATAATCTGTCCAATCACATCTGGTATTTCATGGGTGATGGAACGGGAAGGAGATTTAATACCCAGTATGAACTACTGGCTGGTTTATTCCACAACTCTATTACCTCTTACACTCCTCTGTGCAGCCATACTTCTGACTCAGGGGATTCATTGCTCAGAGCTACCCATTCTGTCCTGAAGTCCCTAAAAAGTATTAAAAACCTCATTTAGCAAATAGACATATATATGTGTATTCATTCATTTTTAGGCTTGGAATGAGTTTTAACTATATAAACAGAAAAGGTTTAGGTTCTTTTCTCCTATTCAAATAGTTTCAAACAGCTGAGAATAAATTCTTTACTACAAAACTCAACCATAATTCCAAGTATTCTAAAGTATTTTAGCACATAACAGGAGCCTTAGATGATTCTGTGCTTGTATTTTCTCCTTAAAATGAGGCACATGCTCAGCTTTTTCTGTAGAAGACATAGCTAGATGTAACTACAAAGAGAACATTGTTTCCTTGTTTAGAATCATGTGATTTTCCTTTTCATTCCTTCCTTTTCTTCCTCCTTTTCAGTCCTTCCCTTTCTTCCTCCTTTTCTGTTTAGGCTGCTTTGAGCCTCCACTTTGCTTTTCAGTCTTTAGCCTTTCTGCTGTTACTGCTACCACTTCTACTGCTCAGCACTGCTGCAGGCTGATCTTCCTGCTTCCAGAGCCAAATCCCTAAAACTTTTAACTGCCTTCAAGTGTCCCTCTGACACTAACTGGGTCTACAGACTTCTTTTTTTATTCCTTTTCTGTAGCTGGTGCCTTCTTCTAAAGATGGCATCCATGTCCAATGTCTGGGGAACCAACTCTGAGTTAGAAAACATTTGCACTTTGCTCTTTTCATCCCACTTTTGCATTCTGAAGCAGTGGCTTTATCTCCCCCACATTCCCTACTTTTTTCTGCAGATTAATTCTCTTGCTATTGTTTTACTTCAGAAAAAAAGTCTGAGCTGGCTCTGCTCTTGTTTGTTCAAGGGAACTAATGTGACCAATATGAAAGTGTAAAGAAAACATTTCTAGGGCGTGCTTGTTTTCAAGGAAGTAAATACCTGTTTGTCTCTAGATGTGATGGTTTTGCCCAGCACTTCCTTTTGTGTGCACAAACTGCCAGGGAAAGGAGGAAAAGCTTTGGGCAGCAGAGATGGATGGAGCTGGAAAGCAGCACAGATCCAAACTGAACTGGAATAACACAGAGCATGGGCAGGCCTAGGAAAGCTGTATTTTAACTTTCTGCTCTGTCTTCTCAGGGAGCTGGTGAGCAGACTTCACCAACGGGGGGTTCAGGTCTTCTTGGTCTCCGGGGGGTTTCAGAGCATTGTGGAACACGTGGCCTTGCAGCTGAACATTCCCACAGCAAACGTCTTTGCCAACAGGTTGAAGTTTTACTTTAACGGTGAGATTCCCTCCAAGTCTCTTTCCTCTGATAATTAATGCCACTTTTTTGGCTCCAGCTGCCAGATATTGGGCTGCAGACACTGCCCAGCCTATTTATTGTTACCAATCCAGCTTACTCCAACTAGGAAAATTACAAGACTTTATCAAAACCAAGTTCAGGTCATTGTCCAGGTATGAAACAGAGCTGCAGTGACTTTTTAATGGCAAGCTGTGCCAAAGGTAAAACATGTTACAGTTGCTGACAGCAGAGTTTAGTTTTTTCTTGCTCCTTCAAGTTAAAAGAGTTCATTACACTGACCTGCTCTCACAACTTCCCTTTCAGTGACTTTGGGGCATGTGTGAGGTTGTGGAGCAGAGCTGGTGTAACCAAGCACAACTCTAGTTAGTGAGGTTGTTCCTTACTCAGTGTTTCCTACACTGTTTATACATCATCCTGGATGCTGCTTATGCAATGTTTACACCAGAATGACTGAACCAGAGGGACTGGGAATGGATTTGTAGCACTGCTCACACAGGGTTTCTATTTTGAAAATATCCCTTCGAAAATATTCCCACTGAAGACATGGGTAAAATCCCAGTTTTCACTCTTACCTTCCACTTATTTTTTGGGGAGGCTGATACTGTGAGCTTTACAGACTGCTGTTTTCTGAAGTACAGACCACAGGCATAGATCTCTCTTCATTTACAAGAAAATGTGCTGTATGTCCAACCTGTCCTTCCACCGTGTTCTAGGAGAATACGCAGGATTTGATGAAACACAACCAACAGCTGAATCAGGGGGGAAAGGAAAGGTTATTGCTCACCTGAAAGAACAGTTCCACTTTAAGAAAGTAGTTATGATTGGAGATGGAGCTACAGACATGGAAGCCTGCCCCCCTGCTGTAAGTATCACAGAAATTCTAAATTCCTTTGGGGGGAAAAAAAAAACAAAACCAAAAATGGAAAAGTGAGGTTTTAATTCTTGACAGGACTTCAGGGACTGATTAAAGGTGCTGAGTGTGAAGGTCTGGCACAGATCTGGTGCACATTTACCTGATATGACCTAGCAAGAGGGTTCATCTCACTGCACAGTGAGGAAATCTTTGCAGACATCAGCTCTGACGGGGTGAAATAATAAAAGAAATTAATAGAAAGACAACTTTTATAAATGATCTTAATTCCATCTCCCCTTTAACATCTTTATCCTTTCTCACCCATGCTGAGGGGCAGCTGGTCCCTCACTGTTCAACATGAGTGACCAAAGCAGCTCAGTATTTGCTTAATGCTTCCCAGCTCCAGGCAAAAAAGCGGCAGTGGAAATTTTAAACCCTGCACTTTCACTGCAGGTGGTTTTCTGAGATGTAGAAATGATGATTGCTCCGGGTTAATGATTGAAGACAGGGTTAATGTTTGCTTTTGGTATCTATCAAATGGGGTAAACAGAGGTAAGATAAACAGAAGAGGGATAATTGTGGGATGCTCATGCATGTTCCAACGTTTACTCGTTCTTGAATAGAATTGCATCACAATTACATCAGATTTTCAGCAAAATCTCAGTTCTGAACAATCTTGAATCTACAGGGCACTGAGACAACTCTCCTATTGGAATAAAACTCCAATTAACAAAGTGCTGCAGAATTAATTGTTAATGAAGTCCTTGTTAATAAATCTGAAAGGTGAACATGCAAAGTGAAACAGGGGAAGAGGTGAGGGGGGAATGACATACTTTTAAAATCCAATCCTAAAAGCAAACTCAACAGCTGAGAAGCTCCATTCCTTCCATGGGCCTGGAATAATCAGTGTGCCTGTTCTTTGTGTTTTTCCAGGATTGTTTCATTGGATTTGGAGGAAATGTAATCAGAAAGCAAGTAAAGGAGAAAGCAAAATGGTACATTACTCACTTTGATGAGTTGCTAAAAGAACTGGAAGAGCGATAAATTATACAGTAAATTAATCTATTTAACACCTGTAAATCCATTATACAATGAAATTAAACATTTATTTGTTTGCAAAGTTGTGTGCTGGAGTTTTTAATGATTCTGGGTGTTGGGTACCTTCATTCTTTGGCCTGAAACTCGTGTGGCAAATGGCACCATTCAACTCAAATATGTTGTAATGAAAATGGCAAGATTTTTTAATATGTCTTTCCCATGCTGGAAGAAATCAGTTGGTTATTCACTCACAAGTGAAGACCAAAGGCAGAAAATAATAAGTTAAAAATACCTTAATGGATTGGCCCCTGGTCAATTCTGCATATCTGTTGTTTCAGAAGCACTGAAGTTAACACATCTGCTTATTTTGGGTGGCAAAAGAAGGGGACCACAAACAAGAACTTTGCCTAATCAAGAAGTAATATAGTCTAAAAGGTGAACAGTATGGCAAATACTTTTCACTGCACAGAATCTCAGAATTAGGTTAATCAGTGAGCAGAGAGATAGGAAACATCACTAAGTATCTCTGATTTCATTAAAATATGGCTACAGTAGAACCTGAGGGAGAACTGTCACTTCACTGTTGCTCAGCCTCTCTGAAAGACATGAGTTGCATGCAAAGCTGAGACAGATGCAATATTCATCCCTCTCCAAGAAATTTATTTTAAGGCAAGTGATACAGTGGTTCCCAAACTTCATTAAAACACTCCAAACTAAACTCCAAAATGGTGATTCTGTAAAATGGCCACACTGTTTACTTAACTGTTTTATTTATTTAACAACCCACCCCCATCAGCCTATAACTGGATGGAAGCTAATTCATCAACCTTTAAAAAACAAATGGTCTACTGATTAAGAAAATTCTGTGAAACTTCAGTCTCTTCCTCTGCCTCAAACGTGGATTAACCACCCCTAAGCTGCTCTAGAGATAAGTCTGACCTGTTCTGAGCACTTCTCTGAGCTTCACTAAGGAATCCTAGTTTCCTAAGGATGCCTCCTTTGTGGCTGCAGTGTCTGATCCAAGAGAACATTCTTAGTAAATGCTGCCTTTTTGTCAGCAGTTCCTGACAGCTCTTCTGAGTGTGTCTTTTTAACCAGCTTTGCTGGCACATCATGGGACTTTTATTTCCCTGTCTTGTAAGAATATCACCTGTGATAATGTGAAAAGCTTTACTAATGTGAACTAATGTGATTTGTATCGAAAAACAACTCTCTGCAGGCTTTTACCTTCTGGGTGCTTGCAAAGAGTCCTAGTATTTTTCTAGAGACTGAAGATTATTCTGAGTGTGCCAATTCTCTTTCATCCCACCACAGATTTCTAGATGGAATAGGAAGAGGTGATGTCCCCACATTTCAAAAGGTCACATTGTCTAATAATAATCAGGTTTTCACAATTAACACTAGATTCCCTTAACTTAAATCAAGGTGCCATGAGACAGCTCCTGTCCAGTTGTTAAAGCATCACCAACAATTAAAACAAATTCTGGTTTTGTCCATTCTCTGACATCACTGGGAAGGATTTTGGGGAAAGAGGAGTTAACAAAGCCCCAGAGTGAGGGATGGCAGCTCTCAGTGATGCCATCGAATATTTTTGGAAAAAAACTGAGGCAATAATTGCTTGAAGCTACAACAGCATTTAAATACTAGAGAAGTAGAAGGGTTAAAAGAAAACAAACCCAGAAACAAACTTCTGATGGCTTTTTAGAGAAGGCAGACATGTAACAGCCACACTGAGTATCTGCACACAGAGTTTAGAAAACTTCACAAAAGCCAAGGCAGACAATGGCTGGCAGTGCTCCCCAGAACTTCTGGGAGTATTAAAGATGGGCTCTTTTAAATTCTTCCTGAGAAAAGTCTCAGCCAGCTCCAAGGGCAGCTCCTGCACAATCCTGCTTTTGTTTAGTTAAGACTGCACGAGCAGAGCAAGCACAAAGTCCTTCTGCTCCCATTGTGCCCCTCTGCAAACCTACAGTTATGAAGCAGAAATGTTTGCTTGCTGCAGTTTTTCTGCTGAACTAAAAGGCCACTAAAAAAATAAATCTAACATGGAGCTGATCAGCTCGAGGTACAGGCCCCGACCCTGCAAACACTGGGACATGGCTCAAGTCAGTGTAATTTCCCTAATGCCCCAGTCAGAAGCCATGCAGGGGCTCTGTGCCACAGGGATGTTAACATTCCCAGCAGGATCCTCTGCCAGTCGGAGCGCTATGGAAACACGGTGCCGTGCCAGGGATTTCACAACAGCTCTTTAGGTCAGACTGGTTTGGAAGAAAATACCACCCCCCTTCCACTGGGCAAACATCAAGCCTGACCTCTAGCCCAGGAGGTACCAGGAGGATTACTGAGCTCAGTGAGTGGCTGAGCTCTTTTGTCTGTGAAATAGTGGAAAAAACCCAGGAGGGAATAAAGCAGTGAGAGGGAAGTTCCAACGTTACAGCCAAGCTACTGATTTGCCTGAACATATCCCACCCCAGCAGGGCAAAGTCTGGAGAGCAGCTCATGTCAGGCAAGTAATAGCTGGTCTCCTGACCACGAGCATGGGGAGGTACAAGTCTTTATGGAAAGCTTTCTAATGTGATTATTCAGCGAGGCAGAATTGCTTAAAATTATATATTCAATTTGCATGAGGAGCCTTCTAAAAAAAAACAGCTTTCAGTCTTCGCTAAGAAGGGCACAGGACAACTAAATTGGAGTTTTAATTGTGTCTTCATTACAGTGAAGAGCTGATAATTACCAGAGACCCTTCCAGGCATTGTTCCCCACCTTCCAACCACTGGAGAGTGACTTCAGTTCTGAACTCTACCAGTTTTGCTCTAAGAAATGTTGAAGTATTGCTCATCAAAGGAAAAAGGCAGACTGGGCTTTGAATTAAGAGGGAAAATCACAACAGTGTTCACACAATAGGGAAAAGCCAACCTCAGGAAAGGTTCAGGCAAAAAAAAAGCCAAGAAGAGATTGGAACTACTTATTTATCTATTGCATCATGTTCAGTGAGTTTACATAGTTATCTGTAAGTAAAATAACAGGAATTAATCTGTCTCTGATGGCAGCCAGAGCATGAGCATGAAGCTCAGAACAGGAGGCACATTCATTACACATCCCAGCACCACTAGTGGGAATTCAGATCCTGGGGGGTGGGTATGAGACCTGTGCTGTGTGATGTCACCCCACAGAACATCCAGTTATTCCTCTGATTTCTTACTCATGCAAAACTTCATGATCCTTGAACATGACAGAATCCTCTGCCAGACAGAATTTAATTCCTAGTGCTCCTGGTTGCAGGTGGGAAACAGGGATTGCATCAGAACCCACAAAATCCTGTAGCTCCAAAAATGCTTTTTGCCGTTTGTCTCTGAGATTGCTGGTTATGAGGGGTTAGTTACAAGGATAATTCTCTAGGAACAAGAAATATAGGAGGATACTGGGAGAAATAATAAGGACTGGAAGCTGATATTGTCATCCTTTGTCTCTTTGTAGCTAAACAGTAGCCCCAAAAGTCTGGAACAATGACAGCCCCAGACGACAGTCCTGCTTGGGGCTGGGTTACAAGGAGGATCAGCTCAAATGATTTCCTTGGCCCACTGAGCAAGCCAAGCTGAGAACTTTAAGCTGATGTAATGCAGCATTTTACTCAGTAAAATCCCATAATCAGTTGACAACAGGAGGAAAACATGAAAACAGATAAGAACCAGATCAAATAATGACTTTGTTCAAGATGGAATTCAAGCAAAGGCACAAGTGCAGCGTATTTCATGGGAGCAGAAAAGAAGAAACCAGACATGAAAAATGCAGCACAATTTGTGGAGAAAAATCAAAAGGAAAAGTATCTTGTATTTATCACCACAGCACTTACGACCTCTAGAACACTCAGCAAAATGGGAGGTGGTGGAGAGATTGTAAATCCACTTTGGAGAAGGAGAGCAGAATACTGGGAAATGCTGTCCCTGTCCCTGAGAAATGATATTAGCTGGGCTGAAATATTCTGTGCAATTATTCGAATTTTCCACAATAAACACTGCAAGAGGAGAGAAAACACAGGTGGTGCAATACATATAAGGTGCCAGCAAAATGTGAAAATTAAAAGGATTTTATTGACTGATATGTTCTTCCTGAAAACTCGTTGAAATGTACAAACTGGACATTCAGTTACTGATTTGTACATTCAGTTATGTTACACTGATTCTTGTAGCCACTTGAAAGAGAGAATATTATTTTCACTGACAGGATGTTCACATCATTGCAGACACCAAAAGTGTTGATACATTCTAGACTAAAGTGAAACCAAAACAGAACTGGACATCATGGGACACCGAAATGCCAATTCCATCGACTCGACATGCGCCAGTCTCACACACCAATTCAGGAGTACCTACTGGACAGGGAGTGAAACACCCCACCAAGCATATGTCTGAAGTCACAATTGCTTATTAAATTAAACCCCTTTTCCCAGATTTCTGAGCTATTTGTAGAGAGAAATGTATTGAACTGGATCGATTCCCTGCAGAGTGTTCAGACAGCCACACCTTGGCAGCATTTCTTTGAAAACCGTGGGCCACACTTCACAGAATTCACTTTGTGTGACGAGTTTCGACAGGTTTCAGAGTCCTTGCCAACCAGAATTCCCTATTCTCTGTCCATAAGCCATCACCTGACACAGTATTATCCCCAATTAATGACTGCCTGTATGTAAATCCAGAGCTACTGACTGATTTCAGGCCTGCTCCAACAGCCAGGTGTAGTTCCGAGCTCCCCGAGGGCTTCAGAGCTTCTGATTTCACAACTCCCACGTTTGTTTTAAAACCTGCAGTCATTAAAATGCTACAAAAAGGCCACAGCAATGGCAATCCTCCGTTCTGCTGCTGTTACTGAACACTGGGCAGTGCCTGTGTAGCAGGAGATATTAAATACTGGAGGCCACACCTCACCTGGGGAGCTGTCTCACAAAGAACTCCTGTCTTTGGGCTTGTTTTCAACTAACCGACCTTTTAATTACAGTCCTGTGTATTTTCTCCCCCCTGGTACAATCCTAAGAGCAAAAGGTCATGGGTTCTGAAGAAAAGAGGTCTTTTTTATAAGCTCAGTACAGTACTTTTATATTTCATACTATGATATACAGTGTATACCATAAATTAAGACAAATACTTGTCACTTTATCTATGTAGGCACAAGTAAATCAGTGACTTTATTGAAGTGGAGAAATCTTCAACGGGATCATGATTCTGGATTCCATTTCCTGAATAAGGGGCACTGGGGGAAAAAAAAAAAAAAAGGAGACAGGGTTTAATTTCACTAACAGAGACCATGAGCACACTCAGTTTGAACAGCTTTTACTGTCTTCAAACTACTCCCCCTGCCAAGTCATCAGTAGCACCAACATCCCTGTAACTGAAGCACAACAGCTTTGAGAACAAGTGATTTTAATACAATCTCTCTGCTCCTTTGAAGACAAATATTTCTGTTCCTTTTCACCACAGTGGAAGTTATCTTACATTTTTCTGGTATACTTCCTTTGAAATGCACTCCATGGAACCCAAACCTGACATGCTTGGCGTGCTTTCGTGAGTTTTGTTATGAAAGCTTTCTTTGATCTCAAAGATCTCCTGGCTTCTGGTTCCAAAGTCTAAATTCCCTTTCCCAAGGAATGCATTTAACAAAGCTCTCGTATTTCATGAAATATTAGAGGTAATAATTTAATATAAATATAAATTTCACTGTTGGCTCCCTAAATTTTTGGGCACAAGCATTTACATGAATCTGTCCTAGAGGAGTGCTCGTATAAAAGTTTACTATTAATGTAGTGATTTTTTAGCACTTTTCCAAGTTTGTAAAATCAACAGCAAAATTCACTTTACAGTTTAAGGCAACGTCCCTCCTTTCTTTTAGAGCAGAAAAACTAACTCACAGACACACACACACTCTCCCCACTGAGATGCAAAACTTTTTGCTGTTGTGGGATGTGCTGAGGAACAGAAATGATGGCACACACCAAAGTCTGCCCCCAGCATTCCAGTGAAGTTAATAGGTTACCTGTGTAATAGACTAGTTCATCCCAGCCAGGTTTATGCCACGCAGCATTCCTTATATCTTCTCTGGTTTGAAGATCTTTGTAGGCTGGGGAGGGAAAACAAGCACAAAGCTTAGAAGTAACTCCTTTTCCTTCTGCACAAGAACAGCTCCCTTAAAAAGTATGCTGGGGAATAATTAGGAGGCTGCAAACACTGGGAAGGAAAAGTCTGTTGCTCTCCATGAAAAGGAAAAGCTCCCAAACCAAGGCAAACAGAAGGAACTGGGGAAGAGAGAGAATGTCTCGGACACAGGTAAGACAAATAATGCAAGAGTACAGTTCTACATCAGTGGTGTCAGATTTATAATGCTGGAATATAATATTCTGAATTGTCAGATGTGAAATCTGCATATTTTCTAACATCAATATTAGACTGAGTTTCTCCGAGTTGAAGCAATCCTAATGTGAGAAAACAACTGGGTATTTGTGGAGATTAATGCACAGAGAAAGCCAAGACATCTCGATGCAGGAATGTAAATAAATGCTCCACTTTCCTTTTTGCAGGTGTGGGATATGGGATGCTTGAAATGAAACTGTAAAAACCTGATTTCAGCATGAATGGGGATGGCAGGACGTGGTGTGTCATGGTTATGGTACCGAGAGCAAATAGGTGGTTCCTAATAAGAAAGGGACACGAGAAACTGTTGATGGAAACAGAACAAAACAGGAAATGTTCACTTTTCCTTGCTTGTTAAAGACTCAAGTTACCTACACAAAAATTAAGAAGATCAACAGTGTACGAAACAAAATAACCCTTTCTGAGATACTCCTTTGCCTTTTGTAGAAACTTTGTCTCCTGGGCAAAGTCCCCAGTCTGTGAGGGGCTGACTCAGTGAGGAAAAAAAAAGCACAAAGCACAAGAATTTACCCCAAAGGTGATGAACCATATACAGCTGTCCAATTTGTGAGAAAAATCCTCCAACTGCTTCATTATTGTCCTGTCGGAAGCGAATCGCACGAGCCCTGGAGAGGAGCAAAGCAGGCATTAGAACCAGCAGGGCTGGGGAGGAAAGAAGGGATAAGTGAGAGGAAAACACAGTTGAAAGGAAGCTGAAATGTTAAACAGCATTTGCAGTATAATTCAGCAATTAAAAATAATAAAAAGTCTGCAATGCACTGATTTTTAGCACTAAGTAGTGAAGATATATCCACGTATCTTGTTAGAATGCATTAAAATTGGAGGTCTGCAGTTTCACTCAGCTGTGCATTAATCATTTTTCAACAGCAGATTCAGTATAAAGATAATTGCTGGAGCAGTGTAAAGTGGTCTTTTTATACCAGGTTGTTCTAAAGCTAAATCCTTGACTTTCAATCATATAATTTTTGCCATTCGTTTTCCACAGACTGGAATTTCCACAGGGTGGAATACAACTTTTTTACTCACACAGACCTCTGTACAAATAAGTGTTGTATAAATAAGATCAATATTTCTCTTAATTATAAATCTGTTGCATCTTATAAAACAGACTGGCTACCAGTATGGATACATGCATTTTATATTCTAAATTCAGTTTGTTCAAATTACTGTAATTGAAAAAATTATATCAATGACCATGACACATCTGAAAGGTGTGTCAAAATAACTGAAAATAGTCCAAATTGTTTAACTATCAACCACTAGAATTGCAAGGACAGTGAATGCAAATGGAAAGAAACTTACACTGGTTTTAAGTAAGACAAAATCAGAAGCATATAATCAACAGAAAAATATCTCAGAAGCTTTTAACCTATCTATTAAAATGGAAATGTAGCTTTTCAAGAAACAACTTGACTTTTAAAGATTCAAAGAGCCAAGATTTAGCCCATTTAAACCGAAAAGAGGTCTTGTGAAAGATGAACTTAATTTCCCAGTTAACTGCCACACTTCCCCAAGAAGTGCTTTCTGCTGAAAATCAATGGTTTCTGCTATCCTGCAGCAAACTAAAAGGGTTCTGTGAAGGAAAGCCAAACCACAGAGCCCACAGTGTTGTTTGTGTACAAAATTCCTCTTTCTTTCCTCAAAGGATAAATTAAGGGTTGAAGGACTGCTTTACAAGTCGTGCAAGTAGAGCAGCAGGTCATTAACTGGGGGATTGGCTTTGGTACCATCCTGCCACCTCCAGTCCATGGATTTTAAACATGCCTCTCTCAAACAGGAGAATTCAAGTGCTAAGGCAACACTCACCAGTAATTCCCCCACTCAATCATTGTTCCAGGCTGTGAAAACAAAACAGAAAGTTAAAACTGCACTTTAAAGAAAAGTCAGGACAGCTTTCACAACATTTATGTATGGAAAACACTCTGTATTAACAAAATCACTTCCTTCCAGTGATAAGCACGTTAGAATAATCTATAATTACTCTGTTTACTGACTGTATTACCTCTTAGTCATCTGCCTGAAGTATCCAAACAAACCACAGGGTTTTCAGCCCTGCAGACATCAGTATCTTGTTGGAACCTGCCTTCACTTTGGACTCCACACTTGGAGAGCAACAATGACTCAGATTCCAGCTTTGATAAGATCCAGATTTTTAAGACAAGCTCCGTTTTCCATCTGCATCTTACAAACACCCTTCGAGCATTTTTACGACAGCACGGAGCTTAAAAAAAATAATAATAATAAAAAATTTAAACTTACTCTGAGCTGATAGGATCTCAATTCATAAATATTAGGCCCATCTCTGGGAACAGGTTCATTCCAGAAACTGAACTCCAGCAGTAATTGGTTCTTGCGTGAGAGGAGCATGTTACCTCGTTCTTTGCGGAATTCTATGAATTCCTAAAAAACAATCAGGAGATCCCTGTCAGACTGGGGGTTGTTCTTCAACAACAAAAAGCAGTACAGCAGATGGCAGTGCAGATTTTTTTTTTTTTTTAATGCTGTCACGGGGTTTTAGGAGAAATCCTTTCAGTTGTAAAGGCATTTGAATTCCCCTGACACAGCTGAAAATTCCAAGGACCGTGCTGATACAGCAATAAATGTGTTCCATAAAGCATTCGGGTGCTAAACCTCAGTATTTCTGAATATGAAAAAAAATCCTTTTCCAAAGAGGTTTCTGAACTTGCACAGGAAATTATGAGACACTGAAGTAAAAGTTGGTATCCAAACCTGCAGGTTTTTTTGTTCTGTCCTTTGTTCTGAGTAAAATAATCCATTGTAACAAAATCAATGCTTTTTACCTTATTTTGACGAAGTTTACTCATGACCTCATTGAGAGCTGGATAACCTCCTTCATACCTCCACAAATGAACTGAAACAGAGAAAAGGAACCTTTTTCAGGGATGTCACAGACCAGTGCTAAACCTCGTGGAAAAATCACAGTACAAAATGCTCTTTGCACTACAGAATTACACAAAAACAGGAATCAGGTAGCAGGTTTAAAAACAAATTTTCATTAATGAAAGTACTACACATTGGGATATTTTAAGAATAATGGAATCATCTGCTTTTTGAAAAGGGTTCTCTTCAAAAATTTTGCAATTTACTCTGAAGATAACAGGGAAATTTCTGAAAGGACTTTTTGTTGCCATGCTAGTAAGATGTGATGACTTGACATGACTGTTATTGAAACTAAGATTCAATTTAAGAGGATGACTTAATTCCAAAAACGTGCTTTATACCAATTTCATCTAAGAGCAGTAGAGGGGCAGACTTTTCAGTTCAGTAAATTACTCCAGCACAAAAGCAACACACTTTCTGTAGGACATGAAAAATTATGCAAATGTTATTTTTGAGATAAACATTAATAAAAGCAGAAGATATATGAACATACTAGAACTGTTACATTTGCTAGGATTTTCCCCATAAAAACAATTCCAGAATGTGCATCTACACTGAGTTTTTTTTTCAAAGCATCCTGTCTTTAATAAATCAGAATAAATCCCTTTAACAAATCACAAAAAGATTTATTTACAAGCACTTAACAGAGCAAGGCAATAATTTCACCTCGCAGAACCACAAAAGCTATTTTCTCTCCTCTAAAGCAGTTCTGTGCCTTTTCCAGGAGAGCACATGAGACTAATGTGAGGCTCTTCCCTGTGACAGCAGATTCACCCAGTGCTCCTGCTGCCTCACCCCCAGGGCAAATTTGATAGATCCACCTAACACTAACACAGCCTGGGCACAGGTACTGAACAAGTCACACCCCATAATCTGCTTTATTACACTGCTAGAACTGCTGCAATAACACTGCCAGGGCAGGCTGTGGATGCAATTACAGATACAGTCTGTGTTAATATGTTACAAAAGCAGCCACTGAGAAATTCCCAATTCAATTGTCTCCGTTCCCCAATTCCCCAATTTCAACTTCCAGAACTGTCTCTTGGACACTGTTTGGTTTATCTGCTGTTATTTCTCTGCTGTTATTTCTTTGCATTTTTTTCAGTGTCAATATTGCAATATGCTGTGAGTGCAGGGAAAATTAGCGTGTGCACAAGAATATTTTTCAATTACAAAGCACTGACACTGATCCTGGTGTGGCTCTAACCACAGAGCTACAGAACCTCTGTGTATTTGTATTTGTGGCTTCCCATTCCTTCAGTTTCCCAGAGTTTAGGACATTTTTCAGGTTTTCTCTCTGCACTAGACTTTTTGGAGTTACCTCTGTAGCAGCTCTTCAGTCATTTCTAGTTCCAATGTTTTCAATCTGCATAGTTAGGCAGTACCCTTGTATGAACATGAACAGAAATACTTTTAATTTTCCCCAGTAAAGCCCGAGTTTATTGTTAAGTTTACAATGCAGTGATTTCTTTCAGATGGTTTGAATGATTTGCATTTCATTATCATACAGCAATTACAGCATGAGAGCCTGAGTAAAGCCTTTATACTGGCCAACGAGGGATAAATAAACTCTGGCTCTGCAAGCCTTTGCCTTTACCCTAAATATTCAGGAACACGATCTGTGCCCACGAAAAGGACCACATTTTACAAGCATTTCTTTAAAAAACTGTTAATCTACCACCTGGAAAACATGAAAGTGTATTAACAACAGGACAAATTTTAGGGATTAAAGCTTTACTGTCAAACTCAGCACGACAAAAGCAAGCACTGCAAATGTTAACACGGCCAGTAACTGATGCACCACCCCCTTGCTGAACACATTGCCACAGGTTTTACTGTCAACAGAGATGATTTAAAGAGAAGAAACCTGCCAAGCACACGTTTCACTTGCATGGTTTTACATTCTGTTGTACTTCTATCTCCTACCAGCCTGATCTTGCTCTCCGTACCACGTGTTCCAAGTCCCCACCAGTGCACATGGGTAGTGTTTTTCTTCATGAATCTTTGGCAGCACCTCTTGACTTGAAAACAAGGAATACAGACACTAGGTTGCATTGCCTTCAGGGAGGCCACAGTTGATATGTATAACAAATCACCACACAGCATTTATGCTAGGAAAATTCACAAGCTCTACTTTTCAGAGGGGAAAGCTGAAATACCGAAATCTGCTACACAGGGGGGGAAAGGGTTGCTACAGCAGTGTGAAAAATTAAGGTCTGTGTTACCATTAGACTGCAGGACAAATACAAAGCATGGGAGGATTCTTTCGATGCAATAAATTATGTCTATCACCTAAAAGGTTAAACAACACATTAGGAGAACAAATATCAGGGTGTCTCCCTCACAGAAAATGCAGCCTAACTACACGGGTGACTTGCTTGAGGAAAAGCTTTTCTTTTTCAAGGGAGGGAGAATAAACAAAATTAGGAAAGCACAGTCTTCTGTAGCAGTTACAATGCTATTAATTGCTGGGCTGAATGAATAGAAATGAGTATTTTGATAGACAAAATGATGACTGGTACTCACACACTTATTGGTTTCTACCATTTCAGAAAGTGGTCTTAGTTTGAGGCAACTTACCCACCAAAGCATACAGTGAAACTGCCTTAAAAATACCTCCAACACAAAATTTCTGTTTTGACTATTTTCAGTATTTCTAACATTTTTTCAAACTTCAGAAGTGGCCTACATTAGCATAAGGAAATTAAGTTTTACTGATTGCTGACTTGGCCAAGACAGCCTTCACTGCACTGTGCTTTGATGAGTAAGTCAATTAGTCTGGTTGAACTTTGCCTTTTATATTTTTCCCTGAATAATTACCCTTCTTACTCAGTTTGGCTCATAAGCAATGAGTCTCTGCACAGTATCAAATAATAAAAAGTAGGCTGGTCTGGGGCTGGGAGTCATTAGATGTGAGTTTTCCTCTTGATTCTGCCACTGACTTTGCAGACAACCTTGAGCAAATCTCATTACCAATTTGTACTTCTAGATTTCTCACTACACAGTGTAAATAATATGATAAAATGACTCTCCAAGGACATTTTCAAGGATGTTTGACCATCAGTTCATTTTTTCAGAGCAGCATGAGATCCTAGAAAGGCAGTTTTAAACAGGAATGACAAATTATTACATAACCCTACAGTATACTGTTGCAAATTATAGGAAAAAAATGCCCACAGAATACCTTAGGAACACTATCTTTTTCCTTTTCAGAGATAACTGTCCCTAATTCTTCAGAAAGGGTCCTTAACCACAGTGATTCACAAAGTGCTCTTGTAATTGTCCTCATCACATTGTTTTTTTATTAGCACACGATGACTAATCCTTATTCTGATTTGATACAGAATTAACCTGTTCATCTTTTATTTAGGGAGAGGAAGGAGGGAAGTTCAGAGAGGTCTAGCTTTGTTTATTACTCCTTTCAAGTTTTCTCCTTCCCCGAAATACTTAAAATTTGCTTTGGAAAGAATAAATCACACATATTTCATCTACATGCTGTCAGCAGTTTCTTTCTTTGCTATTGTCTCTTTCCTTGCAAATAGAAACCTCTGCTTTCACTCAACATTTAGGCAGCTCATGAAATAATGCAGAGAAGTGGTTCCCTGTCTTGCATAATTGGAGATGTTTATATTAAGCTTTTAAACAGAAAGCTGGTTGAATGCTAATTGTCCTTCCCTGTGTATTTATGTTAAACAACAAACAAAAAAAGCTAAAAATACCTTGAATGAACGTTATTCTAGTGGATTTCTGTGTTTTTACAGAAAGGAAAACAGCTCTGGGTTATCCAGCCCCATTTCAAAGCTGAACAGATGAAGGTGCTGGATGAGCCACTCACGGCTGTGCAACCAACCAGGAACAGTGGGGGACACGAACTGGGAGTTGGGAACTTCTTCCCCTCCCTCCAGCCCAGCTGGTGCTCACCAACACAATTAAAAAATTGGTTGCAGTGGGGTATCATTATGCTGGGAGTGTTTTATTTAACTGACAAGTTGGCCACTGTCAGTGTGAAAGCACTGCTGAGCGTGAGGCTCACTACAATTCCCAATTTAAACATCCAGTTCTTTAAAGGCAGCTGCTCTGGCTCCAGAGGGGTGATTGTGTAGGCAGAAGAGGACTAATATTTCTGCAGTTTCATCCTTAAAGTACTAAGTTAAAAATGTGATTAATTAATATGTTTATAAAGCTGTAACTTTTCGGAAAACCTGTAACACTAACCCTCCCTTTGGAAGAAACCACCCCAGTGTAAATACTCTATCCAAGGGTTTGTGTAATTCTTTAGGAGCAGATCTCAGTAACAGGACTTGTGGAAAGGGAGATAAATGAGCTGAGAGAAAATCAACCCCGTGGTTTTTAACATCTCCTCAAAATTGTACTTCACTCTAATAGTGGTGTGTAGTTTTACTCATAGATGATCTCTCCCTTTCCTCCCTGCATGCAGACAATAATCATCCTCAAGACATTCCTACCTGGCAGCTGCAGTGGGACATGCTAACATTCCAGCTGCAAGGATCAGTAATTTTAAGACCATTAAGGGAAGGGGGAAGAGCTGTTCCAACAAATGTCACCCAGGCTCTCACGACAGGAACCATCCTGAATTGCAGCTTAGGAAAACACCACATCCAAGAGGGAAGGGAGGGGTGAACTGAGCAAAGGATCTTTTCCCATCTCTTTCCAAGAATAATATGATCTCTTTAATACCAAATCCTAAAAAAGCAGAATTTTGCCACCTCCCCTCTAAATAACTACAATATCAGCCAATTTTCAGACCAGCTTGTGATCAAATCAACATGTCTAAAACACGAAAACATAACACACACACTTACCAAAGCTTGTTGTAGGCCTCTAGACATTCTGGTTTTACATTGTGAACTGAAACAACAACAGGACGTGAGACATGGGGGACCAGAATAAAAGAACTGGTAACATTAAATACAAAACCACCACTCACACTGTATTTTGTACAGACTGCTGGTCTCTCTTTTGGCCAAGAGGTTGGAGTGGGCATCTTTCCTCGGATCCACTTTGCGGACGAAGAGGGATTTTAACCAACTGTCCTCGCGAGGTCTGTGAGCTGAGGATCCCAGTCCCCTGCAGGGCAACAAGGAGCTTTAACTGGCACCAAGGAAATTCCCACCACGAAGGGAACACAGGCACAACCAAGTTTAATACAAACAGTACCATAACACACAGTTACATGTATCTATTACTAAAAATTCCCACTGTTTGTTTTTTTTTCCTAGCAAGGAAAAGGCTGTTCATTCCCCACTGAGATTTACCCTCTCTCAACCCATTTCACCAGCTAAAGTTAACCACACACTATCCATGTTAATTCTCTCTGCACAGGACAGGGAATGGCTGCTTTTCCTCCCTCTTTATCTCCTTTTTAATCTTTTCTTAGCTCAGGGCTGGGTCTGTCATGATGTAGACAGACAGGAGTGAAAAAGAGCAAAAAACATGCGTAAGGAAAACTGTGTACGGTGTAAATAGGAAACAAACTGCCATATGTTCCTGTGTTGCTTAAATACAGCTCTACAAAAGGAAAAGTTAAATGGCATGTCTTTCAGGAGAAAAAAAAAATAGCATGAAAGTCTAATTTGGGAGAAAAAAAAAAAAAACAAGTGGCAGGAAACAAACAGCCTGCAAATACTCCAGTTCCAAATTCTGGCAGCTGCACCACGTAGAGGTACCACATCCACGCTCTTTGCACAGCATTCACGTTTCCCTTTCTTTGAAACAGAAGAATTTCACTGTCCTTTTTTTATCTAATCCTTATTCACTTTCAGCAAGTACTCTTTCAAAATAATATCAGCTCCCCTTACATCGCAGAGCACACGAAACAACTGATAACTGTGATTTTTTGAAATGATGTGTTAAAGGAATTGTTCTTCTCTTTTTCAGCTCAAGAGCCCTCAATCACCAAAAACTGTGCAGAAGGACAAGAAATCTGATAAATTTAACTGATTCTCTACAATGTCTGACAGGGGGACCCCAGGCTCAAATGTTCTTTTCTTCCATCTCATAAAATCACTTCCTTCAATTTACTTTTCTTTGATAGCCCTACACCTGCCAGTGTGGAGAAAAATAATTCCAACTCAATCCTCTCCTGAAATACTAAAATATTTCTCTGACATACTAAAAATGTGGTATTTATACCACATACATTTATTTATAAGCTGAAAATTTAAACCTTTTCCTGCCTCAGATGTCAAGTTCTCGCCCTTAATTACTGACTGGGAGAGTCAGAAGATAGCTATCAACCTTCGATCCAAAGCTGTCTTCCAGATATCAAAAGTTTGTGACAGTCATTCAAATTGAAAAAAAAAAAATAGGGAAGAAAAATCTCAATTTCCTTTGGGAAAAATATGAACACGCCTGTCTGCATCACACAAAAGTAGTTCACACTAGCAGTGTTTTACAACAATCAACCTTTTAATCCCAGTGTCTGAAAATAACACAATGAACTGGTTCACCCCATGGAAGCAGGATGGAGGAAAGGAAAAGCATTCCATAGCAGAGGAACAACCACCAGAGAAGAACAACTGCAGCTGAGATGACCTTCAGCGTTAAGGAGGAGTCTGTAAACACCTTATTGGTGTATTTATTGAAAACGGTGCCTTCCCTGGCCCTGGGCAAACACACAAACATGTGGCTGTGCTGAAAGCCAAGCAGCTATTCCTGAGTGCAGGCATTTGAAGGGCATTCCACGATAAGGCTGTTGCTGGAGTGGAGCTATCTCTGATCTCAGCTGGAGCAGGCGAGGCACAGGTGACTGCAGTTGTGTTGTCACATCAAGTGCCACAGCAACACAAGCTGTCCCAGAGGACAGGGGGTAAAACCCACTGAATAAATCCGAGTTGTTTTAAAAAGCTCCCTTAAAGTAAGCACTAAATGCTCAGTGCACACCAGAGACAGAACTCAATCCCAGTCCTGCAACACTCAGTTTTCAGCTCAGACCTGTAAACCATTATAATTTCCTCCCCTTTATTAAAGAAAATCAGCAAATTAATAATCCTCTTCTATGAGGATCATTGCAGCAAACTTTAAGAGAGAAATAATCACAGTGCTTTTTCTGTGAACCAGCTTTATCTGCAGAAAGAGTAAGCTGGAGTTACAGGGATAACACTAAGAAGCAAAAACCAAATTCCTTTGCTATAAGGAGAATCTCATGATTTGAATGTTAAACTGCATCTAAAACTGGAGGGATAGTTCATTACAATACAATGAAATGAGTAATACTTTACATTTATGTAAAATCTTTTACCCAGCAACTGTAAAGTTCCTCATGAGCATTGACTAACAAATCACAACTATCCACCTAAATATACACCTTAGTTAGAATAAAGGTAGGAGCTAAATTTATTAAAGCAGATATTCACTGCACCCACCCTGAGATGCAAGGGCCTGATTTTTAATCAATATCCTCAGAGAAGCCCTAAAATACCCCTGTCATTCTAGATACTCACAAATCAAGAAGCCCTGATTACTGTTTCACTTGTGTGGGCAGAATGTACCCAAAATTAGCTCTGGAAGAGAAGGGACTGAATTCATGTCTTTGGACTGTCAGTTGTGAGCATCAACTTGACTTTGGTAGCAGGTTCTTATCCTACAAATATTAACTATGAGCTTAGCTTTCTTGCTACAAAGATTGGGCTGTGAACATAAAAGGATAACACTGAACAGTTTGCTTAGATTAGATTAAAAATGTCAGTGAAAACACTTCTATCCCCCTTAGCTTCTGCTTTAGCACAAAATATAACCTGGGTGGGAGATATCGGGTCAAGCATTTACATTTTGTAGTAACCCATGTCTGCCTGGAAGAGAAAGAAAAACAACTTGTCTTTCATTTGACAGTTTTTGATTTGTGATCTGAACAAAGTTTATTTGAAACTAAAATAACCCCAAAACATGCACATAAAACCTCACAACATATAATTCCTACAGCCCTCCCTGTTCCTGTGTTAAACTGCTGCCAGGGATGCTTTTAGTCTTGCACAGGGGCTGTTGCCCATTTTGAGGCTTGTGGCAGCAGCTTTCCTTGTCTCAAAGAAAAGGGAGGAAAAAATGTGTAGATCCATCCCAGCTTGGAAACTCAGGCACTTCTGTGTCTCCAACATCCTGGGAGCACATCCTGGGAGCTTCCTACACCCAAGAGGTGTCCCGAGAGCTCTGTGTGTGCCTGACCCTGCACACATCAGATGTGGCCATGCAAATCTGTGCACCCCAAAACCTGATGGATGTGCCTCTGTGTGTGCCCTGACACCGGGGGGTGCACACACATCCCAGCTCCCAAGGAAAGCACGGATACATGTGCTCTGGCTCCCAAGGGGGGCACACACACAGGCAAGGTGTGTGTGTGCCTGTGCACGAAGGCAGGAAGATGTTGGGGTGCACAGTCCTGCACCCCACCACTGGGAAGACGTGGATGTTGGGCAGGGGTGCAGCAGCTCTGCATCCCGACGGGAGATGCTGCTGGGTGTGCACCCTGTTGCTCAGAGGAGCTGGGATATGGAGCAGCTACACAACCCAACTTGGGAGGGGTGTGGAGCACCCAGACACTTCAGCCCCAGGGATACACGAGTGCAGGGCGGCTGAGCACCCCGAAACACGGAGGCACGGGATTGTGGGGTGCCTGTGCTCCCTGCTGTGTGCAGGGCAGGAGTGTCCAAGCAGGGGAAAGGGGTCGGTGCAGGGGAGGGATGGCAGTTCATGGGTGGGGTGGCAGCGCAGGGCTGAGCTGTCCGTGCAGGGGAGGGGTGTCCATGCAGGGCAGGGGGGTCGGTGCACGGGTGAGGTGTCAGTGCCGGGTTGAAGTGTCCGTGCAGGGGTGAGGGATCCGCGCAGGGGAGGTGCATGGATGAGGTGTCCGTGAAGGAGTGAGGTGTCCGTGCAGCAGAGGGGTGTCGGTGCATCCTGAGCCCGTCCCCGGCGGGTCAGCGGCGCGGCCATCATCCCACCCAGGCGGACTCCGAAGAGGGAAGGAAGGGGCCGGCCTTGCGGCCCGTGACCTTGAGGGACACCCCGCCGAGCCGCACTCCCCGCCCCAGGCCCGGGGCGCCATTTCCAGCCGGGGAAGGGGAGAGGCGCGGGCGGGGGGGGGAAGCTCGGCGCGGGCGGCCCCGGCTCCGCCGCCCAGCCTCCCGCGGCGGCCCCGTCCCGCCCGCTCGCCCCCTCGGGGCTCACCTGAGGGCCAGCCCGCCGCCGGGCGGCAGGCGCGGCACGGCGGCCGCTCCCGCCAGGCTCCGCCGCAGCAGCACTCGCGCCGCCATCTTGCTCAGGCCGCCTCCCTGCTGGGCCGGGGGCTGCGGCCACGCCCCCTGGCGGGGACCCGCCTGTGCGCATGCGCGGCTGCCCCGGCGGGGGGCCCCCTCACGGCCCCTCAGCTCTGGGGGGACCCGCACCCGGGTTTAGGGGGATCCGGAGTCGTTTGGGGGGCACAGTCCAGCTTTGAGGGTCCCATCCTGGTTCGAGGGAGACCCAAGCCTCCTGTTTTGGGGAATCCCAGGCCCCTGTTTAGGGGGGGATCCAGACTAGTTGGGGGGGGGTATTTCCCAACCCCGTATTTAGGGGACCCCAGCCCAGTTTGGGGGTTACTCCTCGTCCCGGTTTGGGGGTGACCCCTCTTTAGCGTCTCACCTCAAAACCACTAAGAGCAAGCCCAGGCGTTTTTTGAATCACGTGCAAAATCTTGTCCCGCATTCTCCTGCTATATTTTTCCCCACAGTGCAGTTGAAGGGTTTTCTTCACACTCTGTTCAGCCACAGTCAGGGATAATTTGGTTGAACGGGTGGTGTGTGATGGCATCCAATCTTTAAGTAACTTGAAATTAAGGATAAACTGATAACTAGACTAATACTTAAAGAACAATTCTAAAAACAACCAGCCAATAAACATAGAAAAGTCAATGACTAATCCTTATCTTTCCACATAATACATATAACATTTTTATCACATCACCGCACACTTTCCCTTGCCTTTTTATGATTTTGCTATCAGCACTCTTGTGAGAGTAATCCCAAAGATAACATCTAAGATGTGCTTTAACATCACTAAAGTACAGTTGTTGTGCTGCCTCTTTAAAACAGTTTAACCTACAATTGCCATCACTCTATTAAATAACAGTTTGAAATGTTATTTGTTTTTAGTCACATTTTGAACTGACAGCATGTTGAGTTCTTGAGCAACCCTCCCAGAGCCCACCTGTACACTGGAAAAGCGATAACCCTCTGTGATGAATCAGTCTTAGAAAAAAAGACTTAGAAAAAAAAGCTGTGGCATTTTCACAGCTACTCGAGAGAAATCGCAGGAAATAAAAGTATTTACTTTCCTAATTACATGTAAGTGCAACTACAACCAAGCAGGAAACTTTTCCTATTTCTTATAAATACTATGTCTAGTTATTAGAACCCTCATATCCCATGTACTGAGGGTCAAGTTCCTTTACTCCCTTCTCCGACACAACTTCAATGTATTTTCTACAGCCCAGGGCCATGTTCTGCCCCAAGTCTGATTTCTCTCAATCTCTGCTTGGATAAAGTTTCACATTTTACATTCACTTGGACAGGAGTCAAAGCCCAGGTTTCCTTCCCTTGGCTGAGGGCCTCCATCAACCAGCTACAGTTACTGAGTAATTTACATAAACCTAAACCTCTGCAACAAACATCAGTAAGAATAACCTACAGCCATCTGCTTAAGGCACCTCCTCAAACTCACATGGCCATATTATTTTACACAGGGATATTTAAATCAAGGTGTCTTCACATCCCATCCCACCGACCTGACACACAGGACTGCACGTGAGGACAAGCATCCAAAGAGCAGCAATTTTTTGGTTTGGAACACTGAAGGAATTTTAAGTTTCTCATTCTTCCTGTCCCAAATAATTTGCTGAGTAAAATCAGGCTTTTTTAGTGGTTTGTGGGTAGCCAAAACTGATTTTGTGCAGGTGCAGGAAGCTAAAGGGCAAATGATTTACACAGTGGAAGAGAACATAACTGGTAGCTACTAGTGCAAGATGGCTCAGTTTCTTTAAGGAAATTAAATTATTTTAGGTCAGAAGAACTCTGTTCAGATACACCTTGTTTTGCTTCTGATCTTAAACAAAGGCCAATGACACAGGCAGACACTTCAAAAAACTTTCTCACAACTTTGATACCCCACATTCCTCTCCTACAACTGCTGGGTTTTGAGGCAGATGCTCCTTTAGATCCAAAGGAGAAGTCAGGAACACAAGGCTGCTGCAACAACTGCACGCTCTCAGCTTGCTGTTTGTCCTGGAAGGCAGGACACAACACCCCCAGAGCTGTATCAGGATAAAGTGGTCTTTTATCATTAACTGCTATGGCCTTCCAGCTCCATATTAAGCATGCAGCAAATCAGCACCTGTATCTCCCCAAAATGTGTTGTTTTAATGAGCTTTTCTGATGGGACTAAATCTAACCATCTTTACTTTTACTTTTTTGGCTTGGTGTTCTCACCAGCTTCTCTGTCCTGCTGGCAGTTCAAAGAGAGCCAGCTATCCCAGAACTAAATACTCCCTTTGGACAAGTTACCAAGCCAACCATTCTAAGCTGCCCAAAGGTTTTATTCTCACCTTACTGCCACTAGAAAAGCAAGGGGCTGTGTTTCTGTTAGAGATTTTGGAAGTCAGAAGGCACTGCAGTGTGGGATGAGTGACTGTAAGTGGAAATGAGGACACAAGCATGTAGCTGGTTTTAAAATTCTACACTTCCTTTCAAAAGCTTTAATAGCATTATCTCCAGTAATCCTACAAACCACAAAAGACTGTCTGAAACACAGAACAATCAAATAATATAATGGCCCTCCCACCAAAATGAAACATTATACAGTTGTATTTTCTTTTCTCAATACACAAGAGTCATTCCAGGAGGGCAGCTGGCTTTGGGAACTGTCACTGCTTGTGGCAAAACTATAGGCAATAAAATGAAGTGTTAACACTAAACTTGCATTTCCTCTATATTTTCAAAGCTCTGGAGTGCTCATCAATCTGTACCATCTCTTTGCATAAGCAACTACATTTACTATTTATTTTGACTACAGATTTCACTGAAACATTTAATATACCACAACAGGGCCTCAAACACCCCTGACAGAGAGAGACAAACTGGAAGCCCCCTGCTTAAATATTTCGCCCGCTATTTGTCTGTTGAACAAACTTTCAGTTCCTGAAGTTTTTCACTTAGATAGGTAGTATCTGCCTCTGTCAGGTTTTCCGAATCTGACAGATTTTCCAGGAATCTGGTTCCTGCACAGGGCTTCCCCGTGATTGGATCTATGACATTTCCAACCTTGAACACAATTTCAGCCAGTTCGTGTTTCACGTGTTTGCTCCTTCGCTCAGGCAGAGCTTTCAGCAGAACAATGTCTCCAACAACACACTGCTGCAGTGGATCGTGGGCAAAATAGGTTTTTCTTTTGTTAAAGAACTGTAAAAGAAAAAAAAAAAAAAAAAAAACCCTGGCATTAGATTTCAAAGTTTCTTGCTCACTTCATTTTCTTTCACATAAAAATCTAATATTTGTTCTTATTGGTACAGCAGAATTCAGAATCTTTTGAGAAATAAATTAACAGGTTCTTCTGCTGGATAAAATATTGACATGGGTTCCACAAGATCCATATGCAATCCTGACTCTATCCTTAACCTTCTGCTCAAAGGCAAGTTATTCCACCTCCATGTACCACAGATTCCCCATATAAAAATTGAGAAAATATTATTTTAACATACTTGTTTGAAGTGCATTGACAAGAAATAAATACAAATTTGCATAGCACATCACAGCACAGATACAAACACTAAGCAATGTTACAATTATGCATACAGAAAAACAGCTATAAAACTTACTGTAAAAGTGACTAACATAATGTCAAGTTTCCAAAGCATACTCCACATCAACATGAAAAATTAAACCTAAGTGTGAAACAACAAAAACTTTACCTTCTCAGCTGAGATCAAATGAACTGCACTAACAAGGCACTTCAAAGAAATACATTTAGCAGATAATTTGTAAGTCCTCACCACACAGTGCTTTTCATCCTTTGCAGTCAACCCCACAGCCAAATCACCATGCAAGTTTATAAAGGAGTTTGCATTGCAGAGTCATCAAAAATTCTAAGAGTCAAATGAACAGAACACTCCCCCACACAATACAAAACCCACAAGCTGTTAACCAGCTGCTGTTACCTTCAGTAAGTAGGGATCCAGCACAAGCCTTGTCACTCTCACTTTGGCAGTTTTCTGCATTTTGGTTCCTATTACTTTCCCTACTATCCATTTTGCATGCACAGCTCCACGTGGGACAGACATTGTTTAGTTATGGTCATCCAGTGCCTGGCAACAAGCAAGCAGAGAGGCTATTTTAACAAAATAAAAACCATCACCAGTTCCTGATCAACACCAAAATTTTCCCATTTCAGATTGACAGCCTAATTAGGTAACTTTGTTGGAAAAGGGTAGATATAAACGGTTCCAAACTCCACATATTGCACCACCTCAGCCTTGTTCAATAACATAAGGGACATGAACGTGTTGTCATTAGCAGGGAAAGTTACTTCAGAACAGCAATAAAAATGGACATAACACCATAAGGATGAGACCTTATCCCAAAGCCAACAAAATTCCTTTGAATCACACCAGTTCTCACACATGACAGAAATGTGGAAGTTATTAATGTAACTCACGCTCCAGCACCTGTTTCAGCTGCAAACCTGTTCATCAGGTCCATGTGTGACCACAGTGCACCCAAACAGGGAGCCTGGAGCTTTTGTTCAGAGTCATTTGCTGCTGGTGTGTATCATTGTTAGCTGAGCTGATGAAACCTAAGAAAGGTAATGAGCTTCCCAAGCTAGAAGTGACATATCAAAGAGCTGCCTGACTTGTAGTAAATGTAATCACTTCCAAGGTAGTTCTTTCCTGCAAGTAATTATACTCCACTACCTTATTTTAATTAGGGAGAGCTTTCTGTGCTACTCTTGCAAGAGTCAGAGGCAAAAATCAATAGGTAAACGCAGGAAGACTTGAACCAACGTTAACACTGACAAAGACCAGTGACCTTGTCCTCTCCCACTCAAATATATATTGTTAAGCACAAACACCACCTGTGAATTCTCCATCCACAGGTGGATCCTCTTACCACAGCTTGCAAGGTGCTTTATTTGATGTTGTAACACATCCAAAGAAGAGTTTAGGGGTACAGAGGCACACAAGGTGAAACCAAGCAGCGATACCTGGGGCTGCTCTTACCACCCCTGACTCCGCTGTGTGTCCACAGGGCTGGCGGGGGGAGTTAGTGCGGGGCTCTCCCGTCCCCCAGGGCTAAACACCACAGTTAGGCACGTACAGCACGGGCAGCACCCACCGAGCACCGGGAGCTACCGGGACAAAAGAGGAAATTCAAGCAGACTGTGAGCTTTCAGCCCCCCCGCCCCCAGGCCCCACAGCGCTCCGCGACAGGCCCTGTTCCGTCAGCACGGCCAAGAGGCCTCGCAGGCAGCAGAGCTCAGCTGAGCGGCTCGGAGAGCACCCGGCGAGGGATGCCAGGCCGAGGAAACCCCCAAAATCGCACTCCCGCTCCCCATCCCCTCTCACCGCTGCCGCCGCCGCACCTCGGGGGCCTGACAGGGACGGACCGGAACGGGCGGGGCCGGGCACGGAAGCGCCGCGCGGCAAAGGGGCGTGGCCAACGGCACTGAGGCGTGGCCAGCGGCACGGAGGCGTGGCCAGCGGCACGGAGGCGTGGCCAGCGGCATGGAGGCGGGGCCAGTGGCGGGGGCGTGACAAGCAGCGGGAAGGGCGGGGCCAGCGGTGGGTGGGGCCTCCCGGGGTATTTAAAGGCGCAGGTGGGGGCTCCGCCTCCCTCAGAGGCGCTGAGGGGAAGGTGTTAAAGTCGGTGAGTCATCGAGTCATCAAGATTGAAAGAGACCTTTACAGTCTCTTTAGAGAGGGCGGTGAGGACGGTGAAGGGTCTGGAGGGGAAGCCTTATGAGGAGCACTTGGTTTGTTCAGCCTGGAGAAGAGGAGGCTGAGGGGAGACTTCATTGGGGTCTTCACCGTCCTCATGAGGGGAAGCAGAGCGGCAGGTGCCCATCTCTGTTCTCTGTGACCAATGACAGGACTCAAGGGAATGGCGTGAAGCTGAGTCAGGGGAGGTTTAGGTTGGATGTCAAGAAAAGGTTTTTTAAGTAGTGAGTGGTTGGGCACTGAAAAGGCTCCCCAGGGCAGTGGTCACAGCACCAAGGCTGGCAGAGCTCAAGGGATGTTTGGACAATGCTCTCAGGTACGTGTGAGATTGTTGGGGTGTGCTGGGCAGGACTAGGAGTTGGACTTGATGATCCTGATGGGTCCCTTCCAACTCAGTATTCCATGGCTCTTATGATCGTCCAGTCCAACCATTATCCCAGTGTAACCACTAAACCACATCACCCAGCGCCAGATCCAGACGCCTCTTGAACACCTCCAGGGATGGTGCCTCCACCACCTCCCTGGGCAACCTATTCCGATGTCTGACCACCCTAACAGTGACAAAAATTTTCTAATATCTAATCTGAATCTCCCCTGTCTCAGCTTAAGGCTGTTTCCTCTTGTCCTCTCACTACAGGCATGGTAGAAGAGACCCCACTCCCACCTCGCTGCAGCCTCCTTTCGGGTAGCTGTAGAGTGATGAGGTCCCCCCCTGAGCCTCCTCAAGACTAAACAACTAAATAACGGCTCCCTGAGCCATTCCTCAAAAGACATGTTTTCTAGACCCTTCACGAGCCTCGATGCCCTTTGCTGGTCATGCTCCAGTATCTCAATGTCCTTGTTAAAGTGAGGTCGTCTCTCTGCACTGCCCCTGATGGAAGTGGTTTTTTCTGTGTCTCCTGAGCTGAGAGGGGCAGGATGACCTGCAGTCAGCAGGGCTTGGGGTGCAGGTCCTGGGCCTGGACCCTGTTTCTTCAAGGGCATCATTATTTTGGGGGAGCCCTGCCCAGCCTCTGGCCCCTGTGGGCTCACACAGCTGAATCCAGCCTGGATTTTTGGTGTAAACAATTGGTCTCCTGCCCACATCCAGCAGTGATGTGCTGTGGGACTGGACAAAGCCTGAAGCAGGCAAATGTCTGGCTGGAGGTGATGAGGGGTGAGTGCTGAGGGGTCCCTTTACACTGAATTTTGAGGATGGAGCTGGCTGTCACCACTGCCTCTCTTTGTGGCACTGAGGTGTCCACACAGGAACGAGTTTTGTGCTCTTCCACCTGCTGTTAACTGATGTACATGAGCCAAATCTTGAAGGTTTTCCACGTAAATCTGGAATAATTATAGCCCATACAAAGTAAGAGCTGGCCTGTTGTCCTTGCTATCCATAACCTGGAAGATAATTAGTTTCTGTAAATCTGTATATAAAACGGAGGGCTGGGAAATAAAACCCGACCAAACCACTTATAAACTGAATAATGGCAAAAAAAGTTTTTACTTTGAGATAATATGCTCTCGGTCTCTGTCCCTGTGACTTCAGGCTGAGGCCATCCCTTTTTATTTAAGGGTGTTCATTTATAATTTTCTGCTGGTATTTTGGCTGCTGCCCAGTTTTCAGGCTTGTTCTCTTTTGGTGTTAGTGTCCCATCACCTCTCACCACAGGAAGAGGGCAGGTAGGGAATCATATTTATTTAACAGGACAACTCTGTGCAGCTTCCCTTCTAAAGGTGGCCGGTATGGGGAGAACAGGCTGTTCTTTGTACAGCTGGAGACACTGTTGAAATAGTTTGATCAGATACTATCAAAGGAGTTATTTGGAAGTTCATTATCAGTTCTTACAGATATCCAAGTCAAGACTCGTTGGCTTCTCTTCTTTTAGTGCCTTGTTACTTGAATTACAGTGGAGAGGAGCTGGGAGGAGCCTTGTTGGTGCAGGCAGGAAAAGGTTAAGAGCCGTTTGTATCACCTGGGAAAGCAATTCTTTGATTTTTCAGAGGGCGCTAACATGCTGCAGCTCATGGAAACAAAGGAAAGGGGATCAAGCAGAAAAGTTGTTCTTGGATTTTATTCTCAGTGGCAGAACTTGTGAGGGCTGGGTATTGATGTCTGCTGGAAAATACGGAGTTTTGGATTAAAAAGAATTTTTTTTTTTCCTTCTTCATTCAAAAAATGATCTGTGAGGTAAGTCTTGATTCCAACCGGTGACTAGGTAACTTCTTTTTAGGTCGAGGGGTAAGAAAAACCTTTATCTTGCTGACCCATTTTAAAACAGTGAATTCTTTGCTTAAATTGTTCCTTGGGCAGGGAGCACAGGCAGGAGTGTGAGTCAACAACTGTAAAAAATCCCACAACGCTTTCCTGTGTTGTCTGCATTCAAATTGCTTGCATTAATTTCCGAGCTAAAGTATGGAAATTCAGGAACTGGGAGAAGCATAATGAGTCAGGGGAATTTGCGACTCAGAGTTGCAGTAAATATTTCAGTGATGACAGGAGTCTTTCGAATTGTAGTATCTATGTTAATGTGCTTTTGCAGCTGATGCTTCAAGCATCTTCTGGTGGTGGCTCTTAACGTGCTTCCCAAGCCTTGTCTCCTTCATCCTCACTGCACTCCCAAGGGTTTTGTATTTTCAGATCCTGTGAGGACTTCGGTGGCAGCTGGTTCAGTTGTTGCCCCTGTGCATGTGCTGATCCTTAAGGGCAGATTGCTTTAGGGGGTGTAAGAGAGGGGTCTCAATTGCCATTAATTCCTTGCCTATCTGCAGCTGAGACTGAGGAGTTCTCACCTTAAAAAGTGCTGCTGATTTGTGTGTGTGTTTGTGTGTGTGAAAACAGCTGCTTCTTCGTGGCAGTGTGTCTGATTGAAGTGTGATGGGTGGGAACAGCTCACACACAGTTGTCACTGAGAGCAAGTGCCCTGTGAAGGGAAGTTTTTATATCTGGTGGAGAGCCCTGCAAAAACGATCCATTCACCTTGGAAATGCTAAACTGGAAATAAAATGTACTCTCGACTCTTGGGCAGGTTTAACTGCAGCTTGTTCCTTGAGGTATTTCTCTGTGGCTGTCTCTAAGGTACTGAATTCTGGTGGAGTTATTGAACTTTGGGTGGGGGGAATGCTGATTTAATGTTTTTTTTTTTTCTCTTTGCAATTGTCAGTGAATGCTGTAAGTCAGTGGTATCTGATGTGTGGGTTATTTCCCATCGGGATACAAGTGCAGCACTGTGGTGTAACTCGCTGCCCACCTGGTGCTGTGATACAGATAAGCATCAGTCCCTGCAAGAGTTGCCTTGCCAGTTCTTCCTGCTCTTCCCTGCTGTTCCCAGCTTCCCTTTCACCCCCACATTTTGCTCAGGCCCTGGTTTCACATTGTCCATGAGGGACAAGACTATAATCCAGCCAGAGCTGGCGGATGTCACTTCTTTCATCTTAGACATGAACACGCTGAAAGGCAGAGTTGGGGCTGTTTGGTTCCTGCACATTTTGTTCCTCATCGCTGCCTTTCTGTTCCCCTCATCACACAAAGCTTTTATCATCTCCCTGTCGGTGTCCACAAAGTGCAGGAGGAGCTGTGGATGTTCACAGCTTCTGAACTGTCTGTTCCCAGATTCTGGCTGGACAGGAATCTTTTATCACCCCGTCCTATTTTGGATTAATACGTTCTTTGGAAAGGTTATGACATGCTCTGATCTATCACATTCTGCTGCTTCTGGGTCTCGAGCCCGGATCCCTGTGGCAAGTGCAGAAATAAATCCCTGGAGCCTGGTGTCAGAAACTCTATCTTGAAGCACATTGCACATGATTCACAGTTAAATGCTGTTGTTAGCAGGGATTGCTTTTGCATTAAACAAAAGATTGCAAACCCAGATTGTCTCATTCAGCAAGATTTCTCTTATTTGAAGAAGTTATTTTTCAAAAAACTGGACTGTTAAGTGCTTTTTCTTCTGTTGTCAGTATCTGACATCCATTTAAGCTGCTCAGTGTGAATACCATTTCCAATTTCTTTACCAGTGCTATTGATTAAAATGCAGTTTACTTTTCTCGGGAAAATTTGATATTCAAAAATGTCTTTTCACTGTGAGTCAGAATGTACTTTTCCATGGAATAAAAATTCTGGAAAGAAAAAAAAAACAGCTATTGGAAATGTTGAACAAATTATATTGTCATTTCAACCGGGTTATATAAGAAAAATGAAAGAACTTCAAAGTAAAAATGAAGGGCTCTGGTATTTTTCTCATATTTTGAGAAAATTAATACATTTCTTTGCAGTTGTTAGATTTCATTTGTTCAGAGTTTTCCATATGAAACTCTCAGAATGTTCTGTACTGGCCCTAACTCCAAGTTCCTGTTTAATTCAACTGGCTGTTTCAAGTTACATATTAAAAATGAATTATGAACCTTTTTTCTCCTTTGTCTTCAGCCACTGGTCATTCCTTAGAAGTAACAGAAGAAGGGGGTGTTTCCGATATTGTACAGAAGTCTGTAGTTCTCATGCTATAAATGCTGTATCCCATGGTACAATTATTCACAGCAAGCCTCTGGTTTTGAAGAAAACTGGATAGAAAACACCTTTGGAATGCAACGGGTTAAAATCTGATTTTGCTGTGAGCTGTGTTGCATCTTGCAGCTTAGAGATCAAAAAGTTATGGGGTAATTCCTACTGGTTTGGATGCCCTCACATGGTGCTCTCGGTGTCAGTATTGCTGTGGTCACGTTACCACACTGCTGTGGTCAGTTTTTGGGTTTTAATATTCCTTTCCCTTTATTTGAAAGCACTTTTCTGTGCTAAGTGGGAAGGAGCTGAGCTGTGCTCAGCTCTGTGCTCTGGGGTGTTGCCTAAATTATAGAGGAAACAAACTCTGTGGCAAAGGTCTGCTTTTCACTTGCTTAAGCAAATAATCCCTGAGGAGAAAGGGGGTACCCTGGGGGTGATAGGATTTGGGTTGAGGATGTGCCCATCCCTGAAGCACTCTGGATTACACTGATTCTTGGTGTGAACTGGCCTCTCCTTGAACTGGTGGTGGGCACTGCCAGAAGGACCAGCTTGGGGGGGAATACTTTGAGGGTTGTCGGTCCCTCCAGTCTTCAGGAGAGAGCAGAAGCTGTCACACTGTTTTGGGTAGAAATTCAGAAAGACAGAAATGCCATTCTATGCTTTTCCAGCATCATAATATTCTTGTTATTCTTGATTTCTTTTTTCCTCAGTGTGCAACCTGCCTGCAACTTAATGAAGCCCATTATTCCTTGTCCTGACTGTTGTGCTCACGAAGAGCAGACATTATAATGTCTCGCCACACCTGTCCTTTCTCTGTACTAACCAGTACTTTCATTTTACCACAGATGATTTTCTAGCCCTTGGATCTCTCCTCTGGACTCTTTTCCAGCTAGCACATTGTCTTTCCAGAAGTGTGTTGCCCCAAAACCAAACAAGACTTTGGCAGAAGCTCTACCAAAACCAGCTGGAGGGAGAGGAGGACTCAACTGCTCTCACTGGTGTCAGAAAGATGAATTTCCTCACGAGCTTTTCTTCCCCTCTCTGAGTTGCCTCAAGCACCTGTTCTCACCTCTGCTGCTGATGTCCATATGATTTGGTAACTAACCCATGTGTTCTCTGCCTCAGCTTCCCTACAGTATGAAAAGAAAAACTTCTATATGGGTTTTACTGCCTATTTAACTACTTAAAATTTCTGGATGAGGGGCACAAAGCAAGTGGAAAATAATCACTGCATTTGCAAGCCAATTTAGAGCTCAGAAGGAGCAAAGAAGGGGGCAAGACATTTTATAAAGTCCTGGAAGGTTCAGGCAAATGGAACTTTTCAGTTTAAACTAGAACTTTATTTTGGAATTTCTTGAGGAGAGGTTGGAAGTCTGCCACACTGTAATAGCCTTATATTGTAGGAAACCAAGAATCCCTCAGTCTCTTGCCCTATATAGTTCACAGGTACTCACTGGGTCGTGCAAGTCTGAGCTGTTAATTTTACAAACTAAAAAGAAGAAAGGACTTTACAGGCTGATTTCCTGTGCTCAGAAATAAACACCTGAGAACTGCCTAGTGCAGATTCACGCTGTCATTTAACCTCAGCTTTCAATATTTGGTTTGAATGTATCCACAAAAAGCCCTTGTGGCTGTGGAAATAGCAGGTCTCATCAATATTTTGAATGGCATGCAGTTGATTTCATTTAGAACAGAAGATCTGTGAAGGAATTTTCTGTCACCTTTGACAAAATTGAATTCATTTCACAAGAACTTCAGTGGGAAAAATTCTGTTCTAAATAACTCGTCCTTGTGAGTTTGGTAGCCCAAGAGAACGTGGTAAATTCAGCTTAATTTCACTGCATGTATTTTTGGCATTTGTATCATTTCAGGGAGTTGAGATCTCATGTTATAAAGAAATCCAGTAGGTTAGTTGCTCAAGGAGCCATAACTGATGGAACAGGATTGAGCTGATGATTTGACATCATAAGGTTTTGCTGCATTTTTGTGGTGTTCCACTGAGTGTAGATGCATTTGGTGTTGGTACCAGACCTTTGAGAAAGGGAATTTTTTCTTGGATGGGGATGGATGAAAAATGTCATATTTGTGTTGGCATTATTCGAAAGCCAGGCATTACTTTTATGAAACTAAACACTCATCCACTGTAGAGTTTTGTTGCAAGAGATTCCTGATTTGCAGGGATGTGGCTGATTGTATGGAGCACGAGGGCCAGATTTGAGCTTCCCTACACATCCTCAGCCATGGCTGGATCCTGCAATATAAGCCCTGAATGATGCTCTGTCTGGTACTGTAGGAACGCAGAACTCAGACCAATTTGCCAAGGTCTGAGAAGAGACAGCAATGACATTTTTTGAGCAACTTATTTTAAGGAGCAGAATAATTTTAAAGGTCGAACTGTATTTTTTGCTTCAATATTCTTCCTGTCTTGGACACAGAAATGCATATTTAAAGGTGATTTTATTCTGCGTGTTTGAACTCATCCTACTCTGGGGTCTAGCCAAGAAAATGTTGCTGAATTTCCATCCCTAAGTGTAATGCATGTTTGATTTCAGGTGTGGCTGTCCTCATAAACTGAAAAATATGTCCATCCGAGGCCTGAAGAAGAAACAGCCGAAGACTTTTAAAGTCAAAATTATAACAGTGGATGCTGAAATGGAGTTCAGCTGTGAGGTGAGAGTGTCAGAATGCTGGGGAGGTGGGGACTGACCTGTGTATTAGCAAGGCAGAAATTCTGAAAGTTCAGATTATCTGTTCATGGATGGTCTTAAAACTGATCTCTTATGGATTACTTAGTCTCAGATGCTTCCTTCTGTAAAACAAACTATTCAGAATTTGAAGCTCTTTGCATGAAGTCCCTGTGGGTGACACAGCTAAATTAGCAGTAGGTCTGTTTTCTTCATAAGCATTCCAGGACATAATGTAGGCCTTGTTTGTAAGTATTCCTACTTCTCCACAAAATTATTTGTTTTTATAAGAGACACAACACTTCAGGACAGTGCCAGCCTAAATGAAGAAATCTGGTTAAAGCTGGTGCTAAGATGTTACTTATAATATAATTTATAAACTGGTATCTTTGTGCTCAGTTGATCTGGGACATTTTCTTCAATTTGGCCAATAAACTGCAGTTTATTTCTTTAACTGCAGTGGCTGTTTGGTATCTCTGGGCAAAGAGAAAAAGAATCAAATGAAAAAGCTGGCTTTTCTTCTATTGGTTATGGCTATCTAGTAAATTGGTTAGAGAAATCATGACTCAAAATATAGCAAGTGATCAATTGCTAAATAAATTGGGCTGCACTATCAAGGAGATAGAACTGTGCCTGATTAATTCCTAATCATCCAGCAAAAGCAAAATAAGACATACAGTTATTTTGAGGAGTTACAAAACTGAGGTCCAATGGGACTGGCAATTTTTATGAGACTTGACTGATCTAGAGTTCTTGCAGGCAGAGTTGTGAAATTTTGATTTAGAGATCAGAGTCCTGGTTAACAAATCCAGCTTAATGTATTCCTTCCTTTGCTATCTCTCCCTTCTCCTCAGATATTGCTCTTTTGCTGGGATGGTTTCCAGCTTTCCACTCAAATACTGCCTAAAAGTTCACTTTTTTTTTTCTGTTGCCATTAAGTTTTTAGTGGCCGACCCAGGCAATTAGACAAAACCATCTCTTTAACATGTAGTCAAACAGATGAAACAGATGTGCAGCCTCTTTGAAAAAAAAAATGAGGATCATGTCTGTGAATCTGGGACCTTTAATCAAAGTTTGCTCTCTGTGGAGCCAGGCTACTAAATTGCTGCAGAAGACAGGCTCCTGCTCATTTAAATCAGAGGAGCATAAAGGCTTGGCCTGGTGCCACTGAAATACCTGAGGTGTGTGAAAGGTGGATTTGCTTTCCTTGTTCAGCATTCCTAACCTGTGCCCTGACACTGCTTTGATTTCCCCTGGCCTGCCCTCAGTCTCTCCAGTTTGTGTAAACTATCGAGTAATATTTTTTTAACAAATATTAATAAAGCCTTGCTGTGTCCTAGGCAATCAATAGTACAATCCTCATCCCCTGTGCTCCTCAAGTTCTTGCTGTTGTGGCTAAATAACTCCAGTTGCTTTGTGGATGTGTCTCTGGAGGAGAAGGAGAGGAGGCGGAGCACAGTAACTCTTACACAGCAGTAGGAATATTTCATTGAAAATCTAAAGGTGAAATCAGAGTTCACAGGAGAAAGACAAATGGAAAAAAATGCATTTAATAAGTTAATATAGTAATATTAATGTGTTCAAATACCTGTTTTTCTTAATTTTCTTTCTCTCTTTTAGATGAAGTGGAAGGGAAAGGACTTGTTTGACCTGGTGTGCCGAGCACTTGGTTTAAGGGAGACTTGGTTCTTTGGCCTGCAGTACACAATTAAAGGAATGTGCACCTGGTTAAAGATGGACAAGAAGGTATAGGAAACAAAATATTACAGTGTGGCAGTTACTTATAAAAAAGATTCACCTTTTCTAGCACAGGAGCTAAAGGAGTGTGTTACGTGACAACTCATAATTTTACATGGTAGCATTTTTAGGAATAAAATCGTATTATTTGGTCTGGTGGCTTCTATCCCATGTGACCTGGAGCCTCACATACTAATCACCACTATATGCACTGATTGCTCTTAGATTAAAACTCAGCATTGCCCTTCCTGCTAAAATATGGGAAGGCTGCTTTAAGTGGATTATGGGCTGCTTTCTGGTTTTCCTTGGGAATATTATCTTGAGACACTTATGTATCATTTTCGCTGCTGATTTTATTTTCTCTGTAAACAGGTTTTAGATCAAGAAATCCCCAAAGAAGATCCCATTAGCTTTCATTTTTTGGCTAAATTCTACCCAGAGAAGGTAGAAGAGGAACTATTACAGGAAATTACCCAGCATTTATTCTTCCTTCAGGTCAGAAATAATTTTTAACCATGAATTCCTTCTGTATTTACCCCAGTCCTTTTGTATTGTCTTTGATCTTGTTGGCAGCTGTTATTCTCAATGATTTTACTTGCTTCAACTGTATCAGCATCTCTCTAAATATTTTAATTTTGTGAAATACAAATATCTCTCCTGACTGCTGTGGTTTTGTTCAGGTGAGCTGAATGTTTTGCCTTCTGTAGGTTTTTGTTCTCTTGATGGCTTCTCTTATCCTTTGTGCTGGGAATTGGAGTTAAATTACTGAAACCTGTAGTTTCATGTAAAATGACTTTTACACCTAGCAGTTTGGGTGATAATTACACATCTGGATATTCCAGACTTGGTTTTGCTCCTACAGTATTTGTTAAAAAATCCATGCAAGGCTGGCACTGCTTGGAGGACTGTGAGGCTTCTGCCCTAACTGGTCAGTGCTGAGAAGTGTAAGTGAAACCATCCTTTTTATCAGTTGAAGAAGTTGTCTTGAGGACTGTGTCACCTGATCTGCTCTGGCTGCAGATAAGGTGGATGAAGAGAGTCTCAACAGCTCCTTGTCACTGTCATCCTAGACCTGCTGGTGTAACCTCTTGTGTAACCATTCCCTAACTCTGTTCTTTCAAAATGAGCAGAATTAGAAGAGGCCTGTTATTAGATGTCCATGGGCTGTGGGGGAGTGACTGCACAGGCAATTGTGGAAGCAGTTGTGGAGGAGAGGGAAGGAATGGTAATAAGCAGCTGGGGACAGTAAGATTTTTCACCCATATCAGCAGCAGATGGAACAAGACCTTTGGCTACAGCCTATCCCTGAAACTAAAACTCATGAGTTCCTAAAAATAGTCCTGGTGGTTATTGGGAGATCTTCTTTTGCAGGACTGTAGAAAGCAAAACCACTAGAAAACAAGCACTCCCTGACATGGCCTTCTTAAATCTTCATTTTAGATTGTAGGGGTAAAAGAGCATAGAATTTGGCAGCCATTCTGAAACACAGGTTTGTTCATCTAGCAAGTTTTGAAAGGAACAGACAGCAGGCACAATTTCACAGCTCCATTAAAAAGCAGATGAAGGAGCAAATTCTTGGAGCGCCACCTAAATAAAGATGCATCGCCCAGGGAAAGCCCTGCTGTGTCTCCACAGCTGCAGCAACAGGCTGGAGCTGGAGCAATGGGATACAGGCATTGAGTTTTGGATGGTCACTCGTTGGTCAGCTGTTTGTTCCAATGTCTGGGACATCCACCTTCCCTCCCAAGTGGCTGGGGAGTCCCTCTGGAAGTTCAGCCTTCTGGTGTGGTGCTTTATTCCGGTAGCTTTCAGCAGGATGTGTCTGTGCAGGTAGCTTGGGTGTATGGAATAAATTCAGTCTGCAGCTGTAGATAAACACAGTAAATACCCTTGTTCCCTGAGGAGGATGTGTTTATGAAATAATGGGAAAATCATGCTGTTCTGAGGGTTAATACACTAACCAGAACTTCATCCAGAACCCTTAACCACTTGGAAATTTGCTTGTTAAGGTAATTTTGGAAACGAATGAGAGGGGCAGAACTCTTTTCCTAGTCTTTTAATCCTGATTTTTTCCCTGTTTTTTTTCTTTTCTGCTTGAACCTGCCTTGACTAGCAGATATGCAATTAGCAAATTCTTGTCATTCCGAAGCAGGAAAACAAGACTGAAACAAATTTGAACTTGCAAAGTTTCCTGACTGTAAGAACTTAAGATCACACCTGGATGCTAATAGGAAAAACATGTACAGACATCTGGATGCCTACAGGTTTCAGCTCTACTGACTATTCAGACCTTTGCAAATTAATGGGGCATAACAGCCTTCTGCAAAATTCCTGAATCAATGTAAATGACTGAAGTTAAATGTTGTCTGCTTAAAGATTAGGTAATTTGTTCCTACTTTATGAAGTTTAACAAAAAGTCCTTGTAAAATCTGATCAGAAAAAAAAAAAAACCCAGACACTTACGGGGGATTTATCTACATTGTTCTAAATTCTGGAACACGATATGCACCACGGAGTATGAAAGCTGGAGCTTTCCAGATTGGAAGAAAAGTCTTGTCGGTCTTTTCATTCTTTCCATTTTAACAGCTTAGAAAGAATTTTCCCTGTACTATAACTCAGGTTCATACATTGGACTCACCAGAGACTAAATTTAAAAGAAAAACTTTCTTGATGGTTCATTTCAGTTCACAGCACCTGCAGTGCCAGGATGTATTTGTAAAGATAGCTCGGTGCTATCACAAGTAATTTTTCCTTTTGGAAATGTTTAAGTCTGTGTGCTACGCAAAATTTTGTTGTCTTGTGCTTGTTATTAGGCTAAAAACATTACACCTGAGAGGAGGATTTGTGAAGATTAATTTCCCCTTCCCTCTTTGGGTTTTCAAATAAAAATTGCACAACTGATTTAAAATCAAACAAAAGCTCACAAACAATTTATCACACCTCTGGTGTTGGTAGCACCACAGATTATTAAAATGAAAAGCAGGTTAAAAGAACCCTTTACCATTTATACTGGGCTTTTATTTTAAGTCCCTATGTGCTTAGACCGCTGAAATGGAATAAATTAGTGCTCTATTAGCTTCCCTTTTTTAGGACTCCTTTATTTTCTTATTCTGGAAAGCTTGAGAACATACTATTATGGTTTCAGTATGTCCATGGCAATACCAGTCAGCCCTGAGCAATCTGGTCTGGTAGGTCCCAGGTGACCTCCAGAGCTCCCTTCCAACCTAAAATTTGATGTTTGACATGATCTAAAGCTAACTTTTCCAAAGCAGAAAGAAAAAGGATTGTTAAAAGAAATGAAGTGCAGACAATAAAAATCATGCTTTATAACATTTTCTTTTACAGGACTCCTTATATAACTGTGTGGAGATAGCTGACTGGCATTTTTGGTCTCATTAAATGCAATGTTAAGTAAAGGCTTCCTGTGTTCCTCAATGCCAATTTATTGCTGCTGTTATTAACTCATAATGGTGATGTTTGGTGCCAAGTTATGGTCTGGGCATGTCTAGTTTCATTTCAAACCTTACATTAGTCCTGATTTTGAGCTTCTTTAACTTGCTCCCTTTTTCTGTCGGTGTAGGTTAAGAAACAAATACTGGATGAGGAAATCTATTGTTCACCAGAAGCAACAGTTTTACTGGCTTCTTATGCTGTTCAGGCCAAGGTTTGTGCATAGAAGGTCTCTTTTATGGACTCTTTTTTTAATTTTTTTAACCAACACATCTACATGGTGGTGTGTAAAACACAGCAGCGTTAAAATTTGCCATGAAAGAAGTAGGTCAACCTGGGAGGTACAGGCACAGTTAGAAAAATAAGCATTAGATGCCACTACAAGGGGTTTTTTCTATACTATGCTTTCAAAATTTAGAGGACTGCTTTGGACTTAACACTTTAATGTAATCTTTCTCCCAGCTAGAATTATTTCCTGTTCTTTTAAAAAATAGCCATGGATACAGAAGGTGCTCACAATGGAAGGACATGATGTTTTTTAGTATCTCTCAGAACATAGTTCACTTCATGCCACCAAGGGTCAAACTCATCCAGTGGCAGGAGGTGAACACAGTCTCTTAGGAGGGCTGACCCTCTGCAGCAGCTCAGCTTATGTGCAGTTGGCTGTAGGAACAGGGGAGCTCACATTCCTCTGGTTCAGAGTATGAAGTCATGGGAGATTCCTTCCTTCCTGCAGTTTCCAAGAGCCACAGGTTAGGACTGAAGTCTAAGTTTAGAGGCCACCTTAGTGGCTGTGTTGCAGCCAGGTGCATAACACGAGGCCTGGAAGTAACTTTCATGGACTGTTCAGATGAGAGGAGCCTGTTTATGTTGTTACCCTGTATACAAGAGAACCAAAATAAAGTCTGTCTCAAGCAATCACATTAAACTCCACAAGCAACAAGTTCTTCAGCATTCTGCATCCAACAACCCAAACTATCTTTTCCTTTCTTGGCACAGTATGGTGACTACGACCCAAATTTTCATGAGCCAGGCTTTCTAGCCCATGATGAGCTTTTACCCAAAAGGGTAAGTCTTTTATTCTATATAAAACCAAATCTTTGAACCTACTCTGCAACACAAATATTGCTGTGGATTAACCAGAGCATTAGAAACTGTGCAAAGGGACTGAGCTGTGAACTGCATTGCTGCTCTCACATCGCTTGGGAGAGGCAGCACATGGATCTTGAAAGGACACCAACCTTCTTCCTTTCCCTGCAGGTCCTCAGGCAGTACCAGCTGACAGCAGAGATGTGGGAAGAGAAGATCACTGCCTGGTATGCTGAGCACAGGGGTATTGCCAGGTACTGAAATCATTGCAGTCTTTGGAAATCCCACACATTTCAGTCACTGGTTATTTGCTGTCTACAGTGAACTTTGGCTCTTGTACAGTGAGCAAAGAAATACGGGTCTCCCAGCTGTGTTAATTAATTTATCACTAAGGATAAAAGCACCAGCTCATCTGGGGTAAAAAGGGTCTCGTGTAGGGCTCCAGGTGCTTGTAAACTGGACTTGCTTTGAGGAGAACAGAGAAGCTGAGGGCTCCTGCAGAGAATCATAACCCAATACATCTGAAACAGGAGTCCTGCCTCCTAGTCCATATATGCCAGCAGAGAGAAGTTCCTGCAGCGTGTGAGTTGTGTTGAATCTGCAGGTAGCCCTGAGAGTTTTGCATTTTCAATTAAGGCCATTTGCTTCCTGGAGTTGCTGATGTCTGTCCTGTGCAGGAGCTGTGTTTCCGGAGCTGGATCACACCAGTCTCCTTCTAGAATAAAAACAACGAATCTGATATGTTTTATACTTTGTGAGAACCAGGGCTCAAAAGGGTGTCAGTGTACTTAGAAAGGAAGCAAAACAGTAAAGACACAGCATCATGACTTTTGGTGCTAACCCACGTGGACATTCAGCTACTTCAAGACATTCAGCATGTCCCAAAATTCAATTAAATGAGAAATAGGAGCTACTGGCACCCAAGGGCAGCTTTTATGAATATTTGGGCTCAATTTCTCTTTGGCTGTACAAGAGGCTTTTTAGCACTATTTTTATTGAATATTTTCCTCAAGACTTATTGATGCCTCACCTTGAAGGGAGGAGAAAAGTGGGTGGAGAGACCCTTCTTTGGCCTCGACCATAAGGTCTGTTTAGAGTTTGTTCAGGCCTCATTTCTCAATGAACTCTATTTCCTGAAGGAAATATATTCATGTAAAGGAAAACAATAGCAGGGTAGGTTTCCAAGACATAATAATGATGGAGTGGCAAAACTAACACAAGGATAAGACTGGACTTGAATTTTAATAAAGATTACACTATACATGATTCATGAATCAAAATAGGTGTAACTTTACTGTCTTTTTTCCTGTTGAGTTGCTGGTTTTATTATCCTTTTTCTATTGTTGAGAGCAAGATGGCAAAATTTAAGTAAGTTTGTACAAAGGACCAGATTGCCTGTTTGTGTCTAAGTGGGGAATGTAGAACCAGCCAGGAAAGAAAAGTTAGAAAGGAATCTTATAATCATGGCCTTATTCTCTAGGGATGAAGCTGAGATGAACTACCTGAAAATTGCCCAAGACTTGGAAATGTATGGTGTCAATTATTTTCCAATTGCTGTAAGTGCCTTATTTTAGCAGTTTTCAATTGCTGTAGATGATGGTGCTGTTCTTTTAAAATCCTCCAGGGAGTTTGGAACTGGGTCTCCTAACTTCTGCTTTTCCCTGCTGATGGTGGGCTGTGTAGTGATTGTCCTGACTTTTACTTGCCTGCTAAAGGAGTCGGTGAATAAAACATTTAAGATTAATGTTTTACAATCAGACAAAGGTCTTGAGTAGCTCCAGATATGTAATAGGAAGAAGGAGAAATAGTTTGAGCTGCTGTAGTCAACCTAGAGGACTTGGGTTATCAGGTAGCAGTGACAACATTCTCTATATTTTGTAGAAACACCGATTTCCTAAAAATACAGATAAATATCAATGCATTAAAACAAGTGTGGTTCTTGTCTGTGGTTGTTTAACGTCACCATAAATGCCATTTACTGATATCTCTTGTTTTTTAGCAAAATAAAAACCACACAGATCTTCTGCTTGGAGTTGATGCCAAAGGTATTCATATCTACAGCATTAATAACAGGTTCTCTCCAAACAAGTCGTTTGAGTGGAGCGCTATCAGAAACATTTCCTATAGTGAGAAAGAGGTAGGATGGCTTTGATGTATTATTCTTTTTATATGGGTGTGGACTGGGATTCTTGGAACAGGCTGAAAGCTTTCTCTGTTTAAATAATTTGGGGGAGAAGGGGAAAATCCTGGGGAGCTTTGTTACAAAACTAAAAATAACAGACCTGCCTTTCAGATGTGCTCGTAACCTCGGTTCCCCGAGGCGCCGGGGGCTGCTCTGAGCTCTCACACTCTGTTCTGGTTCCCTCCCTGCTGCTTGTCCTTTGCAAAACAAGTGTGTCTATCTCTGAAAAAGATAGATATTACAAATGCCACCGTGACTGGCTTCCTCAGTTATCCCAGCGGGAATTCGATGATCCATAAAAACTTAATGCTGTTTTCCCCAGCGGAAAACCTCCTTGTAGCTGGGGTTTGAAGCGCAGTGGCAAGAGGAGACATGCAGGGAGAGATCCATTTTTTTCTGCCTGAACTCTGCCAGTTTGTCAGTGTGTGATGTCAGGCTCCAGCACAACCCTTCCATTGCAATTTCCCTGTGATTTCAGAGCTTTTACCTGTAGGAAGTACCATGGAGAGTGGGTAGAATTTATTCTCATTACAAGTCGTGGGCTACATGGAAGGCTATAATCAGAAAAACAAAATCAGGAAAACTACATTGGAATTGGCATACCTGGAGTTTGTCAGCCAAAGGATAGCACACCTTTTCCCCAATTTTCTTTGGGCTTTTTGGAAAACATTGAGATGAGATTTGCTCTTTGGAGTTAGGTGCACGTACATTAAATCAGGCAGCCCTACAGGTCTTCTGCCTCCAAAGAGTTTTTGGTCCTCGATAACAATAAACTTCCCCTCAGGTGTGTGAATGAACTGTGTTAACTCACTGTTGTTGGGAAATTGGGCATCCCTGGGCTAAATCTCTTCTATATTAAGTGACACATCACAGCCTTGCTCCTCACAAGTCGTTACCTATGGGGTGAAATGAGCTGTAGGACCTCATGATCTTGGTGACTCAGATGCCCTGGAATTACACATTACAGTGCAAATGAGTTATTGGAATAGAGTTCTGTCTAAGTGTCCTGGTTCTGGAGAATACCATTCCTAAACCACCACACTAACCCACGAGTCACAGCAGACAGGATCTTAAAGAATGGAACCATATTTTGTTATGCAGCCAAACTCAGCCCAAAGGTATGAGGTGGAGCAGTTTGTACTGACCTGGCAGCATGAAAACCCTTCATGTCCTCTGGGAACAGCTTGAGGGATGGACTGAAAAAGTGAGAAAGCAGGAGCTCTAGGACTGTCACCTGCTGGTCAGAGGAACAAGTCCTTTAGGCCCTTGCTATTATACTTGCAAGGATTGGTATTCTGAGAGGTGTTTGGCATCTCCCTGACTTTAAGAATGTGACTGCTTCTGGGGATTAGTAATGTATTCTGTTTTCCTGATAACCAGTGCTTGTTCCAGAGTTCTTGTAGTGTACAGTGCACAGGTGGTGTTATTATGAAAACCACCATCCAAACTGGCACTGGGGTGGGTCTGTGGGAGGCTTTATCCTCTAACAGAGCCTGCTCTGGGAGCAGAGGAACCTCTGCAACAACAGCCCTGGTTCTGATTCTTTGGAGTCAAACAGTTTTGCACCACTCTCCCCACATTTGTGGCATAAATCGCTGCTTCCCTGGAGAGGAATGGAGATGAGATGAAGTTTGCGTTAGTATTAATAGTTTCAGCTTTGTTTTTCTCCTCCTTACTGTGCCTCCTTTTTCTTTTTAATTTTACCTGTATAGTTAACTATCAAACCTCTTGACAAAAAAGCAGAAGTCTTCAAGTTCTTTTCCTCTCAACTCAAAGTGAACAAATTGGTAAGTGTCCTGCTTTCCTTCTTTAAATCTGAGCTTGGTAATACTGGCTGATACCTGAGTGAGAAACACTGCTTGTAAAACCTTTGGAGAGTAAGGGAGCACTGAATTTCAGCATGTTTTCCTGGAGATTGTGCTGTCTAGGGAGTCAGGGAGAGTATCTCTGCCCTCTCTGGAGAGAAAAGTGAAATGTGAAAGAAGGCCCAAATCACAAAGGGAAAAAAAGATACTGGAAGGGGAGGATGTGGTGCATGGAAAAGTGCAAAGCCACTGCAGAAGCAGCTGCCTGTGTGGGGTGGGATCAGAGAAGGATGAAGGACAGAAGGAACCTCTCATCTTGTTACAAACTTATCTAAAATGTTATATGAGCCTGCCCTCGGTGCTGATTTTCTTGGAAGGGAAGCAACTGCCAGCATTTGTGCTGAAATCTTGACTTGTCCTGTGAGGCCAGTGTGGGGCTCTTTGTCCCTCTGGCTGGGGCACAAGTACATCAAAATCACACTTGCTTTACCTTTCCTATCCAGATTTTCCAGTTGTGCATTGGAAACCATGACCTATTTATGAGGAGAAGAAAAGTGGACTCAATAGAGATCCAGCAAATGAAAGCACAAGCCAAGGAAGAAAAAGCTAGAAAAAAGGTAGGTTCTTTCTGCTCCTGTATTGTTGAAAACAGTGATTATTATTCCAGCTGGTGCCCTTGCTGCCCATGCCTCGTGTGTGTGGGAGGTAAGAAAGTGCAGCAGGATTGAGTGTGGGAACAGCTCCAGCGTGTGTGTGGCACCTGAGGATGTCAGTCCTGTTTGTGAGACTGAATAGGTGATAGCAAAGATTTGGGGTACATAACACATCAATCCAAGGGCTCTTCCAGCAGTCTGAAATAACCAGTATTACCTGCTAGAGGAGTTCAGTGCTGCAAAGTGCAAGCAGCTTCATCACTGCATCTCTGGTGACTGTCAGTGCCCCAGACAGAGAGCAGCCTGGTCTTCATTGGATGCGTTTGCTGCGCTGCCTCAGGCCCAGGTGAGATTCTGCTGCAAACCCACAAACGTGGTGTTGCTCCTCCTATTCCCAGATGGAGAATCAGAGGCTGGCCAGGGAGAAGCAGCTCCGAGAAGAAGCTGAGAGAGCCAAAGAAGAGCTGGAAAGGCGGCTTTTCCAGCTGGAAGATGAAGCCAGGCAGGCAAATGAGGCCCTGGTGAGCAGCACGTTCATCTGAATATTCTTGTGCTTGAGGGGCCTTCTTGTTTGGGAAGGAGGATTTTTTTTGTCTTATGGCTCCTGTGAGACAGCAGGCATTATAGCTCAGGCAAAGCTGGAGTTTCTTATCCCTGGTGGAAAGGGCATGCAGGAATACCTGGGAAAATGCTGCTCTGCCATAGTCTCCCTTTGCTGTGAGCTATTCACTCCCTGTGTTTGGCTCAAAGTGCTTTCTTCAGGCAAAGGGGGGAGAAAGGAAGTAACCTTGGAGCTGAAATTGGGAGAAAGGGGCACAGTGCACTGGCAACTGAAGGGGCTGACTTCAATTTTTGGTCGATACCTTTGTCCAGCTTTATGCACATGTGTCTCCTTGCTTTGTAGAGGTGAGAGGCAGGAAGTTCTGGAGCAGAGGAAGAACACCAGACCCTACAATTATATTTAATTTTTATTTAAGAAATAACATTTTTATCACTTGATCTTTTGGGAAAAGATACCTTCTTCCTGCCTGTCTGCAGGGGTGATTTTGGAGATGCCAGACAAGGAACTAAGAAAAATTGTTTCTTCTCAGCTTCGATCCCAGGAAGCAGCAGAGTTGCTGGCTGAGAAGGCTCAGATTGCAGAGGAAGAGGCAAAACTGCTGGCCCAGAACGCTGCAGAAGCCGAGCAGGAGCGACAGAGGCTGGAGATCACAGCCCTGAAAACCAAGGAGGAGAAACGCCTGATGGAGCAGAAGATGCGGGAGGCAGAGCTGATCGCGGTGAAGCTGGTGAAGGAGTCTGACCGCAGGTGGGGTTTGCTTGGTGGGGCTGTGTGGTCTCACCAGGGATGCCTGGGTGCAGAGAGTGCTGCTTTTCTTACAGCTGAGCCCAGCAGGGAGGAATTGTTCCTGGAGTGACACTTCACAGTGACTAAACCTCCTTGCATCTTGTTTGTTCCACCTGGTCCCAGTGGTTGTGAGGCAGATCGAGAAGATGCGAAGCTTTAGAGATGTTTAGTAGGAAAGATCCAGGATGCAGAAGCATTTTCTGTTTAGTGTTATCAAAAGAGCACTGGCTACCTAACTATCTAAATTTCCCAATCTGTATACCTGTGAGTTAGGAGGCTGTTTTCCTTCATTAATACCAGGTGAAGGTCTCTTGTATCCCATCAGATCTTTGAGAAGTGCAAACCAGGCAAACTCATGTGGAGTGTAAACCACTCCAAGTGTTTGCATGTTCCATAACACTGTGCTGCCTGAAAATGCAGAGCAGACCAGTGTTGAAAGAGGATGTTTAACCTTGCTATTAAGGGCCTTCTGTTTGTTTTAGGATACTGCCAAAAAGCTTTTCAAAATAAAGAGCAGATATGTTGCACCTCTCCCCACCTCAGGGAGGATCTCTGACAGCCTGGAGAATCTCTATCAGCAGGTCACAGCTTAGCCCATGGAAATGAGGAATAGGAAAAACATGTTAATTCAGCCAGTTTATGCAGGACTGTCTCTGAAAGTGTGTGTCATGCTGTGTGCAGTTAGTTCTCCACGTGACCATCCTACCACACATGCCTTGGGGTGAAGTTATCACAGTAGTGGACTTGTTCTCTGGAAGCTAGTGAGGTGCATAGCTCTGAAATCCATGTGTTGCTTTATACTGGAAATCATCAGCCATTCACATCAGGATATTTATCTTTCAGAGCCAAGGAAGCAGAGCATCTGAAACAAGACCTGCATGAAGCCAGGGAGGCTGAACGGAAGGCGAAGCAGAAACTCTTCGACATAACCAGGCCTAATTATCCTGTAAGTTTCTGCTCTACTGGGCACCACTTCATCTTCAGAGACAGTCAGATGTTGATGGCATTTTTATAGCCCCCATCAAGCTGAGTAGAGACATTTCAGCATCCAAGTGGGGGACAAATACCTGAGGGACCAAGTGGTGCATAAACACAGTGTAGAGAGGATGGAAGTTGTGTTTGTCCAGGGCAGTGAGTCAGGCTGTAAAGAAAAGCAAGACAGAAGTTAAAAACAGGACTGGTGTTGGGACTTAGGGAGCAGAGACTGTCTTGCCTTCATGCCTAATACTGACTCTGTGCCATTTCAGTCAGGCAGTACTTTGTGGAGATGGTTGTACTGAACCAGCTGTGTCATCCTGGCACGGGAATTGCCCATGAGTGTCATCAGGCAAAGCAGATGGAGCTGTCTCCAGCAAGAAGGCAGCACTAAGGATGTGTGCCCCAGCTTTATTTTCTGCTCCAGTCTTGCAGAGGATGGATTTCCATTCTCAGCCAGGATACATCTCTGCCCTTGGATCTGTGGGCTGGGGACTTCAGCAGCTCAGCTGGGTACAGGGCTGCAGGAGCATCTGTGTGTCTCAGAATCTTATTAAATGGCTCAGCTGGGCATTCTTGCAGAAGCTGAGGAGATAAACCCCAAACCAAACAATCAGATCTTACTGACAGTGCTTGTGTTGCCTCTTTCAGCACGTGGCCAAGTACCCGCAGTACTCCCCAGCTGACACCAGAGAGGCCAACTTTGACAAAGGATCCATAAAGCTGGATTTGAAGGACATTGACCTCAAGAGACTATCCTTTGAGATAGAGAAAGAGAGGTATCAGTATGCTTGTGGTGTAAATAAATGGGAATGTTAATCAAGGACAGTATAGAAAGGAAATCTCTGGGAATCTCAGTTCATCCTTTTAATAACTTGGGATGGCCTCCTACTTGTACGTATGGCCTTTTACTGAGCTGGTGTGGATGATGCCCGTGTAAGACCAGCTATTTACACACAAGAAGAGTTTTCTGGTGACATCAAGCCATGAAAAGTGCAGAACCTTCTGTCTTGGGGAGCAGCATGCCAGGGACAAAGCACTTTGCTGAACTAACAGCTGGTGAGAGAAGTTTCCCTCTAGTGCTGAAGTGTGGTATTGCTGTGAGCTAATCCAGCAGAGGCTTTTCCTCCCTTGGTCTGGAAGGAAATGCTTGGTCAAAAGCCAGGAAGTGAAAAGAAGAAGGTGAACCTCCTTCTCACTGGGTCAGGGGAGCCAGACTGACATGTGCCAGACTTCATTTTGCTTATCAAACTCCAAAATGAAATAGAGAACAACTCTCCTCCTTCCACACACCTGTTCTTGGGCTATGTGGTGTCACTAAGCTTTTTGTCTCCCATGTGTGGACTCAGGCTCGACTACTTAGAAAAGAGCAGAAAATTCGAAGATCGACTGAAAGAACTGAAGTCTGAGATCCATGCTTTGAAGCTAGAAGAAAAACAGTCTGGGCTTTACTCCCATTGGAATGAAGTCCTGGGCTCCTTGGATCGCTCCTTAGGGAATGTACGTACCCTAAATCCCTGCCCCTTTCCTCAGCATGGACTATAAGGAGAACAGCGTGGCTGTGCCAAAGGTAGCTGCTGTATTTCAGCTCAAGGCTTTAGTACCCCTGATAGTAAAACATCAAAAGCACGAACACAGAGGAGGAAAATTCATGTCAAAACAAAATCTAAGGCGTTTTTCCTGGGCGTGATACCAGTGCCATAAGCAAGAAATAATCAGCTTATTTTACAGATTATGAAATCACAATAAGGGTTTAAGGTCTTGCAGCAAACTAAATTGTTGTAACTAACACATTTAAATGTGGTTCCCTATGGTTTGCATCACATTCTCATTCATGTGCTTTGTGGTTGCTAAAGTCATAAAGTCTTGGTGTGTATTTTTTTTTTTTTTTAAGGAATGAGGAACTAGACTCAGGTTTTTGTCATAAGTTGCTTGTTATTTATATAAACACTTCTTCCTGAAGCAGTGTGAAAATAGGGTTGGCTGTGTCTGCAGGTTGTTCCACATGTTACAAAAGTGGCTCTGAGTCAACAGTTTTAGAGAGAGATGGGAGGCTTGGAAAAATTATGAGGAAAGATGGCCTTTATTTCCTGACTATTCATCTGATGTTCTTTTTGGCTTAATGAGTGTTGATATAGAGAGGGCATTAAATTTCCATGTGCTCTTTTCTTTTAAAGGCCCCATCATGGATGAAAACCTTTGAAGCTGGAGATTCATTGGATATAAATCTTCAAAGACCTTTCCCCGCTTACTTGTTAAACACTGCAAGCAGCTGGCCTTGTACCAACAAAATTCAGCACACAGTGCCAATGGAAAAGTCATCTTCTCAAGCAAATTCATTGGTTGCCAACAGTGTGGGCACAGAAACCAGAAAACAGATTATAAAGGTAATCAGATTTGTAAGCAAATTCCCAAATGTTGACTAAAAGTTTAGAGTCCAGAGAGAATGGCTGGTTGTAGGGACCTGGTTTGTCCAGCTCTGTCACAGCCTCTCAGATGACAAGTCAGTGCAAGGCTGTTGCATGATTTTGGAGACCCTGTGCTGGCAACATCATTTGGGAGTGTTTGAGGCCACCTGTTTTCTCTCCCTTACGATCTAAGCTGGAATGCAAAGCTGTAAGCCTTGGTAAATGAAGCAGAGATGCCCATACACAGTAGGAGGATCTGTGTTAAATGTAATTTGTATCAGCCAGGCTTGGAAATGAGAAATGTGCCCCCAGGTACAGAGAGCTTAAAACAGGCTGTCTTCTGGTTTTAAAAGGCAGAGAGGAAGACACCAATAAATACCCAGGCTTCCAACAGATCAGTTCTCTTCCATGTGTTCCCTGTCAAAGAGTCCAGAAGAGCTATAAGCTGGGTTTTATGAAAAAACAACCTGCTTTTTGACATCACTGGACTGGAGAATCAAGAAGGGTGTGTGGCCTTGAACACTGGGAAAGAAATCAGCTTTTCTGTAGGGAATGCTATTTGTGCAAGGTACTGGGAATGAAGAAAGCTTGATGTATTTGCTGCTGGCTTATATGAACAAAACTGAGGGGGTTCAGGATCAGTTAGAAACTCTAGTATAGGACATTCAATGCTTCAATCTTCAGAGTTGTGTGATTAGAAGGAACACAGTTGAGTGTAGCAACAGATGAGGGATCAGCTCTTTCTGAGGCAAATAACAGAAGTGACTTTTAAGACCAACCTCATCCAGGTGGCAGGGGTGAGGCAAATACACTGGTTTAAAGAAGGAAGAAAAAAATATTGCAGGGCATCTTGCAAAAGGCCCCAGAGTTGGAGGTAAAGGAAGACCCAGACCAAAGGGAGTTACTTTAAGGTGGAACTAATTTTGCCTCTTTGCTTTGCCTGCAGGTTCAGCAGCATGATTCAGATGTCATCTACATTTGAAGCATCTCGTTTCCTTGCCAGACTGGTGGGACTGGTGGCCTTCTTTTTGACTGCTGTAGAATGGACCTGTATAGGACACTTGGGCAGCTCTGCCTGTAAAGGGACATGGCACTGTGGTCAGAGAGGTGCCATTCAACCTCCAGGCAGGGACATCAGCTGGGAGCACTAAAACTGCCCCTGCAAAACGTGACCAGTGTCTCTGGGTACAATGGTAAACGTGCAAACCCAGAGGAGTGTTGTTTACTGCTCATGCACTTTTGAAGAGACACTTTACACTTTGCTAAACCTTCCTCCCCCAGGTGTTTTCACACACTGACTTGCCAGTGCTGTGCTGTACTGCTGGAGGAAGCATGTGAGGCAGCAAGTGCCCAGGAGGTGTTTGGGATGAGAAAATTGTACACAAGCTCGGTGTTTACCTACACAATAGCATAATTATGTTTTTGGTCTGGTCCATGGGGCACAACTCCCACAGAGATGCTCAACGTTTTAGTGTTTGCCTGCCAAATATTTTCCTTTTCCTCCCCAAACATTTCTTGGATCACTTAATTGATTTGCATTTCTCTGTGAGAAATCTCAGCTTTTAATTCCAGATGTAGAAGTGGACATCTTCAAATACCTCTCATTCCTGGGGGAATCCTTTGTTTGGAATAAAAAGCTTCTGCTCTTACAGTCTCTGACTAGAGGAAGCACTTGCTGTTGCTTTTGCTACTCGAGCAAACTTTGCATACATTAACTGGCTTCCCAGTTTTGTGTAACACAGAAACTCCCAAATTAGACAAAGACAAAAGATGCTGTTGGTGTCTGCTGAAGTTGGACTTGTTTCTGATGGAGAAATGCATGCAGCAAATTGCCTCATTGGTAAAACCCACTTGCATTTTCCAGGTTTGTGTGTGTTTAAGTGCCTGTTCCACCATAAATCTTCACTCTGAGAGCTTGTGGGGAAACTATGCAGCTGCAGCTAAAGTAGTAGCATGTGACGTGATGTAAAAATGAATGTTAATGTTGCTAAATATCTTGTTCTAAAAGCTAAGAGTAAAAAAAAAAAAAAAGTTCAATAAAAAGCTTCAATTTCCACTTGCTAGTAACAGCTTTGAGGGGAATGTTGTGTCAATATTCCTACAACATTAACAAGGCAGGTTTGAAGAACAAACACATCTCCTCTGTAGAGATCTGCACCAGGCTGAGCACAGTGGGGGATGGCAACTGCAGCCAGCTCCGTGTCAGGCTTGTACCAGTCGTGGCAGCCCCACGTGGAGAGGGACCTAAGTGATCCTGAGTGTGTTCCCAGCCCTGGGAGCAATGGCTGCCCTGGGTGGGTGGGTTGGGGTGTGCTAATTCTCTCACAGCTCTATCTGGCACGTGATGTTTGCAGACTATTGGCTGTTACATAGTTTCTGAGCTGTCTGCAGCAGCCTTGTGTGTGAGAGGGAGAAGCTGTTTGAGATGCCAGAAGGATGAGGCAGATGCTGCCAAGATCCCAGGGTTAGGGAGGGAGCACTGGCTGGGATTTGGGACAGTGAACCGTGTCCTATATCAGATAGGAGATGGTCCTAGAGGGAAACAGCACAAAGCAACTCTGAGCATGGCATTCTCAGATTTGATGGTGAGGAGGAGTTCTGGGATTTCCCTGGTTCTTCTTTTCCTGTTCCCTCTTTTTTTTTTTTGCATGTCTCTTGCAACAGATAACTGAGCTTGTGCCCTCATCCTTCACACGTGCCTGAGCTTCCTTTTGCTGTTGTATCTGAGCTGTATCATGGGCATGGAGGGAGAGAACTGCTCCATGTGCACCACTGATTTACTTCTCTGGACTTGGTCCTGTATTTCACAGTGAAGAAAAGGGCAAGGCCACCCTGCTGCCAGCTGGCTCACATGTGTTCTTGCTGTGCATTGCTCATGTGCAGCACCGTGTTCCTGCACACTTAATGGATGTTGGAATGATTTAGATGGGGCAAGAGGAGCTGGGATATGCAGGAGAAATGCTTGCACAACCATAGGTGGAGTCAGATGCACTGCAAAGAGAAGTGACACTGGGGTGTTAGTTTAAAGCCTGAATAAATATTTGCAGCAATTAAACTTGTAAATTGGTGCTTCTGATGCTCACATTCACTTGCAGTATTGACCACTGGATGTGAGATTCTCCTTCAGCTGATGGAAGTATGAGAAGCCTGAGCCCTGTTTTCCCCCAAGGCAGGGAAGAGAACACAGTTCTAATCAGTAATTACAAGATTTGTCACCCTGAAGAATGAGGTGTTTATCTGATGGTGCTGTCAGCTCAAAGCCCAGCTCAAGCTGCCTGGTGAGGACCTGAGGACCGGCAGGCAGCAGAGGGTGCTGTGATGCTGCTCTGTGCACAGCTCAGACGAGCTCAGAAAGACCTGGCTGGGAAACCCTGCATCGCTCCTTGGGAATCTCTGCCAATTCCTATGTTCCCACACTGCCATGAACTTGCTCCTGTTCTGTTCCTGGAGTTTAACTTGACATCATTCTTGACGGGGATTCAAAAATTGCAAGCACTATATTCCGAGAAGTGATTATTGCATGCGCAGCTTAGTCCCGTGGGTATGAGCCAGCTCCCCAAATTACAAAAAAAATCCTCTATTGGTTCTGACACCTCATTGTCATTGTCAGACTGTGGAAATGGCCTTCTAAGTGGATTCCATCCATGACTGCCAGGAGCATGTGGGACCCCACAACTCCTGTGCTATGTGATATTTTTATTAATGCTATTTGTAACAAGCATTGGCAGAGCGTGGAAGAATCGTGGTGTGTAGTGCAAAGAGGGTGAGAGAGGCCTGAGAACAGTCTAACAAGGGTCACTGAACAATTTCAGCCTTTGTTTTCAGGCTGGAAAGGACATGATGTTCTGGTCTCAAACTACAGCGAAGAAAAATGCTGCAGCAGTGAGAAAGTGCTGGGAGATCACCTGGAGAGTGAGGAATTCTGTTCCTAGAGTGAGTGGTGATCTTCTGTGTGGAAGTTGATGACTCTCCCCAGCCCTCTTTTCTGTGTTTTCTCTGAAAAACCACTTGCTCTTACCCCAAGGGCCTCTCCCTTCCCTCATAGAAAGCCGAGATGGGAACTGTTACTCTTGCTCATCAGGGTGCTCCTGTGAGCAAACGCTGTTCATCCTTAGGGACAGCACATCCTCTTCTGGGACCTGCCTCTTAAAGACCAGCCAGTTCATATTCCACTCACCCGGGTGATCCAGGGTTGACTTGGCTCTGGAAGGTGGACACCACTGCCCATGTGGATCATCCCTGAGTCATCCTGACCTTTTCCTCCCTGTGCTGCTGCTAAGGAGTCCATCTACCAGCAGCAGGATGAGTTCACATCTTGCCTTCACAGACTGCTGTTGCAGAATTGCACACAAAGCAAGCTCCTTCCTCTTTCTCCTTGCAGACAGGCTGTCATCCCTCTCTCTGTGTTGCTCCTTTGCTTCTCTCCAGCCTCATGCCCTCTGAGCCAGCAAGGTCTGTTGGCTCCTGTGCTCCAGATATTTGTTCTCTTTTGCTGGAGGCAGCTGCCAACTACCTGTGTCCTTCCCAGAGCATCCCTGGCACTTGTGCTCCAGCCTCAGGAGTGTGTATGGAGCTTGAGGCTGGCACCCTGAATTTACCATTGTCACATGTGCTCCCAGCCTGCTGCTCTTGGTGTTGGGGACTGTGGTGGGGATGCAGTCCTGGCATGGGGACAGCTTTGCTGAGTCCTTGGTGGCAAAAATCACAGGTCAAACTGTTTTATTCGCACAGCTCCATGGGCAAAAGACAGGCCCAGGTGCAAGACTCAGCTATGTTTTGTTATTTCTGGTTCTCTGCACTCTCTGGACTCTTCTCCCACCTTCCTGCAAGGCATTTTCAGGAGTAGCAGGGTCAGCTTTTTGAAGGGGCTCCTGGCACAGAGGGGAGCCCACCCTGGGACTGCACTGAGGCATTTAGCCCAGGGTAGAAAGCAGATTTCACACCAAAGAGCACTTTGAATCAGGAGTGATACCTCTCCTGGGAGGAGAAGGCTTTGTCACGCTGAATTACACCCAACAGGGTTCAGACATGGAGTCTGCAGGAAGGAACTGGCTCTTAAAAGGATGGGAAAGGGCTAATGGTGGCCATTACCTCCAGGCCTGGTCCTAAAAGCAAAGCAGAGGTGTGGAAGTGTGTTACCTGCTGGGGCCATAATCCAGAGTGCTCTCCCTGGGGAATTCACAGAAGGAAAAATCAGTCCCCCTCAGCTGAAAAGTGGGAAAGAGTGTCCAAAGAGCCAGCTTTGTGGCTGGGCTGTGGAAGTTGGGGATGCTGTGGGTGTTGGGGTTCACAGACCAGGGGGGATAGAAGAGAGGGACTATTAAGTAATCCTCCCTACAAGTGTGAGTCAGTCCTGCATCCTGTGGTCAAAAAGGAAAGGGGTACAAGCTGACCCCAGAATTAATCTTGTACCAGTAAATTTGAAAGGGAAATTCCAGAGAAAGAGGAAGTCAATAGAAAAAGCCTGAAAATTTAAAATAGTGTTTATACAAATCTTTCAACTCAGCAGCCCAGGAAGCTCTGAAAGACTTGCAGGAGATGATCAGAGAGAAGTGTCTGAAGGAAACTGAAACCAGAGAAATAGAAACCCCTGATGATCCCAAAGGAGATTTGTTGTTCTTAGGCATTACAGAGATGTTGACATGTTCCTGGGGATGTGGCAGCAAGGCTGGAATGCTGGGATGGGTGGTAGCTGGGATGGGTACATGCAGTGAATGTGAAGAGTAAAATGTTAGTTGTAAACGTTTAGTTTGTTGTAAAACTAAATTCATTCCTGGGGAACTGGAGCAGCAAGAGGTCAGCTTAGGAGACTGGGGTGTCTGCACTACCAGAGACTCTGCCTCGACCCTGCTCCTTCAGGGCAGAGAAAGAGGGGCTGTTAGAGATGGGAGTGTCCAGAAAAGGAGATTCTGGAGGAGATTTGGAAGAAGTGCTATTATTCCAGACTGAATGGTGGAGCTGAGCAGGCCAGAGCAGTTTCAGAGGGAAGCAGTTAATCACATACCAAAAAGCCACAACCACTGAAACCACCTGCAGTCCTGGAGGGGAACAAGTGAATCTGGTGCTTGTCCTGGGAATGGGAGCAGGCAGCTGCCACCTGCCCGGGCTCACGGGGGTTGTGCAGCCCTGTAGAACACTGGATTCCAAAACAACGTTGCTGTTAGTGACACCTTTTGAAACAGGACTCTGAACCACCTCTGTGAATAGGCTCTTGTAAAGACAAACCATTCACACTGAGAGAGAAGATCCCACCTCCATTCTGGATGGGTTCTGGATTGTGCTGGTTGCACAGCAGGACTGATATCCACATGAGCGTGGTTGATTTTTGTCTGCCCTGCTGGGGTCAGAAACCTGCATGACAAAATTCTTTCATGTGGAAACCTAATTTCCCCTCTGTTGGTATTCCCAGCCAGTTTGTAGCCGTGTGTCCCCACTCCAGCAGTGCCCACTGCACCTCCTTCCAGCCCCGGGGCTGACTCTGGTGCCTTCACATGGATCAGTCCCTCGTTTCCCCAACCCCTCAACCCAAGCTCTTCACATTTGACTCTTCTCATGCTGTTTAACACCAGGGGCATGGCACAGTCCTGTGATGTGTATTGTGGGTCTTTCCCTGCCCCAGACGTTTCCAGCTGACAGGCTCCCAAACTGGAATGGCCACTGCTGCTGTCCCTCGTTCCCAACAGCACACTCACACAGTCTGCTCTGCTGACTCGAATCCCTTCTCTGTTACTCCAGCCCTCAAGGTCATTATAATCTTTCTCTGTGATATCCTGGCCTGTTCTAGATTGATGATGCCATCTCGTTTTGCCTCATCAGCACATTGCCTTTGCCTTCTCCTGCTTTTTGTGCCAAGATCATTAAGGCAAATGTTAAGCAGAGTAATTTTTGAGGCAGAAACTCGAGGAACTGTACGGGTAACCCCCCTTTCAGCTGAAGCAATTATCCTGCTCCTTTCAGGCAGCTCTTCACCGAATTTACTTTTCGAATGCCAGTCACATCTTCTCTGCCTTATCTAATAATTTACTATGTGGCATCATTTCAAGTGCCTTCCTGAAACTCAGACAAGAGAGATCTACTGAATTTCCTTCATCACAAATATCTCTGAGCTTATAAAAGGAAGCTATTAGGTTAATGTTGGTGTGCGTCAGGATATTTAAAGTATGTCAAGATAATAAATTAAAACAAAGATAGTATCAGCTGTGTTGATTCTTTTATGGATTTTTGATTTTTTGGGGGATATTTGATGACGGATTCAGTGTGAGAATAATGTTGATAGCACACTGATGTTTTAGTTGTTCTTAAATAGTGTTTACCCTGGCCAAGGACTTGAGGAGCTGCACAAAAAGCTATGAGGGGGCATATTTGGGACAGCTGACCTGAGCTGGCCAAAGGGATACTCCACCCCATAAAACATCATGCCCAGAAGGGCCAGTTGGGGTTTGGGGACAGGGTTTGGCATCAGTCAGCACCTGCCGAGCAGCTGGATTGTGCATCACTCGTTCTTCTTGCGTTTTCTCACTTTTAAATGACTATTATTATTATATTTCACTTTGTTTCAATTATTAACCCATTCTTAACTCACAAGTTTTATTCTTGATTCTCCTCCCCATCTCACTGGGGTGGGGGGAAGTGGTTGAGTGGCTGAACCCAGTGGCCAGTTGGGCTTAGACCACGACAGCACCGCTCAGGGCCCTGGATGAATTGTCACCTCCATCCCACATGTCCTGCTGGAAGCACCAGCTGGAGCAGCAGGACCAGACTCTTTGGCTCATCAATCTGCAAGGGGGTCCCCGTGGATCCCTTCTCCCACATCAGGGCTCCAGCAGGGAGGCCTCAAAACTGACTCTTCACTGACAGACACGCTGATATAATTGAAATTATCTTTATTTTAGTGTATTATTTCGACATAATATAAATTATTTTTGTGCTTTCTTTTTTCTTCTTTTTTTTTTTTTTTTTAGAAAAAGGTTATTTAGTTTAACTTAAATAAGTTAAATAAAACAATTTTCCCCCTTGAAGGAGGCTGTAGGTCAAGAGCTCTCTTGTGTGCCTGAGGCTGGAGGCCATGCAGTGGTGGGACCGTGGGCATCGCCGGTGGCAGCGAGGAAGAGTCAGGTCAGTTCTTTGGGGTCTGGAAGTGCTTCAGGCGCTCCTGCACCCAGGGTTCCCGGGGATCCACACACAGCTGCTTCCCCTTCTTGGTGACCATTCTGCCAGGAGAAAAAACCCGTGTTGAGGTGCTGCACAGAGGCCACGAGGTGCCCGCGCTGGGTCCCACCAGCAGCACCCTGAGTGTCCCCAGCCACGTCCCCAAGTCCCTCCCGGCCACCCCGAGCCCCTGGCAGTGGTGGGTACTCACATCACCCCCGGGTTGGTGCAGATGCTGCTGGTGGTGAAGGTGGAGTTGATGAGGCGAAGAGGGATGGGGCGTTGTTGGTAGGTGAAGCAGCAGGTGGTGGGAACGCCATCTGTGAGGGCAGAGGGACAGACAGACAGCCCTGGTGAGACCCCAGCTACAGCACAGGCTCTGGCCCCACTGGCACATGGTGTTCCCCAAGGATTTGCCATCTCCCACCCTCCCCTTGTGTCCTGTTCCCTGGCAGTGGCTCTCAGGGAGAACCTCGGCCCCAAGCCTGCATCCCACAATGTGACACAGACTCCTCCCTCCAACCCTCCATCTCACACTGGGACAAAGTCTCCTGCCCCCAACCCTCCATCCCACACTGGGACAAAGTCTCCTGCCCTCAACCCTCCCCACAGCCCCACGAGGGTCCCGCTGACAGGGATGGGGCTCTCCAGCAGCTCCCATGGAATGATGTCCCCCCCAGCCCCGGGAGGACACAGCGACTCACCGAGATGGGCCTCGGACGGGGAGCAGGAGGCCACGAGGAGCAGGGCGAGCAGAGAGGCTGCCAGGACCTTCATGGTGCTGTGGGGCTGAGGGCTCTGTGAGCAGGGCTGGAGCTGGGGAGGCTGCAGGGCTCTCTCTGCACGATGCTCCACCGCTGTGGCCATGCTCTCCTTTTATCCCCGTGCGCTGGGCGGGCACAGGGTTTCAAGGAAAGAAAGTGAGCGCATCATACCGGGGAAATTATGTCAGGACCGGCCAGTTTTGCTGAGCTGGAAAAGGAAAGGAAACCGCAGAAGGGGAAGGGACTGCTGGCCACGAGGCTGCAACTTTCAAGATGCTCCTTGGGTGCCTGGTGGGGACTGGTTGGAGCCCAAATGCCGACAGTGACTCTGCCACTGCTGCAGGGGCTGCACAGGCCATGAGACAGCTTGGGCTTGTGAAGCTCTGATGTCAATCCCAGAGCCAGAGCTCTGATGTCAATCCCAAGCAGGCAGCTGTGAAGGATCAACAGCAAGCAGACCCTGGGCAGGGATGTGCTCTGCAGCAGCCCCAGCAGCATTGCTGTGTCAAGGGCTGTGGAGATGGAGACCCCAGGCCAGCTCAGGGGCCCTGGCATGGACACCCCCAGCCACTGCTGCTGTTGCTGGCAGAAATCCACTGCCAGGAGGCAGATCCCAACTTCTACCCAGGTTTACCACAAATACCAGTTCTCTCCCTGCTGCACCACAGGATCCAGAGTTCTCTCTGTCACGATGCATCTCACATGTTCATCTCCACTGATTGCTGTAGGTCTTGCTTGGACATTTAGGGAAGGAAGGATCATGTAGGAACAAGGTTGTGTTGAGTCACTGTGGGCCTCACATTTGTCCCTTTTTGCTGGTATTAAGGTCAAAAGCAGTGTTCCCATATGGGAAAGTTTGCAGACCCATGGAGTCCCTGCATGTGCAGGCACTGGACTCTGTTGCCCTGCTCTGGGGCTGGAGCAGTGGGCTCAGCCACCCTCCCTGTCCCTGGGCTGAACACAGGATTTACACCTCTCTAAGGATTTTAGTTTGGGCTGCAGCCTCTTAATGGCCAAGCTGTTGCAATTACTGCCAGCCCACTTCTGCCCAAACAGGATAATTTCATCCAATTTAAGGTCTCTCTTCTGACTGAGCCCCAAAAAGCAAAGACTTCCATGTCAGGACACGTGAAGGGACTGAAAAGGGGCAGCATTTGCAATGCCAGAGAGTAATTCTCAAACATGCCCCTCTGTGGCACACCCAGAAAGAGGGAGCTGCCAAACTTGCTCCTTCTTCCATGTTTTTTTTTTCCTTTTCCAGCCTTTCCCTGATGCTGCCCATGGTGCCATGAAAGGTTTGTTTACTTGTCTCCCAGCTACCACACAACCCCCTGGCTTCCCCTGGCCTTCCTGCTGGCCCTGGCTCGGGCATGACTAATTCCTGCTGCCCTGATTCAGGGGAAAAGTCCCACTCACAGAAATGCTGAGCAATGCCAGTGCTTGTCCTCCCATTCCCAGCACCTGCCATGGCCTTTTGCCCAGCAAACCTTCCCCAGCCAACAGGGGCTGCATCGCTGCCAGGTGGGACAGAGGTGGGAATGGATGTAAATCATGCCCTGGAGTGGGTCAGGAGGAGCTGGGCAGTGCTGATCTGGCCTCTAGTGGAAGAACCAATCCAGCTGTTCCAGCTGTTCCAGCTGTTCCAGCTCCCTTCTCCAAGTGCCCAGGTTTCAGCTGTTTCTGTTTCAGCCACTCTCTGTGTGGGGCTACAGAGGAATAAATTCTTTGTATTTAACAGTGACCAGAGTTTTCATCTGTGCCATTTGAGAAGGGCTTGGAGGAGAGGTAGTAGTACCTGCTGTAAAAACTCCTGCTTGTCCCATGTCCCTGGATGCACAAAGGCAGAAGGAAGGGACTCAGTTCCTCAGAGGAATGGAGATCTGCATGAGTCTTTTCTGTTGAGGCCATTGCAGAGGCACTGAGTGGTTTCTCTTAAGCTCAAAGCATCCCCTGTGTGCAGAGGAATCCCAAGTTCGGGGCCAGCCAACAGAAGCTTTTTGTGTTTTCATGAACCTCTCTGCCCATAAACCCTCACGTGTCCCACAGAGACCTGCTCCAGACTCTGCCCTCCAGCCAGCCTGTCCTGGCACCTCTCCTGCCCTCACCAGAGCCAGCTCTGCTTGGTGCATGGAGGAGAAGTGGGAGGGAGGACAACAGTGTGCAACAGGCTTTTATGGTGAAGGAAACCAGAAACTGCTGTCTGGGTCAACCACAGGAACAAGATGCTGAGCTACCTCAACACAGGGTGGGTTTTCTCTGGGGAGGCAGCCCCGAGCCAGGGGTGAGCTGGGCTTGGACAGGGGCCAACAGCCAGGGATGAGCAATGGCAGTGGACAAGACTGGCTTGGTGGGAGCCCCTTTGTTTGCCCAAGCAGGTGAAAAAGGGTGGGATGGGCAGGAGAGTAGCACTGGGAACCCACAAGTACCAGGAGGGTGGTAAGGGATATCCCCCACCCAGGGGGGAGAGAAACTGAAATCAGGGAAGTGATAAACAGAATGATCTGTGGGCACTGGCCTCAGCAGTTACCAGAGGAAGACTTGTCATCCGGCAGGAACCGCAGGAAATCTCACAGTCACGAAGATTATTTCTGATGGAAAAGGCAGCAATATTTCCTCTTTGCTGCAGAAGTGACTGGCCAAGCTTTCGGTTCTCCATTTAGATGAGGGCCGGATGGGACTTCTTACTGGATGCTGATGAAATACTTTCCATTATAACTGGAATCGAGGGCATTTCAACGAATTGCACAGACCTGCAGCTCAAAAAAAGTAGATAGTTTGTGTTTAAGGAATTAAATATAAGGAACTGGTGTAAAGGGAGAGTGAAGAAATGACTTGCAGTTTTATTTCTCCTGTCACGGAAGACCCTTGGAAGCAGGGCAGGAAACATGGGAAACCAGAAACTTCAACTTTGCAAATACAAATTTGAAAAATAAAGGAAAGGAAAAGCCTATTAGTTAGGAAGAGGAGTAAATACCAAAGATACCACTTCTTTTTGGCTTGTCTTTGCATAAACAAGGCAAGAGGTTATGGTCAAGTTCTCAGCACAGTAAAAATTTAGTGCACCCAGGTGAGAAAAGGGAAAAGAGAACAAATAAGTAAGAAGAGGTAGGTAAGGCAGGTGTGATCAAACAAAAAGGCCCCAAAGATATCCCTAACTTCCTCCTGAACCTGGCTGTGGCCATCTCATTAGCAGGAAAAACTCACATGGAGTGGGAGAGGTACCAGAAAGCCAGAGGTGAGCAAACATGGCACTAGTCTTGCATGACCTGATGCTTTTGGCACTGCCTTGCTTGAGTGTCCCAAAGAAAATGAGGGAATTCAAGTCTCAAAACCACATCACCCTCTGGGGCTGTTGTTGATGAACCACAGGGCTCATCCAGACTAGAAGGCAAGGGATGATCTCCATCCCAGAGTGTAAGAGCACAGCATTGCCTCTGGTCCCCAGGCCTGCTGAGGGAAGCCCAGGCTCTGCCTCAGCCTGCAGCCAACCTTAGGGAAGCCTCTCCAGCTCTGCAGAGAGTTTTCCCCGAGGACAAAGCCCTGCTGCTGGCAGCAGGCTGCATTTCTGACCCTGAGTCAGGGCAGAGGGATGTTCTCAGCACCTCTTTCAAGAGAGACTTCCAGACACCCGGGGCCCTGCACTCGGCAGCACTAATGGGGTGACAACAGCCTCTGCCTGCCCCGTGCACCAGCCTGAGGCAGGAGGAAACCACAGGCAGAAAGAAATGAAAGAAACTGCCAACACCACCACTGTTGTTTCTTTGAAGAGAAAGCCACGTGGCATTATGCAACATCCATCTGGGAAGTGACACTCATTGATAAAAATTATGCAAAGGGGTCCCGTGGCTTGGGGTTATGAGGAGAACCCAGGTCAGCTGCCAGCCTCACCCTGCAGAGAGCTGTCACTGAGCCTGGAGTGCATTGTTTTATGAGAGTAACTCAGCATTCAAAGCAGAATTCCTACACCAGTCCCCACTGATATATTTTAGATTCCAATTCCCAAATGTCCCTTCTCCCTCCAAGGATCCTGTGCTATGCCCTGCACAAAGAACCACAACCACAACCCAGGGCAGGGAGTTTTCTGTGGTCCTAAATCAAAGACAGCTCTTCTCCCTCCAGCTTAAGTGGCTTCTGCACCAGACTGGTGCAGGAAAGAGAGTGGTAAGAGCAGGAACAACCTCTCCCCCTGCAGGAGGCTGCAGCACTCCCGTGGGGGCTGGCATTCCAGAAAATCCCAAGGGGAGCAGCAGCACCAAAGAGCAGCTCTAGAAAAGCTGGAGATGTCAAGTCTCATTTTCTAAAGAATGCCTGCAAAAATGCTTTGGCTGAGCATGTGCAATTATCCAGTCACAGGCAAGAATGTTCTTTTCAATTAAAAGGAACAATTCCAGATGATATGGTCCCATGGGGATTGTGGCAGATGACTGGGCCCAAGGTCGTTGGCTCGTACAGAAACACCCTAAAGGGGGGCAGATATGTGGCAACAAATCTGGCAATATGTATAAAGGTATCTTTAAAAGTAAAGCATGTCCCAGCTCATCAAAAAGATGATTCAAGTGAGTCACAAACTAATAGGGAAGTAGATAATACAGCATTCTTCTGGAGAAACTGGCTGCTCATGGCTTGGATGGGTGCCCTGTTCACTGGGTGACAAACTGGCTGATGGCTGGGCCCAGAGAGTGGTGGGAATGAAGTGACATCCAGCCACAGATGGTCACCAGTGGTGCTTCCCAGGGATTAGACCTTGGGCAATGGAGCTGGGGAAGGGGCTGGAGCACCAGGAGTGGCTGAGGGAGCTGGGGGGGGCTCAGCCTGAAGAAAAGGAGGCTCAGGGGGACTTTCTCTCTCCAAATCCCTGACAGGAGGTTGTAGCCAAGTGTGGTTCGGACTCTTCTCCCAGGGAACAAGTGACAGGCCAAGAGGAAGCGGCCTCAAGTTGCACCAGTGGAGGTTTAGATTGGATATTAGGGGAAAAAACTCTTCACTGCAAGGGTTGTCAGCACTGTCATAGACTGCCCAGGGCAGTGGTGGAGTCACCATCCCTGCAGGGATTTATAAGACTTCCCAACTTCTCCCCAGGTGTGCCACAAATACCCTTCTCACCCTGCTCCACTGGTCACAGCAGGGACACAGAGTTGGCTCCAGAGCTCCATGGCCGGTGTCCTGATGGGAACCAGGAGGATGAAGGATGCTCCAGCCTCCCTGCACCTGCTGGAAACCTGCCCAAAAGCATCTGCATGTTCCATTTCTTCTCTTTTAAGGAATTTATTGACACGAGTGACAGGCCTGATATGGTTTGATTTCCGTTGTTGCCACCCCCGCTGCCACTGTGGGTGGATGGGTTCTGGGGGCTGCAGGAGGGATTTTGCTATGAGACAAGGGGATTTCCAGGGACCTGGAGGATCACTCCCATGGTTGGCTCTCTCCAGGGGCCTGCCCAGGTCTGGAGGACAGTGCTAAACCTCCTGGCCCCACTCTCTCCTCCTGCAACCACCCCTGTTTAACCACTTGATCCAGCTGGGACAAAACCAAACCAGCCCCTGAACCCCCCAAAGCCAACCCTTCTCCCATTGCCAACCTCACCTGCCTTTTCCCTGCCTCAATCCCCATCCCACCAGGCAGGCAGCTGCCCAGGGCATCCTTAAGGCCACGTCTGGCCAGGGGCTGCTTCATCTTGGAGGTGATCTGGGGGCATCAGCCTTGGCCCTTTGGGTTTCCCTGCCCTCCCAGGGGCTCCTGGACTATTCCTGGTTCTCTGTGGGAATGCTGAGCCCTGTTATGACCCATTTTCTCCCACAGGGTTCACATCTCTCACTCCAGGTCAGCATGAGATGGTTTATTGATTCCATTGAGGGATGTACTGGACAGTGGAGGGGCCGATGGCAGGGGAGGGGACGGAGCCAGCTCCATAAATTAATGACACAAGAACATACAGATAATTATGGGAAACAAATAAATAGAGCTTGTGGGGAAGGCAGCTTCACATGGAGGTGTTGATTAGCTTCTTTTCCTTCAGGTACTTCTGGAACCAGCTCACCTCTGGATTCACACAGACCGTCCCCTTCTCCAGCTTCAGACTTTGGGGGAAAGAGTATCCTGCATTAGCTCGGGATTGGGGGATGGATCCCTGCCAACCTGGAGGTGCCTGCAGCATCCTGCCCCCCACTTTCCCTGGAAGTGCTGACTTTTGGCAACCTCTGCAATTTTGGCTTCCTTCCCGTTTTTCTGGCTGGCAGCTGAAATAGGGGGATTTTGGGGCTATTTGGGATTAAGCAGCGAGGAGGGAGGGGAATGTGAAGAGCCAGGTTAGGGCACCCCCACCCACAGAACCCTTGGCAGGGTGGCTTGTTTTGCCAAAGGCAGAACAACTGGTAGGAAAGGTGGGTGAGCGAGGGTGAGGAGTGGGATGCCAGGGAGGAAGGCTGGGTGGGAGCTGGGGTTACTCACATCACAGCCTTGCGGGAGCAGAGGGAAGGCGTGTTCTGGTAGCTCTTGATTTTGGATGCAGGGATTTCCCGCCTGATGAACATGCCCTTGTGGCAGCACATGGCATGGGATGTGCGGACTAAGAGGAGACAAGAGGATTTAGTGCTCTCCCACGCCTGGCATGAGGGGTGTGGGTGCTCTGCTGAGGGGTGTGGGTGCTCCCCTGGGGACTCTCCTGCTCCCTCGTGCTACAAGGGGTCTCTTCTTGCATCCTCAGTGGTGATGTTTGTTCCCAGGGAAGGAGCCCCCCATTCCTCTGCCTGTGGGGGTTTGCTTGGCAGAGCTCCCCAGCTGGGGCTCTGGGGCTGAAGCCATCCCCAAGCCTGGTTTTGCTCATTTTGAACAAGTCCACGACAGGCCTATGCTGGGGCAGCTGGTGATGCCCCTCAGCCTCCCAGTCCTGTGGCAGAAGCAGGAGCTGAACTCTCATCCCCCTCCCAAATCCCATGAGTGGAGGGTCTGGGGCAGCCGTGGGGAAAGGCTCGGTGTCGGTACTTACGGGACATGCCCTGACTTCCAGTCCAGGGAGCTGCCAGCAGCAGGGTGAGCAGGGCCAAGGAGCAGATCTTCATGTCCAACACAGGGCTCAGTCAGCACCAGCAGAAGGCAGCTCTCCCTGTCTCAGGCCACGGAGAGCTACCTGCCCCTCCTGCCTGCACCCTGGCACGATATATAACCCCTGCCAGGCGTTCCATGACAGCTCTGGACTCTCCCCACGGAAAGAACCACCTGGTAAAGGGCAAGTGGTGAAGGGAAATTCCTTCTCCCAGCCTGTTTGGCCACTGAGATACCCGAGGGCTGCTGGAAAGTGTGGCGGGCTGCTGGTGATGCACAGGGGCTGGGTGTCTATTTTGAGTCTGATTATCACCACCAGCAAACCACACAGGATGATGCTCAACTTGACAGAGTCCCGTGAGAGCTTCTTTTCAAAAACCAGCCATTGCCATCAGTTCTGATGCCTCTCTTGCAATTTTGCACTGGGTGAGTGGCTCGGTGGTGGCTGGATTTGCCCCAGCCCACCCTGAGACCCACTGCTGGCTGCCCGTCATGGTGCCTGTCCCTGTCTCAGTGTCCATCGTGTGGCATACTGGGATTTTGGGTTGTCAGTGGGGCCCCGACCAGGCATCCTTGAGGGGCTCCTCTGACAGAATTTGGGCCAGGGCTTTCCCCTCAGGGTGGTGGATGAGGAACACAGGAAGCCCCCTCCTCATGGGCTGTGCCCGCCTGTTGCTGCTCTCCCTGGTGCTTCCCCAAAGCATGGATGTGGTTTGGCCCCACGCTCACCCCGGACATCCTCACAGAGACGTGGCTGTGGCTTCAGCTCTTCCTGGCTCCATACTGATCCCAGCACCTGGCTGGGAAAGCCTGCAGCAGGATCTGCCCACTCCCAAGACATTCACACAGACAGATGTTTGCATGTGTGAGATCACGTTTAATTCTGTTCAGTGTGTCGTACAAAAAATAACTGTGGAGCTGCTCCCCCTGAACCCCTCGGCTGCTGCCAGGCTGGCAGGAGCAGCCTCTCTGCCATGGAATTCATGGGGACTGGCAGAGGATCCAGACCTGAGCGTCCCACAGGGTCAGCACACTCCATCCTGGTGGGATGCCGGGGTTGGCAAAGGCCCTTTGCCTTCAGAGAGATAGGCACGGTCATCCCAGCATGGTGGGGAGGATGTCCCCGATGAGCTGCTCTGTCCCAATGTGTCCCCACAGCCACCTCTGCAGAGGGGTTGCCTTGGCGGTGTCCCCCGTGGAGAGGAGTCCCTGCTGCCTCTGGCCACCCCACTAGCTGGGGATGGAGAAGGAACTGACTTGGAAGCTCTGCTGGTACCTCTTCACCCACGCCCTGCTTGCCTGGGTGCAGATCTCCTTCCCGTTCCTCACTCTGAAACTGGGGCAGAGAGAAGATGAGGTTAGTGGGGTGGTCATACAGGGACCCCAGTGATGAGTTTCCTAGAGGAGGCACAGGAGGTCAGGATTGGACCCACCAAAGCAAGGCAAGGGGTCTGGCAGGATCTAGAGGGGCTTTACCCCCAGGGTGGATTTAAGGTACTCACATCACAGCCTGGTGTGGGCACTCAGGGCTGGTGGGGTAACAGGCAACGACGTTGTCTCTCTTGATCCTTCTCGTCTGGAAGTTGAAGCAGCACTTGTCCGGCATGGCTGGAGCTCCTGGGGGGACAGCACAAGCTCAGCTTAGCCTGGAGACCCCCACCTCCCACCTCAGCCTGCCAGCTGTAGGAACAACAGCTCTTTGGGAAGAGCCCACTTGCTCCCCATGCACGAGGCAAACCCGTCCCCACAGTCCCAGGGTCTGTCCCTGTCCCCCAGCCCGTGGTGCTCACTCTGAGCCAGGCTCTGCCAGCACAGCGTGGTGAGGAGGAGGAGGGCGCAGAAGATGCCGGTTGCCTTCACCATGGTGGATTGTGGCAGGGCTGCTCCGTGTGCCGGGGCTGGGGCTGCTCTGTGTGCCGGGCTCGGGGCTGTCTGGCTGCTTTTATGGGGGAGCAGGGGCCTGCCTTCCCCCAGGGCCAGCAGCTGCGTGAGCAGGGGGAGGACCTGGTCCCTCGCCACATCCCAAAGCACAGAGGGTAAGTGATACTGATCCCCTCCCAGCTCAACCCTGGGAAAAGAAAAATCTGCTCCCAGGCCACGCTTTTGGCATCCAATGGGCTTGGGATTTTTCCTGAGCTCCTGCCTCCAGCGTTAGGACTGATGGACAGGCTGTTCCCAAAGTTTGGCTCTGTGCCCTTATTCCCTGGGCAGGCTCTGTGCCCCATGGTGAGACCACAGGGTGGGTGAGAGAGTCTGGGGATCTCCCTTGGATGGGACCAGGGACAGGCACAGCATCCAGCAGGGTCCCTGGCAGCCCCACACACTCCCAATGGTCCATGTTCTCCCCCTGCACCGTGAAATTTTGTATCCTATTGCTTTGCATCCTGATCCAGGGGACCAACACTCAAATATGCCTCCTCCAAAAAGAAAGAAAAAAACCATAGAGAAAATAAACCCACAGAGAAGCAGCTTCTGTTGGGTTACATCAGGCACAGAAACGTCTCTGTGCTGTTTTTGGGGGTGTTTGGGGCCCACGAGGACGGGGGGAGGACGGGCAGGTGGCTCCACTTCCCTCCACTTGGTGCCAAAGCAGCAGCTCATGTTCTTGGCCTTGCTGAGCTGGGAAAGGCAGAGGCCAGTTTGGGGCTTCCCTAGTGGATTTTGCCTGGCTGCAGCTGTCAAAAAAGCCCCTTCTTCCCCCAGCCCCTGCAACTCCCAGGGTGCATCCCAGCTGCCGGCAGCTGGCGGATGGGGGGAAGCAGTGGGGAGGTGCAGACACACATTCCCACCAGCCCGGCAGTCCAGGCAGCCACATCCCACCACATGGGGCTGGGAATGCCGATGGCACCCTGTGGCATTCCGGACCCTCTGGGCTGTACTGCAGCCCTGATGTGGAGAAGACATGGAGTGCTGATCCAGGCAGGCTCCTGCCTGGATGGGAATGAGGACCACATCCATGGCGGGACCACACATAACCTTCCATTTGCTCTTCTCCAAAGCCATTTCCCAGAAATCAGCCTCAATTTGCTTGGGGTGGATGTGTGGGATAATAGGTGCAGGAAGTGGAGCGGGGTGATGCCCCAGGGCTGTCGGGTGCAGACAAGGGGGTTTGTGTTTGCCTGGCAGAGCAGAGCACCTTCCACCATCACCCAATCTCCCAGTTAATCTCTCCTCAGGGAGCAGAGGAAAGCAGATGAGAACTGGTTCTGGTCCGGCACAGCTGCCTGGCTCGCCTTTCCCTGACCGGATCCATCCTTTCCCTCATCCCTGTTCTTACCCCCACGCACCCAGGAGCTCGTCTAAGGGCGGGAAATATTCCCTGCAAGAAGAAAATGAAACATAAGGAAAACCAAACAGCGTTTATTAGTCTGGGAAAAACCCCCTTTAAAGACTCCTAGGCAAAATACTGGGATGCAGCAGGCCAAAGAAGCCCAGGAATGACATTCCCAGCACGTGCAGCATCCCTCTGCCCTGCCCTCAGGCCCTGGTGTTGGCCCTGTGGGATGAGTGGACCCTGCGGACAGGGGATTTTGGAGCATGGGAGATCTTGGAACATGGGAGATTTCCAGCCCCAGCTGGGCCCCATGATCTGGCAGCCCCTGAGCAACTCCAGGTCCCCCGGAATTGCCTGTAACTCCAGAGGAATATCCCCTTCCCATCCCCACATCTGCCAGGACGGGGCTCTACTGGGTTGCACAGACCTGGCGCCAGAGCTGGGGATGCCCATGGAGGCTCCAGAGGCAAAACCAGGTGTTCCTGTGGCTCTTGATGGATTTAGGAGGGACTGGTGTTTGCTCCTCTCCAGCTCATCAACCCTCTTGTGTTTGACACAGAGAAGGGCACAGGACACAGGCAGACCCACTGCTGTGATGAGTGGAACTAGTCTCTGCTCTGGACTGGTCCCCTGGTCCCACATGTGACCCGGGCTGAAAAGCACCCTTTTCCTCCCTTTTCCCCCTTGTTTCATGGGGGGCTCCTTGCCAGCACTCCCATCTCTGGCTCCAGACTTTGCTGCAGAGGTGTTGGCCTCTGCAAAACAGATGGGACGGATCCCGCTCCTGCAGAGGGGGAGGTGGCAAATCTGGGGGCTGGCAGAGGCACTTAGGACCCCGCTGGGGGCTGAGCTTTCATCACCTCTTCCAAAAAATTTGCTGGTGCTCCAAATCTCCCACTTCTGGGTGGGATGTGGATGTCCTGGCAGGTGCTGCAGCCCCACGGCTGCCCCGTGCAGGGTTTGCTCCCCACGACTTCTCCTCATCGCTGAACAGAAAGCAGAGCAGCTCCTGGGGAAACCTCTGCCTCTACCAGCAGCGTCGGCGCTTAATCACCCTCCGTGCTCGGAACCAGCCTCGCCGAGCTGTGCAGCGCTGGGGCTGCCAGAGAGAGCTGCTGGGCACGCCGGGACCTGCACTCGGCAGCACAGCCCCCCTGGAAACACCGCTTGCCCCTGGGTGAGAGCGGCTTTCCCAGCCGCGTGTGCAGACGCTTTATTGATGCTGCGGCACTTGCCGTTTCAGCCGATCGATAATCCCGCGGGGGGAAGATCTGAGTGCAGCGCCTGCGGGACGGGGCGGCTGCTGCAGCTGGGGCAGCCAAAGTCACGACCGTGATCAAAGCAGCTTTTGCCAGGTCAGGTCTGCTTCCATAAAGAATTTGTTTGATTTATTCTTCTCCCTTTTAAGTCTTGGTCGGGTCAGCTTTTCCATTATCTTGCTGGGGCTGATGCTGAGACAACCACTGAATTCACACCCCTCTGTGTGCTATTTCCTTTTTTAATGTCCTTGTCCCCCAGGACTTCCCCAGCTGCTTGAAGAGATGGGTTATATTGGGATGGGTCACCCACTCCCGTCCCTGGAAGAGGTGGCTCATAATCCTCCCCTGCCACCCACACCCCTGCAGAGCCCAGCTGGCTCCTGCCCAGATGCCATCACTTCCCCAAAAAGCAGTGGAGGTATTTATTTTTTTTTATTCCAAGGCTGGAAAACCCAGTGGGCATCTGCATCCATCCCCAAAGCTGCTCACTCAGGTGGGAGCAGGTTGTGCAGCCCCTGAGGCGGGAGGGGGTACCTGGAACCCTGAGGCTGTGGGGATGAGCCCATCTCCTGCTGCTGGAACATGCAAACATACAGAAATAAGATGGAATTGGTGCTGCCATCCTTCTCCAGGGGGGATTTCACCAGGAAGGGCATGGTTATCCCCCAGTTTCAGCCATAGGAGCAATGTTGGACACGCCACAGATGTTGCTGGAAGAAGCTGCAGCCTCATTGCCAGGCCTGGATCAGGCTGTCTCACCCTCACCCACCTATCCTGGGCACAAGGAAGGTCTAGCAGCGATGTTCCCCATCTGTGGGAATTGAGAACCCAGCAAAACAAGTGGCATTGTGTGGCTTTGATGTAGATCTCTGGGGGTTTTGGGTCCTCTCTTGGTTTTGGAGTCCTGGCTGGCGGCTGTGCCAGGGCAGCCCCTCCACTGCCCAGCTGCCAGTGCCCTACATCCCACTGGCCCAGTAACAGAGAAAGCAGCTCCAAAGGGAAGGGTTTTCAACCCAAAGCAGTGTGTGGGGGGGGTGCTCAGAACACCCATGGCAGAGCTGATCCCGAAGGTGAAAAGCTCTCATCCGGGATGACAATCCCTGTCCCCATCACCCAAGGGAAGGGGCTTTGTGGTACCCATGTTGATCCATTCAGGAGACTTTTCCCTCAGCATTTCATCCTCTCTCAGCTGTCCCAGGCTGAACTGTCTCCCTTCCTCGATGTATCTGCTGTGTTCTGACTGACTCATTTCCCGTGTCCTTTGGCCCCCGGCATCCTGACAGCCCCCGCACAGGGACCAGCCCTGGCTCAAAACCTGCCTTCACACCAAACTCCTCTGCTTGAGATTGACATCAGAGCTGGGCTGCTCTAGTTGAGTGATCTCTTCCCTCTGCTCCCCAACCCTGGCCTTTGAAAACCCAGACTTGAAAATAAACCCAAACCCCCATCTGACTCCCGATCTGCACCCTGATTTCTGCAGGTTGCACATGCCTCGTGATTTCCCAGCGACCTGGAAGGCACGAAGCAGGTGGGGAAAAAAAAACAACAAGGAAACCTAAAAACACAAGTAAGATGCTCAAAAAATCCTCTGCATCCAGGAGCTGGGGGCAAAAGTAATTAAAAAATCCACACTAGGGACTTGCTGGGCTCTCTGGATTTTCTCCAGTTACAAGACCCAAAGCTAAGCAGTGCTGTCAGGATGCAGGGAGGCAGTGATGGGATCAGCATCTCCAGGGCGTGGGGGATTCTGTGGCACCTCCCTGAGTCCCCCCACGGTCTGGCCCTGGGTCCCCGTGGTGTTTTCCCAGCTTATCAGCAGCTACGATCTGCCTTTGTGGCCTTGGTGACTGTTAAGTTTTCACACATATTTTCTGACACCACCTGACCAGGGAGGAAAAGACACCCCACGGGAGATGAATTCATTTCCTCCAGCCCACCCCAGGGTATTTTCCTCGTGTATCCTACGCCTGGCATCGCTCCGAGCTGGTGGGAGCTGGAGCCGGTGTGGCCACGCAGCAGCCCTGCCATGGACACTCTGTCCCCTTGGCGTGAGTTGCTTTTGGGAATTTACCTAAAATACTTTTACAAATATTTCCTGGGCTGGCTGCGGGAAAAACCTCTCTCCTGCTGTCCCGACGAGTTTGCTGCGGGGGAAATTCAAAGTGAGAAATGTGGGATGTGGCACTTCCATGGGGATGGGGGGGGGATGTGAGGAGATGATGGGGATGATGATGGGGATGAGCACCGGCTGTGCAGGGCTGGGTCCCGCTGGCCTTTGTCATTTTGGGGACCCCAGGGCTTGCTCGGGGTTCATGGCGGTGGCTGAGCCATGAGCTGGGCGAGGTGCCAGCCCGTGGGGGCATGAGCAGGGTTTGGGGTGCCTGCCTGGGGCGCGGCAGCAGTGGAGGGATCTTGGATGGTGTTTTCCCTCCGTTCGGCGCAAGATGTCAGTGCTGCCCAAGGAACGGTTGTCGGAGCTGTTCCACCGCGTGGCCTGGCCAGGCCATGCTGCTCTTTCTTTTGGGATGCCCGGCTGGGGTGCTGCACCCCGGGGCCGGACGTGCCTCACCCCTGCGCCCGCAGGGACCCACCGGGGCTTCTCCTGACTGACGGAGGTGCACCGAGAGCAACAGGTCTTACCCAGCCCCGTGGCCTTGGGTTCTTCCCCTTTGGAGACACCACAGGGCTCTCAGACACCCCCAGCACCATGGGAATCATCTGGGGAGAAATCCAGGAGGCCGGAAGAGAAAGGCTGGAAGGGATTCAGCCCCATCCCCACATCCCATGGCACTGCCATCACTGCTGCTGGCCATCCTCCCCCTCCCAGAGGTGTGCAGGGGATGGAGGGCAGCTCTCCCAGGGCTGGCATTCCTTGGGGAGGGATGAGAAACTCCTTGTGGGGAAAAAAAATTAGGAAAGTGGATACAGAGGGAAAAGACACTGGGGATGAAAGAACTGAAACCCTCCACCAGCAACACGTGGAAAAGGGAGAAAAAAACCTCAAAAGAGCATTGACAAGTCTGGAGGCTTCTGGGACCTTGGGTGACCAGAAAAATAACACATCAAAGACCCCACGTACGCCTGAAGACAGATGTAAACTCTGAGCCAAGTGTTCTATGAATATTTAACTACCATCAATATTTAATTAGCAGATAGAGAGAGATTAAGAGCAAAGGGATCCATTCTCCGTGTTTGCTCCAGCCCCTCTCTGGGGGTGCAGGGGGGCCTGTGGTACTGGTGGGGGGCATGGGGCTGCCTGCAACCACACTTGGGGAAGAGATTGGGGGGCATAGGGACCCTGAAGGAAGGGAAGGAACCCTTTGAAAGGAAAGGCTCTGTTTTCCCAACCCCCTGCTATGGGGCTGGGTGGGAGAGGAGAGGGATAGCTTGTGCATGACCTGGGTGCCATCCAACAAAAGTCTGCAAAAAGTCTTTTTGGAGGTTCAGGGTGCTCCAAAAGGAGCATCTTTGCCCACCAGCATAAAGGGCCCCCCTGTTTTGATGAACTGGCAACAATCAAGGGCAGCAAGTGGAGCTGGAGAGTGCAGAGGGTGGGTCAGGATCCAAGCTCCCAGCTTTCCCAGGGGACAGGGGGAGCTTTCCAGGAGTGCAGTGCTGCTGAGGGCTGCTCTGAGGGGCGAGGGCAGAGGGATTGGCCTCAGTGGGGGAGCACTGGAGGTGCCTTCTCCCCCTGCTCTGGATCCATGCAGCTTTAGGTCTATGTTTGTCCTCCTCTGGGCTTGAAATCCCCCTCCTGCCCCAGTGCCTGTGAAACCCTCTGCCTCTTGGGGGCAGAGAGGTGCTTGCTTGCCCCCCCTGGCTGCTCCCCAGTTGCCTCCCCAGCTACCCCCCGGGCTGTCCCTGCCCTGCCCACTCAGTTCAGCTTCACTAATGCTTTGCCCGTGGTGTTTAAGCCATATGGGCCTGAGTGCCTAATCCACTATTAATCCCTAATGACTAATCCTTTTAGGTGACAGCAGCGGCAGAGGGGGTGGCAGGAGGGGAGGGGACGGACACTCCGGGTGCCGCTGTGGTCTCTCTCTCCTGACCTGTGTCCTCATGTCCCCTGTGTCAGGGGATGTCTCAGCAGCCCCCAGCCTCCAGCCTGGCCACATGCATCCCACCCTTTGCCAGAAGCTCATCCTGGGCTACTGCGGTCACAGGGGGTGGGTGCTGGTAGAGGATTGAGGATTGGGACACCTTGCCTCTTCCTCATCCCTCATCCAGGGATGTCTGGTGCTGGGGGAAGAGCTGGGGGTCCCACCACAGCTCAGCCCTGGGCTTTGGGCCCCCCTCCCTTGCTTTCAGATGATTTCCCTCTCTGGGAGCTGCCTTGGCTGGAGGGAACTGGAAAGCCAAGCCATGATGGGTTTTCCTTGCCTGCTGGGCCAGGCACAGGCAGGATCTGGGGATGTGGGACAGGCACGTTGCAGAATGTTTGCAACCCCCAAAGTGCCTCAAAAGCTTTTCCCAGCCCCTTTCCCAGCCAAACTATTGCTTGTGCAAGCGAAGCACCTTGTGGGTGCAACCATGAGGGTGTCTGGTTCTGGGCTTTTGGTCTGTACCAGGTCTTGGGGCTGGGGTTGGGATGAGCCCAGGAACCCTCTGCACTGCCTTGTCCCCTCTCTCCATCCCTACAGCCCATGGCAGCTGGCCAGTGAGCCATGGTGCTGCGTCCTCTTGCATCTGGGGAAATCCTTGTGGCTTTGCCCTCCCAACCTGGTCCTCTGGCATCTCCTGAACTGTGGATGCAGCAAAACGGGGGCTATTTCATGCCTGCTGATGGCTGCTGAAACCACTCTGGTAGATGCTTTGCCAGCAGATGAAGAGGGTGTTATTTTCCCCCTCTTCTTTTTGGTGGATTTGATTTTGATCTTGATTTTGATTGATCTTCTCCCTGCCAGAGCATCCAGGGCAGAACTGGACCCTGGGTGAGCAGCAGGAACCCGCCGGGCTGGGAATGCGCTCGGGGGGTCCCCACCTTTCATCCCCCCAGCAATACAGAGCCCGAGAGGTTCTCAGAGAATCAAACCACGCGCCCAAACCCCAGCGTGGGTGTCTTTAACCACCAACAAAACCAAGCCCAGCCGGCGCAGGGCCCGACACCCCTGCACACCCCGCAGCAGCGCTGTCACCCCGCAGCCATCCCTGCCCCCGGGAGCACCGGGATTGCACCGGATCACTCGTGTATAAAATTGCTCCTGGTTGGCAGGGGAAGCCACGAGGGGCTGCTCTGGCCTCCTCGGCGTGGGGACCTGCCGGGCCCTGTGCGGCGGCTGCAGTTTCCATATCTGGGCCATTCACCACTCGAGACTTTTAGCGCCCGGAGCAACGGCATGTACTGCTGATGAGTTCTTTCTGCTCCAGTAATTACAGTGAGGAATTTGTCAGAACGAGCTTTCTAAAACCTTCTTGTCTTGTTCTGATTTTACCTGGAGTGTAAAAAGTCATTAGTACAGTAAAACAGAGGCTGTGCTAAGCCAGCAAGCCACCCAGATAACGCAGTTTACATCCGCTACGCGCTCAATATGCACCTAAAAAAAAAAAAGGGGGGGGGAAAGGAGAAGAAAAAAAATTAAAATTGCTGGCTTTCTCTTTTATCCAGATGGAGTTTTCCGTGATTGAAATTAGCAGGATGAGGAGGGAAGTGGAGAAGGTGGCAGTCCTGTGGGCTGGGCATGGCGGGATGTGCTGATGCCTCCTCTTCCCTTGGCGTCTGCGTTGCTGGCTGACGAGGCACTAAATGCCTGGGCCCCTCTCCCCTCTGGGCTGGGCCAGCCCTGCTATTTGGGGGAATCTGTGTTTCACCCTCACCCCCTCTTTCAGGAGCTTCTCCCCTGCCTGCAAACACGAGCCCAGGTTCATGGTGCACCTCCCGCCAGCCCCAACCCACGGCCTGTGACGGGGCTGTGCTGTCCCTGCACAACAAAGCCACCGGAAAACTCCCCTGGATGATGCCCTGGATCGCCCGGGGCTGCCGTGAGCATCCTGCTGCAAGGATCCTGCTGCAAGGCATTGAGCCCAGGGTGGGGAAAACCCCTCCTGGTCCCATCATGGCCTGAAAATAGCATCGGTTGTGGTTTCAAAGCCTCCCGGCCCCTTCGGGTTCCAGTTTCAGGGATATTAACAGATGTCAGGGAGAGTCTGGGGAACTCAGGCTTGAAATGAGCCAGGAAAAAAAATCATATCAATAGCACAAAAAAAGGAACTGAGGACAGGAGGAGTAGTGAAGCGGGTGTCAGTACCCTCCCTGCTGTTTTTGGCAGGGAGCTGCAGCCCCTGTTCTCCTGCAGGGCGAGTGGAGCTCTGCCCACAGAGGGTCACCAACCCTTCCCCCGGGGGAGATGGATGGGTGTGATGAGACATAGGCTTTTTCTTTTTTTAAACTTCATAGCCAAAAAGTAATCAAAATTTAGGAAAATATATGATGGGGCTAAGAGGATTTCTCTTACAGAACTCTCCTCGATCTGCCTCTGTGGGATGATGCCTTGCTGGGCACCACATCCATCCCTGATGCTGCTTCATCTCTGTTCTACCTGAAACCAGGTGGGAAATCCCACCCTCACAGCTTCTGGTGGTTTTTTGTTACTAGGAAGGTTTGAAAAAATTAGACATTTCTGTCTTGGGCTCTAATCAAAGAATTTTGTGTTGGATTTAATTAAATGATAACTTTGTGGGGGCTGCTCATATTTCAGGTATTTCCAGCATCCCTGAAGGCAACTTTGAAGGGAAGAAGGAATTGCAAGGCAGAGCATCTCTCTCTGCCAAGGAGAAACCCAAACCATCAGATTTCCTCCCTTCTTATTTACTTCTGTGAGCAACTTGGTCAAGTTCAATCAAGTTTGGAACTGTTTGGTGTCACTAGATCTGTCTTTAGGGCCCAGAAATCCTGAGGAATGGGAGAACATTTCATCCCCAGTGCTAAATCCTGGAGACACAGTGACTCCCAGGTGCCAGGCAGATATTTGGTTGCTTAGCTGAGTATCTGGGGAATGTTTATAAAGCCAGGCAGCAGATTAATCCCCTCACACAATAAAACTCAGTTTCTGCTTTTCCCCTTCCTTCTCCTCTCTTGAGCAATTCTGGGTGTGTTTTTCACTTCTTTGCACCCCAACTCCACACACCTGAAGGGCCCTGGAGTGCAATTTGCAGCCCTTCTGGTTAATATTGATGATTCCCTCTTTCAGCAACGTGATAGCCCATATCTGTGCACCCTGGAAAGGCTCCCTGCCTCCTGCTCTGCTCCCAGGGTAAATGGCAGGTGAATGAGATTAGGAGCTGTGAGTGAGCGCCGTCCAAGAGCCTTAACCAGCAATTCCCAGAAATGGCAGGGAAATAATTCAATATCATTTATGTGATGCCGCCCCGCCGGAGTCAGGCTCGGACCACAGCTCTCTCAGAGGGGATCCTTAATTCCACCCCCACCACGATTAGGCGCCAAACAGGATGTTAGAAGCAATAAATGGACAGATTTGGGAAAGCAGTGGTGATGGGAAGGGGCTGTTTGCTTCGCTTTCCTCCCCAGGCTGCCCTTTCAGTGCTGCTGAGTGTCCCCAAGTGGCACCTGAGAATCCCCCCCAGGCCTGGCTGTCACCCTGCGGTGGTGGCGAGGCCATGGAGGCAGGTCAGGGAGTTTGGGGTGCCAGTAAATCTGCCTTTGGTTCCAGTGCTGGAGAAGAACAGCAGCGCTCATCCAGCTACTATTTTTATTTTGCTGAAAACCTGGCAGTTTTGGGTTGGCAGAAGGAAAGGAGACACTTGTTCAAGGTCAAGCTCCAGCGGCTTTGGCCAAAAAACAGAAAAATAACCCCATGTGAGTGATTCAAACCATCCGACCCCGAGGTCCCACAGGGGGATTTTCTTTCCTCTCTTTGCCCAAACCCAGAGCCAGAATCCAGCTGCAGTCATGGAGAAGCGTGTGGGGCACTCTGCCACCCCACACTCACTGCTCTCCAAGGCTCTGGCTTGGCCCTCACCTGGTTTTTCTGCTCCTTTTTCTAGCCCCAGCTGCTGTTTCCAGCCTTTTGGCCATTGCAGTGCTGGCCTTGATGCTCCTCTTCCCCCCTCCATCACGAGGATGAGGAGGGTCTGAGGATGCTGCAGGATAGAGCATCCCTCGGGAACGACCACAGGGCTGATTTGAGATGTTGGTTTGCTGTGAGTGCTGCACTTTACTCACTGAAAGAGGTACAAATATCACCTGTCAAGCACATAACCTGGGGCTCTGTCAGGAGGAAAGGCAGTTCAGTTATTTGCCAGAGGATAATCCCTGCCACTTGCAGCAGCTGGCCAGGGGAGGATCCGAAAGCTGCCTTGGTGGGATACACCCCTCCCATCCCATCCTGTCCCATCCCATCCCATCCCACTCCTGTGCCACCCAGACATGTGCCTGTCCCTCGGGAACACCCGTCCTCCCCAGTGCATCCCACCCCACTGAAGCACTGGTTTTACTGGGCTGGGCCAGGATTTCTCCACCTTCCCAGACCCTTTGGCATCCCCGGGTGAAGCAGTGGCGATGGGAGAGGGGAGTTCAAATGGCTGGAAAATGCTTTTAACGAGCCTTAAAGCCACTCTGCGTCCTCACATTGTTTCCAGTAATAAAGTTGGGTTATTACAAAAATCTATTGCCATCAAAAGCTGCTGATAAACCTCCAATCCATCCTCTGTGAGGTTTAATATTCCCCCTGGAGAGCTTTCCCTTTGCTGCGGCTCCGGGCCCTTATCTGCCATCACTCACCTGGATGGCTGTGCTGGGATCAGATTGGATTTGCCATTTTGGGGTGTTTGGTTTCTAATCTGTGGGATTTTGGTCTCAGTGTGCTGGAGCTGTTGGATCCCACTGGGATGGAAAGGACCCATGTGGAGGGGGACAAGTGCTGATGGGCTGCTGGCAGAGCGATGGGAAATGGGATTTTTTGTTCCCCCAAGTTTCTGGCAGTTTTAGAAAATGGGGGAGTAGAAATCTGCTTTGGGATGGTTGGAATCTACTGCTTCTCCCTTGGTCAGAGGGAAACTTGGAGGAATAAGGAAATGAATAAGGACAAAGTAAGGAGGAATAAGGAATGAAAAATGATGAATAGGGAACGATGAATAAGGAATGAGGAATATGGAATAAGGAATAAGAAATAAAAAAATAAGAATAAAGAATAAGGCTTAAGGAATAGGGAAAGAGGAACGGGGAATAGGGAATAAGGAGTGAGGAATATGGAATAAGGAATAGGGAATAAGGAATAAGAATAAAGAATAAGGCATAAGGAATAGGGCACAAGGAATGAGAAATAAGGAATAGATAATAAGGAATAAAGAATCAGGAATAAAGAATAAGACATAAGGAATAAAAAATAAGGAATAAGGAACAAGGAATAAGAAATAAGGAAATAAGGAATAAGGACTAGGATAGGGTCTGTTCCTGGCCCCAGGCTCCGATCCCAGCCCCAAGGATTGGGACCACCTGCTGTCACAGACCTTGAACAGCGAATCATCCTCCTTGTCACCAGGTTTGGGGCTGGTCACACAGGGATTGCTGCCGGAACTGCCGCTCCCTTCCCGCGTGGGTAAGAGCGGGAGTCTGGGACGGACACTTAAGTGACAAATTGCTTGCTTTTTAGTGGGATTAAAAATAGCCGTCGGGCTCCTGGGATGGCACTACCGCTCGGGCAGATCTGGCTCGGGGCCGGGCTGATAACGCTGGCGCCGGCGTGTTTTCCAGGGAGCTCCGGGAGGCAGATGGGAGACGGCCAGTCGGGGGTCCCGGGGGGAGCGGGGCTCACCCTGGGCCAGCACCAGCATCGATCTGTTAATTGCTGCTGTTAATTGCTATTAGAGCTACGGGGCCTCGGGGGCTGCTCCCCCCGCTTGGGCTGGGCTGCTCCCAGTCTGGGGGCTACAATCCATGGGGAGGATGGCAGGGCTGGTCGGGACCTTTCCACTCTCCCTTTGGGGTTGGGAAGGCTTTTTCTCCGGGTTTACCCGGCACCAGCACATCTGCAGGGACCCAGCACTCAGATCATGGCTCTGCACTGAGGAGAGGCTCATTTGGGGTTCCTCTTCTCAATTTGGGGTCCCTCTGCCTTGTTTCAGGATTCTTCTTCTCAGCTTGAGGTCCCTCTTGCTGCTGCCCAGGGGTCTCACAGACACATAACTAAGAGTGGGTAGTGCATGAGGTGGGTAATTAATTAAGGTCACTAATGGATAGAGCTGAGCTGGACAGGTGCTCACACGCCCACCAACCTGGTTTTTCCCATGGGAATCACCCCTCCCGGGAGCATCCCTGGCACTGAGCACCTCCACAGAGTCTGCGTGGTCTCGCCAGCTTCTGGAGGGAGAACATAAATCTTTCAAGGCTGCAAATGTCTTTTTCTTTTTTTTTCTTTTTTTTTCTTTTTTTTTCTACTCTGAGTGAAGCAAATGGAGTTTTTTGCAGCTCCCTTCAATGTCACTGGCACGGAGCGTGAGGAGCGGGCACTGTTTGTGCCACCACAGACCCCTCCCTGTGCAGCCAAGCAGAAACTCACTGTCTTCCCATGCCTGGCCTTTGCATATTCTTTTTTTTCTTGCTGCCCGGTTGTTTTGGGAGAGTTTTGTGTGTGCCAGGGCAATGCCTGATGATACAGAGAAGAAACTTGTGCAGTGCCAGTGCTGTGACATCCCATGGGCCATCCTGGGGTCCCCCTGCACTGCAGCCTCTGGGCTGTACTTGTGACATGATCCCTCATACTGAGCTGCATTAAAAGGATGCTCTGATGGTAAAATTAAATCACCCACTGTCAGAGCCAGGGATGGGCCAACACCCTGTAGGATGCAAGGGGAAGGGCTCAGAAAAACCTGCAAAGGCGGTTCAGCCCCTCAAGCCTTGGGGGTCTCGGGCATCTGCCCTCAGAGAGGGTGAGGAAGGGCTTTTCCATGGGAGCAGACAGCTTGGTTGCTTGGGGGGATATCTTGGAGGGACATATTGGTCAGGGCAGTTTGTAAGAAATCCCAGTGGTTTGTGTGTCCTGGCTGTCATGAAACCCTAAATCAGTGCTGCTCAACCAAAATTCACCTTCAGGCAGAGGTGGAACCAGGACTGGAAGCAGCAGGGATGTGGGAGAGGAAGAAGCCCCATGGGGCAGGGAACTCGTGGAGGGCTACAGTGGAACCCTCAGCCATGGGGATGTGGTGGAAGGGCTCAGCCCCTCCTTTGCTGACCTTTCGTGGCCTTCTGGAAATGACCCAAAAAGCAAAACCATTTTGACCTGTGCACAGGGGCAATCAGGGGCACAGGGAAGGGAGGTGACAAAGGGCACCCTGTAAGTCAGTAGCAGGGGTTCAGTCCTTTTGACAGCCTCTTTTGACTTCACAAAGCACAATCCCAAGCTGGGGAAATGCAGCCCATGCCCTGGCAGCCCCTGGGTGAACAGAGGGACCCTCACTCTCCACACCCAGCTCTGGGAGAGGAAGATGAGGCTGAGGAAGGATGTGATCATCCATCAGACACCCCCAGCCTCCCAAAGGTTCAGAAAGGGCTGCAGACATCAGAAAAAACCATCCCCAGGCCCAGCCCCATTAGCAGGTCGATGGAGAGGATGCATCAGACGCGTCACCGAAGACACCGAGGGCTTTAATTGAGATGTGACCACCTGTAGCCAAATACTGAATCATCTTTGGCCAGACACCATCAAGGGCACGAGTGTTTTGTTGAAAAACCACTCAGCTCTGATAGAAATTGTTGCTTGAAACCTTAAACACCAGATTTTGCCAGAAAATTGTGATTCTTTCCCTTCCTCTTCCCTGAGACAGCCCAGCAACTATCCCACTGGAGAATCCTCCCTCTCTCCTGGCCATTCCCCACCATCCCCTAACATGTGTGGACTTTCCAGGGGTTTGGTTTTATTTTATTTTAAAGAGCTGCTGCATATTGAGCAGAGAAATGATGTTGAAGGAGGCTCTTTTGATCCCAGTGCTATATTTATTCCAGACTCCAGCAGTGGCTGTGGTTCAAATACTATTTTCCTCGACGCCTCCCAGTCCTGTCTGGTGGCTCCTTTCCGTTGGACACAGATTGCCTGTGGTCCCAGAGGCTCAGTGCAGGTGATGGGAGATGCAGGCAAAGCCCTTTGCATGGGTTTCCCAGCAGGATTTTGCATCCTGCAGATGCCCAGGGGCACTGTGAGGGGTTTTCCTGCTTGTTTAGGGTGTATTTTGGGCGAGACCCAGTTTCTGCTGCCTCCAGGGCTGCTGCTGCCCACTCCCTGCCAGCTCCAGCCCATGGCGCAGGCAGCAGGTTGCTGTTGGCCACAGAGAGTAAACCAAGGAGCTGAACCCAGCTCCTGCTCCTACCTCTGCCTCCTCACTGCATTTTCC